>NC_135237.1:257412364-258044364 GCF_051348905.1 Ranitomeya variabilis | reverse complement strand
TGGACCCCAAAAACGCACTTAGACCCCTTCACACATAAAGAATTAGACCGCAGAACCTGAAAAACTCTCCTGACCTGCTGGACATGAGAGTCCCAGTCATCAGAAAAAATCAGAATATCATCCAGATATATTATCATAAATTTATCCAAAAAATCGCGGAAAATATCATGCATAAAAGACTGGAAAACTGAAGGGGCATTAGAAAGACCAAAAGGCATGACCAAATACTCAAAGTGGCCCTCGGGCGTATTAAATGCGGTCTTCCACTCATCCCCCTGCCTGATCCGCACCAAATTATACGCCCCACGAAGATCAATTTTAGAGAACCACTTAGCACCCTCTATACGAGCAAACAAATCAGTAAGCAATGGCAATGGGTATTGGTACTTAACAGTGATCTTATTCAGAAGCCGATAATCAATACATGGTCTCAAAGAGCCGTCCTTTTTTGAGACAAAGAAAAACCCAGCTCCCAAGGGAGAAGAAGATGGACGAATATGTCCCTTTTCCAAAGACTCCTTTATATATTCCCGCATAGCAGCATGTTCCGGCACAGACAGATTAAACAAACGACCCTTTGGATATTTGCAACCCGGTATCAAATCTATGGCACAATCGCACTCACGGTGCGGAGGTAACGACCCAAGCTTGGGTTCGTCAAAGACGTCTTGATAATCAGAGAGGAACTCAGGGACTTCAGAGGGAATGGACGACGAAATAGAAACCAAAGGTAAGTCCCCATGAATACCCTTACATCCCCAGCTCAACACAGACATTGCTCTCCAGTCCAAGACTGGATTGTGAGACTGCAACCATGGCAATCCCAGTACCAAATCGTCATGTAAATTATACAGCACCAGGAAACGAATAATCTCCTGGTGATCCGGATTGATACGCATGGTCACTTGTGTCCAGTATTGTGGTTTATTATTAGCCAATGGGGTGGAGTCAATCCCCTTCAGAGGAATAAGAGTCTCCAAAGGCTCTAAATCAAAACCACAACGATTGGCAAAGGACCAATCCATAAGACTCAGAGCGGCGCCAGAGTCAACATAGGCGTCCGTGGCAATGGATGACAAAGAGCAAATCAGGGTTACAGACAAAATAAACTTAGACTGAATGGTGCCAATGGAAACAGACTTATCAAGCTTCTTTGTACGCCTAGAGCATGCTGATATAACATGAGTAGAATCCCCACAATAGAAGCACAATCCATTCTTCCGTCTAAAATTCTGTCGCTCGCTCCTGGACAGAATTCTATCACACTGCATACTTTCTGGCGTCTTTTCCATAGACACCGCCAGATGGTGCACCGGTTTGCGCTCCCGCAGACGCCTATCAATCTGAATAGCCATTGTCATGGACTCATTCAGACCTGCAGGCACAGGGAACCCCACCATAACATCCTTAACGGCATCAGAGAGACCTTCTCTGAAAGTTGCCGCCAAGGCGCACTCATTCCACTGAGTAAGCACAGACCATTTACGGAATTTTTGGCAGTAAACCTCAGCTTCGTCTTGCCCCTGAGATAGTGCCATCAAAGTTTTTTCTGCCTGAAGTTCCAAATGAGGTTCCTCATAAAGCAAGCCCAAGGCCAGAAAAAACGCATCCACATCGCGCAACGCAGGATCCCCTGCTGGCAATGAGAAGGCCCAATCTTGAGGGTCACCCCTGAGCAAGGAAATCACAATCCTAACCTGCTGAGCAGGGTCTCCAGCTGAACGAGACTTCAGGGACAAATAAAGCTTACAATTATTTCGGAAATTCTGGAAGCTAGCTCTATTCCCTGTGAAGAACTCCGGCAAAGGAATTCTCGGCTCAGATACTGGAGCATGTACCACAAAATCTTGTAAATTTTGTACTTTCGTGATGAGATTATTCAAACCCGCAGTTACACTCTGAAGATCCATTATTGTCAGGTGCACACAGAGCCATACAGAGATTAGGAGGAGAGAGAGAAAAAAGACTGCAGCAAGGCAAACTGGAAAAAAAAAAAAAAAAAAAAATTCCAGCAGACTTCTTATAACTCTCCTTTCTCAACCTGGGTCTTTAACACTTTAGTGGCCGGTCAAACTGTCATGATCTCTGCAGGCAGAGATCATAGCAAGCCTATAGAGGGACAAGCTCTCGGAAGATGGAACTATACTGACCATGAACTAAGCCTGCCGCGCAACTAGAAATAGCCAGGTAGCATTTCCTATTTATCGCTAGATGCCCAGCTCTGGCCTAAGACCTAAATAGCTAGCAGAGGGAAATATAAGACCTGGCTCACCTCTAGAGAAATATTCCAAAGAAGACAGTAGCCCCCCACATATAATGACGGTGAGTTCAGATGAAACAACAAACGCAGCAGGAAAATAGTCTTAGCAAATTTGAGGTCCGCTTACTAGATAGCAGAAGACAGATAGTATACTTTCATGGTCAGCAGAAAAACACTAACAAAATACCATCCAGAGATTACCTTAAACTCTGGCATTAACTCATAACGCCAGAGTAGCAATCCCTGATCAACGAGAGCTTTCCAGACACAGTAACAAAACTTCAGCTGTGAACTGGAACAAATAGGCAAAACGAAACATGGACAAAAGTCCAACTTATCTAGTAGTTGTCAGAAGCAGGAACAAGCACTGAGAGGCATCAGATAACATTGTTGACCGGCAAGAAACCACCAGAGAAATGAGCTTAAATAGCGACACCCACTACTGATGAAACCAGGTGAAACAGGAAAGAGGATGACAAGTCCAATTCCACAAGCGGCCACCGGGGGAGCCCAGAATCCAAATTCACAACAATATAGCATGTATGTAGCATGTATATAGCATGTAGCATGTATGTAGCATGTATGTAGCATGAAGCATGTATGTAGCATGTATGTATGTAGTATGTAGCATGTATGTAGCATGTATGTATGTAGCATGTATGTAGCATGTATGGAGTATTTTTTTTTTACATTCAACACACTACCCAGATGATGGGACTACTACTGTCCCATCATTGGCTAATGTGTCAATCACTGTCATTATAGCAGGCATAGCCCGATGGGACTTGTAGTCCCATCGGACGATGCCTGCACAGACACAAAGACCCCCGGCAGTCCGCACAGACCCCGGAGAGGCCATACAGACCACCCGGCAGGCCGTACAGACGCCTCGGCAAGCCGCACAGACCCCGGAGAGGCCGTACAGACCCCGTCGTGGGACACTTGTGGATTTCTGCGGACAGGGAGTATATTGGTTGTTTGTTTTTTCATATTTTTTACAGATGACACTGGCTTCGGGGATCAAAATGACAAGTAATGGTGAGTATGTAATCTATGTTTAATGTACTGTATGTCTGTATGTTTGTATTGTATGTAATGTATGAATGTATTGCATGTAGTATGTATGTATGTATGTAGTAAGTATGTATGTATGTATGTAGTATGTATGTATGTAGTATGTATGCAGTATGTATGTTGTATGTATGTAGTATGTATGTAGCATTTATGTAGCATGTAGCATGTATGTACCATGTATGTATGTATGTAGTATGTATGCAGTATGTATGTAGTATGTATGTATGTAGCATGTATGTAGCATGTATGCAGCATGTATGTAGCATGTAGCATGTATGTAGCATGTATGTATGTATGTAGTATGTATGCAGTATGTATGTAGTATGTATGTATGTAGCATGCATGTAGCATGTATGTAGCATGTATGTAGCATGTACGTAGTATGTAGCATGTATGTAGCATGTATGTAGCATGTATGTTTGTAGTATGTAGCATGTATGTAGCATGTATGTATGTAGCATGTATGTAGCATGTATGTAGCATGTATGTAGTATGTAGCATGTATGTAGTATGTAGCATGTACGTAGCATGTACGTAGCATGTATGTAGCATGTATGTATGTATGTATGTAGTATGTATGTATGTAGCATGTATGTAGCATGTATGTAGTATGTATGTATGTAGCGTGTATGTAGCATGTATGTATGTAGTATGTAGCATGTATGTAGCATGTATGTAGCATGTAGCATGTATGTAGCATGTATGTAGCATGTATGTATGCATGTGGCATGTATGTAGCATGTATGCAGCATGTATGTAGCATGCAGCATGTATGTAGCATGTAGCATGTATGTAGCCTGTATGTATGTAGTATGTATGCAGTACGTATGTAGTATGTATGTATGTAGCATGCATGTAGCATGTATGTAGCATGTTTGTAGCATGTACATAGTATGTAGCATGTATGTATGTAGTATGTAGCATGTATGTAGCATGTATGTATGTAGCATGTATGTATGTAGTATGTAGCATGTATGTAGCATGTATGTATGTAGCATGTATGTAGCATGTATGCAGCATGTATGTAGCATGTAGCATGTATGTAGCATGTATGTAGTATGTAGCATGTATGTAGCATGTATGTATGTATCATGTACCTAGCATGTATGTAGCATGTATGTAGCATGTAGCATGTATGTAGCATGTATGTATGTATGTAGTATGTATGTATGTAGCATATGTGTAGCATGTATGTATGTAGTATGTAGCATGTATGTAGCATGTATGTAGCATGTATGTAGCATGTAGCATGTATGTAGCATGTATGTATGTAATATGTAGCATGTATGTAGCATGTATGTATGTAGCATGTATGGAGTATTTTTTTTTTACATTCAACACATTAGCCGGATGATTTGACTACTACTGTCCCATCATTGGCTAATGTGTCAATCACTGTCATTGTAGCAGGCATAGCCCGATGGGACTTGTAGTTCCATCGGACGATGCCTGCACAGACACAAAGACCCCCAGCAGTCCACACAGACCCCGGAGAGGCCGTACAGACCCCCCGGCAGGCCGTACAGACCCCCCGGCAAGCCGCACAGACCCTGGAGAGGCCATACAGACCCCCCGGCAGGCCATACAGACCCCGGAGAGGCCATACAGACCACCCGGCAGGCCGTACAGACGCCTCGGCAAGCCGCACAGACCCCGGAGAGGCCGTACAGACCCCGTCGTGGGACACTTGTGGATTTCTGCGGACAGGGAGTATATTGGTTGTTTGTTTTTTCATATTTTTTACAGATGACACTGGCTTCGGGGATCAAAATGACAAGTAATGGTGAGTATGTAATCTATGTTTAATGTACTGTATGTCTGTATGTTTGTATTGTATGTAATGTATGAATGTATTGCATGTAGTATGTATGTATGTATGTAGTAAGTATGTATGTATGTATGTAGTATGTATGTATGTAGTATGTATGCAGTATGTATGTTGTATGTATGTAGTATGTATGTAGCATTTATGTAGCATGTAGCATGTATGTAGCATGTATGTATGTATGTAGTATGTATGCAGTATGTATGTAGTATGTATGTATGTAGCATGTATGTAGCATGTATGCAGCATGTATGTAGCATGTAGCATGTATGTAGCATGTATTTATGTATGTAGTATGTATGCAGTATGTATGTAGTATGTATGTATGTAGCATGCATGTAGCATGTATGTAGCATGTACGTAGTATGTAGCATGTATGTAGCATGTATGTAGCATGTATGTTTGTAGTATGTAGCATGTATGTAGCATGTATGTAGCATGTATGTATGTAGTATGTAGCATGTATGTAGCATGTATGTATGTAGCATGTATGTAGCATGTATGTAGCATGTATGTAGCATGTATGTAGTATGTAGCATGTATGTAGTATGTAGCATGTGTGTAGCATGTATGTATGTAGCATGTACGTAGCATGTACATAGCATGTATGTAGCATGTATGTATGTATGTATGTAGTATGTATGTATGTAGCATGTATGTAGCATGTATGTAGTATGTATGTATGTAGCGTGTATGTAGCATGTATGTATGTAGTATGTAGCATGTATGTAGCATGTATGTAGCATGTAGCATGCATGTAGCATGTATGTATGCATGTGGCATGTATGTAGCATGTATGCAGCATGTATGTAGCATGTAGCATGTATGTAGCCTGTATGTATGTAGTATGTATGTAGTACGTATGTAGTATGTATGTATGTAGCATGCATGTAGCATGTATGTAGCATGTTTGTAGCATGTACATAGTATGTAGCATGTATGTAGCATGTATGTATGTAGTATGTAGCATGTATGTAGCATGTATGTATGTAGCATGTATGTATGTAGTATGTAGCATGTATGTAGCATGTATGTAGCATGTATGCAGCATGTATGCAGCATGTATGTAGCATGTAGCATGTATGTAGCATGTATGTAGTATGTAGCATGTATGTAGCATGTATGTATGTATCATGTACCTAGCATGTATGTAGCATGTATGTAGCATGTAGCATGTATGTAGCATGTATGTATGTATGTAGTATGTATGTATGTAGCATATGTGTAGCATGTATGTATGTAGTATGTAGCATGTATGTAGCATGTATGTAGCATGTATGTAGCATGTAGCATGTATGTAGCATGTATGTATGTAATATGTAGCATGTATGTAGCATGTATGTATGTAGCATGTATGGAGTATTTTTTTTTACATTCAACACATTAGCCGGATGATTTGACTACTACTGTCCCATCATTGGCTAATGTGTCAATCACTGTCATTGTAGCAGGCATAGCCCGATGGGACTTGTAGTTCCATCGGACGATGCCTGCACAGACACAAAGACCCCCAGCAGTCCACACAGACCCCGGAGAGGCCGTACAGACCCCCCGGCAGGCCGTACAGACCCCCCGGCAAGCCGCACAGACCCCGGAGAGGCCATACAGACCCCCCGGCAGGCCGTACAGACCCCGGAGAGGGTGCACAGACCCCAGAGAGGCCGTACAGACCCCGGAGAGGCCGTACAGACCCCCTGGCAGGCCGTACAGACCCCCCAGCAGGCACACACAGATCACCCACGGTCCCGCACAGACCCTGCCCACACAGAGACATGCAGTCTCCGCCCATGCACCACCCACACTCAATTATACTGCCTTTTTCCACTGTGGGAACTTCTGATTCTGATTTCCGATATCGCAGAAATATCAGAACTCGGTATCGGAATTCTGATACAGTGAATATCAGCCGATACCCGATATTTGCAGTATCAGAATGCTCAACACTACTGGTGACCTCAAGCCCACGGCTTAGTAAAGGAGAAGCGTCTATAAAACACCTATCCATTACTAATCCTATAGTTATATATTCATTAAAGACAGAGCCAGAATAAAGTCCTTTAATTGAAAAAATTACACAGACTCTTTTATTATTCTCAATTAAACCATACTTACTGCAATGCCTAATTCTAGTGAAGCCCTCGATCTCCTGTAATAAAAGTAAAATATAAAAACAATAATATACTATGCCTGTTCATTCTGTGTCCCACACCATAATCCATGTCTGGGGATAATTAATTTTAAACCTGGATGGTGCCAAAATGTGATCGTCCCATCTGAAAACCACTGGTGAATTAGCTGCTGGGAATGCAGCGTCAGTGACTGGGGGTGATGTCATAGAGGTTACCTCAGGTCACGGGGCTGCGTTCCCAGCCAGGTTGCGCTGCTGTGAGATCCTCGCTTGCACCATGAGCGCTCATTGACTGGGGATAAGGCCAGTGACCGGAGGTTTACCTCTATGATGTCACTACAGGTCACTGAGCCCTCACAGTGCTGATGGGAGTAACAGTCCCATCAGCCGCCGCCTGCTATTTTATCACTTAAATGTAACTCTAATCATTCTCCCCTGCTCGCACCGAATGCCGGTAGAGCAGGAGAGAATGATGAGAGCCTTGTTCAGCACCTGGCGACGGGGAACAGTGCTTACTGTAACGCTTCTTCTCCGGCGCCGATGCATGTCACACAGATGACATCCATTTGTGTTATGCGTATGCACATGTGCGGGATGTTTTGTGGCCTGTGCTGACATTAAAAAATGGACACGTCAGCGTGTTTTGCCCACAGACACATGGTCCATGGAAACACACTGACATGTGCACAGATCCATTCATTTGAATAGGCAAATAGCACTCAGTTCCTCCCGAGTCTCTTTGTATGGCTAAGTAGTACTGTTACAGCCACATAAGGGGTATTGCCACGTTCAGTAGAAATTGTGGGAAAAAGTTTGGTGCCATTTTTACCCACTTTTTGTATGAAAATGTTAAATCTTTGGTTAAAACAAAATTTTCGTGGTAAAAATGTAGTATTTTGTCTTCACTTCCCAATTATATAAAATTCTGTGACACACCCATGGTGTCAATATGATAATAATAATAATAATAATAATTTTTATTTATATAGCGCCAACATATTCCGCAGCACTTTACAATTAAGCGGGGACATATACAGACAAATTCAATACAAGTTAAGACAATTTAAACAGTGACATTAGGAGTGAGGTCCCTGCTCGCGAGCTTACAATCTACAAGGAAATGGGGGGACACAATAGGTGAAAAGTGCTTGTTATTTCAGGTCTGGCAATTATAATACATAGGGATTTTCATACAAAGCTGCATGATCCGGTCATCAGCCCGCGTGGTTAAGTGCAATAGTCAAGTATCAAGTGCAGTTATCATGTGCATGGAGGATGTGGAGACAGATGAATAGTAGGGTGCAGATTTGGAATAATATTTGGAAGGAGGGAACAGGGCAAAGTTAGTTTACTGAGTAGTTGATGTGGTAGGCTTGTTTGAAGAGATGGGTTTTTAGAGCACGCTTGAATAGGACGGGGCTAGGTATCAGTCTGATCGTCTGGGGAAGTGCATTCCAGAGAGCGGGCGCAGCACGAGAGAAGTCTTGTAGACGGAGGTGCGAGGTTCGGATTACGGGGGATGTTAGCCTTAGGTCATTTGTAGAACGGAGGGCACGTGTAGGGCGATAGACAGAGATGAGTGAGGAGATATAAGGCAGTGCAGAACTGTGGATGGCTTTGTGGGTGAGAGAGATGAGTTTATACTGGACCCTGTAGCGAATGGTTAGCCAGTGTAATGATTGGCACAAGATGGAGGCATCGGTGAAGCGGCTGGACAGAAATATGACCCTGGCTGCCGCATTCAAGATGGACTGGAGAGGAGAAAGTTTGTTAAGAGGGAGACCGATCAGAAGAGAGTTGCAGTAGTCCAGACGACAATGAATAAGAGCGACAGTAAGAGTCTTAGCAGTTTCAAAGGTGAGAAAAGGTCGGATTCTGGAGATGTTTTTAAGATGCAGGTGACAAGAGCGAGTGAGTGATCGGATATAGGGAGTAAAGAAAAGTTCGGTGTCGAATATGACCACAAGACAGCGGGCATGCTGCTTGGGAGTTATGGTTGAACCCTCCAGGGTAATTTCGATGTTGGGTAGAGAGAGGTTAGTAGAAGGGAGAAACACAAGAAGTTCCGTTTTGGAGAGATTTAGTTTCAGATAGAGGGAGGACATGATGTTAGAGACAGCAGACAGACAATCCTTGATATTTTGAATTAGGGTAGGGGTGATGACAGGGGAAGAAGTGTATAATTGGGTGTCATCAGCATAGAGATGATACTGGAACCCAAATCTGCTGATTGTTTGTCCAATAGGGGCCGTGTATAGAGAGAAGAGGAGGGGGCCTAGGACTGAGCCCTGCGGAACCCCGATAGTAAGGGGACGAGGAGAGAAAGAGGAGCCGGCAAAAGATACAGTGAAGGAGCGGTCAGAGAGGTAGGAGGTGAACCAGGAGAGGGCTGTGTCCTTGAGGCCTATGGAGCGGAGCATAGTGAGAAGGAGCTGGTGATCCACAGTGTCAAATGCGGCAGAGAGATCCAGGAGAATAGGCAGAGAGCAATGACCTTTGGATTTAGCTGTTATTAGGTCATTAGAAACTTTAGTGAGGGCAGTTTCAGTGGAGTGTAAAGAGCGGAGACCAGATTGTAAGGGGTCGAAAAGAGAGTTATCCGAGAGATAGCGGATTAGACGGGAGTGGACCAAGCGTTCCAGGAGTTTAGAGATGAAGGAAAGGTTAGATACAGGTCTGTAGTTAGCAGTGCAGCTCTGGTCCAGGGATGGCTTTTTAAGTAAAGGGGTTATGATGGCATGTTTAAATGAGGAGGGAAAGATACCTGAAGAAAGAGAGAGGTTAAATATTTTAGTCAGGTGAGTGGTGACCACTGGTGAGAGAGACTGCAGGAGAGGTGAAGGAATGGGGTCACTGTTGCAGGTTGTAGGCCGAGCAGAAGCAAGGAGCTTGGAAACTTCTTCTTCTGAGACAGGCTCAAAGATGTCTAGTGAGCTTGAGGTGCGGCAGGGAAGGGGATCCAGGCACTGAAGAGATTGTGCTGAGATATCCTGATGGATGTGGTTGATTTTTTCTAGGAAGTAAGTGGCCAGATCCTCACCACTGAGATTGGTGATGGGGGCCTGTACTTTAGGTTTCAGGAGGGAGTTTAAGGTTTCAAAAAGTCGTTTTGGGTTGTTGGATAGTGAGGTGATGAGGGTGGTGAAGTAGGATTGTTTGGCCACATAAAGGGCAGAGTTATAGGTTTTGAGCATGAACTTATAGTGGATGAAGTCTTCTGCTAAGAGAGACTTTCTCCACTGCCGCTCTGCACACCTTGAACAACGCTGAAGAAAGCGTGTTTGCATAGTGTGCCAGGGCTGCCATTGTCTGTGTCGGGTATTTCTGCGTGTAGAAGGTGCTTCTTCATCTAGGGCATTCTTCAGTGTATTATTGAAGTGTGACAATGCTAAGTCTGGACAGGAGAGGGAGGAGATGGGGGCTAAAGATGTGTGGAGATTGTCCATAAGCTGCTGGGTATTAATGGAACGTGTATTCCGATAAGTGTGGTAAGTGGGGGTGTCCCGAGTGAGGAGACAATTCTTGACAGAGAAGGAAAGAAGGTTGTGGTCCGAAAGCGGGAGAGGGGAGTTAGTAAAGTCGTGCAGCGATCCGGGATGGGAGAAAACCAGGTCCAGAGTATTACCGTCCTCATACGTAGGAGAATTAGTAAACTGTGAGAGGCCAAATGAAGAAGTTAGAGAAAGAAGATGAGAGGCAGATTGGGAGAGGGGATCATTGATGGGGATGTTAAAGTCTCCCATGATGAGGGTGGGGATGTCACAAGATAGAAAGTGGGTAAGCCAGGTGGCAAAGTGGTCTAGAAAAAGCCGGGAGGAGCCTGGAGGGCGGTAAACAACCGCCACCAGCAAGGAGAAGGGCTTAACGAGTCTGACGGTGTGGACTTCGAAGGAAGGAAATGTAAGTGAGGGAACCGGAGGGATGACCTGGAAAGCACATTGTGCTGAAAGGAGCAAACCAACACCCCCACCCTGTCTGTTTTCAGGTCTGGTGGTATGTGAAAATGTTAGCCCACCAAACGAGAAAGCAGCAGCAGCGGTGGTGTCTGAATGCTGGATCCAGGTTTCTGTAATAGCCAGAAGGTTAAGGGAATTAGAGAGGAAAAGATCGTGAATGTAAGTTAGTTTGTTACACACAGACCGAGCATTCCAGAGTGCACATTGGAAAGCTATAGGAGAAGGCATGCACTGAATGTTAATGAGATTAGCAGGGTTTATATATGCAGCTGGTGGAGAGTAATGTATGCTGGTGGAGGGGGGGCCAGGGTTCGGGGAGATGTCACCTGCAACTAGTAGAAGGAGAAAAAACAGAAAGAGCAGGTGGTGGGATGATTTGTATGAACGTTTTGAGTGCTGCATGGCGGTAGTGGCTGGTTTGGAGTGGGTAAGAAATGTCAGTAGAGCCTCAGAGTTATACATGGGAGAGGGAAGAAGGGAGGGGTGGATATACAGGTCCTTCTCAAAAAATTAGCATATAGTGTTAAATGTCATTATTTACCATAATGTAATGATTACAATTAAACTTTCATATATTATAGATTCATTATCCACCAACTGAAATTTGTCAGGTCTTTTATTGTTTTAATACTGATGATTTTGGCATACAACTCCTGATAACCCAAAAAACCTGTCTCAATAAATTAGCATATTTCACCCGTCCAATCAAATAAAAGTGTTTTTTAATAAACAAAAAAACCATCAAATAATAATGTTCAGTTATGCACTCAATACTTGGTCGGGAATCCTTTGGCAGAAATGACTGCTTCAATGCGGCGTGGCATGGAGGCAATCAGCCTGTGACACTGCTGAGATGTTATGGAGGCCCAGGATGCTTCAATAGCGGCCTTAAGCTCATCCAGAGTGTTGGGTCTTGCGTCTCTCAACTTTCTCTTCACAATATCCCACAGATTCTCTATGGGGTTCAGGTCAGGAGAGTTGGCAGGCCAATTGAGCACAGTAATACCATGGTCAGTAAACCATTTACCAGTGGTTTTGGCACTGTGAGCAGGTGCCAGGTCGTGCTGAAAAATGAAATCTTCATCTCCATAAAGCATTTCAGCCGATGGAAGCATGAAGTGCTCCAAAATCTCCTGATAGCTAGCTGCATTGACCCTGCCCTTGATGAAACACAGTGGACCAACACCAGCAGCTGACATGGCACCCCACACCATCACTGACTGTGGGTACTTGACACTGGACTTCAGGCATTTTGGCATTTCCTTCTCCCCAGTCTTCCTCCAGACTCTGGCACCTTGATTTCCGAATGACATGCAAAATTTGCTTTCATCAGAAAAAAGTACTTGGGACCACTTAGCAACAGCCCAGTGCTGCTTCTCTGTAGCCCAGGTCAGGCGCTTCTGCCGCTGTTTATGGTTCAAAAGTGGCTTTACCTAGGGAATGCGGCACCTGTAGCCCATTTCCTGCACACGCCTGTGCACGGTGGCTCTGGATGTTTCCACACCAGACTCAGTCCACTGCTTCCTCAGGTTCCCCAAGGTCTGGAATCGGTCCTTCTCCACAATCTTCCTCAGGGTCCGGTCACCTCTTCTCGTTGTACAGCGTTTTCTGCCACATTTTTGCCTTCCAACAGACTTACCATTGAGGTGCCTTGATACAGCATTCTGGGAACAGCCTATTTGTTGAGAAATTTCTTTCTGGGTCTTACCCTCTTGCTTGAGGGTGTCAATGATGGCCTTCTTGACATCTGTCAGGTCGCTAGTCTTACCCATGATGGGGGTTTTGAGTAATGAACCAGGCAGGGAGTTTTTAAAAGCCTCAGGTATCTTTTGCATGTGTTTAGAGTTAATTAGTTGATTCAGAAGATTAGGGTAATAGGTCGTTTAGAGAACCTTTTCTTGATATGCTAATTTATTGAGACAGGTTTTTTGGGTTATCAGGAGTTGTATGCCAAAATCATCAGTATTAAAACAATAAAAGACCTGACAAACTTCAGTTGGTGGATAATGAATCTATAATATATGAAAGTTTAATTGTAATCATTACATTATGGTAAATAATGAAATTTAACACTATATGCTAATTTTTTGAGAAGGACCTGTAGAGTGAGTGACCAGAATGTGTTAAAGGGCGGGCAAGTTGTGAGTAGGCAGAAGTAAAAACAAATAAGAAGCAGATTGATATGATCAATGCATAATGTAGTATGACTGACCAAGCAGCATGTTTGAATGAAAAACGTATGCACCTTACCTGTCTCCTGCCCTGTCCAACTGCCATTGTATAACTGCCATGCACTTTAAACTGTTGCACTTAATATCTGTTGCACACGCAACCCCGCACGCGGGCTATCCCAGCCAGATCACTGCATCCCTAGATGAATTCATTGAGAGGTGTAGTTCATAAAATGGGGTCACTTATCTGAGAGTTCTGCTGTTCTGGCACCTCACGGACTCTCCCAGTGGGTTATGACAGTATGACAGTAAAATCTGGCGCTCCTTGCCTTCTGAGCTTTGCAATGTGCCTGAAAAATATTTCCTGATTACATGTAGGGTATTAGCAACCTCAGAAAAAAATGGACCTCAATTTGTTGTAAAAAAATTATTATTAGCCCTTAGAAAAATTAAAAATTTGAGGCTAAAACAACATTTTAGTGGGAGAAATGTAACTTATTCTTTCTCTACCGCTCAGTGGTATAAAATTCTGTGAGGTACATGTGGTGTTAATATGGTCACTACACCCCTAGATAAATTCATTGGGGAGAGTAGTTTTAAAACTCATTCACATATAGGGGGCTTCTGTTGTTCTGGCACCTCAGGGGCTCTACCAATGTGATATGGCACCCTCAAACCTTTCCAGCAAAATCTAAACTCCAATATGGCGCCTCTTCGCTTCTGAGCTTTGTACTGTGCCTCAAAAGTAGTATTCCCCTACATATGGGGTATTGGCTTACTCAAGAAAAATTGCACAACAACTTTTGGGGTCAAATTTATACTGTTACCCTTGGGAAAATAAAAATTGGGGGCAAAAAATAATTTTTGTGGAAAAAATATGCTTTTTTATTTTTACGGCTCTATGTTATAAGCTTCTGTGAAGCACATTGGAGTTCAAAGTGCATACCACACATATAGATAATTTCCTTCGGGGGTCTAGTTTCCAAAATCGTGTCACTTGTGGGAGTTTTCCACTGGTTAGGCACATACGGGGCTCTCCAAACACGACATGGTGTCCGATCTCACAGCCAATTTTGCATTGAAAAGTCATATGGCGCTCCTTCCCTTCCGAGCTCTTCATTGTGCCCAAACAGTGGTTTACCTGCACATGTTTGGTATCAGCGTACTCAGGACAACATTCACAACAAGTTATGGAGTCCAATTTCTCCTGTTACCCTTGGTAAAATGAAAAAAATTGGATTTGAAGTAAATTTTTTGTGAAAAAAAGTTTTTTTTTTAAACATTGCAAATATTCTTGTGAAGCACCTGAATGGTTAATAAATGTCTTGAATGTGCTTTTGAGCACCTTGAGGGTCCAATTTTTAGAATGGTGTCATGGGTATTTTCTTTCATATAGACCCCTCGAAGTGACTTCAAATGTGAGGTGGTCCCCCCAAAAAAAATGGTGTTGTAAAAATGAGAAATCACTATTTAAATTTTAACCCTTATAACTTCCTAAGAAAAGAAAATTTTGGTACCAAAATTGTGCTGATATAAAGTAGACATTTGGAAAATGTTATGTATTAAGTATTTTTTGTGACATACTTTATGTCTGTGATTTAAGGGCATGCAAATTCAAAATTGGAAAATTGTCAAAATTTTTGCCAAATTTCCATTTTTTTCACAAGTAATCGCAAGTCATATCAAATAAATTTTACCATTATCATGAAGAACATTATGTCACGAAAAAAACAGAATCACCAGAATCAATTGAAGCATTCCAGAGTTTTTACCTCATAAAGGAACAGTGGTCAGAATTGTAAAAATTGGCTTGGTCATTAACATGCACATCACCCTCGGGGGTAAAGGAGTTAATTCATTTGTCCCAAGATGGGTCTAGCTCTGCCACATCTTGATGGGCAGGCTGCATGGATGCATGATGCCTCCATATAGCTTGTCATCAAACAGACACTGAGCAGCATATGCTTAGTGTCTGCCTGTGAACAGCTATTTCCTGTCTAAGGCTACTTTCACACTAGCGTTGATTTGCATACGTCACAATGCGTCGTTTAGGAGAAAAAATGCATCCTGCAAAGTTGTCCTCAGGATGCGTTTTTTCCCTATAGATTTACATTAGCGATGCATTGCGTCGTGTTTTGGCGGAACGTCGGCACAAAACAAGTTACATTTTGTTGCGCGTCGTGTCCGCCATTTTCGACCGCGCATGCACGGCCGAAACTCCGCCCCCTCCTCCCCGGACCTTACAATGGGGCAGTGGAAGCGTTGTAAGACTGCTTCCGCTGCCCACGTCAGGCATCACTTTTACAACGCGCGTCGGCAAGTCGGGCCGACGCATAGCGACGGCCCCGTGCCGACGCTAGTGTGAAAGCAGCCTTAGGGCACCGCGAGCATGAGAAAGTTCTCCTGCTCGTGGTGCCATCTGTCAGGTCCTGCGAGTTCACAGCCATTGAACTCACTTCACCTTTTGAACGTCAGCACGAGCACCGTGTGAAAATTTACCACGGCCCTCGTGCTGACGTCACGTTGGTGGAGTGAGTTCATTGGCCGTGAACTCTCATCTTCCTCTTGACAATACCCCACAGATTCTCTATGGGGTTAAGGTCAGGCGAGTTTGTTGGCCAATCAAGCACAGTAATACTACATACAGTATAATTACCAGTAATGTAACAGCAAATACCCATATAAATGGCGACTTGCCAAACAATACAAAGACAAGGAGAAAACCGAGTAAAAAAAGCCAATAAAAAATCACCAAAGTTTATTACTTCAATTAAATAAACAACAAACGAATTAAATACACAAAATTAATAATAGTAAATAAATACATAAATGTGATACATGGGTTTTAGTCAAAAAGAGAGTAAACAACAGTCAGAAGTAAAGGTCAGGATTTAAAATAAAGTGCAAACAGAAGGAAAAGACGATATGTAATCCATTTCCCGGAGCAATAAGAAAGAGGTATCACATGTCTATTTGTATCAGTAATTCCATATTGGCATTAGGTATCCAATAACCAAAACAATATGCATGCATGAAAAAAGCATCTAAATCCCTTTGTTGCACTCTGTACACATCAAAGGTAATATTAGTAACATCAGGAATAATTACCCATTATAATGATGAGTCCTGCATAGACATCGGCCACGTGCCCCAATGCGCGTTTCGCATTTAAATGTCGCTTCCTCAGGGGACGTGAATTTGCAGGCCAATCAAGCACATTAATACTGTTGTTTTTAAACCAGGTATTGGTACTTTTAGCAGAATAGGTGCCAAGTGCTGCTAGAGAATTAAATTTCCATCTCCAAATAGCTTGTCGGCAGAAGGAAGCATGGCTGCGCTGACTTTGGTCTTGGTAAAACACAATGGACCTACACAAGCAGATGACATAGCGCCCCAAACCATCACTGATTGTGGAAACTTGCTGTTCTCCACAGCTTTAGCCTCATGTACCTGCTCCCTCAACCTCCTTACTGATTCTGTGTAGTCCCTGTGAACATGGAAATATAAATCCTCTTCTGTAGCTAGCTCTAAAGAGGAGGACCAGGGTTTGAGGAGGAGTAGGTGCTACCAAGGTAACCACACAGCTGCACCACACAGGAATGTGTAATGCATACCTTGCATGTGTGTGCCTGCACAGATAAAGTTTATTCAATAAAAAAGTGAACTTGAGATTCAGGTCAGGGCTTCAGATCTAAGTGCCTAGCGACCTCCAGCCTTTTAGTCTTTTATGTTCAGGCACATCATTCTGTCAAGGCCTGTTGGTCCATGAGCAGTTGAAATTTTCTGCACTAGGGCAAGCTCAGAATTCATCTGCCTAGGCCTGTGGTCTACACAAAACCTGATTCATTATCCTTGTCTGATGTAGCTTAGGACACAGATGAATCCTGCTCAATGCTGTTAAATATATTTGGATTAAGAGATGGCAATATCTTGAGAGGGTATCACTTTTGCAGCGATTTTTAATTCAGCAGAATTTTGTTTACATTCGTAATGTCTAATTCCTCTGCTGAACCACTATTAATTGATGGTTCCTAAATAGTGTTGAGCGATACCTTCCGATATGCAAAGGTATCGGTATCGGATTGGATCGGCCGATATCCCAAAAATATCGGATATCGCCGATACCGATACCCGATACCAATGCATATCAGTGGGACACAAAATATCGGAATGGTTCCCACTGAAGGAGAGGAAACTCTCCTTCAGGCCCTGGGATCCATATTCATGTATAAAATAAAGAATAAAAATAAAAAATATTGATATACTCACCCCTCTGACGGCCCCGGCTCTCACCGGTCCAAGCGTCTGCCTCCGTTCCTAAGAATGCAGGGAGTGAAGGACCTTCGATGACGTCGCAGCTTGTGATTGGTCGCGTGACCGCTCATGTGACCGCTCATGCGACCAATCACAAGCCGCAACGTCATCGAAGGTCATTCACTCCCTGCATTCTTAGGAACGGAGGCACCGCTAAGCGCCAGGGTCCACCGGAGGGGTGAGTATATCAATATTTTTTATTTTTATTCTTTATTTTTTACATGAATATGGATCCCAGGGCCTGAAGGAGAGTCTCCTCTCCTCCAGACCCTGGGAACCATATGCACCGCACACTTCCGATTCCGATTTCCGATATCGCAAAAATATCGGAACTCAGTATCGGAATTCCGATACAGCAAATATCGGCCGATACCCGATATTTGCAGTATCGGAATGCTCAACACTATTCCTAAACTACAACATCACAATTTTCCAATATTGGTTCTTCGGTCAGCAGTGTTATTTGTTGTACTAAGTCACACAGATGGACAGAATTTTTGCATGTGTTTTTGTACAGCAATGAAGGCTTTTTTGAGCTAAATAAAAAAAAATTGAAAAAAAGTTTTGTGATGCAATTTCTTTTTTCAACACCACCTTTTTTCATGTTGATGCAGTGGCATCAGGGTAATGGGAATGGGGCTTGGTGTCATCAGCTGTTATTGACTATAAACATAAGGGTGAATGACCTCGGGGAGATCAAAACATCTAACACCGCGGAGACACCATCACGTGTTTCTCAACGCAGTGATCTAGAACACTGCCCCCATCCCTAAAGGGAAATATGCAAATGCATGTAGAAAAGCCGCGGAGACACCATCATGTGTTTCTCAATGCAAGCAATGAAGAGCCAGGTCTTTCACCGGGAAGGAACAACCGCGGGAAGGGCAGCATCCAATAAAGGAAAACCACCTATGCCAAAACATGGTATCCATCCACAGACAGCTGTTTCGGGGTATTTACCCCTCATCAGTGTGGAGTAGGAAACTGGCTATTAGGAGCAGTGCCTGGTGAAAAGACTATAAACATAAGGGTGAATGACCTCGGGGAGATCAAAACATCCAACACCACGGAGACACCATCAGCTGTTAAGTAAGGAAAAGGCGTCAGCCTGACAGTCTCATTACTAAGCCGATAAGTAAACACAAATGCACACACAAACACAAACAAGCCTACACACACATTATCACCAGCCTAAAGGTACCTTTACACTAAACGACTTACCAACGATCACGACCAGCGATACGACCTGGCCGTGATCGTTGGTCAGTCGTTGTGTGGTCGCTGGGGAGCTGTCACACAGACAGCTCTCTCCAGCGACCAACGATCAGGGGAACGACTTCGGCATAGTTGAAACTGTCTTCAACTATGCCAAAGTCCCCCTGCAGCACCCGGGTAACCAGGGTAAACATCGGGTTACTAAGTGCAGGGCCGCGCTTAGTAACCCGATATTTACCCTGGTTACCATTGTATAAGTAAAAAAAAACCAGTACATACTCACATTCTGATGTTTGTCACGTCCCCTGACGTCCACAGGGTTAAAACTGCTTTCGGCAGGAGTGCTGGTAATGCACGCGCTGCTGCCGAGAGCTTCCCTGCACTGAATGTGTCAGTGCCGGCAGTAACAGCGGTGACGTCACTGCTGTGCTCTGCTTTACGGCCGGCGCTGACACATTCAGTGCAGGGAAGCTCTCGGCAGCAGCGCGTGCATTAAGCAGCGCTCCTGCCAAAAGCAGTTTTAACCCTGTGGACGCCGGGGGACGTGACAGACATCAGAATGTGAGTATGTACTGTTTTTTTTTAACTTTTACAATGGTAACCAGGGTAAATATCGGGTTACTAAGCGTGGCCCTAAGCTTAGTAACCCGATATTTACCCTGGTTACAAGTGAACACATCGCTGGATCGGCGTCACACACGCCGATCCAGCGATGACAGCAGGTGATCAGCGACCAAAAAAAGGTCCTAATCATTCCCCAATGACCAACAATCTCCCAGTAGGGGCCTGATCGTTGGTCGATGTCACACATAACGAGATCGTTAGCGGGATCGTTGCTAAGTCACCAAAAGCGTGACGTTGCAACAATATCGTTAACAATATCGTTATGTGTGTCTCAGCCTTTAGTAGGAGCATTAACAGAACAAATGTACATAGGCTGCAACCAAACAGCAACTGTCAATTTTCAAGGAAAAAATTAGATAAAAAATTGTGTGGGCTCCCGAAAAATTTTAATGACCAGCAGAGGGAAAGCCGATGGTTGAGGGCTGATGTTAATATTCTGGGAAGTAGCCAATAGCCATGAAGGTTCCAAGGCTATGAATGTCAGCTCACAGCTGTCGGCCTAGCATTTAATGGCTAGTTTACAGAGGGACCCCAGAAAAAAATTGACATGGGGTCCCACTATAAAATCTTACCAGCAAAGGCTAAGCAGACAGCTGCGGTCTGATGATAATAGCCTAGAAAGGGTATTTGTGGGGTTAATGTTACCTTTGTATTGTCAGGTGGCATCAAGCCCACGGGTTAGTAATGGAGAGGCATCTATAAGACACCTATCCATTAGTAACCCCATAGTGATATTGTATAAAAAGCCCAGAATAAAGTCCTTTATTTGAAATAATGACAAAGTCTCCTTTAATAAATGTTAATTAAACCCTACTTACCGAACGCCTAAACCATTGAAGCCACTGTCTCCTGCAACATAAATAAAATAATAAACCACAAGATTCCTCACCTGTCTGCTGAGAAGATAATCATTAATGTCTCACGACAATCCTGATGACTTTGAGAGCACGTGACTGCTCCCAAAGACAGCTGGTGATACACTACGGGAGTGATTACCTCCTGTCAGTGTATCACTGAGTTGCAGTGAGAAAGTTCTCATGCAATGGTGCCATAAGTGAGAGCACCGGAACTGATCAGCTGATGAACTCAGGTGAACTCGCTCATGAGAGCTCAGTAATACACTGTGGCTGCGATTACCTCCTGTCAGTGTATCGCCGGCAGACGGGTAGAGCGGCCACATCTCCCGATGTGACTGTTCTACACGTGAGATCACCATGGGACACTTGGGATTACATGGACTACAGCAAACAGATGAGCATATTGTGGTTTATTATTTTACTCTTTTTCTAAAAGACAAAGGCATCAGGGATTTGGTGTTAGGTGAATATAATTGGATTTTATTTTGAAATATTAGTGACAGCAGACATAGCCCAATGGGAGCAGTAGTTTCATCAGCCCACGTCTGCTGACCTGCGGCACACTTTTTACCGCAGGTCATCGCTCTGACTGACAGTCTTAATGGTGGTAGTGTTACCGTCAATAAGAACCTCCACACCAATGTTTCCCATGCAGTCACAGAGATGACAGTGTGGCAAACACCATAAGAAGCTGATAAAATGCAAACAAAAACTCAGCAAATCCACAAACATTTTTGTACCTGCGTTTTTGCTGCGGATTTGAATGATTTAATTTAAGTCAATGGGTGAAAAACACTGTAGAAACGAACAACGAATTGACATGCTGCAGAAAAAAACACACTGCAAATACTCACAGGAAATTTACTGATCATATGCACAACACTTGTAGATTGTCAATGAATTAGTTTGCATAAGGATTCCATAGCATTTTTGGCCCATTTCTGCTCGGAAAAAAAACCCAGCAAAAATGCATCAAAAACTCACTGTGTGCACACAGCCTTATACTGTTTTTGATGGTCCCTCCAGATCAACTGTACTAAACCATGTGACGTGATATCTGCAAACATGTGACACATTATATGGAAGGCCTAAGTCACGTGAGCCTGCTTTCTAGCTGATGCAATGTGTGAAATAGTGCCATCATTTTTTTTTAAAACAAGAATAAATCCCTCATAGCTACTGTATATTTCATTCACATCAGAGCATAGAACACATCAACAGTTGAAAGTTTGATATCTCTCCATTAGATTTGAAAAATATTGATTCATATATACAGTAAATTGATGGCATCAACACATCTGAAAAAAGTTTGGACAGGGTTAATAAATGTTGTACAAGCTTGTGGTGCTAATAAAAAAAGCAGCTGAATGGTCAATTTTCAGCTAAGTTACATCACTGTTTAATAAAAACAACATGTTAGAGAGGCAGAGTCTATCAGAAGCAAAGATGGTCAGCAGTGATGAGCGAGTATGCTCGTTGCTCGGGTTTTCCCGAACATGCTTGGGTGGTCTCCGAATATTTTGGTGTGCTCGGAGATTTAGTTTATGCTGATGCAGCTGCATGATTTGCGGCTGCTAGACAGCTTGAATACATGTGGGGATTGCCTAACAAACAGGAATACACGAGCAGCGAGTATACTGGCTCATCACTAGTGTTGAGCGATACCGTCCGATATTTGAAAGTATCGGTATCGGATTGGATCGGCCGATATCCAAAAAATATCGGATATTGCCAATACCGATACCCGATACCAATACAAGTCAATGGGACACAAATATCGGAAAGTAATAGGGGGCGATCCTTGATGGTTCCCAGGGTGTGAAGGAGAGGAAACTCTCCTTCAGGCCCTGGGATCCATATTCATGTAAAAAATAAAGAATAAAAATAAAAAATATGGATATACTCACCCTCGGACGGCCCCTGGCTGTCACCGCTGCAAGCGTCTGCCTCCGTTCCTAAGAATGCAGAGTGAAGGACCTTTGATGACGTCGCGGTCATGTGAGCGGTCACATGAGTGGTCACATGAGCGGTCACGCGACCAATCACAAGACCGCGACGTCATCGCAGGTCCTACACTCACTGCATTCTTAGGAACGGAGGCTGCCGGTTGCACCGCTGAGAGCCAGGGGCCGTCGGTGGGTGAGTATATCCATACTTTTTATTTTTATTTTTTATTTTTTACATGAATATGGATCCCGATTCCGATTTCCGATAGCGCAAAAATATCGGAACTCGGTATCGGAATTCCGATACAGCGAATATCGGCTGATACCTGATATTTGCAGTATCGGAATGCTCAAGACTACTCATCACTAATGGTCAGTCATTAACCAGTCTGTGAACAACTGAATCTAAAAGTTGAAGAACAATTTCAGAAAAATGTTCCAAAATGTAAAATTGCAAAGATTTTAAATATCTCACCAGCTACAGTACATAATATCATCAAAATATTCAAAGTTTTTAGAGAAATCCATGCGCACAAGGGACAAGTCCAATAGTCAATCTTGATTGACAAGATTCAGTCATGCAAGTCAGTGAATTGCCTAAGTTATGGTTAAAATCCTTGCATGTAGTGTAGGAGGGGGGACCAGGGAGAAAGTCATGGCCGACAGCAATCCCTGTATCACTCCCTGGACCCCTTCCCTTACAGAACCTCGATGCTGCTTCTCTACACCATCAGGGCCTTCCCACTACAGGTCAGTTACCTCTGCAGACGATTCCAAGAATGAAGAGTCACAGTCCGGCTTCACTTCAACTTCAACATCTTTACTCAGCAACTTGTCATCCAGGGCACACATTGTTACAGCATAAGGCATCGGTGCCTCTGACCCTTGCCTGTAGCTTAGCCTGCGTTTGGGGCGGTCCATAATATAGGGTCCCTGGACTCCTTCACTTTAAGTACCTCGGTGCTGCTTCTCTACTATTACATCAGGGCCTTCCCGGTACGGGTCAGTTACCTCTGCAGATGATTCCAAGAATAAAGAGTCACAGTCCAGTTTCACTTCAACTTCAACATCTTTACTCAGCAACTTGTCATCCAGAGCACATATTAGTACAGCATCGGGCATCGGTGTCTCTGACCCTTGCCTTTCGCTTAGCCTGTATTTGGGGCAGTCCGTACTATAGGGTTCCACAGTGTCCTCAATGTCCAGTATTTCTGCCTTTCATGGGGGCATTCCCTACCATTTCTCCCTGTTTCTGAGAATGAGGGCCCACACAAAAACCTGACACATCTTGGTGCACTTTTTCCCAAATGGCTCAGCCTTCTGTTCAGTAGCTGCAGTCCCACTACTCCTGCACTGCTTATTCTGCTGTTGCTGTATTCTTTCTCTCTCTCTGTTCTTAGTTCTGGCCCCTGGATACTTTTGTGGGCCTATTTCTTCCTAATGGAACATTAAGGGGTGCGAAGTGCCCTGGGCTTGGCCGCACCTGTCTGAGCTGCATGGGCGCCCAGGCCCCAACTGACTAAAACAGGAAGGTACACTGTACTTATCTTCATCATGCCCCTCCTATTCTAACTATACCTATCACTGCATCTATGTTCTATAATGCCCCCATCTAGTGGCCAACTTGGGGTACTAGTCCCAATAACACTATACGGGCCCAGGGCACTTACTTTCCCTAACCAACATGTGTGTGCAAAGCAGGTAGACATATGTCTGAGTAATTCACATAAGGTGTAGCAGTACTCTTGTACACGGTGATAATACACTTTATATGTAGGAGTGCCACCGTGTATGAACACATTAAAAATCAACACTGTATATGTTTAAAGGGAGTTGGGGAGAAGAAGGAACAACATCCCCTACATTTCCCCCTTTCTTTAAAGATGGTTGTCCTCAACCATAGCATCCTGTAAGATAAAACAATTACAAAGCATTAGAAAAGGACTCTATATGAGTCACGTCCATTATACCTTCAAAGGGGAGACAGTCCCCTTCTTTTAAATAGGGTACTCCTGTGCCAAAAAGCATAGTTTCACTGGGGAAAACAACAGGGGGCTTCTCTTCTGCCCCAACAGGATGTGGAACAGTCCTTTTAGTATACGGTGCAGCAGCACCACAAACGCAACTCTTCAATGGCACGTGCCTCGTGCGGCTCCAATAATATAAAGTTCCCTTTCCCGGTCCCGGGTCAGGGGTGACTCTGCAGCTGCAGCAGTCACAGATTGCCTTGGAAAGGCAGGGGTGGCAGAGGTGGCAGAGGTGGAAAGAGCATCACAGGCACTTGACCGTGCCGAGCTCAACTCCACATGCTGTGCTATCTCTTCTAAGGTGCATAGGGTCTAGGGGGAAACAGACCCCCCTTTGTAGATGTGTTACTGGATGTGCGGCTCTCTGAGATGCCTGGGTGTTTATTACGTGCCTCCCCTCTAACACGTAGCAAGCTGTCATACGCCCCAGGACCTCCAACTCCTCTCTCACAGGTCGGTCGGCCCTGGCAGGAGGGAACAATTTAGATTGGGCTCCAGGAGTAGATGTTGGGAACAGGGTCTTGCTATCTTAGGGCAGGGGTCGCGGCTCACTCATCGCTTTGAGCTGGCATCTCTGGTCCACATCCTCTCCACATCTGCTGCATCCTTCTGTGGAGGTTGTGTGGACTGATCTCTCTTGATGTAGTTTCGGCTCCGGCCTTGCTTCTGGTTCAGGCTCCTTTGGAGTTGTCGCTGGTTCCGGTCCCCGCTGAGTGAACAACTTTGGTTCTGGGTGACGATGTTCCTCCTCCTGGCACCACAACGCTGGCTCCGCAAGATGTTGCGGCTACAACGAACATGAAGAGGACTGCTTTGTTTGCGATGTCTCTGGCCTGTGGGATGATGCAGACTACACCAGCTGCAGACTCCGTGCTGTAAAACTTTCCGGGCACTGGTAAGTGGGGTGTTCTGTGATTTCTTACCACTGTCTGATGTGCCGGGTTCTTACATCCTCCTGCTGCCACCTCTTTTCAATGCGGCCTAGGCTGCCACAGCTGCACATAAGATCCTATTCTGGGCTCCACCTGTTCCAAGGTGGGGTCGCTTCCTGTTGCTCCTCCCATTCCTTCTCAAATAGTCTCAGTGGGCGTGGGGGTAAATTTTTTGGTGCATCCTCCGGAGGCATCGCTCTATGGATCTTCATGCCATTTCAGCGTGGGTATGCCCACGAAGGGTGCAGGCACAGCAGTAACCTCCCATTTGGCCCCAGCTGCCATTTTTGTCACATCAGTAATAGTGACTACGCCAAGTGTAGGAAGGGGGAACAAGGGAGGTAGTCATGGCCATTAGCAATCCCTATATCACTCCCTGGACCCCTTCCCTTTAAGTACCTCAGTGCTGCTTCTCTACTATTACACTAGGGCCTTCCCGGTACGGGTCAGTTACCTCTGCAGACGATTCCAAGAATAAAGAGTCACAATCCAGTTTCACTTCAACTTCAACATCTTTACTCAGCAACTTGTCATCCAGAGCACACATTGGTACAGCATCGGGCATCGGTGTCTCTGACCCTTGCCTTTTGCTTAGCCTGTATTTGGGGCGGTCCATACTATAGGGTTCCACAGTGTCCTCAATGTCCAGTATTTCTGCATTCCATGGGAGCATTCCCTGTCGTTTTGCCCCAGTTCTGAGAATGGCGGCCCACGCAAAAACCTGCCACATCTTGGTGCACTCTTTACCAAATGTCTCAGCCTTCTTCTGTTCAGAAGCTTCAGTCCCACTATTCCTCTACTGCTGATTCTGCTGTTTCTGTATTCTTTCTCTCTCTGTTCTTAGTTCTGGCCCCCTGGATACTTTTGCCAGGCCTATTTCTTCCTAATGGAACGTTACGAGGCACAAAGTGCCCTGGGCTAGCCAGCCCCTGTCTGAGCTGCACAGGTGCCCAGGCCTCAACTGACTAAAGCAGGAAGCTACACTATATTTATCCCCATCGTGCCCCTCCTATTCTAACTATACCTATCATTGTGTCTATGTTCTATAATTCCCCCATCTAGTGGCCAACTTGGGGTACTACTCCCACTAACACTATACGGGCCCAGGGCACTTACTTTCCCTAACCAACATGTGTGTGCAAAGCATTTAGACATATGTCAGAGTAATACGCATAAGGTGTAACAGTACTCTTGTATAGGGTGACAATACACTTTATTTATAGCAGTGCCACCGTGTATGAACACCTTAACAATCAACACTGTACACGTTTAAAGGGGGTTGGGTAGAAGAAGGAACAATATGCATTTACGTCCCCTACAGTAGTTCTTGAAATGATTGAAGAAATCCTGAGATGGGTAGAGACAGTATGACTAAAGGTACCGTCACACTAAACGATATCGCTAGCGATCCGTGACGTTGCAGCGTCCTCGCTAGCGATATCGTTTAGTTTGACACGCAGCAGCGATCAGGATCCTGCTGTGATGTCGCTGGTCGCTGAATAAAGTCCAGAACTTTATTTGGTCGTCCGATCGCCGTGTATCGTTGTGTTTGACACCAAAAGCAACGATACCAGCGATATTTTACACTGGTAACCAGGGTAAACATCGGGTTACTAAGCGCAGGGCCGCGCTTAGTAACCCGATGTTTACCCTGGTTACCAGCGTAAAAGTAAAAAAAACAAACAGTACATGCTCACCTGCGCGTCCCCTGCCGTCCGCTTCCTGCTCTGACTGATCGCCGGCCCTAAAGTGAAAGTGAAAGCAGAGCGGTGACGTCACCGCTCTGCTGTTAGGGCCGGAGCTCAGTCAGTGTCAGGAAGCAGATGCTGGGGGACGCGCAGGTGAGTATGTACTGTTTGTTTTTTTTACTTTTACGCTGGTAACCAGGGTAAACATCGGGTTACTAAGCGCGGCCCTGCGCTTAGCAACCCGATGTTTACCCTGGTTACCCGGGGACCTCGGCATCGTTGGTCGCTGGAGAGTGGTCTGTGTGACAGCTCTCCAGCGATCAAACAGCGACGCTGCAGCGATCGCCATCGTTGTCGCTATCGCTGCAGCGTCGCTTAATGTGACGGTACCTTAAGACAGATGACAGGACCAGGAGATTGAACCTAGACTGAAGATTAGACACAGCAGTCAAGCAACGAGTGAGAGTTCCATCGGTTCTTAAGTAGACCCAAACAGGAAACAAGATGTCTTCCTTAGGAATAACTTCAGCTATCTTAGTAAAGGACAATTTCAGAAACAAAAATGCTTCTAGCGGTAAGGAGTAGAAGTGCCATACAATTTATCAAGGTGTTTAATGATGACACTAATGGCAGAAAAACAACAGAATCCTGACATGGATGCATTGTCTTGCTGACTCAAGAAGAGAATGACCAGCTAGCTTGTTATCAGTGCACAGATCAAAGGTCTGCATCACTGATAGAAGGAGGTGGAATTAGTGAATATGGCATAGACAGCTTGTGCATTGTAAAAGGCACTGAACATTACATTGAGGTTTTAGAACAACATATGCTCCCTTCCAGACAACTTACAGTATATTTCATGGGAAGAATTGCATTTTTCTGCAAGACAATCCTAATACACATACTGCTACATCACAACTTGCCTTACTTCTAGAGATAAGCAGAATTTTAAACCCCAAAATTGATTTTCAGCAAATAAATTTGTGCAAATCACAATGTTGGAGGTTTTTCAATTGGTCTGAAAATTTACATGGAGGAAAGAGAGTGAAAATGCAGCTGAGCATAAGTGATTACACTTTAAAGGCTAAATAGAGGTAGGACTCTGTTAAGCTTACATTCTACAGGCGACAAAAGGACCCCACTCACCATAAGAGCTTATGCACTACAAAAGAGAGAAAGTAGAGAGGACCCAACTGACCATAAGCGCTTCTGTAGCCACTACAGCAGAAAAATACTTACCATTATTTTCTTTATTTTTCTTTATTTTTTTATATAGCGCTAACATATTCCGAAGCGCTTTACAGTTTGCACACAGTATCATCACTGTCCATGTTCGGGGCTCACAATCTAAATTCCCTATCAGTATGTCTTTGGAATGTGGGAGGAAACCAGAGGAAACCCATGCAAACACGAAGAGAACATGTGTGACTCAGATGAAAAAACATTCCACAATACAAACTGTGCTCCCCTGATAACTGCAGATCTGTTACCTGGTATGATAATTTATAAGATCATAACTTGGGGGAATTATAAAAAGGCCTGTGCTAGACCTAAAATTATGATAGCTCACTCTCTAGTGATTGAGTTAATGTGGTAAATGTTGAAAGGCAAGATTTTTTAAGAATTGCAAATGGAAGCTCAAAATGTTCAAATTCACATAAAAACAAGTATTTCAGGACATTCAACTCCAACTCAATCCTCTGCGAATTGATCCACTAATTTCTACTGCATGCAGTTGAGTTCTGCGTGGCTGTAAAACTACTGAATTTAGCACCGGTAATAAATGTCTTGAAGCCCCAACATCCATGTTCAGGTGTTCTACTGAACTTGACTGGGATGAAATCCAAATCATCAGAACTAAAAGAAGACTATTTTTGTGACCATACCAGAGATGTTATAATACAGTGGGTACGGAAAGTATTCAAACCCCTTTAAATTTTTCACTCTTTGTTTCATTGCAGCCATTTAGTAAATTCAAAAAAGTTAATTTTTTCACATTAATGTACACTCACCCCATCTTGACTGAAATAAACAGAAATATAGAATCTTTTGCAAATTTAATAAAAAAGAAAAACTGAAATATCACATGGTCATAAGTATTCAGACCCTGTGCTCAGACACTCATATTAAAGTCACATGCTGTCCATTTCCTTTTGATCCTCCTTGAGATAGTTCTACTCCTTCATTGGAGTCCAGCTGAGTTTAATTAAACTGATAGGACTTGATTTGGAAAGGCACACTCCTGTCTATCTAAGGGTACCGTCTCACAGTGGCACTTTGGTCGCTACGACGGCACGATCTGTGATGTTCCAGTGATATACTTACGATCTCGCTGTGTCTGACACGCTACTCCGATCAGGGACCCTGCTGAGAATCGTAAGTCGTAGCAGATCGTTTGAAACTTTCTTTCGTTGTCAAGTGTCCCGCTGTGGCGGCATGATCGCATCGTGTAACAAAGGTGTGTACGATATTGTATACGATGTAATGGGTGGAGGAGCTTGATACGTAGGAGCGCCAAATTCTCCACCTCCTGTGTGCTGATTGGGCAGTACAATACTGTGCGCTCATTCGACAGACGTGGTACTAGAGGCATAGATTATGCAAAATGTGCTCTGAATTGTGAGAGCACCTCCTGTGTGACATGCCCGTACGACTGGCCCGTACGACTTCTACATCGCAAATATGTCATGAAATTATTGCTCCAGCGCCGTGCATTGCGAAGTGTGACCGCAGTCTACGATGCTGGAGCGATAATGGAGCGACACTGGAGCATCACGGATCGTGCCGTCGTAGCGACCAAAGTGCCACTGTGAGACGGTACCCTTAGACCTCACAGCTCACAGTGCATGTCAGACCAAATGAGAATCATGAGGTCAAAGGAGCTGGCAAAGGAGATCAGAGACAGAATTGTGGCAAGGCACAGATCTGGCCAAGGCTACGACAGAATTTCTGCAGTACTCAAAGTTCCTAAGAGCACAGTGGCCTCCATAATCCTTAAATTGAAGAAGTTTGGGACCACCAGAAATCTTCCTAGACCTGGCCATCCAGCCAAACTGAGCAATAGTGGGAGAAGAACCTTGGTGAGAGAGGTAAAGAAGAACCCCAAGATCGGTGTGACTGAGCTCCACTGATGCAGTAGGGAGATGGCAGAAAGTTCCAAAAAGTCAACCATCACTGCAGCCCTTCACCAGTTGGACCTTTATGTCAGAGTGACCCAACGGAAGCCTCTCCTCAGTGCAAGACATATGAAAGCCCGCATAGAGTTTGTAAAAAAACACATGGAGGACTCTCAAACTATGAGAAATAAGATTTTCTGGTCTGATGAGACAAAGATAGACCTTTGTGGTGATAATTCTAAGAAGTATGTGTCGAGAAAACCAGGCACTGCTGATCACCTGCCCAAAACAATCCCAAAAGTGAAGCATGGTGGTGGCAGCATCATGCTATGGGGGTGTTTTCAGCTGGAGAGACAGGATGACTGGTTTTCATTGAAGGAAACATGAATGCGACCATGTACAGAGATATCCTGGATGAAAACCTCTTCCAGAGCGCTCTGGACCTCAGACTTGGCCGAAGGTTCACATTTCAACAAGACAATGACCCTAAGCGCACAGCTAAAATAGCGAAGGAGTGGCTTCAGAGCAACTCTGTGACTATTCTTGACTGACCCAACTAGAGCCCTGACCTAAACCCTATTGAGCATCTCTGGAGAGACCTGAAAATGTCTGTCCACCAATTTTTTACCATCCAACCTGACTGAACTGGGGAGGATCTGCAAGGGTGAATGGCAGAGGATCCCCAAATCCACGTGTGAAAAACTTGTTGCATCATTCCCAAGAAGACTCATGGCTGCACTAGCTCAAAAGGGTGCTTCTACTCAATACTGACAAAGGGTCTGAATACTTATGATCATGTGATATTTCAGTTTTTCTTTTTTAATTAATTTGCAAAAATTACTACATTTCTGTTTTTTCCAGTCAAGATGGGGTGCAGAGTCTACATTAATGAGAAAAAAATGAACTTTTTTGAATTTACCAAATTGCTGCAATGAAACAGAGTGAAAAATTTAAAGGGGCATGAATACTTTTTGTACCCACTGTACATTCATATTGCGGCCTTATGGCAGATGTCATTATACTGTATACAAGGGCTATGGTCACAATGCGTTTTAGCTTACTGTCAGCTCCATCCAGGCTTACATCTGAAGCCCTGAAGAACAGAATTTGGAAGTTAGAACTGACGTGACCATTAACTTTTAGGGTATGTGTCCACGTTCAGGATTGCTTCAGGATTTGGTCAGGATTTTATGCAGGTAAAATCCTGACCAAATCTGCACCTGAGGTCACTGGCAGGTCACCTGCGTTGTCCTTGAGTTTGTTCTGCAATGTAAGGACATGCTGCATTCCTAAAAGATGCGCCGCATGTGAGTTTTCTCGGGTGTGCCGCATGCGTCTTTTACTGCATAGTGGAGACAGGATTTCATGAAATCCCCTCCACTATGCTGTAACATCTGGGTGGTGCGTTTTTTATGCATGCTGCTCAACGCTGTGTCAAAAACTCAGCGTTTCCTGAACGTGGACACATACCCTTAGGGTATGTTTCCACGGTAAGTAAACGCTGCTTGTTTGACGCTGCAGCGTCAAACAAGCAGCGTCCAGATGTTCCAGCATAGTGGAGGGGATTTTAGGAAATCCCGTCTCCACTATGCGTGGAAACCCGCACGCGGCGGCCCTGCGACTCCGGACATGCTGCGCGTCTTTTCAGATCGCAGCATGTCCGTACACCTTGCGGGGACGCAGCGTCCCCGCAAGGCATATCACAGGGCCCTATGGCGAGGGGTGCGATGATCCCGGATGTGTACTGTACACATCCGGCATCATCGCGTCCCAGAAAGGGGGCGGGGCTTAGCGCCGAGCGGCTTCGCCGCTGCGGCGATACCGCCGCCCCTCCGGACCGTGGAGCCATACCCTTAGGCTGCTTTCACACTTGTGTTGGGTAGAGCTGCGGAGGGCTGAGTAGTTCCTCCATTTAGCCCCACCCTCGGCCGCACCTCTTCCATTCAGCTCCGCCTACATCGGCATGCGTCCTGCTTACCTATCTTTAACATTGGGTACGCAGGCCATGTGGATGTATGTGGATGTATATTAGGTTTTTTAAATATATCTATGTGATACTTCTTTGACCACAGTCTATTCAACTGTGGGATTAGAATAATGTTATCAATTTGTTTCAGATTTTGCTGCAATTTGTAGTTTTGCTAATCTTTAGTGTCTTAACTTAGTTTTGTGACTTAAAGCAGCACAAAAGAATATAAGGCTTTCTAAAGTGGCATCAAATCAATAACGTTTGGTCAGTTAATGGACTGACATAAGCAAAATGTCTAAAACTATATGCAATATGTTTTCAGAAAAAGATTGTCCCTCGGTGCATTTGGAAATGTAGCCCAAATTGTTTTTATGCTATTTTTTTAAGTTACTGCAGAAGACATTTTTATTACTGACGTGTTCTAATGTTGTATCAAAGACACATCAGAAAACACTGAACAATAAAATCTAAAATTGATTATCCATCTCACTATTTACATATAGGTAAATAGATGGAGATTTATGCTTTAATTAATAAAGTGAAATCCATTTTCTATTTCTTAAGGAAAGCTAATCTATTGCTTGATACATATGGTAACTTGACTGAAAGGCATCTTTTTAATTCAGTGTATGCTCAGTTCAAGTTAGAGAATGAATGGCTGAAAAAGAATCAGCAAAGAGGTACTAAGTTATGAAAAGAGTGTTGTTCCGGGCCTGTTTTTTGAATAGACTTGTTAAAACCCATGGCTGATGTATGCTAAGCACTGCCACGCAGTTTGTGAAGAGGGAGGGTGGTTTGGCCAGCTGAGTGAGCACATCACTCTGTGAGCCAGGGTCTACACTTTGATGGCTCCTTTGGAGGTATGACTGAAAGCCAAACCTCTGCTCCCTTCTTTTTTTAGCTTCTGCCATGCAAAGATAATCAGGTTTATGTAAAGTATGTGTGCTCTTTTGACAGTCCGCGATATCTCATTAATTCAATCACAGCAAACACCATTGTTCTCAAAGTGTTTGAAATGCGGATAGGGATGGAGGCTTTTTTAATCCTGTCAATCAATGTTAACATTTTTCTCGCAGTTGCCATGGCCAGGGCCAGAGTTCATGAAAACACAGAATAAGAGCCAACAAAACAAGAATAAAGACTTATTTGAGATACTCTTTTTAAAGGACATCTACCATGCACAAAACATGGGAAGTAAATGTAGACAAGTTTGGGCACTATGGCTCACAGAGAGGCAAGAGAGCAAAAGGAAAGAAAGAGAATTTGAAAATCAAATAACCCTATAAAAACTTGACCCAAGAGTCTCTGGGAAAAACCCAATGAATTGCTCCCTGGTAGAACAATGATCTTTCTTTCGTGTGTTCTCTAGGAGTACAATGCCCAATATATTATAACACATGCCACTGATGTCTTTACACTGTTGTAAGCCAGCTCAAACCAACGGAATTCTGATAGAGGACAACAAGAGATTGTGCTGTGGTAATTCTCTCTTTCTCTTGTCGTATTACAAGCAAATACTGGGAAAATTATTCATGCATATAGACAAACAAAGCAGAGATGGGAGATTTGCTATGTCAAATTCTGAAAAGTGACAACATTTTTTGCATAGAACATGGAGGTTATATAAAAAGAATCTAACCATAAGTTCTCACATTCATTCATTAAATGTGTTTTAAAGTGTAGTAAGTACTTAATCCACTTGTGTGGATAATATAAAATGATCTCGTTACTATTAAAGATAAGATTATAAATCTTTCTTTCTTTCTTTCTTTCTTTCTTTCTTTCTTTCTCCTATTTATTTGTCTTTCTATCTATGTATCTATGTATCTATCTATTTATTCATCTATCTCATATCTATCTACAGTATCTATCTATCTATCTATCTACTTATCCCATATCTGTCTGTCTGTCTAGTTGTTTTATTTATTTGCATGACAGCACCAATGTAATTTTTTTGCATTGTCTTATATGTTGTATTGTAGTGGAATTAATTTTTAAAATCCCATTTACACAGACACACAGTTTCCTAAGGCATGCTATATTATTCTTTATTTAAAATAGCAATGAGCAATGTGCCATGGCGATTTTTTGTGGGTCACTGTTTTTCAAAAAGACAAATGCTGTCAGCAAAAATCCCATTATAATGGTATGTGCACACATTGCAGATTTGCCTGTGGAATTTTCTGCCCAGATTCTGCATCTCTTGGCAGAAAACGCAGGTAAAAATCTGCACAGATTGAATGCATTCTTTATGTGGATTTTCATGCATTTTTTCATGCGGATTTGTATGAGTTTTTGTAAGCTAAATAAAGATCTATTATTTAACAACAACAAAAAAATTGTGAGGTTATTTCTTGTCCAGCTTTTCATGTACATACTCCATTGAAGAATAATGTTTACACATACAGAAAGACAGCTAGAGAGATAATAGATAGACGATAGATAGATAGATAGATAGATAGATAGATAGATAGATAGATCTATTATCTATCTATCTATAGATAGATCTATAGATAGATCTATCTATAGATCTATCTATCGATCTAGCATCTATCTATTATCTATTATCTCTCTATCTATATCTATCTATAGATATATCTATCTATTATTTACATATTTATATATCTATCTATTTATCTACAGATATATATATCTCTCTATAGATATATCTATATATATAGTTCAAAAAAAGCAGGCAGCACTCCATATTCTTTCAGTGATATGCAGGATTTATTCAGACCCACATGTCTGTGCGACGTTTCGGCCCTAAATGAGCCTTTCTCAAGCTTGAGCATATCACTGTAAGAATATGGAGTGCTGCCTGCTTTTTTTTAACTGTATAGACTAGAAACACTCAGTGGACGGGCTGTTTTGGGCTCTGCACCCGAAGATAAGTAGAGGATTTGTGCTGTTCCGTTTTTTCTATATATACTGCTATATATATATATATATATATTTATCTGTAGTTCTATCTATCTATAGATCTATCGATAGATATATCTATTATCTATCTATCTATCTATCTATCTATCTATCTATCTATCTATCTAATTATTTACATATTTATATATCTATTTAACTATAGATATATCTATCTAGCATCTATCTATTATCTATTATCTATCTATATCTATCTATAGTTATACTGTATCTACCTATTATCTATCTATCTATCTATCTATAGACATATCTATAGATGTATAGATAGATAATACCAAGCACGATGCTTAGTAATAAACATAGTATAATGGTACATAAAGAGTTAAATAAAGACACACACACACAAAATCTGTGTTAGGCCGGCCTCACACATGGCGTAAGACAATACGCCACGTATTATACGTCCGTACTACGGCCGTAATACGGAGAAATGTTCCCAAAATATTGATCCGTAGTCAGGGTGTGTCAGCGTATTTTGCGCATGGCATCCTCCGTATGTAATCCGTATGGCATCCGTACTGCGAGATTTTCGCGCAGGCTTGCAAAACCGACATCTAATGGATTTATGTGCTCAAATGTTCGGGAAAACATATATACAGTATATATATATATATATATATATATATATATATATATATATATATATGTCATTGAGACACATATATATATATTCTGTATTTAGATTTCATTCAGCGCGATATGTGTTAAAAGCCGGTAATTCAATTACCGGCTTTTCATTTCTCCTGCACAAACCCGACAGGATATGAGACATGGTTTTCATACAGTAAACCATCTCATATCCCCTTTTTTTTTGCATATTCCACACTACTAATGTTAGTAGTGTGTATGTGCAAAATTTCAGCGCTGTAGCTGCGGAAATAAAGGGTTAAATGGCGGAAAAAATTGGCATGGGCTCCCGCGCAATTTTCTCCGCCAGAATGGTAAAGCCAGTGACTGAGGGCAGATATTAATAGCCTAGAGAGGGTCCATGGTTATTGGCCCCCCCGTGGCTACAAACATCTGCCCCCAGCCACCCCAGAAAAGGCACATCTGGAAGATGCGCCTATTCTGGCACTTGGCCACTCTCTTCCCACTCCCTGTAGCGGTGGGATATGGGGTAATGAAGGGTTAATGCCACCTTGCTATTGTAAGGTGACATTAAGCCAGATTAATAATGGGCAGGCGTCAATTATGACACCTATCCATTATTAATCCAATTGTAGGAAAGGGTTAAAAAAACACACACATGATTTAAAAGTATTTTAATGAAATAAACACAGCGGTTGTTGTAATAATTTATTGTTCTCTCAATCCATCAGCAACACCCTCGCTTGGAAAAATAATAAACGCACAAGATACATACCTTCTGGTGAACCGTCTCGTCCCACGAAGTAATCCATCTGAAGGGGTTAACTAATATTACAGGCAGGAGCCCTGCTAAATGCAGCTGTGCTCCGTGCCTGTAATCCCCGGCGAATGAATGAAATGTAGGTCATTGACCTACATTTCCTTCAGTCGCGGTGAGGCGCCCTCTGCTGGATGTTCTCATGAACTGCAGCCTGGGAACTTTTTCCCACGCTCCAGGTCATATGAGGACATCCAGCAGGGGGCGCATCACCGCGACTGAAGGAAATGTAGGTCAATGACCTACATTTCATTCATTCGCCGGGGATTACAGGCACGGAGCACAGCTGCATTTAGCAGGGCTCCTGCCTGTAATATTAGTTAACCCCTTCAGATGGATTACTTCGTGGGACGAGACGGTTCACCAGAAGGTATGTATCTTGTGCGTTTATTATTTTTCCAAGCGAGGGTGTTGCTGATGGATTGAGAGAACAATAAATTATTACGACAACCGCTGTGTTTATTTCATTAAAATACTTTTAAATCATGTGTGTGTTTTTTTAACCCTTTCCTACAATTGGATTAATAATGGATAGGTGTCATAATTGACGCCTCCCCATTATTAATCTGGCTTAATGTCACCTTACAATAGCAAGGTGGCATTAACCCTTCATTACCCCATATCCCACCGCTACAGGGAGTGGGAAGAGAGTGGCCAAGTGCCAGAATAGGCGCATCTTCCAGATGTGCCTTTTCTGGGGTGGCTGGGGGCAGATGTTTTTAGCCACGGGGGGGCCAATAACCATGGACCCTCTCCTGGCTATTAATATCTGCCCTCAGTCACTGGCTTTACCGCTCTGGCGGAGAAAATTGCGCGGGAGCCCACGCCAATTTTTTCCGCCATTTAACCCTTTATTTCAGCAGCTACAGCGCTGAAATTTTGCACATACACACTACTAACATTAGTAGTGTGGAATATGCAAAAAAAAGGGGATATGAGATGGTTTACTGTATGTAAACCATGTCTCATATCCTGTCGGGTTTGTGTAGGAGAAATGAAAAGCCGGCAATTGAATTACCGACTTTTCACTAACACCGCTGCGTATTTCTCGCAAGTCACACTGCTGGTCAGTGTGGAATCCGTATTTTTCTCGCCCCCATAGACTTTCATTGGCGATTTTTTTGCGCAATACGGTGACAAACGCAGCATGCTGCGATTTTGTACGGCCGTAGAAAGCCGTATAATACTGAACCGTAATATACGGCTAATAGGAGCAGCCCCATTGAGAATAATTGTGCAGTTTATTTTGCGAGTTTTACGGACGTAGTTTATGCGCTCATACGTCCGTAAAACTCGCTAGTGTGAGGCCGGCCTTAGGCTGGGGTCACACTAGCGAGAAACTCACATGAGTCACGCACCTCAGTAACTGGTACTGCCTCCAGCACTTGGGACCGGAACGTTAAGCTACATAGAAATACATGCAGCCACAATGCAGCTGAATGCAGGCGGCAGTGCCAGGTATTGATAGAAGAGAATTGAGTTTCTCGAAAGTGTGACCTCAGCCTTAAATGCAATATCTGTTTCATTTAAAAAAAAATGTGAAAAAAAAATGATATGGGCTCCCGCGCAATTTTTTGCACCAGATAGGGAAAGCCAGCAACTGGGGCCAATGTTTATAGCCAAGGAAGGGGTTAATACCCATGGATCTTCCAAGCTATGAATATCAGCCCACAGCTGTATATTTAGCCTTTACTGGCTATTAAAATAGTAGGAACCCCCTAAAAAACTATATGGGGTCCCCCTATAATTAATAGCCAGAAAAGGCTATGCAGACAGCTGCGGGCTGATATTCATAGCCTAGGAAGGGACCATGGATATTGAACCCCCAGCTACAAACACCAGCACACAGTCACCCCAGAAATGGTGCATCTGTAAGATTCACCAATTCCGTCACTTAGACTCTTTCTTCCCACTGCCCTGTAGGGGTGGCATATGAGGTAATAGGGGGTTAATGTCACCTTTGTATTGTAAGGTGACATCAAGCCAGCTTAGTAATGGAAAGGCGTCAATAAGATTCCAATCCATTACTAATCCTACAGTTGTTAATGGTTTAAAAAAAGACACAGCCAGAAAAAAGTATTTTAATTAAATAAAACACTACACAGTTTTGCCATCTTTCTTGTTCTGCCAATCCATGCGACTCCCTTGATCTCCTGTAAAAAAGAAAAAAATAATAAACCAACACATATACTCCCTGGTCTGATGCAGCCCATTTAATAATAAGTGTCCCACGACAATCTCCCCTATTGAGCTGTCACATCAGGAGATGTGACTGCTCTATAGGCCTCCAGTTACAGACTGACATGAGACAATGGAGTGCAGTGTTATCACTGAGGATTTAATGGGCTCTCACTTTACGGCACTGCTGTGTGAGAATTTTCCCACACAGTGGTGTCGCAAGTGACAGTAAGAACTCTGCTGAACTCGGCATAGGGATACAGTGCGGAGGATTATCTGCTATCATTGTATCACCGGAGCCCCTAGAAAGTGATCACATGTGCCGATGTGACAGCTCTACTAGGGAGATCGTTGTGGGACACTCATTATTAAATGGATTACATTGGATCAGGGAGTATACTGTTGGTTTATTATTTTTATTTTTTACAGGTGATCGAGGGCCTCAGGGATTAGCTGTGTGGTGAGTATATACTGTATGTTGTATGTACAGTATGTACAGTATATATGTGTGTACGGGGTTTTTTTTTTACACAGTAGCCGGATGATGGGATTACTACTGTCCCATCATCCGGCTAGCTGTCACTGTAGCAGGCATAGCTGGATGGGACTAGTAGTCCCATCGGACGATGCCTGCCTACACACAGCCACGCACACACAGACACAGCCCCGTACACTCACGCACAACTACTCAAACACACACAGACACACACAAATACCCGTACACAGACACGCACATCTTCACCGCACATAAACACACCCCACACCACACAGTCTCTGCCCACACACTCTTCCTACTCCAAATCTGCAGCGTTGCTTGCACTCAACTCCGCAGCAAAACCTCAGATTTTTTTAAACCTGCGGTTTTGCTACGGATTTGCCTGACACAAAGGAAGTCAAGGGGTGCAGAAATGCTGCAGGTCTGCAAAAAGAATTGACATGCTGTGGAAAATAAAACGCTGTGAATCTGCACATTTTTTTCCGCAGCATGTGCAAACCAAATGTCAATTTCCCATTGACTAACAGTCACGGGGGAACTTGGTAGACTAAGGTTGGTTACCCGGGCCCCTGTGATATCCCTCAGGCTAGGGAAACCTTGTCTGTCCCTTTCCCAGAAGTTACACTAAAGGTGTGCATGTCTGGGCCGCCAGGCCTGACCCTGACTCCTGTTTCAGCCCTAAGCTGAAACCACCACCCGCCACCCAGTGAAGAGACCACACACCAATCCCCACAGAAAGCACAGACAGGGAAAACTGAAAATCGCACCATGCCGCAGACACACAGGAATACACTATAATGTGCACAGGGCAAAACAAATACAAATAGGAAGGAGGAATATGACAAAGGATTATACACCACCAGATACGATATTCCTACAACAAGACCACCACTCCAGACCGGAATCACCAGGCATAAAGCACAAGCTATAATCGGCGACGCCCAAAGTCCAGCAAGACTATTTAAAGGCCGTGGGCGTGACCCAGCCTCCAACCTGATTACCAGCTAGATTAACCCCGAGCAAGCTGGATAAAATCTAGCCGACGCCACTGAGCGTGTAGTGGACGTAAGTGGAATTACTGCTGTCTGTTGGACGCCCTAGTGTGAACAGCGTCCGACATGACACTAACACTGCTTGTGCACTACACTGCGGATTTGATGCAATTCTGCGTGTCCAAAATTGCTGCGGAAATGCATCAAAATCTGCAACGTGTGCACATAACCTAAATGGTTTTTTTAACCATTTTCCCACCTTAGACGTATCCAAACGTCCCAGTGGCCTGTGTCTTTTTTACCTGGAATGTATAGATATGTCCAGGCATTTTTGGGTGCACATGAGCTGTGCGCACACGATCGCCGATGTGTGCCAGCTGACTCTGACAGCTGACACCCGACACTAAGGCTGCCGTCACACTATCAGTATTTGGTCAGTATTTTACATCAGTATTTGTAAGCCAAAACCAGGAGTGGAACAATTAGAGGAAAAGTATAATAGAAACATATGCACCACTTCTGCATTTATCACCCACTCCTGGTTTTGGCTTACAAATACTGATGTAAAATACTGACCAAATACTGATAGTGTGACGGCAGCCTTAGTGCCAGGATCAGCCCTACACCAATCCCAGCATTTTAACCCCTAAACGCTGCAATCGGTTATACAAGCAATCAGCCTGCAGAAAATGATAGTCCCATAGTGTGACAATATAAAAAAGTTAAACAAACTTAAAAAGAAGTTAAAAAAAATTGTAAAACAATATTTAAAAAACAAAATCTAAATATATTGTACCCATGAATGAATATTTTCATGAAAAAATAAATAAACAATGAAAGTACACATATTTAGCATTGCCACATCCTGAACAACCCAACCTATGAAACTGCCCCACTAGTTAACCCCTTTAGTGAACTACATAAAAAATAAATAAAAACTAATGCTTTATCATCATACCACTGAACAAAAAGTGGAATCAAACGCAATAAAAAAGATGAATACAAATAAATATAGTACCACAGAAAACATCATCTTGTCCTGCAAAAAGCAAGCCATCGTAAAGCTCCATCAGTTGAGAAATAAAAAATGTATAGCTCACAGAACAAAGTGATGCAGAAATAATTTTCTCTATAAAATAATTTTTATTATATAAAAGTGCTAAAACATGAAAAAACTATATAACTATGGTATCGCTGTAATTTTACTGACCCAAAGAAAAAAACTGCCTTATCAATTTTACCACACACATAACAACATAAAAACCCCTCCCCTAAAAAAATTACTGAATTGCTGGGTTTGTTCATTCTGCCCCACAAAAATCAGAATAGAAAGCAATCAAAAATGTCATGTGTCTGGAAATGCTACAATAAAAATATCAACTCGTCCCGCAAAAAAGCAAGCCCTCACATGACTCTGTCGGCCTAAATATGAAAAAATTATAACACTCAAAATATGGTCATGCAAAAACTAGCTTTTGCAATGAAAAAGTGTTTTTCAGTGTGTGTCAGCAGCCAAACATAAAAACTAGTGATGAGCGAATATACTCGTTACTCTAGATTTCCCGAGCATGCTCGGGGGTCCTCCGAGTATTTTTAGTGCTCGGAGATTTAGTTTTTCTTGCCGCAGCTGATTGATTTACATCTGTTAGCCACCATAAGTACATGTGGAGATTCCCTAGCCACCAGGCAACCCCCACATGTACTTATGCTGGCTAACAGATGTAAATCATTCAGCTGCGGCAAGAAAAACTAAATCTCCGAGCTCTAAAAAATACTCGGAGGACCCCCGAGCATGCTCGAGAAATCTCGAGTAATGAGTATATTCACTCATCACTAATAAAAACCCAATGTAAATCTGTAATCACACCAATCTGAAGAATAAAGTCGCCATATCACTTATCCCTCATGAGAAATGGCGTAAAAAAATAAATAAAACCAATTCTTCACCTGCTGTTTTGTTCATTCTGCCTCCTATAGATCGCAGTAAGTGCTTTGCGCTGAGCGCTTACACCTGGGCATCCGTGTAAATCTCCAAAATATGTGATTCAGACGGAACCTCTGGCGGAAGATTCACTATAATGAGGCAGATGGAGGCACTGTGGGCACCAAAGGACCTGTGATCTGGCGGTGTCCATCTTTTATGATTGCATAAAAGTGCCATCGACCATAGTTTTCTCTGCTGCCTCATTATAGTGAATGGATCCCATGGGGATTTCATTTGAATCATGTCACTCGGAGATTTAGATGGAATCCCCAAAGTGCTCAGCATAGAGCCCCGGATAAAAGTAGTCCTAAATGTTTTGTAAAATGTTCCTAACAATAGCTTCAACTCAATTCACAATAAAAGCAAGTCTCTACTCAGGGCCATAATCTGTCTATAGAAATATAGGGTGCTTCCACATTACTGGCAGTACAAAGGCTCTGGAAAAGCAAAATGGCATCGTACCCATCAAAAGAAATTCAGCAACTTTTGCATTCCCAAATCCCTTCTGAGCCCCACAATGTACCTAAACCACATACAGCGTCCACGTTTGGCATTTCTGCAGTGATGAGAGCCTGCCTAATTTAACCCCTTTCTGACATTGGACGTACTATCCCGTCGAGGTGGGGTGGGCCCGTATGACCACCGACGGGATAGTACGTCATAGCGATCGGCCGCGCTCACAGGTCTCAAAATGTGGAGACGCAAAACACTTTTTTGCTATAAAAAAGCGTCTTTTAGTGTGTGACAGCTGCCAATCATAAAAATCCGATATAAAAAACACTATAAAAGTAAATCAAGCCCCCATTCATCACCCCCTTAGTTAGGGAAAAATAATAAAATTAAAAAAATGTATTTATTTCCATTTTCCCATTAGGGCTAGGGTTAGGGTTAGGGCTAGGGTTAGGGTTAGGGCTAGGGTTAGGGTTGGGGCTAGGGTTAGGGCTAGGGTTAGGGTTAGGGCTAGGGTTAGGGTTGGGGCTAGGGTTGGGGCTAGGGTTAGGGTTGGGGTTAGGGTTGGGGCTAAAGTTAGGGTTAGGGTTGGGGCTAAAGTTAGGGTTAGGGTTGGGGCTAAAGTTAGGGTTAGGGTTGGGGCTAAAGTTAGGGTTAGGGTTTGGATTACATTTACGGTTGGGATTAGGGTTGGGATTAGAATTAGGGGTGTGTCAGGGTTAGGGGTGTGGTTAGGGTTACCGTTGGGATTAGCGTTAGGGGTGTTTTTGGATTAGGGTTTCAGGTAGAATTGGGGAGTTTCCAGTGTTCAGGCACATCAGGAGCTCGCCAAACGTGACATGGCTCATAGAATCCCACGGTATGCAGTACCATCTCTATGCTGATGACACGCAGATCTACCTATCCGGACCTGACCTCACCTCCTTACTTACCAAAATCCCGCACTTTCTGTCTGCTGATTCTGCCTTCATTTCTGCTCGCTTTCTACAACTGAACATGGACAAAACAGAATTCATCATCTTTCCCCCATCTCACTCTACCCCTCCACCAGACCTATCCATCAATGTCAATGGCTGCTCACTTTCCCCAGTCCCACACGCCCGGTGCCTCGGGGTGATCCTCGACTCTACCCTCTCTTTCAAGCCACATATCCAAGCCCTTGCCTCCTCCTGCCGCCTCAAACTCAAAAACATTTCCCGGATCCGCGCATTCCTTGACCGTGACACCACAAAAACACTAGTGCATGCCCTTATCATCTCCCGCCTCGACTACTGCAACCTCCTACTCTCTGGACTCCCCTCTAGCACTCTGGCACCACTCCAATCCATCCTACACTCTGCTGCTCGACTAATATACCTGTCTCCTCGCTATTCCCCAGCCTCTCCCCTATGCCAAGCCCTTCACTGGCTTCCTATTGCCCATAGACTCCAGTTCAAAACCCTCACAATGACCTACAAAGCCATCCACAACCTATCTCCTCCATACATCTGTGACATGATCAACCGGTACCTACCAACACGCAACCTCCGATCCTCTCAAGACCTCCTTCTCTACTCCCCTCTCATCTCTTCTTCCCACAACCGCATCCAAGACTTCTCCCGTGCTTCCCCCATACTCTGGAACTCTCTACCACAGCACATCAGACTCTCGCCTACCATAGAAACTTTCAAAAAGAACCTGAAGACTCACCTCTTCCGACAAGCCTACAGCCTGCAGTGATCCTGAACCTACTGAACCGCCGCACAACCAGCTCTGCCCTCTCCTAGTGTATCATCACCCATCCCCTGCAGATTGTGAGCCCTCGCGGGCAGGGTCCTCTCTCCTTATGTACCCGTGTGCCTTGTTTTTTTGCTCATGTCTAATGTATTTGTCTATATTTGCCCCGTATTTCACATGTAAAGCGCCATGGAATAAATGGCGCTATAAAAATGAATAATAATAATAATAATAATAATAATAATAATGGCGTCCGATCTCAATTCCAGCCAATTCTGCGTTGAAAAAGTAAAACAGTGCTCCTTCCCTTCCGAGCTCTCCCGTGCGCCCAAACAGGGGTTTACCCCAACATATGGGGTATCAGCCTACTCGGGACAAATTGGACAACAACTATAGGGGTCCAAGTTCTCTTTTTATCCTTGGGAAAATAAAACTTTGGGGGGCTAAATATCATTTTTGTGGGAAAAATAAGATTTTTTTATTTTCACGGCTCTGCGTTGTAAACTGTAGTGAAACACTTGGGGGTTCAAAGTTCTCAAAACACATCTAGATAAGTTCCTTGGGAGGTCTAGTTTCCAATATGGGGTCACTTGTGGGGATTTCTACTGTTTGGGTACATCAGGGGCTCTGCAAATGCAATGTGATGCCTGCAGACCAATCCATCTAAGTCTGCTTTCCAAATGGCGCTCCTTCCTTTCTGACCTCTGCCATGCACCCAAACAGTGGTTCCCCGCCATATATGGGGTATCAGCGTACTCAGGACAAATTGGACAATAACATTTGGGGTCCAATTTATCCTGTTACACCTGTGAAAATACAAAACTTGGGGGTAAAAAAATCATTTTTGTGAAAAAAAAAACAATTTTTATTTTCACAGCTCTGCGTTATAAACTGTAGTGAAACACTTGGGAGGTTCAAAGTTCTCACAACACATCTAGATAAGTTCCTTGGGAGGTCTAGTTTCCAATATGGGGTCACTTGTGGGGGGTTTGTACTGTTTGCGTACATCAGGGGCTCTGCAAATGCAACGTGATGCCTGCAGACCAATCCTTCTAAGTCTGTATTCCAAATGGCGCTCCTTCCCTTCCGAGCTCTGCCATGCACCCAAACAGTGGTTCCACCCCACATATGGGGCATCTGCGTACTCAGGACAAATTGGACAACAACGTTTTGGTCCAATTTATCCTGTTACCCTTGTGAAATTACAAAACTGGGGGCTAAAAAATCATTTTTGTGAAAAAAAAAGAATTTTTATTTTCATGGCTCTGCGTTATAAACTGTAGTGAAACACTTGGGGGTTCAAAGCTCTCAAAACACATCTAGATAAGTTCCTTAGGGGGTCTACTTTCCAAAATGGTGTCACTTGTGGGGGTTTTAATGTTTAGGCACATCAGGGGCTCTCCAAACGCAACATGATGTCCCATCTTAATTCCAGTCAATTTTGCATTGAAAAGTCAAATGTCAATCCTTCCCTTCTGAGCTCTGCCATGCGCCCAAACAATAGTTTACACCCACATATGGGGTATCAGCGTACTCAGGACAAATTTCACAACAACTTTTTTGGTCTAATTTCTTCTCTTACCCTTGGGAAAATAAAAAATTGGGGGCGAAAATATCATTTTTGTGAAAAAATATGATTTGTTTATTTTTACAGCTCTGCATTATAAACTTCTGTGAAGCACTTGGTGGGTCAAAGTGCTCACCCCAAATCTAGATAAGTTCCTTAGGGGGTCTACTTTCCAAAATGGTGTCACTTGTGGGGGGTTTCAATGTTTAGGCACATCAGGGGCTCTCCAAACGCAACATGGCGTCCCATCTCAATTCCAGTCAATTTTGAATTGAAAAGTCAAATGGCGCTCCTTTCCTTCCGAGCTCTGCCATGCGCCCAAACAGTGGTTTACCCCCACATATGGGGTATCAGCGTACTCAGGACAAATTGTATAACAACATTCGGGGTCCATTTTCTCCTGTTACCCTTGGTAAAATAAAACAAATTGGAGCTGAAATAAATTTTGTGTGAAAAAAAGTTAAATGTTCATTTTTATTTAAACATTCCAAAAATCCCTTTCAAACACCTGAAGGGTTAATAAACTTCTTGAATGTGGTTTTGAGCACCTTGAGGGGTGCAGTTTTTAGAATGGTGTCAAACTTGGGTATTTTCTATCATATAGACCCCTCAAAATGACTTCAAATGAGATGTAGTCCCTAAAAAAAAATGGTGTTGTAAAAATGAGAAATTGCTGGTCAACTTTTAACCCTTATAACTCCCTAACAAAAAAAAAAATTGGTTCCAAAATTGTGCTGATGTAAAGTAGACATGTGGGAAATGTTACTTATTAAGTATTTTGTGTGACATATTTCTGTGATTTAAGGGCATAAAAATTCAAAGTTGGAAAATTGTGAAATTTTCAAAACTTTTGCCAAATTTCCATTTTTTCTCAAATAAACACAAGTTATATCAAATAAATTTTACCACTATCATGAAGTACAATATGTCATGAGAAAACAATGTCAGAATCACCAAGATCCGTTGAAGCGTTCCAGAGTTATAACCTCATAAAGGGACAGTGGTCAGAATTGTAAAAATTGGCCTGGTCATTAACGTGCAAACCACCCTTGGGGGTGAAGGGGTTAAAGGTGTGTTTCTCCAGAAGCATAAGCTGGGCATAACATACTGGCGACTACAACATACTGGTCACTACAACGTACTGGTCATTACAGCATACTGGTCACTGCAACAGCAGTTTGCAATTTTTACTTGGCAACATCCATTGCTGCATGTTTCTGAAAATCACCCATGGAGCCAAAATCGTGAATACATCTGTAGATCAATTACCAAAGGAGTATAATTTCCTAAATTTGATCATGTGAGGGGGGATTCTGCTCTTCTAGCAATTAGGGGCTCTGTATATGGAGTCCACAAACTATTCTAGAAAAATCTGTGCTCCAGAAGGCAAATAGCGCACTGTCCCTCAAAAGTCTCACCGTATAGCTCAGCAGTACTGTACAACCACATATGGGGTATTTCCATGTTTAGTAGAAATTGTGGGTCAAATTTTGGTGCCATTTTTACCTACTTCTTGTTTGAAAATGTAAAATCTGGGGATAAAACAAAATTTTGGAGGTAAAAATGCATTTATATTTTCTTTACAGCTCAAAGGTATAAAATTCTGTGACATAACCGTGTTGTCAATATGATCACTGCAACCGTAAAAGAATTTGCTGAGAGGTGTAGTTTTTTGAAAATTGCTAAATTTGTAAAATGTTTGCCAAATTTCTGTTTTTTCACAAATAAATGCTAGTTATATCAAATAAATGTTATGACTATCATGAAGTACAATATGTCATGAAAAAAACTATCTCAGAATCAGTGGGATCCGTTGAAGAGGTCTAAAGTTATCATTAGTGGTCAGCGAAAGTGCTCGCCACTACTTGTTACTCGCCCGAGTATCGCTATGCTCGGTGTACTCAGCGAGCAGTGAGCATTTCTGGGATTATTCGGCGGTAACTGCAGTCTCCAGCCAGCAGTTTTGGCAGACTTTAGAAATCCAAACACGGTGCAGGGATTGTCTGCCAGGCCATGAAACCCCGCAGCCATCTTTGTTGTGGTTGTGCAGTGATTGGCTTGGCCGCACAGCATCATCCCGAGTATAAGAGACCTGGCGCCGCCCTGCTCGCCGCATGCTGTTCCTGTTACAGCGAGAGTAGGGAGAGCTGCTGCCGAGATAGGGTCAGAATCGTGGTTTTAGAGTTAGTGTAGGTCTGCAACTCTTACATCCACAACTCCTGAGAAACCAACAGTCCTTTTTAGGGCTAATTCGTGGGTCCCGATATTGTAGCGCTAGGGAGGCAGGGCACAGCATATCCACATCAGTGCAAGGCCTGCAGGCACTGTATGTGTGTCCATTGGTTCCACTGCATCCTTCCCAAAGCTCCAAAACTGCCTGCTGCAGCTTATTTACTGTCTATATATCTTTTTTTTTCACAAAAATCCCCCCCCCCAAAAAAATATACAGTCTGTTCTGTCAGACTGAGGCCTGTTGAAAAATTATAGTTTGTCAGGCATATGTAGCATAGTTGTGTGTGCTACCTTTGTGCCTCAATTTTTTTTTTTTGGTGTTTTAAATTCACTGAAAAAGGCCTCATATATCTGCGTGCTCCAAGTTTGGTCATTGGAGGCCGGTGTATTTTTTTGGGGGGCTGTCTGATAGTCAAATCTATACAGCACTATTTTGCTTAAAAAACAACTGAAAGGCCACAGATTTGCCAGTGTGGTATTTCTGTTACAGCTGTCATATATCTCTGCTCCAAGTTTTGGCATTGGAGGCCGGTGTACTTATTTTCTGGCTGTTATACTCAAATTCTATACAGCGCTATCCAGCCTAAAAAAAATTTGAAAGGCCACAGATTTGCCAGTGTGGTATTTCTGTTACAGCCATCATATATCTCTGCTCCAAGTTTTGGCATTGAAGGCCGTTGCACTTATTTTTTGGCTGTGTGACACTCAAATTCTTTACAGCGCTATTCAGCCTAAAAAAAATTTGAAAGGCCACAGATTTGCCAGTGTGGTATTTCTGATACAGCCGTCATATCTCTCTGCTCCACGTTTTGGCATTGGAGGCCGGTGAACTTTTTTTTTTCACTGTGTGATACTCACATTCTATACAGCGCTCTTTCGCATAAATAAACTTTAAAAGCAAACAAAAAAAAATGAATACAGTCTGTTGGGTCAGGCTGAGGCCTGCCTGGTGTTTGGGTTTGAAAAATCGTAGATTTGCAGGCATACTGATCACTAGTGTTGAGCACTCCGATACCGCAAGTATCGGGTATCGGCCGATATTTGCTGTATCGGAATTCCGATACCGAGATCCGATACTTTTGTGGTATCGGGTATCGGTATCGAAACAACATTAATGTGTAAAATAAAGAATTAAAATAAAAAATATTGCTATACTCACCTCTCCGACGCAGCCTGGACCTCACCGAGGGAACCGGCAGCGTTGTTTGCTTAAAATTCGCGCTTTTCCTTCCTTACGTGAAGTCCCGGCTTGTGATTGGTCACGTGCCGCCCATGTGGCCGCGACGCGACCAATCACAGCAAGCCGTGACGTAATTTTAGGTCCTTCAGGATTTTAAAATTACGTTCTGGCTTGTGATTGGTCGCGTCGCGGTCACATGGGCGACGCGACCAATCACAAGCCGTGACGTCACGGGAGGCAGGACAAGCGCGCATTTTAAAATCACGTCACGGCTTGTGATTGGTCGCGTCGCCCATGTGACCGCGACGCGACCAATCACAAGCCAGAACGTAATTTTAAAATCCTGAAGGATCTAAAATTACGTCACGGCTTGCTGTGATTGGTCGCGTCGCGGCCACATGGGCGGCACGCGACCAATCACAAGCCGGGACTTCACGTAAGGAAGGAAAAGCGCGAATTTTAAGCAAACAACGCTGCCGGTTCCCTCGGTGAGGTCCAGGCTGCGTCGGAGAGGTGAGTATAGCAATATTTTTTATTTTAATTCTTTATTTTACACATTAATATGGTTCCCAGGGCCTGAAGGAGAGTTTCCTCTCCTTCAGACCCTGGGAACCATCAGGAATACCGTCCGATACATGAGTCCCATTGACTTGTATTGGTATCGGGTATCGGTATCGAATTAGATCCGATACTTTGCCGGTATCGGCCGATACTTTCCGATACCGATACTTTCAAGTATCGAACGGTATCGCTCAACACTACTGATCACATATTATTTCGCTAGTAATAAAGACATTTGTGTTGAACATTTGAAATAGTGCAGTAGTCCATTTAAAATGGGCAAGGCAAGGGGCAAGGGATGGAGAAGTGGATGTGATGCTAATGGCGCATCGAGAGGACGAGGCCGTGGGCAAAGTGAAAGTGGGCAAAAACAAAGATCCACTTCTTCTCGCTCGACCTTCCTGTCCCAGTTTCTAGGGGACCACAGCACACCACTATTGAAGCCAGAGCAGTGTGAAACGGTTGTTGGTTGGATAGCGGATAATGCTTTCAGTCACTTAGCCACCACCACCTTGTCTTCCACATGGTGAAGTCTGAGTAGCCATAAGTGTGGCCAGGATATTCCTCACCCTGATCCTCCTTCCTCCCACCATGCCTAGTGCTCTGAAACAACTGATCCCACACTTGGACACTCTGAAGAGCTGTTCGATTTTCCATTTCAAGATTCAGAAATCTCTGCTGGTCAACTTGAAGTGGGGAAAGATGAGATTGCATGTAGAGCTGCCCAAAGCTTTGACGAAGGTGATGGTGGGAAAGTGTCACAAGAGGTGGCCGATGATGAGACACAATTGCCAGAAAGTCAGGAGGAGGAGCTGGGTGCAGATGTGGAAGATGAGGTGGTGGATGACATAGTGACTGACGCAACCTGGCAGGAGGACATGCATAGCGAGGACAGCAGCACAAATGGGGAAGGAGGCATATCCCCCAAACAGGCAGGAAGAAGCAGTGTGGTGGCCACAGACAGAAGGCATGCATTCGTTCTCCGTAACACCAACATGAGTGAAGTTGCCATTCCACCTGTGAGATCTTCCCGAGTTTGGCTATTTTAAGACTCTACCGATAACCCCAAACAGGCCATTTGCAACAACTGCCATGCCCACATCAGTAGGGGTAGCAAAACAACCAGCCTGACCACCACCAGCATGATCAGGCACATGCAAGCAAAGCATCCGACTTTGTGGGCAAAACCCCAGGCTCCAGGACCACTGCCTGCTGGTCACACCACTGCTTCTTCCACTGTTTTGCATAGAAGCCAATCCCCAGTACACCATGCATGTGAAAATGCCTCTAGTCCTGCACCTGTTGTGGCCCACAGTCAAGCAGCAACATCAGCAAGCGCGTCCACATCCTTGTCCAAGCACAGCGTTCAGTTGTCTATAACCCAGTCTTTGGAAATCAAGCAGAAATACGCAGCCAACGCCCCACAGGCCACAGTCCTCAATATCTAATATTTCTCTTCTACTTGCGCTAGAAATGCTGCCTTTTAGGCTTGTTGAGACAGAAGCTTTCGGCAAACTGATGGCAGCGGCCATCCCAAGGTACTCAGTCCCCAGTCGCCACTACTTCTCCCGGTGTGCCGTACCCCCTTTACACCAGCATGTGTCCCACAACATTACCCGTGCCCTCAACAATGCTGTTACTGGGAAAGTCCTCCTAACCACGGACACGTGGACAAGTGCTTGTGGGCAGGGACGGTACATCTCAATGATGGCACTCTGGGTTATCATAGTAGAAGCCGGGACTCAGTCAGACCTTGGGATGGAACACATCCTCCCCACGCTGAGGATTGCTGGCCCTACATCAATCAGGGTTGCCCCCACAGTCTACAGCTCCTGCACCTCCTCCTCCTCTTCATCCTCCATGTCTTAAATCAACACATCGGTCAGAGAGAGAATGTTAGTCTCATAAGAGGTTTTCATAGGTACCCATTCACATGGAGACATTTATTCTCAGTGAGGAAGGAAAGCGTAGGACCTGGTATAAGAGAGATGCCATAAAGTGGCTACCAGGTACACATAAAATTGGCCTTTTTTATGCGCTAAACGCTCTCATTTTTCATATTTCTAGTGCAGTAATGTAGTTCAATTTCTGTGTTTCATGCTTGCATGTGTTAGCGCTGCAGTGTGCTGCCTTTTTTGCTTGACTGTATAGGAGTTGGTGACTCTAAGGTTCAGCACCTGTTCACACTTAATCTATGTTTGGATGTGACAGTCAGTTTTTTCAAATGTATTATTTAGCCTTCTGACCGAGCACTCCGCCTCCTAGTCACAGGTGTCTTAATTGCAGCAGGTCCAGTAACCCTCCACAGAGAGAGAGAATGTTAGTCTCATAAGAGGTTTTCATAGGTACCAATTCACATGGAGACGTTTATTCTCAGTGAGGAAGGAAAGCGTAGGACCTGGTATGAGAGATGCCGTAAAGTGGCTACCAGGTACACATAAAATTGGCCTTTTTTATGCGCTAAACGCTTTCATTTTTCATATTTCTAGTGCAGTAATGTAGTTCAATTTCTGTGTTTCATGTTTGCATGTGTTAGCGCTGCAGTGTGCTGCCTTTTTTGCTAGACTCCACACATTAGACCTCAGGAGTGGACATGGATGTCAGACATATGTAACATCCTCCAAAACTTTGAGGACTGCACCAAGATGGTGAGCGGTGATGACACCATAATTAGCATCACCATCCCGCTTCTCAGCATTCTGAAAAACTCTCTGCTCATAATCAAAGAGGATGCATTGTAGGCGGAGCACGAGGACATGGAGCAAGGAAACATACAGGGGGATTACACACAGCTCAGCCACATGGCTTCTCAACGTGAATTGGTGGGCAATGAGGAGGAGGAGGAAGAACAGGAGCTACTTTCTTGCTCTATAAATGGTACTACAAACACATCTGTATTAGCTTCTGTTCAGCGGGGATGGCCTGAGGACAGGGAGTATGAGGAGGACAGCATAGTCAGTCATACTGTTGGTGAGTAGAGAAACAAGACGTGCACTCTGAGAGTCATGTGGTAGGTGCTGGTTGAACCCGGAGAGATCCAGATAATACGAACTTTAGAAGAAAACAACCGCACTCAAACTGTAGATTTGCGTCATAAATGTAAGGAATTTAATAGGGACACCACAGTGATACAATCAATTATTCAGGTATTGTAGAGGTAATGTTTCGACCCTTACGTGGGCCTTTGTCAAACCTCACTGAAAAGGTACAGAAACAAAAAATTAGAAACATGCATTGAACAAAAGGAAATTATACATATGTTACTAGCTAAATGAGAGAGTATACACAGGAGGGCTGTTGTGAATTTGCTTTTTGCTCCCTCTAGTGGTTACTAGTTTTTTGACTCTGGTTTTTCTGTCATTCCTTTTATCCGCACCTGGGTCGTTAGTTAGGGGTGTTGCTATATAAGCTCCCTGGACCTTCAGTTCAATGCCTGGCAACGTAGTTATCAGAGCTAGTCTGCTGTGCTCTTGTCTACTGATCCTGGTTCCAGTTATATCAGCTAAGTCTGCCTTTTGCTTTTTGCTATTTGTTTTGGTTTTGTATTTTTGTCCAGCTTGTTCCAAATCTATATCCTGACCTTTGCTGGAAGCTCTAGGGGGGCTGGTGTTCTCCCCCCGGACCGTTAGACGGTTCGGGGGTTCTTGAATTTCCAGTGTGGATTTTGATAGGGTTTTTGTTGACCATATAAGTTACCTTTCTTTATTCTGCTATCAGTAAGCGGGCCTCTCTGTGCTAAACCTGGTTCATTTCTGTGTTTGTCATTTCCTCTTACCTCACCGTCATTATTTGTGGGGGGCTTCTATCCAGCTTTGGGGTCCCCTTCTCTGGAGGCAAGAAAGGTCTTTGTTTTCCTCTACTAGGGGTAGCTAGATTCTCCGGCTGGCGCGTGTCATCTAGAATCAACGTAGGAATGATCCCCGGCTACTTCTAGTGTTGGCGTTAGGAGTAGATATATGGTCAACCCAGTTACCACTGCCCTACGAGCTGGATTTTTGTATTCTGCAGACTTCCACGTTCCTCTGAGACCCTCGCCATTGGGGTCATAACAGTTTGCCAGGCCAGTATTAAATGTTTAATGCATTGCAGAAGAGGGATTATAAGAAAGAAGATTCTGAGTTTTTTTTTTTTTTCCTTTTTCCCCTTTACCTCAGAGTGGCTATGCTTGCTGCAGACATGAATGTCCAGACCTTGATTACAAGTGTGGACCAGCTGGCTACTCGTGTGCAGGGCATACAAGACTATGTTATCAGAAATCCTAGGTCAGAACCTAAAATACCGATTCCTGAACTGTTTTCCGGAGACAGGTTTAAGTTTAGGAATTTCGTGAATAATTGTAAATTGTTTTTGTCCCTGAGACCCTGTTCATCTGGAGATTCTGCTCAGCAAGTAAAAATTGTTATTTCGTTCTTACGGGGCGACCCTCAGGATTGGGCTTTTTCGTTGGCGCCAGGAGATCCGGCATTGGCTGATCTTGATACGTTTTTTCTGGCGCTCGGTTTACTTTATGAGGAACCCAATCTTGAGATTCAGGCAGAAAAGGCCTTGCTGGCTATGTCTCAGGGGCAGGACGAGGCTGAAGTGTATTGCCAAAAATTTCGGAAATGGTCCGTGCTGACACATTGGAACGAGTGTGCACTGGCCGCTAATTATAGAAATGGCCTTTCTGAAGCCATTAAGAATGTTATGGTGGGTTTTCCCATTCCCACAGGTCTGAATGATACTATGGCACTGGCTATTCAAATTGACCGGCGGTTGCGGGAGCGCAAAACCGCAAATTCCCTCATGGTGTTGTCTGAACAGACACCTAATTCGGTGCAATGTGATAGAAAAACCGCAAATTCCCTCATGGTGTTGTCTGAACAGACACCTGATTTAATGCAATGTGATAGAATCCTGACTAGAAATGAGCGGAAAATTCATAGACGCCGGAATGGCTTGTGCTACTACTGTGGTGATTCTACACATGTTATCTCAGCATGCTCTAAACGTATAGCTAAGGTTGTTAGTCCTGTCACCGTTGGTAATTTGCAACCTAAATTTATTCTGTCTGTAACTTTGATTTGCTCACTGTCATCTTATCCTGTCATGGCGTTTGTAGATTCAGGTGCTGCCCTGAGTCTCATGGATCTCTCATTTGCTAAGCGCTGTGGTTTTACTCTTGAACCATTAGAAAATCCTATTCCTCTTAGGGGTATTGATGCTACACCATTGGCAGCAAATAAACCGCAGTATTGGACACAGGTTACCATGTGCATGAATCCTGAACACCGCGAGGTGATACGTTTCCTGGTTTTACATAAAATGCATGATTTGGTTGTTTTAGGGCTGCCATGGTTACAGACCCATAATCCAGTCCTGGACTGGAAGGCTATGTCAGTCTCAAGTTGGGGCTGTCGTGGTATTCATGGGGATTCCCTGCCTGTGTCTATTGCTTCTTCTACGCCTTCGGAAGTTCCGGAGTATTTGTCTGATTATCAGGATGTCTTCAGTGAGTCTGAGTCCAGTGCACTGCCTCCTCATAGGGACTGTGACTGTGCTATAGATTTGATCCCAGGCAGTAAATTTCCTAAGGGAAGACTGTTTAATCTGTCGGTACCTGAACATACCGCTATGCGTTCATATATCAAGGAGTCTCTGGAGAAAGGACATATTCGTCCGTCTTCTTCCCCTCTTGGTGCGGGATTCTTTTTTGTGGCAAAAAAGGACGGATCTTTGAGACCTTGTATTGATTATCGGCTTTTAAATAAGATCACTGTCAAATTTCAGTATCCTTTACCGCTGTTGTCTGACTTGTTTGCCCGGATTAAGGGTGCCAAGTGGTTCACCAAGATAGACCTTCGTGGTGCGTACAACCTTGTGCGCATTAAGCAAGGTGATGAATGGAAAACCGCATTCAATACGCCCGAAGGTCATTTTGAGTACTTGGTGATGCCTTTTGGGCTCTCCAATGCGCCTTCAGTTTTTCAGTCCTTTATGCATGACATTTTCCGGAAGTATCTGGATAAATTTTTGATTGTTTATCTGGATGATATTTTGTTTTTTTCTGATAATTGGGATTCGCATGTGGAGCAGGTCAGGTTGGTCTTTAAAATTTTGCGTGAAAATTCTTTGTTTGTCAAGGGCTCAAAGTGTCTCTTTGGTGTACAGAAGGTTCCCTTTTTGGGGTTCATTTTTTCCCCTTCTGCTGTGGAGATGGACCCAGTCAAGGTCCGAGCTATTCTTGATTGGACTCAGCCCTCGTCAGTTAAGAGTCTTCAGAAGTTCTTGGGCTTCGCTAACTTCTACCGTCGTTTTATCGCTAATTTTTCTAGCATTGTGAAACCTTTGACGGATATGACCAAGAAGGGCTCCGATGTAGCTAACTGGGCTCCTGCTGCCGTGGAGGCTTTCCAGGAGTTGAAACGCTGGTTTACTTCGGCGCCTGTTTTGTGCCAGCCTGACGTCTCACTTCCCTTTCAGGTTGAGGTGGATGCTTCGGAGATTGGGGCAGGGGCCGTTTTGTCGCAGAGAGGCCCTGGTTGCTCTGTTATGAAACCTTGTGCCTTTTTCTCTAGGAAGTTTTCGCCTGCCGAGCGAAATTATGATGTGGGCAATCGGGAGTTGTTGGCCATGAAATGGGCATTTGAGGAGTGGCGTCATTGGCTCGAGGGTGCTAAGCATCGTGTGGTGGTCTTGACTGATCACAAAAATCTGATGTATCTCGAGTCTGCTAAACGCCTTAATCCGAGACAGGCCCGCTGGTCATTGTTTTTCTCCCGCTTTGATTTTGTTGTCTCGTATTTACCAGGTTCAAAGAACGTGAAGGCCGATGCTCTTTCCAGGAGCTTTGTGCCTGATGCTCCTGGAGTCACGGATCCTGTTGGTATTCTTAAAGATGGAGTTATCTTGTCAGCTATTTCTCCGGATCTGCGACGTGTGTTGCAGAGATTTCAGGCTGATAGGCCTGAGTCTTGTCCACCTGACAGACTGTTTGTCCCGGATAAGTGGACCAGCAGAGTCATTTCCGAGGTTCATTCCTCGGTGTTGGCAGGTCACCCGGGAATTTTTGGCACCAGAGATCTGGTGGCCAGGTCCTTTTGGTGGCCTTCCTTGTCAAGGGATGTGCGGTCATTTGTGCAGTCCTGTGGGACTTGTGCTCGAGCTAAGCCTTGCTGTTCTCGTGCCAGCGGTTTGCTCTTGCCCTTGCCTGTCCCGAAGAGACCTTGGACACATATCTCCATGGATTTCATTTCTGATCTTCCGCTATCTCAGGGCATGTCCGTTATCTGGGTGATATGTGATCGCTTCTCCAAGATGGTCCATTTGGTTCCTTTGCCTAAGCTGCCTTCCTCTTCCGATCTGGTTCCTGTGTTTTTCCAGAACGTGGTTCGTTTGCACGGCATCCCTGAGAATATTGTGTCAGACAGAGGATCCCAGTTCGTTTCCAGGTTCTGGCGATCCTTTTGTAGTAGGATGGGCATTGATTTGTCGTTTTCGTCTGCTTTCCATCCTCAGACTAATGGACAGACGGAGCGAACCAATCAGACTTTGGAGGCTTATTTGAGGTGTTTTGTCTCTGCTGATCAGGACGATTGGGTGACATTCTTGCCGTTGGCTGAGTTTGCCCTTAATAATCGGGCTAGTTCCGCCACCTTGGTTTCGCCTTTTTTCTGCAACTCTGGTTTCCATCCTCGCTTTTCTTCGGGTCATGTGGAGCCTTCTGACTGTCCTGGGGTGGATTCTTTGGTGGATAGGTTGCAGCAGATCTGGAATCATGTGGTGGACAACTTGAAGTTGTCACAGGAGAAGGCTCAGCGCTTTGCCAACCGCCGCCGCGGTGTGGGTCCCCGACTACGCGTTGGGGATTTGGTATGGCTTTCTTCCCGCTTTGTTCCTATGAAGGTCTCCTCTCCCAAATTTAAACCTCGTTTTATTGGGCCTTACAAGATATTGGAAATCCTTAATCCTGTATCTTTTCGTCTGGATCTTCCTGTGTCGTTTGCTATTCACAATGTATTTCATAGGTCCTTGTTGCGGCGGTACATTGTGCCTGTAGTTCCTTCTGCTGAGCCTCCTGCTCCGGTGTTGGTTGAGGGCGAGTTGGAGTACGTGGTGGAGAAGATCTTGGATTCTCGCCTCTCCAGGCGGAGGCTTCAGTACCTGGTCAAGTGGAAGGGCTATGGTCAGGAGGATAATTCCTGGGTGGTCGCCTCTGATGTTCATGCGGCCGATTTAGTTCGTGCCTTTCATGCCGCTCATCCTGATCGCCCTGGTGGTCGTGGTGAGGGTTCGGTGACCCCTCACTAAGGGGGGGGTACTGTTGTGAATTTGCTTTTTGCTCCCTCTAGTGGTTACTAGTTTTTTGACTCTGGTTTTTCTGTCATTCCTTTTATCCGCACCTGGGTCGTTAGTTAGGGGTGTTGCTATATAAGCTCCCTGGACCTTCAGTTCAATGCCTGGCAACGTAGTTATCAGAGCTAGTCTGCTGTGCTCTTGTCTACTGATCCTGGTTCCAGTTATATCAGCTAAGTCTGCCTTTTGCTTTTTGCTATTTGTTTTGGTTTTGTATTTTTGTCCAGCTTGTTCCAAATCTATATCCTGACCTTTGCTGGAAGCTCTAGGGGGGCTGGTGTTCTCCCCCCGGACCGTTAGACGGTTCGGGGGTTCTTGAATTTCCAGTGTGGATTTTGATAGGGTTTTTGTTGACCATATAAGTTACCTTTCTTTATTCTGCTATCAGTAAGCGGGCCTCTCTGTGCTAAACCTGGTTCATTTCTGTGTTTGTCATTTCCTCTTACCTCACCGTCATTATTTGTGGGGGGCTTCTATCCAGCTTTGGGGTCCCCTTCTCTGGAGGCAAGAAAGGTCTTTGTTTTCCTCTACTAGGGGTAGCTAGATTCTCCGGCTGGCGCGTGTCATCTAGAATCAACGTAGGAATGATCCCCGGCTACTTCTAGTGTTGGCGTTAGGAGTAGATATATGGTCAACCCAGTTACCACTGCCCTACGAGCTGGATTTTTGTATTCTGCAGACTTCCACGTTCCTCTGAGACCCTCGCCATTGGGGTCATAACAGAGGGCCCCATACACTATCACAATATATACAATATATACAGGTCCTTCTCAAAAAATTAGCATATAGTGTTAAATTTCATTATTTACCATAATGTAATGATTACAATTAAACTTTCATATATTATAGATTCATTATCCACCAACTGAAATTTGTCAGGTCTTTTATTGTTTTAATACTGATGATTTTGGCATACAACTCCTGATAACCCAAAAAACCTGTCTCAATAAATTAGCATATTTCACCCGACCAATCAAATAAAAGTGTTTTTTAATACCAAACAAAAAAACCATCAAATAATAATGTTCAGTTATGCACTCAATACTTGGTCGGGAATCCTTTGGCAGAAATGACTGCTTCAATGCGGCGTGGCATGGAGGCAATCAGCCTGTGACACTGCTGAGATGTTATGGAGGCCCAGGATGCTTCAATAGCGGCCTTAAGCTCATCCAGAGTGTTGGGTCTTGCGTCTCTCAACTTTCTCTTCACAATATCCCACAGATTCTCTATGGGTTTCAGGTCAGGAGAGTTGGCAGGCCAATTGAGCACAGTAATACCATGGTCAGTAAACCATTTACCAGTGGTTTTGGCACTGTGAGCAGGTGCCAGGTCGTGCTGAAAAATGAAATCTTCATCTCCATAAAGCATTTCAGCCGATGGAAGCATGAAGTGCTCCAAAATCTCCTGATAGCTAGCTGCATTGACCCTGCCCTTGATGAAACACAGTGGACCAACACCAGCAGCTGACATGGCACCTCACACCATCACTGACTGTGGGTACTTGACACTGGACTTCAGGCATTTTGGCATTTCCTTCTCCCCAGTCTTCCTCCAGACTCTGGCACCTTGATTTCCGAATGACATGCAAAATTTGCTTTCATCAGAAAAAAGTACTTGGGACCACTTAGCAACAGTCCAGTGCTGCTTCTCTGTAGCCCAGGTCAGGCGCTTCTGCCGCTGTTTATGGTTCAAAAGTGGCTTTACCTGGGGAATGCGGCACCTGTAGCCCATTTCCTGCACACGCCTGTGCACGGTGGCTCTGGATGTTTCCACACCAGACTCAGTCCACTGCTTCCTCAGGTTCCCCAAGGTCTGGAATCGGTCCTTCTCCACAATCTTCCTCAGGGTCCGGTCACCTCTTCTCGTTGTACAGCGTTTTCTGCCACATTGTTTCCTTCCAACAGACTTACCATTGAGGTGCCTTGATACAGCACTCTGGGAACAGCCTATTTGTTGAGAAATTTCTTTCTGGGTCTTACCCTCTTGCTTGAGGGTGTCAATGATGGCCTTCTTGACATCTGTCAGGTCGCTAGTCTTACCCATGATGGGGGTTTTGAGTAATGAACCAGGCAGGGAGTTTTTAAAAGCCTCAGGTATCTTTTGCATGTGTTTAGAGTTAATTAGTTGATTCAGAAGATTAGGGTAATAGGTCATTTAGAGAACCTTTTCTTGATATGCTAATTTATTGAGACAGGTTTTTTGGGTTATCAGGAGTTGTAGGCCAAAATCATCAGTATTAAAACAATAAAAGACCTGACAAATTTCAGTTGGTGGATAATGAATCTATAATATATGAAAGTTTAATTGTAATCATTACATTATGGTAAATAATGAAATTTAACACTATATGCTAATTTTTTTAGAAGGACCTGTACATAGTATGTACAAAAAGAGCCCCAGATAATGTAGAAACAAAATGGCAGAAAACTGCTGCACAGCAAGGGGGCAGAAGCCAAGGGGGAGGGCAACGTTGTCTAGTAAAGTTACAAATTAACATTATCTGTTGGAGCAAATGTAAATCTAGATGTAAGACAATAAATGTAATACATGATATAAACAGTATAAATGCAGAGTGTTACGCATACCTGACCTTCAAGAAGGAAGAGAAGAGAGCAACGCGGAACGCAATGGCTCCTGAGGAAAGCAAAGAAATTTGTAAGGAAACAGTAACAATAGGCAGGGAGGGGTAGAGCTATAAAAAAGGGCGCAGAAGCACAATTGTAAATAACTAGATGGTGGCAGAAAGACCAAAAATAGGGGATAAGAAGCACATACCACTGAGATAGGAGAACTTGGAGATCCGGAATGGCACGGATAAGGGGTTAAGTCCCTGTGAGAGCTGGAGTGCAAATGAAAATGAGGGGGGCTGGTAAAATAAGCAAAAGTGGGAAGAATATACAGGAGCATCTGTCCATATACAATATCTGTGGGTCCTACGTCCGGGAGAGACGGCTATGGTGTACGTTTAAGCCGGTGGCTGTGAATAATATAGGCCCCGAGCAGGAAATGAGGAAGGGCGGGAGGGGACTGACGTAAGAGGAGGAGCGACAGCGACAACAAGGCGGTGAACTGTGGTGGAACGCATGGTGAAGCGCAAGGGACGGGCGCATGCGCTGTGCGGCAACTGTGTGCTCCGGGGATGACGTGGGAACAGGGCGGCAGGGACGCACAGGGGAGGGACCGCAGGTGGAACGCATGGTGAGGCGCAGAGAGCAGGAGCATGCGCAGTTCTACTGAGTTGGTAGTGTGCGGCGCCTATGTATTGCATGACTGAGAGCGTAGTAGTCTGGTGCTGGGCCAGGCTGTGGCAGCACAGATGAAGGAGGGGACCAGCGATAGCAATATACATGGGCTAGAGTGCGTGATGTGGGGAAGGAAATGGAAGGGGTGAATAAAAATGAAGGTAAATGAAAATAAGATGGAATGATGGAAATACAGATGAAGAGATGAGTGTGGTATATAGGGTGGAGCAGAAAAAATGGTAATGGGGAATATGGACATGAAAGTAAAAGTAATCTAGGTACTAGAGAAAATAAGGGAGATGAAAATGAAAAGAATGGAATGAATGGAAATTAGATGGAAGGGGAAAAAAATAATAAGAAGTAAACGAAAATGAAAACAGTAAAAAGAGGAAAATAGGGAAAAGAATGAAGAAAAGAATGAAAAAATTGAAAAAAACTGAAACAATAAATGAAAAAATGAAAAAAATTATGAAAAAAAGTATATGAAAAAAACAGATGAAAAAAATAGAAGAAAATAATAGAAAATAGAATAAAAATGAAAAATAGAAATATATACAGTGGGGCAAAAAAGTATTTAGTCAGTCAGCAATAGTGCAAGTTCCACCACTTAAAAAGATGAGAGGCGTCTGTAATTTACATCATAGGTAGACCTCAACTATGGGAGACAAACTGAGAAAAAATAATCCAGAAAATCACATTGTCTGTTTTTTTATCATTTTATTTGCATATTATGGTGGAAAATAAGTATTTGGTCAGAAACAAACAATCAAGATTTCTGGCTCTCACAGACCTGTAACTTCTTCTTTAAGAGTCTCCTCTTTCCTCCACTCATTACCTGTAGTAATGGCACCTGTTTAAACTTGTTATCAGTATAAAAAGACACCTGTGCACACCCTCAAACAGTCTGACTCCAAACTCCACTATGGTGAAGACCAAAGAGCTGTCAAAGGAGACCAGAAACAAAATTGTAGCCCTGCACCAGGCTGGGAAGACTGAATCTGCAATAGCCAACCAGCTTGGAGTGAAGAAATCAACAGTGGGAGCAATAATTAGAAAATGGAAGACATTCAAGACCACTGATAATCTCCCTCGATCTGGGGCTCCACGCAAAATCCCACCCCGTGGGGTCAGAATGATCACAAGAACGGTGAGAAAAAATCCCAGAACCACGCGGGGGGACCTAGTGAATGAACTGCAGAGAGCTGGGACCAATGTAACAAGGCCTACCATAAGTAACACACTACGCCACCATGGACTCAGATCCTGCAGTGCCAGACGTGTCCCACTGCTTAAGCCAGTACATGTCCGGGACCGTCTGAAGTTTGCTAGAGAGCATTTGTATGATCCAGAGGAGTTTTGGGAGAATGTCCTATGGTCTGATGAAACCAAACTGGAACTGTTTGGTAGAAACACAAAATTGTCGTGTTTGGAGGAAAAAGAATACTGAGTTGCATCCATCAAACACCATACCTACTGTAAAGCATGGTGGTGGAAACATCATGCTTTGGGGCTGTTTCTCTGCAAAGGGGCCAGGACGACTGATCCGGGTACATGAAAGAATGAATGGGGCCATGTATCGTGAGATTTTGAGTGCAAACCTCCTTCCATCAGCAAGGGCATTGAAGATGAAACGTGGCTGGGTCTTTCAACATGACAATGATCCAAAGCACACCGCCAGGGCAACGAAGGAGTGGCTTCGTAAGAAGCATTTCAAGGTCCTGGAGTGGCCTAGCCAGTCTCCAGATCTCAACCCTATAGAAAACCTTTGGAGGGAGTTGAAAGTCCGTGTTGCCAAGCGAAAAGCCAAAAACATCACTGCTCTAGAGGAGATCTGCATGGAGGAATGGGCCAACATACCAACAACAGTGTGTGGCAACCTTGTGAAGACTTACAGAAAATGTTTGACCTCTGTCATTGCCAACAAAGGATATATTACAAAGTATTGAGATGAAATTTTGTTTCTGACCAAATACTTATTTTCCACCATAATATGCAAATAAAATGATAAAAAAAACAGACAATGTGATTTTCTGGATTTTTTTTTCTCAGTTTGTCTCCCATAGTTGAGGTCTACCTATGATGTAAATTACAGACGCCTCTCATCTTTTTAAGTGGTGGAACTTGCACTATTGCTGACTGACTAAATACTTTTTTGCCCCACTGTATATATATATATATATATATACTAGCTATTGAACCCGTTCTACGCCCGGGTGGCGAGCATTTATATTGGAATATGGTCTCCATCCTGGTATGTGCTGCTCCTATCCTGTCATATGCTGCTCCATCCTGCGCCCCCATCCTGTCATGTGCTGCTCCACCGTGTCATGTGCTGCTCCATCCTGCGCCCCCATCCTGTCATGTGCTGCTCCACCGTGTCATGTGCTGCTCCATCCTGCATCCCCATCCTGTCATGTGCTGCTCCACCGTGTCATGTGCTGCTCCATCCTGCGCCCCCATCCTGTCATGTGCTGCTCCACCGTGTCATGTGCTGCTCCATCCTCATCCCCATCCTGTCATGTGCTCCCATCCTGCGCCCCCATCCTATCACGTGCTGCTCCATCCTGCTCCCCCATCAGTGCGGGCGGCTGTGCTGAGTGCGGGCGGCTGTGCTGAGTGCGGGCGGCTGTATGTGGCTGTGCTGAGTGCGGGCGGCTGTATGTGACGTGGCTGTGCTGGGTGCGGGCGGCTGTGCTGGGTGCGGCAGCTGTGGACGGCTGTGCTGGGTGCGGTGGCTGTGCTGGGTGCAGCGGCTGTGCTGGGTGCAGCGGCTGTGCGTGGCTGTAGGCGGCTGTGCGTGGCTGTGGGAGGCTGTGCTGGGTGCGGCGGCTGTGCGTGGCTGTGGGCGGCTGTGCTGGGTGCGGCGGCTGTGCTGGGTGCGGTGGCTGTGCTGGGTGCGGCGGCTGTCCGTGGCTGTAGGCGGCTGTGCGTGGCTGTGCTGGGTGCGGAGGCTGTGCATGGCTGTGGCGGCTGTGCGTGGCTGTGCTGGGTGCGGCGGCTGTGCTGGGTGCGGTGGATGTGCTGGGTGCGGCCGCTGTGCTGGGTGCGGCGGCTGTGGGTGGCTGTGCTGGGTGCAGCGGTTGTGCGTGGCTGTGGGCGGCTGTGCTGGGTGCGGCGGCTGTGCGTGGCCGTGCTGGGTGCGGCGGCTGTGCGTGGCTGTGGGCGGCTGTGCTGGGTGCGGCGGCTGTGCTGGGTGCAGCGGCTGTCCGTGGCTGTGGGCGGCTGTGCGTGGCTGTGGGCGGCTGTGCGTGGCTGTGGGCGGCTGTGCGTGGCTGTGGGCGGCTGTGCGTGGCTGTAGGCGGCTGTGCATGGCTGTGCTGGGTGCGGCGGATGTGCTGGGTGCGGCGGCTGTGCTGGGTGCGGCGGCTGTGGGTGGCTGTGCGTGGCTGTGGGCGGCTGTGCTGGGTGCGGCGGCTGTGCTGGGTGCGGCGGCTGTGCGTGGCTATGGGTGGCTGTACGTGGCTGTGGGCGGCTGTGCTGGGTGCGGCGGCTGTGCGTGGCTGTGGTCGGCTGTGCTGTGGGCGGCTGTGCGTGGCTGTGGTCGGCTGTGCTGGGTGCGGCGGCTGTGCGTGGCTGTGGGCGGCTGTGCTGGGTGCGGCGGCTGTGCGTGGCTGTGGTCGGCTGTGCTGGGTGCGGCGGCTGTGCGTGCCTATGGGTGGCTGTGCGTGGCTGTGGGCGGCTGTGGCGACTGTCCGTGGCTGTGGGCGGCTGTGCGTGGCTGTAGGCGGCGGTGCTGGGTGCGGCGGATGTGCTGGGTGCGGCGGCTGTGCTGGGTGCGGCGGCTGTGGGTGGCTGTGCTGGGTGCGGCGGCTGTGCGTGGCTGTGGGCTGTGCGTGGCTGTGGGCGGCTGTGCTGGGTGCGGCGGCTGTGCGTGGCTGTGGGCGGCTGTGCTGGGTGCGGCGGCTGTGCGTGGCTGTGGTCGGCTGTGCTGGGTGCGGCGGCTGTGCGTGGCTGTGGGCGGCTGTGCTGGGTGCGGCGGCTGTGCTGGGTGCGGCGGCTGTCCGTGGCTGTGGGCGGCTGTGCGTGGCTGTAGGCGGCTGTGCATGGCTGTGCTGGGTGCGGCGGCTGTTGGTGGCTGTGCTGGGTGCGGCGGCTGTGCGTGGCTGTGGGCTGTGCGTGGCTGTGGGCGGCTGTGCTGGGTGTGGCGGCTGTGCTGGGTGCGGCGGCTGTGTGTGGCTGTGGGCTGTGCGTGGCTGTGGGCAGCTGTGCTGGGTGCGGCGGCTGTGCTGGGTGCGGCGGCTGTGTGTGGCTATGGGTGGCTGTACGTGGCTGTGGGCGGCTGTGCTTGGTGCGGCGGCTGTGGTCGGCTGTGCGTGGCTGTGGGCGGCTGTGCTGGGTGCGGCGGCTGTGCGTGGCTGTGGTCGGCTGTGCGTGGCTATGGGTGGCTGTGGGCAGCTGTGCTGGGTGCGGCGTCTGTGCGTGGCTGTGGGCGCCTGTGGGCGGCTATGGTCGGCTGTGCGTGGCTGTGCTGGGCGCGGCGGCTGTGCTGGGTGCGGCCATTTTCTTGGTCCTGCTCCCGGAGTCGGCGCCTGCGCAGTCCGCGCTTTCCGGCGCCATTTTCTTGAAGACACTGCAATGTGTCTTCAAGAAAATGGCGCCGGAAAGCGCGGACTGCGCAGGCGCCGATTCCGGGAGCAGGGGGACAGTCACGGCCCGGAAGCGCGTCGGTGGAACGGGTCAGGTAAGTATACTCACCCTCCGCCTCCTGGCTCGTCCCTGCTTGTCCGGTGGAGATCGCGGTGTGCGTTCAGCGCTTACGCATACCGCGATCTCCTGGGAGCGTCGCTCTGTGCGGTCCAGACTGCGCCGGCGCTTGCGCTTGCGCAGTCTATAGAGGCTTCGGACAGAGTGACGCTCCCAGCGTTATATTATAGATATATATATATATATATATATATATATATATATACACATATATACATATATACATAGAATGACAAAAATGAAGAAACAAAATGAAAGAATAAAATAAAAAATAAATAAAAAATAAAAAGCAAAAATAAACATAAAAATAAAAATTGGAAGAAAAATGATGAAAATGTGAGATAAAAATAAAGATAAAGATGAAAAGATGAAAAATAAAAATAAAAATAATAATAAAAAGGGAGAAAAATGTAAAATAAAAATAAGAAATAAAAAATGAAACATAAAAATAAGGCTGAAAAATGAAAAATAAAAAATAAAAAGATGAATCCGGGTACTTACCCCAGTGGAGTACAGTAGATAACAATATTCAGGCTACCTGCAAGTGGGGGATAGGTTAGTGAAATCAGAATAGAGAAGGTCAGCATACTCACACCTGCAAAAGACAGTCGAATATAATGAACAAAATGTACAATATACAAAAACGTCATATAAAATAGCAGGAGATTCAGCAGGCGATCAGGGGGTCACCTTATAGAGGAATATAAGATGAAGCAAGTCAGATTAGATCGAGTTCCCTATTGAGGCCTTTGGGTATTAATGTCTGTAAGGTAAAGATCCAATAGGATTCACGTTGGCGTAGTAGTTTTATGTGATTCCCACCACGTCTGGGGCGCTCAACCTGCTCTAGCACCTGCAAACGTAGCTGGGATACTGAGTGGTTAGCTGCTACAAAGTGATGTGGGAGAGGGAGCCAAGTTTTCTTGCACCTAATGGTGGACTTGTGGCTGGAGTTACGTTCGCGAATATGTTGCGTGGTTTCGCCCACGTAGAGAAGACCACATGGGCATTTGATGGTGTAAACAACATTCCTAGACTCACAAGTGAAAAATCCTCTAATGGGGATTTGTTTACCAGACTGTGGATGGGTGATGGTATTGGACTTAATCACATCGGAGCAGCATGCACAGTTAAGGCATGGATACGTGCCGCGCCTCTCGGTGCCCAAGAAGGTCTGACGCGGTGGCCTAAGAGAACTACCTATGTCCGCCTTCACAACCCGGTCCCTGATGTTGTTGGGCCTACGTTTGCACATAAGTGGCGGTATTCGAAATGCTTCGATATGTGGGTATGCATTGTGCAATAGGGACCAGTGACTGCGAATGATGTTGTAGATCAAGGGCATAGCCGGGTGGTGGGTATGTACAAAGGGAACTCGCTCTGGTTTAGTTGTTTTTTTAAAATTCAAAGATGGGTCAAGAGCTGACTCCTTCTCTCTGGCAAGTAAACTGCTAGGGTAGTGTCTGGCTGCGAACTTGAGGGACATGTCATCCAGACGGGTAGGTAGTAAATCTGGATTTGACACAATCCGTGCCACTCGTTTGAACTGTGACCGGGATAGGCTATTTTTGGTTGATAGTGGGTGACAACTCTGATAATGCAAAAGGCTGTTGGTATCGGTGGGTTTTGAAAAAAGGTCCGTGCTGAGTTCTCCAGTAGGACCTCTGATGATCATGGTGTCCAAGATTGAAATTTGAAATGTGCTGAAATTCAATGTGAACTGGAGTTCAGCGCGGACCGAATTGAGCTGCTCAGAAAAAGCAATAAGGGAATCCTGTGGGCCCGTCCATAGACAAAAAACGTCATCTATGTAACGGAGCCAGCAGAGACTGTGGGACTGAAACAAAAAATTGTTGTACACATACTCATTTTCAAAAGAATCCATATAGGTGTTGGCGTAGGCAGGGGCCACATTGGCACCCATGGCTGTACCTTGGGTTTGGAGATAAAACTGATCCCCAAATAGAAAGAAATTGTTACGTAAAATCAAAGACAGGAGGTCGATGCAAAGCTGTTTAGAGTGGTGTGAAAATGCAGATTGCTCGAGAAGATCCCCAACTGCTGCTATACCTAGATCATGTTTAATGGAGGTATAAAGGCTTTTAACGTCAAATGTGACCAAAAGACAATCTGACGGGGTGGTGGCAAACTGTTTTAAAATTTGAAGGAAATGGCCCGTATCCAGAATGAAGGATCTCATATTTTTGGTGAGGGGAGTGAGGATTTTCTCCAAATAAATTGAGATGGGAGCCAATATGGAATCCGTTGAAGCGACTATTGGTCGGCCAGGTGGATTGAGGAGTGATTTATGTATTTTGGGTAATGTATAGATGACTGGAGTAACAGGATGAGGATTGGTAAGAAAAAGACTGGTTTTTGAGTCAAGGATGTTGAGAGCCTGGTACTTTTGAAGAATATTATTGATCTGTAGTTTGATGTTGGGGGTTGGATCAGAGGAAATTCTTTGATATGTCGTGGTATCTGATAGTTGTCTCAGTATTTCAGCCGAATAGTCAGCTGTGTTCTGAACAACAATAGCCCCACCCTTATCGGCCGGCTTGATGGTGATTTTTTTGTTAGACCTAAGTGACTCAATAGCCTGTTTTTCGACTGGGGAAATATTGCTATGGGTAGGAAGACTACCCAGGCGGTGTTGCTCTAATATGGTATTGATATCCCTCTGTATCAGGTCAATATAGGCCTCAGTGGCATGATTGGTGCGTGGTGGATTAAAGGTACTGGTAGAACGCAGTCCCAAATTGATGATACTCAGTTCGGGAATAGGATCCGCCACAGCCATGGAGGTCCTATTTCCAGTGGAGTCCTGTGACAGTCCAAAGTGAGTCTTGAGGCGGAGACTACGGTAGAACTGTTGCAAATCCTGGGTCAATTTGAATTTGTCCCATGTTGGAGTAGGGCAAAAGGATAAGCCCTTTTGTAAAGCTAATAGTTCAGCGGGACTCAGGGTATAGGATGAAATGTTGATGACTGAGTTGGGGGCCTTACCTGTGACCTCGTAGTCATGCGCTCTCAATTTCCTGGTGGCCCTCCTTGTCGGTCGCCTCCGGGGCGGGTGTTCGGTCTCGAGTTGGGTCGGCCGAATAAAAAACGATTCTGTGGACCGCTTGTTGATCTGTCGCTGTCCGAGCTGTAGGGCCCGTATTGTCGAGGACCACTGTAGCCTCGCCTGGTGTGCGTAGATGCGGAGTCGTTCCATCTGTAAACTCGGCCCGAGGCGTAGTCCTCTGAGTCCCGTTGGAACTTGGACCTTTTTTTGTCTTGTAGGTACTTCCGATGTTCGTCTATCAATTTGTCGGTTTTAGTCTTCAGAGAGCTCCAGTCTGTGGCTGTAAGTGTAGTGGATAACTGTTCCTCAATGGCAGTCAACTTCTCTTCAGATTCGGTGATAGCTGTTTGAAGGAAATCGATGGTTAGTAAAATGATGTCCAATGAGCATTTATTCAAAATCTTCTGAAATTTTTCACAAAAATCCGGTTTGTCAGAGAATAGTGTGGGTCTAAGATGGCTGCGGAGACCACGTGGGATCCTGCTGAGTCTATAGTATTCAGCTAATGTAACTGAGTGTAGATTAAACAAAGTCAGCCTCCTTCGCTCGCGCTCGTAATCCTTGGTACGAAGTTCTTGAGGCGGAGTCTTCAGGAATTCACCTGAGTTGGTCACTTTCCCGAGTATCCTAGTAGCGGCAGTATCATCGAAGGCAAAAGTATCAGTAGACATTGAGGGCACAGGTGCGAACGTCCACAGGATTTAGCAGTAGAGAAGCAAGACGTGCACTCTGAGAGTCGTGTGGTAGGTGCTGGTTGAACCCGGAGAGATCCAGATAATACGAACTTTAGAAGAAAACAACCGCACTCAAACTGTAGATTTGCGTCATAAATGTAAGGAATTTAATAGGGACACCACAGTGATACAATCAATTATATATTGTATATATTGTGATAGTGTATGGGGCCCTCCTGTGTATACTCTCTCATTTAGCTAGTAACATATGTATAATTTCCTTTTGTTCAATGCATGTTTCTAATTTTTTGTTTCTGTACCTTTTCAGTGAGGTTTGACAAAGGCCCACGTAAGGGTCGAAACGTTACCTCTACAATACCTGAATAATTGATTGTATCACTGTGGTGTCCCTATTAAATTCCTTACATTTATGACGCAAATCTACAGTTTGAGTGCGGTTGTTTTCTTCTAAAATCCTGTTAGTGAGGACACGGAAGTCTTTCCTGTTAGCAGTCTGGCATGCATGGCTCATTTTATGTTGCGCTGCATTTCATGTGACCCTCGGATTATCAAAATTTTTGGTGACACTCATTACTGGTTGGTGACACTTCTAGACCCACACTACAAGGAGAACTTTCAATTTCTTCTGTATGAGGCAGAGAGGTGTACAAAAATGTTGCAGTACCACAGGGCCCTTGTAGTGGAATTAGTTAGAAAATTCCGTGAGAACGCTGGCAGCAGATGTCAGAGTTTGTTGTACAACCAAGGACTCCAAGCAAGAGAGACAGAAGTACAATCCAGCTCAGGCAGGGGAACAATGGCCAAGTTCTGGTACAGTTTTCTCTGTCCCTCCCATCATGGAGGCACAGAGGCAAGGGGTGCTGTCACAAGAAGTGCAATGTTTGGGAAGATGGTGAGGAAGTACATTGTAGATCGTACAAACGTCCTCAGTGATTCATCTGTGCCTTTTAATTATTGGGTATCCAAGCTGGATATGTGGCATAAACTGGCTCTCTACGCCTTGGAGGTCCTGGCCTGCCCTGCTGCTAGCGTTCTCTCAGAGAGGGTTTTTAGTGCTGCTGGTGGAATTTTAACAGATAAGCGCATCCGCCTGTCAACTGAAAATGCTGACAGGCTGACTCTTATCAAAATGAACAAGGCCTGGATTGGGGAAGACTTCTGTACAACACCAAGTGAAAACAGCGAAACATAACCTCAAATACATTCTCTCTTTTTGGGAGGCGTATTCTCATGCACCTCTTCACAACCACACATGGATATACACTTCCAGATTTGGTCTGTTTGTTCTTATCCTCCTTCATATCCTCATCCTCCTCATCCAGAACTACTATATCACAAGGGTGAACGTGGTCTGTGCGGTGCATTTTGGCCAAGTGGGCTGTGATGGCACTACTTATTTTTTTTTAAAAAAGGACAACACATTGGGGAATTGGGCATGATATTACATTGGGCCTATTTCTTAACTCTGTCTCCTGCAATCTGTCCTGTACCTGCCAGTAGATCACCAGGGTGAACGTGCTTTGTACGCGTGCATGTTGGCCAAGGGACCTGTGATGGCACTCTTTTATTTTAAAAAAAGGATTTTACATTGGGGAATTGGGCATGAAATTACATTGGGCTGACTTCTTAACTCTGTCTCCTGCAATCTGTCCTATACCTGCCAGTAGATCACCAGAGTGAATGTGCTCTGTACGGTGCATGATGGCCAAGGGGCCTGTGATGGCACTCTTTTCTTTAAAAAAAAAGGATTTTACATTGGAGAATTGGGCATGACATTACATTGGGCCGACTTCTTAACTCTGTCTCCTGCAATCTGTTCTGTACCTGTCAGTAGATCACCAGGGTGAATGTGCTCTGTACGGTGCATTTTGGACAAGAGTGCTGTGATGGCACTCTTTTATTTTTTTTTTAAAAAGACAACAAATTGGGGAATTGGGCATGGCATTACATTGGGCTGACTTCTTAACTCGGTCTCCTGCAATCTAAAATGTACCCACCACTAGATCACCAGGGTCAACGTGCTCTGTACGGTGCATGTTGGCCAAGGGGCCTATGATGGCACTCTTTTGTTTAAAAAAAAGGATTTTACATTGGGGAATTGGGCATGACATTACATTGGGCTGACTTCTTAACTCTGTCTTCTGCAATCTGTCCTGTACCTGCCAGTAGATCATCAGGGTGAACGTGGTCAGTACTGTTATAGGCCGTTGAAGTTTGGGGCATGCAATGGCACTATTGTATTTTTAAAAAGGTACCCCCATTGGGGAATTGTTTGGCAGATCATGCACTGCATTAAAAGTCTCAGAGACCCACACCACTACATTGGCCCTAATTCTTAACTCTGTCTCCTGCAATGTGTCTTCCTTATCTCCAACGACATGACCAGGGTGCACGTGCTCAGTACTGTCATAGGCTGGGATTTTTGGTCACGGGGGCTGAAAAGGCACTATTTCATTTTGTAAAAACAGGACCCCACATTGGGGAATTGGGCATTACATTACATTGGGCCTACTTCTTAAGTTTGTCTCCTGCAATGTGTCCTTTAACTGCCACTAGATGACTAGGGTGAACGTGGTCTGTACGGGGCATTTAGGTCTAGGGGACTGTGATGACACTATTTTAATCAGTCCAAAAAGGACCCCACATTGGGGAATTGGGCATGGCATTCCTTTGGGCCTACTTCTTAACTCTGTCTCCTGCAATGTCTCTGCCACTAGATCACCAGGGTGAACATACTTTGTACTGTTATAGGCCGGTGAAGTTTGGTCAAAGGGGACTGATGGCAATAGTCTATTTTTTACAAAAGGTACCCCCATTGGTGAAACCACATCCTTGTTGGAAAACACTTCAGAATCATAACATTTGTAATGGTAGAGCATTGAACAGCAAGATGTATTGTTGCTGAAGGGAAAAAAAAAATCTTTAAGTCTTCAGCTTAGCGAGTGTGAGCAAGCTGAGTGTGACCTGAGCGTAAGTGTGAGCGGCGGTAAGTGTGACTTATGATTCAGTGAAGAGGTATTTGGAAAGCCTTTAACAAATACCTGTGTAAATTGGTGTGAGCTGCTGACTTGGGAGTAGCTATATTCACAGGGGGTTAACGTAGGGTGGGGCTCATAATTAAGGGGTTATAAGGGGCAGCTGTTTGGGACTCAAGTCCTTTTTGGTAGAGCATTGAACAGCAAGGTGGATTGTTGCTGAAGGGAAAAAATAAAAAAAACTTTAAATCTTCAGCTTAGCGAGTGTGAGCGAGCTGAGTGTGACCTGAGCGAAAGTGTGAGTGGCGGTAAGTGTGACTTGTGATTCAGTGACTTTGGGTTCAGGGAGTTTCCAAGGGAGGAATTGCTGAATTGCTGTCTGTATTTTATTAACATTTTGCATTTATTTTTATTTAACGTTTCTGTCTGGTGTAATCCCCATTAGGAAATGTGCTCCACTATTGTTAATGCCATCCAGTGCACATCTTGCCACATGTATGCAGTCCTTGATCAGCCGGTCGAGGGTGCATACTGCTGTGCGAGATGTGAGCACATTGTGCATTTGAAAACCCAGATTCTGGATCTAAATGTGCAGCTGGCAACACTGAGATCCATAGACAATATGGAGAGGAGTCTTCTGCTCACTGAGCAGATGCTCAATGGGATAGATGAAGGGGGGATGGTAGGATGGAGCTGCAGGACAGTGAAGTAGCTAGCTGGGTGACATTCAGAAAGCGGGTAGAGGGAAGAGTGCCAGGGAGGCTAGTCCTGATCTGGCGCACCCCAATAAGTTTGCTAAGTTGGCGGATGAGGCGTGTACCAGTACAGGGGTAGCACTGCTGCAGCCAGGCATGTCCTCCGAAAGCCGGAGGAGTGACTGCTACAGTAAGGAGGGAAATAGGATAGCAGGGCAGGCCAGACAGGTGCTGGTAGTGGGGGACTCAATTATTAGGGGAACAGATAGGGCAATCTGTCACAAAGACAGGGATCGTCGGACGGTGTGCTGCCTACCTGGCGCTCGAGTCCGACACATCGATGATCAGGTTGACAGATTAATGGGAGGGGCTGGTGAGGACCCAGCGGTCATGGTGCACATTGGCACAAATGACAAAGTTAGACAACGCAATTCTGCGTTGAAAAAGTAAAACAGTGCTCCTTCCCTTCCGAGCTCTCCCGTGCGCCCAAACAGGGGTTTACCCCAACATATGGGGTATCAGCCTACTCGGGACAAATTGGACAACAACTATAGGGGTCCAAGTTCTCTTTTTATCCTTGGGAAAATAAAACTTTGGGGGGCTAAATATCATTTTTGTGGGAAAAATAAGATTTTTTTATTTTCACGGCTCTGCGTTGTAAACTGTAGTGAAACACTTGGGGGTTCAAAGTTCTCAAAACACATCTAGATAAGTTCCTTGGGAGGTCTAGTTTCCAATATGGGGTCACTTGTGGGGATTTCTACTGTTTGGGTACATCAGGGGCTCTGCAAATGCAATGTGATGCCTGCAGACCAATCCATCTAAGTCTGCTTTCCAAATGGCGCTCCTTCCTTTCTGACCTCTGCCATGCACCCAAACAGTGGTTCCCCGCCATATATGGGGTATCAGCGTACTCAGGACAAATTGGACAATAACATTTGGGGTCCAATTTATCCTTTTACACCTGTGAAAATACAAAACTTGGGGGTAAAAAAATCATTTTTGTGAAAAAAAAAACAATTTTTATTTTCACAGCTCTGCGTTATAAACTGTAGTGAAACACTTGGGAGGTTCAAAGTTCTCACAACACATCTAGATAAGTTCCTTGGGAGGTCTAGTTTCCAATATGGGGTCACTTGTGGGGGGTTTGTACTGTTTGCGTACATCAGGGGCTCTGCAAATGCAACGTGATGCCTGCAGACCAATCCTTCTAAGTCTGTATTCCAAATGGCGCTCCTTCCCTTCCGAGCTCTGCCATGCACCCAAACAGTGGTTCCACCCCACATATGGGGCATCTGCGTACTCAGGACAAATTGGACAACAACGTTTTGGTCCAATTTATCCTGTTACCCTTGTGAAATTACAAAACTGGGGGCTAAAAAATCATTTTTGTGAAAAAAAAAGAATTTTTATTTTCATGGCTCTGCGTTATAAACTGTAGTGAAACACTTGGGGGTTCAAAGCTCTCAAAACACATCTAGATAAGTTCCTTAGGGGGTCTACTTTCCAAAATGGTGTCACTTGTGGGGGTTTTAATGTTTAGGCACATCAGGGGCTCTCCAAACGCAACATGATGTCCCATCTTAATTCCAGTCAATTTTGCATTGAAAAGTCAAATGTCAATCCTTCCCTTCTGAGCTCTGCCATGCGCCCAAACAATAGTTTACACCCACATATGGGGTATCAGCGTACTCAGGACAAATTGCACAACAACTTTTTTGGTCTAATTTCTTCTCTTACCCTTGGGAAAATAAAAAATTGGGGGCGAAAATATCATTTTTGTGAAAAAATATGATTTGTTTATTTTTACAGCTCTGCATTATAAACTTCTGTGAAGCACTTGGTGGGTCAAAGTGCTCACCCCAAATCTAGATAAGTTCCTTAGGGGGTCTACTTTCCAAAATGGTGTCACTTGTGGGGGGTTTCAATGTTTAGGCACATCAGGGGCTCTCCAAACGCAACATGGCGTCCCATCTCAATTCCAGTCAATTTTGAATTGAAAAGTCAAATGGCGCTCCTTTCCTTCCGAGCTCTGCCATGCGCCCAAACAGTGGTTTACCCCCACATATGGGGTATCAGCGTACTCAGGACAAATTGTATAACAACATTCGGGGTCCATTTTCTCCTGTTACCCTTGGTAAAATAAAACAAATTGGAGCTGAAATAAATTTTGTGTGAAAAAAAGTTAAATGTTCATTTTTATTTAAACATTCCAAAAATCCCTTTCAAACACCTGAAGGGTTAATAAACTTCTTGAATGTGGTTTTGAGCACCTTGAGGGGTGCAGTTTTTAGAATGGTGTCAAACTTGGGTATTTTCTATCATATAGACCCCTCAAAATGACTTCAAATGAGATGTAGTCCCTAAAAAAAAATGGTGTTGTAAAAATGAGAAATTGCTGGTCAACTTTTAACCCTTATAACTCCCTAACAAAAAAAAATTTGGTTCCAAAATTGTGCTGATGTAAAGTAGACATGTGGGAAATGTTACTTATTAAGTATTTTGTGTGACATATTTCTGTGATTTAAGGGCATAAAAATTCAAAGTTGGAAAATTGTGAAATTTTCAAAACTTTTGCCAAATTTCCATTTTTTCTCAAATAAACACAAGTTATATCAAATAAATTTTACCACTATCATGAAGTACAATATGTCATGAGAAAACAATGTCAGAATCACCAAGATCCGTTGAAGCGTTCCAGAGTTATAACCTCATAAAGGGACAGTGGTCAGAATTGTAAAAATTGGCCTGGTCATTAACGTGCAAACCACCCTTGGGGGTGAAGGGGTTAAAGGTGTGTTTCTCCAGAAGCATAAGCTGGGCATAACATACTGGCGACTACAACATACTGGTCACTACAACGTACTGGTCATTACAGCATACTGGTCACTGCAACAGCAGTTTGCAATTTTTACTTGGCAACATCCATTGCTGCATGTTTCTGAAAATCACCCATGGAGCCAAAATCGTGAATACATCTGTAGATCAATTACCAAAGGAGTATAATTTCCTAAATTTGATCATGTGAGGGGGGATTCTGCTCTTCTAGCAATTAGGGGCTCTGTATATGGAGTCCACAAACTATTCTAGAAAAATCTGTGCTCCAGAAGGCAAATAGCGCACTGTCCCTCAAAAGTCTCACCGTATAGCTCAGCAGTACTGTACAACCACATATGGGGTATTTCCATGTTTAGTAGAAATTGTGGGTCAAATTTTGGTGCCATTTTTACCTACTTCTTGTTTGAAAATGTAAAATCTGGGGATAAAACAAAATTTTGGAGGTAAAAATGCATTTATATTTTCTTTACAGCTCAAAGGTATAAAATTCTGTGACATAACCGTGTTGTCAATATGATCACTGCAACCGTAAAAGAATTTGCTGAGAGGTGTAGTTTTTTGAAAATTGCTAAATTTGTAAAATGTTTGCCAAATTTCTGTTTTTTCACAAATAAATGCTAGTTATATCAAATAAATGTTATGACTATCATGAAGTACAATATGTCATGAAAAAAACTATCTCAGAATCAGTGGGATCCGTTGAAGAGGTCTAAAGTTATCATTAGTGGTCAGCGAAAGTGCTCGCCACTACTTGTTACTCGCCCGAGTATCGCTATGCTCGGTGTACTCAGCGAGCAGTGAGCATTTCTGGGATTATTCGGCGGTAACTGCAGTCTCCAGCCAGCAGTTTTGGCAGACTTTAGAAATCCAAACACGGTGCAGGGATTGTCTGCCAGGCCATGAAACCCCGCAGCCATCTTTGTTGTGGTTGTGCAGTGATTGGCTTGGCCGCACAGCATCATCCCGAGTATAAGAGACCTGGCGCCGCCCTGCTCGCCGCATGCTGTTCCTGTTACAGCGAGAGTAGGGAGAGCTGCTGCCGAGATAGGGTCAGAATCGTGGTTTTAGAGTTAGTGTAGGTCTGCAACTCTTACATCCACAACTCCTGAGAAACCAACAGTCCTTTTTAGGGCTAATTCGTGGGTCCCGATATTGTAGCGCTAGGGAGGCAGGGCACAGCATATCCACATCAGTGCAAGGCCTGCAGGCACTGTATGTGTGTCCATTGGTTCCACTGCATCCTTCCCAAAGCTCCAAAACTGCCTGCTGCAGCTTATTTACTGTCTATATATCTTTTTTTTTCACAAAAATCCCCCCCCCCAAAAAAATATACAGTCTGTTCTGTCAGACTGAGGCCTGTTGAAAAATTATAGTTTGTCAGGCATATGTAGCATAGTTGTGTGTGCTACCTTTGTGCCTCAATTTTTTTTTTTTGGTGTTTTAAATTCACTGAAAAAGGCCTCATATATCTGCGTGCTCCAAGTTTGGTCATTGGAGGCCGGTGTATTTTTTTGGGGGGCTGTCTGATAGTCAAATCTATACAGCACTATTTTGCTTAAAAAACAACTGAAAGGCCACAGATTTGCCAGTGTGGTATTTCTGTTACAGCTGTCATATATCTCTGCTCCAAGTTTTGGCATTGGAGGCCGGTGTACTTATTTTCTGGCTGTTATACTCAAATTCTATACAGCGCTATCCAGCCTAAAAAAAATTTGAAAGGCCACAGATTTGCCAGTGTGGTATTTCTGTTACAGCCATCATATATCTCTGCTCCAAGTTTTGGCATTGAAGGCCGTTGCACTTATTTTTTGGCTGTGTGACACTCAAATTCTTTACAGCGCTATTCAGCCTAAAAAAAATTTGAAAGGCCACAGATTTGCCAGTGTGGTATTTCTGATACAGCCGTCATATCTCTCTGCTCCACGTTTTGGCATTGGAGGCCGGTGAACTTTTTTTTTTCACTGTGTGATACTCACATTCTATACAGCGCTCTTTCGCATAAATAAACTTTAAAAGCAAACAAAAAAAAATGAATACAGTCTGTTGGGTCAGGCTGAGGCCTGCCTGGTGTTTGGGTTTGAAAAATCGTAGATTTGCAGGCATACTGATCACTAGTGTTGAGCACTCCGATACCGCAAGTATCGGGTATCGGCCGATATTTGCTGTATCGGAATTCCGATACCGAGATCCGATACTTTTGTGGTATCGGGTATCGGTATCGAAACAACATTAATGTGTAAAATAAAGAATTAAAATAAAAAATATTGCTATACTCACCTCTCCGACGCAGCCTGGACCTCACCGAGGGAACCGGCAGCGTTGTTTGCTTAAAATTCGCGCTTTTCCTTCCTTACGTGAAGTCCCGGCTTGTGATTGGTCACGTGCCGCCCATGTGGCCGCGACGCGACCAATCACAGCAAGCCGTGACGTAATTTTAGGTCCTTCAGGATTTTAAAATTACGTTCTGGCTTGTGATTGGTCGCGTCGCGGTCACATGGGCGACGCGACCAATCACAAGCCGTGACGTCACGGGAGGCAGGACAAGCGCGCATTTTAAAATCACGTCACGGCTTGTGATTGGTCGCGTCGCCCATGTGACCGCGACGCGACCAATCACAAGCCAGAACGTAATTTTAAAATCCTGAAGGATCTAAAATTACGTCACGGCTTGCTGTGATTGGTCGCGTCGCGGCCACATGGGCGGCACGCGACCAATCACAAGCCGGGACTTCACGTAAGGAAGGAAAAGCGCGAATTTTAAGCAAACAACGCTGCCGGTTCCCTCGGTGAGGTCCAGGCTGCGTCGGAGAGGTGAGTATAGCAATATTTTTTATTTTAATTCTTTATTTTACACATTAATATGGTTCCCAGGGCCTGAAGGAGAGTTTCCTCTCCTTCAGACCCTGGGAACCATCAGGAATACCGTCCGATACATGAGTCCCATTGACTTGTATTGGTATCGGGTATCGGTATCGAATTAGATCCGATACTTTGCCGGTATCGGCCGATACTTTCCGATACCGATACTTTCAAGTATCGAACGGTATCGCTCAACACTACTGATCACATATTATTTCGCTAGTAATAAAGACATTTGTGTTGAACATTTGAAATAGTGCAGTAGTCCATTTAAAATGGGCAAGGCAAGGGGCAAGGGATGGAGAAGTGGATGTGATGCTAATGGCGCATCGAGAGGACGAGGCCGTGGGCAAAGTGAAAGTGGGCAAAAACAAAGATCCACTTCTTCTCGCTCGACCTTCCTGTCCCAGTTTCTAGGGGACCACAGCACACCACTATTGAAGCCAGAGCAGTGTGAAACGGTTGTTGGTTGGATAGCGGATAATGCTTTCAGTCACTTAGCCACCACCACCTTGTCTTCCACATGGTGAAGTCTGAGTAGCCATAAGTGTGGCCAGGATATTCCTCACCCTGATCCTCCTTCCTCCCACCATGCCTAGTGCTCTGAAACAACTGATCCCACACTTGGACACTCTGAAGAGCTGTTCGATTTTCCATTTCAAGATTCAGAAATCTCTGCTGGTCAACTTGAAGTGGGGAAAGATGAGATTGCATGTAGAGCTGCCCAAAGCTTTGACGAAGGTGATGGTGGGAAAGTGTCACAAGAGGTGGCCGATGATGAGACACAATTGCCAGAAAGTCAGGAGGAGGAGCTGGGTGCAGATGTGGAAGATGAGGTGGTGGATGACATAGTGACTGACGCAACCTGGCAGGAGGACATGCATAGCGAGGACAGCAGCACAAATGGGGAAGGAGGCATATCCCCCAAACAGGCAGGAAGAAGCAGTGTGGTGGCCACAGACAGAAGGCATGCATTCGTTCTCCGTAACACCAACATGAGTGAAGTTGCCATTCCACCTGTGAGATCTTCCCGAGTTTGGCTATTTTAAGACTCTACCGATAACCCCAAACAGGCCATTTGCAACAACTGCCATGCCCACATCAGTAGGGGTAGCAAAACAACCAGCCTGACCACCACCAGCATGATCAGGCACATGCAAGCAAAGCACCCGACTTTGTGGGCAAAACCCCAGGCTCCAGGACCACTGCCTGCTGGTCACACCACTGCTTCTTCCACTGTTTTGCATAGAAGCCAATCCCCAGTACACCATGCATGTGAAAATGCCTCTAGTCCTGCACCTGTTGTGGCCCACAGTCAAGCAGCAACATCAGCAAGCGCGTCCACATCCTTGTCCAAGCACAGCGTTCAGTTGTCTATAACCCAGTCTTTGGAAATCAAGCAGAAATACGCAGCCAACGCCCCACAGGCCACAGTCCTCAATATCTAATATTTCTCTTCTACTTGCGCTAGAAATGCTGCCTTTTAGGCTTGTTGAGACAGAAGCTTTCGGCAAACTGATGGCAGCGGCCATCCCAAGGTACTCAGTCCCCAGTCGCCACTACTTCTCCCGGTGTGCCGTACCCCCTTTACACCAGCATGTGTCCCACAACATTACCCGTGCCCTCAACAATGCTGTTACTGGGAAAGTCCTCCTAACCACGGACACGTGGACAAGTGCTTGTGGGCAGGGACGGTACATCTCAATGATGGCACTCTGGGTTATCATAGTAGAAGCCGGGACTCAGTCAGACCTTGGGATGGAACACATCCTCCCCACGCTGAGGATTGCTGGCCCTACATCAATCAGGGTTGCCCCCACAGTCTACAGCTCCTGCACCTCCTCCTCCTCTTCATCCTCCATGTCTTAAATCAACACATCGGTCAGAGAGAGAATGTTAGTCTCATAAGAGGTTTTCATAGGTACCCATTCACATGGAGACATTTATTCTCAGTGAGGAAGGAAAGCGTAGGACCTGGTATAAGAGAGATGCCATAAAGTGGCTACCAGGTACACATAAAATTGGCCTTTTTTATGCGCTAAACGCTCTCATTTTTCATATTTCTAGTGCAGTAATGTAGTTCAATTTCTGTGTTTCATGCTTGCATGTGTTAGCGCTGCAGTGTGCTGCCTTTTTTGCTTGACTGTATAGGAGTTGGTGACTCTAAGGTTCAGCACCTGTTCACACTTAATCTATGTTTGGATGTGACAGTCAGTTTTTTCAAATGTATTATTTAGCCTTCTGACCGAGCACTCCGCCTCCTAGTCACAGGTGTCTTAATTGCAGCAGGTCCAGTAACCCTCCACAGAGAGAGAGAATGTTAGTCTCATAAGAGGTTTTCATAGGTACCAATTCACATGGAGACGTTTATTCTCAGTGAGGAAGGAAAGCGTAGGACCTGGTATGAGAGATGCCGTAAAGTGGCTACCAGGTACACATAAAATTGGCCTTTTTTATGCGCTAAACGCTTTCATTTTTCATATTTCTAGTGCAGTAATGTAGTTCAATTTCTGTGTTTCATGTTTGCATGTGTTAGCGCTGCAGTGTGCTGCCTTTTTTGCTAGACTCCACACATTAGACCTCAGGAGTGGACATGGATGTCAGACATATGTAACATCCTCCAAAACTTTGAGGACTGCACCAAGATGGTGAGCGGTGATGACACCATAATTAGCATCACCATCCCGCTTCTCAGCATTCTGAAAAACTCTCTGCTCATAATCAAAGAGGATGCATTGTAGGCGGAGCACGAGGACATGGAGCAAGGAAACATACAGGGGGATTACACACAGCTCAGCCACATGGCTTCTCAACGTGAATTGGTGGGCAATGAGGAGGAGGAGGAGGAAGAACAGGAGCTACTTTCTTGCTCTATAAATGGTACTACAAACACATCTGTATTAGCTTCTGTTCAGCGGGGATGGCCTGAGGACAGGGAGTATGAGGAGGAGGACAGCATAGTCAGTCATACTGTTGGTGAGTAGAGAAACAAGACGTGCACTCTGAGAGTCATGTGGTAGGTGCTGGTTGAACCCGGAGAGATCCAGATAATACGAACTTTAGAAGAAAACAACCGCACTCAAACTGTAGATTTGCGTCATAAATGTAAGGAATTTAATAGGGACACCACAGTGATACAATCAATTATTCAGGTATTGTAGAGGTAATGTTTCGACCCTTACGTGGGCCTTTGTCAAACCTCACTGAAAAGGTACAGAAACAAAAAATTAGAAACATGCATTGAACAAAAGGAAATTATACATATGTTACTAGCTAAATGAGAGAGTATACACAGGAGGGCTGTTGTGAATTTGCTTTTTGCTCCCTCTAGTGGTTACTAGTTTTTTGACTCTGGTTTTTCTGTCATTCCTTTTATCCGCACCTGGGTCGTTAGTTAGGGGTGTTGCTATATAAGCTCCCTGGACCTTCAGTTCAATGCCTGGCAACGTAGTTATCAGAGCTAGTCTGCTGTGCTCTTGTCTACTGATCCTGGTTCCAGTTATATCAGCTAAGTCTGCCTTTTGCTTTTTGCTATTTGTTTTGGTTTTGTATTTTTGTCCAGCTTGTTCCAAATCTATATCCTGACCTTTGCTGGAAGCTCTAGGGGGGCTGGTGTTCTCCCCCCGGACCGTTAGACGGTTCGGGGGTTCTTGAATTTCCAGTGTGGATTTTGATAGGGTTTTTGTTGACCATATAAGTTACCTTTCTTTATTCTGCTATCAGTAAGCGGGCCTCTCTGTGCTAAACCTGGTTCATTTCTGTGTTTGTCATTTCCTCTTACCTCACCGTCATTATTTGTGGGGGGCTTCTATCCAGCTTTGGGGTCCCCTTCTCTGGAGGCAAGAAAGGTCTTTGTTTTCCTCTACTAGGGGTAGCTAGATTCTCCGGCTGGCGCGTGTCATCTAGAATCAACGTAGGAATGATCCCCGGCTACTTCTAGTGTTGGCGTTAGGAGTAGATATATGGTCAACCCAGTTACCACTGCCCTACGAGCTGGATTTTTGTATTCTGCAGACTTCCACGTTCCTCTGAGACCCTCGCCATTGGGGTCATAACAGAGGGCCCCATACACTATCACAATATATACAATATATACAGGTCCTTCTCAAAAAATTAGCATATAGTGTTAAATTTCATTATTTACCATAATGTAATGATTACAATTAAACTTTCATATATTATAGATTCATTATCCACCAACTGAAATTTGTCAGGTCTTTTATTGTTTTAATACTGATGATTTTGGCATACAACTCCTGATAACCCAAAAAACCTGTCTCAATAAATTAGCATATTTCACCCGACCAATCAAATAAAAGTGTTTTTTAATACCAAACAAAAAAACCATCAAATAATAATGTTCAGTTATGCACTCAATACTTGGTCGGGAATCCTTTGGCAGAAATGACTGCTTCAATGCGGCGTGGCATGGAGGCAATCAGCCTGTGACACTGCTGAGATGTTATGGAGGCCCAGGATGCTTCAATAGCGGCCTTAAGCTCATCCAGAGTGTTGGGTCTTGCGTCTCTCAACTTTCTCTTCACAATATCCCACAGATTCTCTATGGGTTTCAGGTCAGGAGAGTTGGCAGGCCAATTGAGCACAGTAATACCATGGTCAGTAAACCATTTACCAGTGGTTTTGGCACTGTGAGCAGGTGCCAGGTCGTGCTGAAAAATGAAATCTTCATCTCCATAAAGCATTTCAGCCGATGGAAGCATGAAGTGCTCCAAAATCTCCTGATAGCTAGCTGCATTGACCCTGCCCTTGATGAAACACAGTGGACCAACACCAGCAGCTGACATGGCACCTCACACCATCACTGACTGTGGGTACTTGACACTGGACTTCAGGCATTTTGGCATTTCCTTCTCCCCAGTCTTCCTCCAGACTCTGGCACCTTGATTTCCGAATGACATGCAAAATTTGCTTTCATCAGAAAAAAGTACTTGGGACCACTTAGCAACAGTCCAGTGCTGCTTCTCTGTAGCCCAGGTCAGGCGCTTCTGCCGCTGTTTATGGTTCAAAAGTGGCTTTACCTGGGGAATGCGGCACCTGTAGCCCATTTCCTGCACACGCCTGTGCACGGTGGCTCTGGATGTTTCCACACCAGACTCAGTCCACTGCTTCCTCAGGTTCCCCAAGGTCTGGAATCGGTCCTTCTCCACAATCTTCCTCAGGGTCCGGTCACCTCTTCTCGTTGTACAGCGTTTTCTGCCACATTGTTTCCTTCCAACAGACTTACCATTGAGGTGCCTTGATACAGCACTCTGGGAACAGCCTATTTGTTGAGAAATTTCTTTCTGGGTCTTACCCTCTTGCTTGAGGGTGTCAATGATGGCCTTCTTGACATCTGTCAGGTCGCTAGTCTTACCCATGATGGGGGTTTTGAGTAATGAACCAGGCAGGGAGTTTTTAAAAGCCTCAGGTATCTTTTGCATGTGTTTAGAGTTAATTAGTTGATTCAGAAGATTAGGGTAATAGGTCATTTAGAGAACCTTTTCTTGATATGCTAATTTATTGAGACAGGTTTTTTGGGTTATCAGGAGTTGTAGGCCAAAATCATCAGTATTAAAACAATAAAAGACCTGACAAATTTCAGTTGGTGGATAATGAATCTATAATATATGAAAGTTTAATTGTAATCATTACATTATGGTAAATAATGAAATTTAACACTATATGCTAATTTTTTTAGAAGGACCTGTACATAGTATGTACAAAAAGAGCCCCAGATAATGTAGAAACAAAATGGCAGAAAACTGCTGCACAGCAAGGGGGCAGAAGCCAAGGGGGAGGGCAACGTTGTCTAGTAAAGTTACAAATTAACATTATCTGTTGGAGCAAATGTAAATCTAGATGTAAGACAATAAATGTAATACATGATATAAACAGTATAAATGCAGAGTGTTACGCATACCTGACCTTCAAGAAGGAAGAGAAGAGAGCAACGCGGAACGCAATGGCTCCTGAGGAAAGCAAAGAAATTTGTAAGGAAACAGTAACAATAGGCAGGGAGGGGTAGAGCTATAAAAAAGGGCGCAGAAGCACAATTGTAAATAACTAGATGGTGGCAGAAAGACCAAAAATAGGGGATAAGAAGCACATACCACTGAGATAGGAGAACTTGGAGATCCGGAATGGCACGGATAAGGGGTTAAGTCCCTGTGAGAGCTGGAGTGCAAATGAAAATGAGGGGGGCTGGTAAAATAAGCAAAAGTGGGAAGAATATACAGGAGCATCTGTCCATATACAATATCTGTGGGTCCTACGTCCGGGAGAGACGGCTATGGTGTACGTTTAAGCCGGTGGCTGTGAATAATATAGGCCCCGAGCAGGAAATGAGGAAGGGCGGGAGGGGACTGACGTAAGAGGAGGAGCGACAGCGACAACAAGGCGGTGAACTGTGGTGGAACGCATGGTGAAGCGCAAGGGACGGGCGCATGCGCTGTGCGGCAACTGTGTGCTCCGGGGATGACGTGGGAACAGGGCGGCAGGGACGCACAGGGGAGGGACCGCAGGTGGAACGCATGGTGAGGCGCAGAGAGCAGGAGCATGCGCAGTTCTACTGAGTTGGTAGTGTGCGGCGCCTATGTATTGCATGACTGAGAGCGTAGTAGTCTGGTGCTGGGCCAGGCTGTGGCAGCACAGATGAAGGAGGGGACCAGCGATAGCAATATACATGGGCTAGAGTGCGTGATGTGGGGAAGGAAATGGAAGGGGTGAATAAAAATGAAGGTAAATGAAAATAAGATGGAATGATGGAAATACAGATGAAGAGATGAGTGTGGTATATAGGGTGGAGCAGAAAAAATGGTAATGGGGAATATGGACATGAAAGTAAAAGTAATCTAGGTACTAGAGAAAATAAGGGAGATGAAAATGAAAAGAATGGAATGAATGGAAATTAGATGGAAGGGGAAAAAAATAATAAGAAGTAAACGAAAATGAAAACAGTAAAAAGAGGAAAATAGGGAAAAGAATGAAGAAAAGAATGAAAAAATTGAAAAAAACTGAAACAATAAATGAAAAAATGAAAAAAATTATGAAAAAAAGTATATGAAAAAAACAGATGAAAAAAATAGAAGAAAATAATAGAAAATAGAATAAAAATGAAAAATAGAAATATATACAGTGGGGCAAAAAAGTATTTAGTCAGTCAGCAATAGTGCAAGTTCCACCACTTAAAAAGATGAGAGGCGTCTGTAATTTACATCATAGGTAGACCTCAACTATGGGAGACAAACTGAGAAAAAATAATCCAGAAAATCACATTGTCTGTTTTTTTATCATTTTATTTGCATATTATGGTGGAAAATAAGTATTTGGTCAGAAACAAACAATCAAGATTTCTGGCTCTCACAGACCTGTAACTTCTTCTTTAAGAGTCTCCTCTTTCCTCCACTCATTACCTGTAGTAATGGCACCTGTTTAAACTTGTTATCAGTATAAAAAGACACCTGTGCACACCCTCAAACAGTCTGACTCCAAACTCCACTATGGTGAAGACCAAAGAGCTGTCAAAGGAGACCAGAAACAAAATTGTAGCCCTGCACCAGGCTGGGAAGACTGAATCTGCAATAGCCAACCAGCTTGGAGTGAAGAAATCAACAGTGGGAGCAATAATTAGAAAATGGAAGACATTCAAGACCACTGATAATCTCCCTCGATCTGGGGCTCCACGCAAAATCCCACCCCGTGGGGTCAGAATGATCACAAGAACGGTGAGAAAAAATCCCAGAACCACGCGGGGGGACCTAGTGAATGAACTGCAGAGAGCTGGGACCAATGTAACAAGGCCTACCATAAGTAACACACTACGCCACCATGGACTCAGATCCTGCAGTGCCAGACGTGTCCCACTGCTTAAGCCAGTACATGTCCGGGACCGTCTGAAGTTTGCTAGAGAGCATTTGTATGATCCAGAGGAGTTTTGGGAGAATGTCCTATGGTCTGATGAAACCAAACTGGAACTGTTTGGTAGAAACACAACTTGTCGTGTTTGGAGGAAAAAGAATACTGAGTTGCATCCATCAAACACCATACCTACTGTAAAGCATGGTGGTGGAAACATCATGCTTTGGGGCTGTTTCTCTGCAAAGGGGCCAGGACGACTGATCCGGGTACATGAAAGAATGAATGGGGCCATGTATCGTGAGATTTTGAGTGCAAACCTCCTTCCATCAGCAAGGGCATTGAAGATGAAACGTGGCTGGGTCTTTCAACATGACAATGATCCAAAGCACACCGCCAGGGCAACGAAGGAGTGGCTTCGTAAGAAGCATTTCAAGGTCCTGGAGTGGCCTAGCCAGTCTCCAGATCTCAACCCTATAGAAAACCTTTGGAGGGAGTTGAAAGTCCGTGTTGCCAAGCGAAAAGCCAAAAACATCACTGCTCTAGAGGAGATCTGCATGGAGGAATGGGCCAACATACCAACAACAGTGTGTGGCAACCTTGTGAAGACTTACAGAAAATGTTTGACCTCTGTCATTGCCAACAAAGGATATATTACAAAGTATTGAGATGAAATTTTGTTTCTGACCAAATACTTATTTTCCACCATAATATGCAAATAAAATGATAAAAAAAACAGACAATGTGATTTTCTGGATTTTTTTTTCTCAGTTTGTCTCCCATAGTTGAGGTCTACCTATGATGTAAATTACAGACGCCTCTCATCTTTTTAAGTGGTGGAACTTGCACTATTGCTGACTGACTAAATACTTTTTTGCCCCACTGTATATATATATATATATATATATACTAGCTATTGAACCCGTTCTACGCCCGGGTGGCGAGCATTTATATTGGAATATGGTCTCCATCCTGGTATGTGCTGCTCCTATCCTGTCATATGCTGCTCCATCCTGCGCCCCCATCCTGTCATGTGCTGCTCCACCGTGTCATGTGCTGCTCCATCCTGCGCCCCCATCCTGTCATGTGCTGCTCCACCGTGTCATGTGCTGCTCCATCCTGCATCCCCATCCTGTCATGTGCTGCTCCACCGTGTCATGTGCTGCTCCATCCTGCGCCCCCATCCTGTCATGTGCTGCTCCACCGTGTCATGTGCTGCTCCATCCTCATCCCCATCCTGTCATGTGCTCCCATCCTGCGCCCCCATCCTATCACGTGCTGCTCCATCCTGCTCCCCCATCAGTGCGGGCGGCTGTGCTGAGTGCGGGCGGCTGTGCTGAGTGCGGGCGGCTGTATGTGGCTGTGCTGAGTGCGGGCGGCTGTATGTGACGTGGCTGTGCTGGGTGCGGGCGGCTGTGCTGGGTGCGGCAGCTGTGGACGGCTGTGCTGGGTGCGGTGGCTGTGCTGGGTGCAGCGGCTGTGCTGGGTGCAGCGGCTGTGCGTGGCTGTAGGCGGCTGTGCGTGGCTGTGGGAGGCTGTGCTGGGTGCGGCGGCTGTGCGTGGCTGTGGGCGGCTGTGCTGGGTGCGGCGGCTGTGCTGGGTGCGGTGGCTGTGCTGGGTGCGGCGGCTGTCCGTGGCTGTAGGCGGCTGTGCGTGGCTGTGCTGGGTGCGGAGGCTGTGCATGGCTGTGGCGGCTGTGCGTGGCTGTGCTGGGTGCGGCGGCTGTGCTGGGTGCGGTGGATGTGCTGGGTGCGGCCGCTGTGCTGGGTGCGGCGGCTGTGGGTGGCTGTGCTGGGTGCAGCGGTTGTGCGTGGCTGTGGGCGGCTGTGCTGGGTGCGGCGGCTGTGCGTGGCCGTGCTGGGTGTGGCGGCTGTGCGTGGCTGTGGGCGGCTGTGCTGGGTGCGGCGGCTGTGCTGGGTGCAGCGGCTGTCCGTGGCTGTGGGCGGCTGTGCGTGGCTGTGGGCGGCTGTGCGTGGCTGTGGGCGGCTGTGCGTGGCTGTGGGCGGCTGTGCGTGGCTGTAGGCGGCTGTGCATGGCTGTGCTGGGTGCGGCGGATGTGCTGGGTGCGGCGGCTGTGCTGGGTGCGGCGGCTGTGGGTGGCTGTGCGTGGCTGTGGGCGGCTGTGCTGGGTGCGGCGGCTGTGCTGGGTGCGGCGGCTGTGCGTGGCTATGGGTGGCTGTACGTGGCTGTGGGCGGCTGTGCTGGGTGCGGCGGCTGTGCGTGGCTGTGGTCGGCTGTGCTGTGGGCGGCTGTGCGTGGCTGTGGTCGGCTGTGCTGGGTGCGGCGGCTGTGCGTGGCTGTGGGCGGCTGTGCTGGGTGCGGCGGCTGTGCGTGGCTGTGGTCGGCTGTGCTGGGTGCGGCGGCTGTGCGTGCCTATGGGTGGCTGTGCGTGGCTGTGGGCGGCTGTGCTGGGTGCGGCGACTGTCCGTGGCTGTGGGCGGCTGTGCGTGGCTGTAGGCGGCGGTGCTGGGTGCGGCGGATGTGCTGGGTGCGGCGGCTGTGCTGGGTGCGGCGGCTGTGGGTGGCTGTGCTGGGTGCGGCGGCTGTGCGTGGCTGTGGGCTGTGCGTGGCTGTGGGCGGCTGTGCTGGGTGCGGCGGCTGTGCGTGGCTGTGGGCGGCTGTGCTGGGTGCGGCGGCTGTGCGTGGCTGTGGTCGGCTGTGCTGGGTGCGGCGGCTGTGCGTGGCTGTGGGCGGCTGTGCTGGGTGCGGCGGCTGTGCTGGGTGCGGCGGCTGTCCGTGGCTGTGGGCGGCTGTGCGTGGCTGTAGGCGGCTGTGCATGGCTGTGCTGGGTGCGGCGGCTGTTGGTGGCTGTGCTGGGTGCGGCGGCTGTGCGTGGCTGTGGGCTGTGCGTGGCTGTGGGCGGCTGTGCTGGGTGTGGCGGCTGTGCTGGGTGCGGCGGCTGTGTGTGGCTATGGGTGGCTGTACGTGGCTGTGGGCGGCTGTGCTGGGTGCGGCGGCTGTGCGTGGCTGTGGGCTGTGCGTGGCTGTGGGCGGCTGTGCTGGGTGCGGCGGCTGTGCTGGGTGCGGCGGCTGTGTGTGGCTATGGGTGGCTGTACGTGGCTGTGGGCGGCTGTGCTTGGTGCGGCGGCTGTGGTCGGCTGTGCGTGGCTGTGGGCGGCTGTGCTGGGTGCGGCGGCTGTGCGTGGCTGTGGTCGGCTGTGCGTGGCTATGGGTGGCTGTGGGCAGCTGTGCTGGGTGCGGCGTCTGTGCGTGGCTGTGGGCGCCTGTGGGCGGCTATGGTCGGCTGTGCGTGGCTGTGCTGGGCGCGGCGGCTGTGCTGGGTGCGGCCATTTTCTTGGTCCTGCTCCCGGAGTCGGCGCCTGCGCAGTCCGCGCTTTCCGGCGCCATTTTCTTGAAGACACTGCAATGTGTCTTCAAGAAAATGGCGCCGGAAAGCGCGGACTGCGCAGGCGCCGATTCCGGGAGCAGGGGGACAGTCACGGCCCGGAAGCGCGTCGGTGGAACGGGTCAGGTAAGTATACTCACCCTCCGCCTCCTGGCTCGTCCCTGCTTGTCCGGTGGAGATCGCGGTGTGCGTTCAGCGCTTACGCATACCGCGATCTCCTGGGAGCGTCGCTCTGTGCGGTCCAGACTGCGCCGGCGCTTGCGCTTGCGCAGTCTATAGAGGCTTCGGACAGAGTGACGCTCCCAGCGTTATATTATAGATATATATATATATATATATATATATATATACACATATATACATATATACATAGAATGACAAAAATGAAGAAACAAAATGAAAGAATAAAATAAAAAATAAATAAAAAATAAAAAGCAAAAATAAACATAAAAATAAAAATTGGAAGAAAAATGATGAAAATGTGAGATAAAAATAAAGATAAAGATGAAAAGATGAAAAATAAAAATAAAAATAATAATAAAAAGGGAGAAAAATGTAAAATAAAAATAAGAAATAAAAAATGAAACATAAAAATAAGGCTGAAAAATGAAAAATAAAAAATAAAAAGATGAATCCGGGTACTTACCCCAGTGGAGTACAGTAGATAACAATATTCAGGCTACCTGCAAGTGGGGGATAGGTTAGTGAAATCAGAATAGAGAAGGTCAGCATACTCACACCTGCAAAAGACAGTCGAATATAATGAACAAAATGTACAATATACAAAAACGTCATATAAAATAGCAGGAGATTCAGCAGGCGATCAGGGGGTCACCTTATAGAGGAATATAAGATGAAGCAAGTCAGATTAGATCGAGTTCCCTATTGAGGCCTTTGGGTATTAATGTCTGTAAGGTAAAGATCCAATAGGATTCACGTTGGCGTAGTAGTTTTATGTGATTCCCACCACGTCTGGGGCGCTCAACCTGCTCTAGCACCTGCAAACGTAGCTGGGATACTGAGTGGTTAGCTGCTACAAAGTGATGTGGGAGAGGGAGCCAAGTTTTCTTGCACCTAATGGTGGACTTGTGGCTGGAGTTACGTTCGCGAATATGTTGCGTGGTTTCGCCCACGTAGAGAAGACCACATGGGCATTTGATGGTGTAAACAACATTCCTAGACTCACAAGTGAAAAATCCTCTAATGGGGATTTGTTTACCAGACTGTGGATGGGTGATGGTATTGGACTTAATCACATCGGAGCAGCATGCACAGTTAAGGCATGGATACGTGCCGCGCCTCTCGGTGCCCAAGAAGGTCTGACGCGGTGGCCTAAGAGAACTACCTATGTCCGCCTTCACAACCCGGTCCCTGATGTTGTTGGGCCTACGTTTGCACATAAGTGGCGGTATTCGAAATGCTTCGATATGTGGGTATGCATTGTGCAATAGGGACCAGTGACTGCGAATGATGTTGTAGATCAAGGGCATAGCCGGGTGGTGGGTATGTACAAAGGGAACTCGCTCTGGTTTAGTTGTTTTTTTAAAATTCAAAGATGGGTCAAGAGCTGACTCCTTCTCTCTGGCAAGTAAACTGCTAGGGTAGTGTCTGGCTGCGAACTTGAGGGACATGTCATCCAGACGGGTAGGTAGTAAATCTGGATTTGACACAATCCGTGCCACTCGTTTGAACTGTGACCGGGATAGGCTATTTTTGGTTGATAGTGGGTGACAACTCTGATAATGCAAAAGGCTGTTGGTATCGGTGGGTTTTGAAAAAAGGTCCGTGCTGAGTTCTCCAGTAGGACCTCTGATGATCATGGTGTCCAAGATTGAAATTTGAAATGTGCTGAAATTCAATGTGAACTGGAGTTCAGCGCGGACCGAATTGAGCTGCTCAGAAAAAGCAATAAGGGAATCCTGTGGGCCCGTCCATAGACAAAAAACGTCATCTATGTAACGGAGCCAGCAGAGACTGTGGGACTGAAACAAAAAATTGTTGTACACATACTCATTTTCAAAAGAATCCATATAGGTGTTGGCGTAGGCAGGGGCCACATTGGCACCCATGGCTGTACCTTGGGTTTGGAGATAAAACTGATCCCCAAATAGAAAGAAATTGTTACGTAAAATCAAAGACAGGAGGTCGATGCAAAGCTGTTTAGAGTGGTGTGAAAATGCAGATTGCTCGAGAAGATCCCCAACTGCTGCTATACCTAGATCATGTTTAATGGAGGTATAAAGGCTTTTAACGTCAAATGTGACCAAAAGACAATCTGACGGGGTGGTGGCAAACTGTTTTAAAATTTGAAGGAAATGGCCCGTATCCAGAATGAAGGATCTCATATTTTTGGTGAGGGGAGTGAGGATTTTCTCCAAATAAATTGAGATGGGAGCCAATATGGAATCCGTTGAAGCGACTATTGGTCGGCCAGGTGGATTGAGGAGTGATTTATGTATTTTGGGTAATGTATAGATGACTGGAGTAACAGGATGAGGATTGGTAAGAAAAAGACTGGTTTTTGAGTCAAGGATGTTGAGAGCCTGGTACTTTTGAAGAATATTATTGATCTGTAGTTTGATGTTGGGGGTTGGATCAGAGGAAATTCTTTGATATGTCGTGGTATCTGATAGTTGTCTCAGTATTTCAGCCGAATAGTCAGCTGTGTTCTGAACAACAATAGCCCCACCCTTATCGGCCGGCTTGATGGTGATTTTTTTGTTAGACCTAAGTGACTCAATAGCCTGTTTTTCGACTGGGGAAATATTGCTATGGGTAGGAAGACTACCCAGGCGGTGTTGCTCTAATATGGTATTGATATCCCTCTGTATCAGGTCAATATAGGCCTCAGTGGCATGATTGGTGCGTGGTGGATTAAAGGTACTGGTAGAACGCAGTCCCAAATTGATGATACTCAGTTCGGGAATAGGATCCGCCACAGCCATGGAGGTCCTATTTCCAGTGGAGTCCTGTGACAGTCCAAAGTGAGTCTTGAGGCGGAGACTACGGTAGAACTGTTGCAAATCCTGGGTCAATTTGAATTTGTCCCATGTTGGAGTAGGGCAAAAGGATAAGCCCTTTTGTAAAGCTAATAGTTCAGCGGGACTCAGGGTATAGGATGAAATGTTGATGACTGAGTTGGGGGCCTTACCTGTGACCTCGTAGTCATGCGCTCTCAATTTCCTGGTGGCCCTCCTTGTCGGTCGCCTCCGGGGCGGGTGTTCGGTCTCGAGTTGGGTCGGCCGAATAAAAAACGATTCTGTGGACCGCTTGTTGATCTGTCGCTGTCCGAGCTGTAGGGCCCGTATTGTCGAGGACCACTGTAGCCTCGCCTGGTGTGCGTAGATGCGGAGTCGTTCCATCTGTAAACTCGGCCCGAGGCGTAGTCCTCTGAGTCCCGTTGGAACTTGGACCTTTTTTTGTCTTGTAGGTACTTCCGATGTTCGTCTATCAATTTGTCGGTTTTAGTCTTCAGAGAGCTCCAGTCTGTGGCTGTAAGTGTAGTGGATAACTGTTCCTCAATGGCAGTCAACTTCTCTTCAGATTCGGTGATAGCTGTTTGAAGGAAATCGATGGTTAGTAAAATGATGTCCAATGAGCATTTATTCAAAATCTTCTGAAATTTTTCACAAAAATCCGGTTTGTCAGAGAATAGTGTGGGTCTAAGATGGCTGCGGAGACCACGTGGGATCCTGCTGAGTCTATAGTATTCAGCTAATGTAACTGAGTGTAGATTAAACAAAGTCAGCCTCCTTCGCTCGCGCTCGTAATCCTTGGTACGAAGTTCTTGAGGCGGAGTCTTCAGGAATTCACCTGAGTTGGTCACTTTCCCGAGTATCCTAGTAGCGGCAGTATCATCGAAGGCAAAAGTATCAGTAGACATTGAGGGCACAGGTGCGAACGTCCACAGGATTTAGCAGTAGAGAAGCAAGACGTGCACTCTGAGAGTCGTGTGGTAGGTGCTGGTTGAACCCGGAGAGATCCAGATAATACGAACTTTAGAAGAAAACAACCGCACTCAAACTGTAGATTTGCGTCATAAATGTAAGGAATTTAATAGGGACACCACAGTGATACAATCAATTATATATTGTATATATTGTGATAGTGTATGGGGCCCTCCTGTGTATACTCTCTCATTTAGCTAGTAACATATGTATAATTTCCTTTTGTTCAATGCATGTTTCTAATTTTTTGTTTCTGTACCTTTTCAGTGAGGTTTGACAAAGGCCCACGTAAGGGTCGAAACGTTACCTCTACAATACCTGAATAATTGATTGTATCACTGTGGTGTCCCTATTAAATTCCTTACATTTATGACGCAAATCTACAGTTTGAGTGCGGTTGTTTTCTTCTAAAATCCTGTTAGTGAGGACACGGAAGTCTTTCCTGTTAGCAGTCTGGCATGCATGGCTCATTTTATGTTGCGCTGCATTTCATGTGACCCTCGGATTATCAAAATTTTTGGTGACACTCATTACTGGTTGGTGACACTTCTAGACCCACACTACAAGGAGAACTTTCAATTTCTTCTGTATGAGGCAGAGAGGTGTACAAAAATGTTGCAGTACCACAGGGCCCTTGTAGTGGAATTAGTTAGAAAATTCCGTGAGAACGCTGGCAGCAGATGTCAGAGTTTGTTGTACAACCAAGGACTCCAAGCAAGAGAGACAGAAGTACAATCCAGCTCAGGCAGGGGAACAATGGCCAAGTTCTGGTACAGTTTTCTCTGTCCCTCCCATCGTGGAGGCACAGAGGCAAGGGGTGCTGTCACAAGAAGTGCAATGTTTGGGAAGATGGTGAGGAAGTACATTGTAGATCGTACAAACGTCCTCAGTGATTCATCTGTGCCTTTTAATTATTGGGTATCCAAGCTGGATATGTGGCATAAACTGGCTCTCTACGCCTTGGAGGTCCTGGCCTGCCCTGCTGCTAGCGTTCTCTCAGAGAGGGTTTTTAGTGCTGCTGGTGGAATTTTAACAGATAAGCGCATCCGCCTGTCAACTGAAAATGCTGACAGGCTGACTCTTATCAAAATGAACAAGGCCTGGATTGGGGAAGACTTCTGTACAACACCAAGTGAAAACAGCGAAACATAACCTCAAATACATTCTCTCTTTTTGGGAGGCGTATTCTCATGCACCTCTTCACAACCACACATGGATATACACTTCCAGATTTGGTCTGTTTGTTCTTATCCTCCTTCATATCCTCATCCTCCTCATCCAGAACTACTATATCACAAGGGTGAACGTGGTCTGTGCGGTGCATTTTGGCCAAGTGGGCTGTGATGGCACTACTTATTTTTTTTTAAAAAAGGACAACACATTGGGGAATTGGGCATGATATTACATTGGGCCTATTTCTTAACTCTGTCTCCTGCAATCTGTCCTGTACCTGCCAGTAGATCACCAGGGTGAACGTGCTTTGTACGCGTGCATGTTGGCCAAGGGACCTGTGATGGCACTCTTTTATTTTAAAAAAAGGATTTTACATTGGGGAATTGGGCATGAAATTACATTGGGCTGACTTCTTAACTCTGTCTCCTGCAATCTGTCCTATACCTGCCAGTAGATCACCAGAGTGAATGTGCTCTGTACGGTGCATGATGGCCAAGGGGCCTGTGATGGCACTCTTTTCTTTAAAAAAAAAGGATTTTACATTGGAGAATTGGGCATGACATTACATTGGGCCGACTTCTTAACTCTGTCTCCTGCAATCTGTTCTGTACCTGTCAGTAGATCACCAGGGTGAATGTGCTCTGTACGGTGCATTTTGGACAAGAGTGCTGTGATGGCACTCTTTTATTTTTTTTTTAAAAAGACAACAAATTGGGGAATTGGGCATGGCATTACATTGGGCTGACTTCTTAACTCGGTCTCCTGCAATCTAAAATGTACCCACCACTAGATCACCAGGGTCAACGTGCTCTGTACGGTGCATGTTGGCCAAGGGGCCTATGATGGCACTCTTTTGTTTAAAAAAAAGGATTTTACATTGGGGAATTGGGCATGACATTACATTGGGCTGACTTCTTAACTCTGTCTTCTGCAATCTGTCCTGTACCTGCCAGTAGATCATCAGGGTGAACGTGGTCAGTACTGTTATAGGCCGTTGAAGTTTGGGGCATGCAATGGCACTATTGTATTTTTAAAAAGGTACCCCCATTGGGGAATTGTTTGGCAGATCATGCACTGCATTAAAAGTCTCAGAGACCCACACCACTACATTGGCCCTAATTCTTAACTCTGTCTCCTGCAATGTGTCTTCCTTATCTCCAACGACATGACCAGGGTGCACGTGCTCAGTACTGTCATAGGCTGGGATTTTTGGTCACGGGGGCTGAAAAGGCACTATTTCATTTTGTAAAAACAGGACCCCACATTGGGGAATTGGGCATTACATTACATTGGGCCTACTTCTTAAGTTTGTCTCCTGCAATGTGTCCTTTAACTGCCACTAGATGACTAGGGTGAACGTGGTCTGTACGGGGCATTTAGGTCTAGGGGACTGTGATGACACTATTTTAATCAGTCCAAAAAGGACCCCACATTGGGGAATTGGGCATGGCATTCCTTTGGGCCTACTTCTTAACTCTGTCTCCTGCAATGTCTCTGCCACTAGATCACCAGGGTGAACATACTTTGTACTGTTATAGGCCGGTGAAGTTTGGTCAAAGGGGACTGATGGCAATAGTCTATTTTTTACAAAAGGTACCCCCATTGGTGAAACCACATCCTTGTTGGAAAACACTTCAGAATCATAACATTTGTAATGGTAGAGCATTGAACAGCAAGATGTATTGTTGCTGAAGGGAAAAAAAAAATCTTTAAGTCTTCAGCTTAGCGAGTGTGAGCAAGCTGAGTGTGACCTGAGCGTAAGTGTGAGCGGCGGTAAGTGTGACTTATGATTCAGTGAAGAGGTATTTGGAAAGCCTTTAACAAATACCTGTGTAAATTGGTGTGAGCTGCTGACTTGGGAGTAGCTATATTCACAGGGGGTTAACGTAGGGTGGGGCTCATAATTAAGGGGTTATAAGGGGCAGCTGTTTGGGACTCAAGTCCTTTTTGGTAGAGCATTGAACAGCAAGGTGGATTGTTGCTGAAGGGAAAAAATAAAAAAAACTTTAAATCTTCAGCTTAGCGAGTGTGAGCGAGCTGAGTGTGACCTGAGCGAAAGTGTGAGTGGCGGTAAGTGTGACTTGTGATTCAGTGACTTTGGGTTCAGGGAGTTTCCAAGGGAGGAATTGCTGAATTGCTGTCTGTATTTTATTAACATTTTGCATTTATTTTTATTTAACGTTTCTGTCTGGTGTAATCCCCATTAGGAAATGTGCTCCACTATTGTTAATGCCATCCAGTGCACATCTTGCCACATGTATGCAGTCCTTGATCAGCCGGTCGAGGGTGCATACTGCTGTGCGAGATGTGAGCACATTGTGCATTTGAAAACCCAGATTCTGGATCTAAATGTGCAGCTGGCAACACTGAGATCCATAGACAATATGGAGAGGAGTCTTCTGCTCACTGAGCAGATGCTCAATGGGATAGATGAAGGGGGGATGGTAGGATGGAGCTGCAGGACAGTGAAGTAGCTAGCTGGGTGACATTCAGAAAGCGGGTAGAGGGAAGAGTGCCAGGGAGGCTAGTCCTGATCTGGCGCACCCCAATAAGTTTGCTAAGTTGGCGGATGAGGGGTGTACCAGTACAGGGGTAGCACTGCTGCAGCCAGGCATGTCCTCCGAAAGCCGGAGGAGTGACTGCTACAGTAAGGAGGGAAATAGGATAGCAGGGCAGGCCAGACAGGTGCTGGTAGTGGGGGACTCAATTATTAGGGGAACAGATAGGGCAATCTGTCACAAAGACAGGGATCGTCGGACGGTGTGCTGCCTACCTGGCGCTCGAGTCCGACACATCGATGATCAGGTTGACAGATTAATGGGAGGGGCTGGTGAGGACCCAGCGGTCATGGTGCACATTGGCACAAATGACAAAGTTAGAGGTAGGTGGAAGGTCCTTAAAGATGATTTCAAGGAATTAGGCTGCAAGCTGAAAGCAAGGACCTCCAAAGTGGTATTTTCCGAAATACTGCCTGTACCACGTGCCACGCCAGAGAGGCAACGGGAGATTAGGGAGGTTAATAAGTGGCTCAAGAATTGGTGTAGGAAGGAGGGGTTTGGGTTCCTGCAGAACTGGGCCGACTTCTCAGTGAGCTACAGGCTCTATGCTAGGGATGGGCTGCACCTCAATGGGGAAGGTGCAGCTGTGCAGGGGGAGAAAATGGTTAGAAGGTTGGAGGAGTGTTTAAACTAGGGATTGGGAGGAGGGTATTCAATTTATAGGAGGGGAAGATAGGGCAGATAGAGCCCTGGGCACAAATAAGGAAGTTGGGGGTGGCGGTGGCATGGGGGGTAGGGTTAGAACAGTTAATAATTTAAGAAAGAATAGAGGTACAGAGATGAACATCAAGTGCATGTATACTAATGCCAGAAGCCTCGCCAACAAAATGGACAAATTAGAATTAATGTTGTTGGAGCATAATTATGACATGGTGGGGATATCTGAAACATGGCTGTATGAGAGCCATGACTGGGCTGTTAACTTGCAGGGCTATAGCCTTTTCAGAAATGACCGTACAGATAAGCGAGGGGGTGGGGTGTGTCTGTATGTAAAATCGTCCTTAAAACCCATCCGGCATGATAATATAGGTGAATTTAATGAAAATGTAGAGTCCCTGTGGGTGGAGATAAGGGGAGGGGGAAAATAATAAATTACTGATAGGGGTTTGTTATAAATCTCCAAAAATAATGGAAGCAATGGAGAATATCCCCATAAAGCAAATAGATGAAGCTGCGACTCAAGGAGAAGTCATTATTATTGGGGACTTCAACTACCCTGAAATAGATTGGGGAACAGAAACCTGCAGTTCCAGCAAAGGTAATCAGTTTTTGACAACTATGAGAGACAATTACCTTTCACAACTGGTTCAGGACCCAACAAGGAGGGGGGCACTGCTAGACCTAATACTAACCAACAGGCCAGACCGCATATCAAATATAAGGGTTGGGGGTCACTTGGGGAATAGTGATCACAAAATAATAAGTTTTCATGTATCCTTTAATAAGATGTGTAGTAGAGGGGTGACAAGGACACTAAACTTCAGGAGGGCAAATTTCCAACGGATGAGAGATGATCTTGGTGCAATTAACTGGGACGATATCCTGAGACATAAAAATACACAAAGAAAATGGGAGACGTTTATTAGCATCCTGGATAGGACCTATGCACAGTATATACCGTATGGGAATAAACATACTAGAAATAGGAGGAAACCAATATGGCTAAATAGAGCTGTAAGGGGTGCAATAAGTGACAAAAAGAAAGCATTTAGAGAATTAAAGGAAGTAGGGGTAGTGATGAGGCACTAAATAAATACAGAAAATTAAATAAATTCTGTAAAAAGCAAATCAAGGCAGCAAAAATTGAGACAGAGAGACTCATTGCCAGAGAGAGTAAAAATAATCCCAAAATATTCTTTAACTACATAAATAGTAAGAAACTAAAAAATGAAAGTGTTGGCCCCCTTAAAAATAGTCTGGGGGAAATGGTGGATGAGGATGAGGAAAAAGCCAATATGCTAAATGACTTTTTTTCATCAGTATTTACACAAGAAAATCCCATGGCAGACAATATGATCAGTGATAACAAAAATTCCCCATTAAGTGTCACCTGCTTAACCCAGCTGGAAGTACGGCATCGTCTAAAAATCACTAAAATTGACAAATCTCCGGGCCCGGATGGGATACACCCCCGAGTACTGCAGGAATTAAGTACAGTCATTGATAGACCATTATTTTTAATCTTTAAAGAGTCCATAATAACAGGGTCTGTACCACAGGACTGGCGTATAGCAAATGTGGTGCCAATATTCAAAAAGGGGACAAAAACTAAACTCGGAAATTATAGGCCAGTAAGCTTAACCTCTACTGTGGGTAAAATCCTGGAGGGCATTCTAAGGGATGCTATACTGGAGTATCTGAAGAGGAATAACCCCATGACCCAGTATCAACACGGGTTTACTAGGGACCGTTCATGTCAGACTAATTTGATCAGCTTCTATGAAGAGGTAAGTTCTGGACTGGACCAAGGGAACCCAGTAGATGTAGTGTATATGGACTTTTCAAAAGCTTTTGATACGGTGCCACACAAAAGGTTGATACATAAAATGAGAATAATGGGGATAGGGGAAAATATGTGTAAGTGGGTTGAGAGCTGGCTCAGGGATAGGAAACAAAGGGTGGTTATTAATGGAGCACACTCGGACTGGGTCACGGTTAGCAGTGGGGTACCACAGGGGTCAGTATTGGGCCCTCTTCTTTTTAACATATTTATTAATGACCTTGTAGGGGGCATTCAGAGTAGAATTTCAATATTTGCAGATGACACTAAACTCTGCAGGGTAATCAATACAGGGGAGAAAAATTTTATATTACAGGATGATTTATGTAAACTAGAAGCTTGGGCTGATAAATGGCAAATGAGCTTTAATGGGGATAAATATAAGGTCATGCACTTGGGTAGAAGTAATAAGATGTATAACTATGTGCTTAATTCTAAAACTCTGAGCAAACCGTCAATGAAAAAGACCTGGGTGTATGGGTGGATGACAAACTCATATTCAGTGGCCAGTGTCAGGCAGCTGCTACAAAGGCAAATAAAATAATGGGATGTATTAAAAGAGGCATAGATGCTCATGAGGAGAACATCATTTTACCTCTATACAAGTCACTAGTTCGACCACACTTAGAATACTGTGCACAGTTCTGGTCTCCGGTGTATAAGAAAGACATAGCTGAACTAGAGCGGGTGCAGAGAAGAGCGACCAAGGTTATTAGAGGACTGGGGGGTCTGCAATACCGAGATAGGTTATTACACTTGGGGCTGTTTAGTTTGGAAAAACAAAGACTAAGGGGTGATCTTATTTTAATGTATAAATATATGAGGGGACAGTACAAAGACCTTTCTGATGATCTTTTTAATCATAGACCTAAGACAGGGACAAGGGGGCATCCTCTACGTCTGGAGAAAAGAAGGTTTAAGCATAATAACAGACGCGGATTCTTTACTGTAAGAGCAGTGAGACTATGGAACTCTCTGCTGTATGATGTTGTAATGAGTGATTCATTACTTAAATTTAAGAGGGGACTGGATGCCTTTCTTGAAAAGTATAATGTTACAGGGTATATACACTAGATTCCTTGATAGGGCGTTGATCCAGGGAACTAGTCTGATTGCCATATGTGGAGTCGGGAAGGAATTTTTTTCCCCAATGTGGAGCTTACTCTTTGCCACATGGGTTTTTTTTTGCCTTCCTCTGGATCAACATGTTAGGGCATGTTAGGTTAGGCTATGGGTTGAACTAGATGGACTTAAAGTCTTCCTTCAACCTTAATAACTATGTAACTATGTAATTTGTGTACTTTGAAGAGCTCACTTGAAAAGCTCCATTTTGTGTTGCCCGGTTGCTAACATTGGACATAATACACTTCACATAAATTTGATAAGGCAATGCTGTTACTTTGCCTCAGTAGTTCATTAAAAATATAGTTTTGTCCACTATTTTTCTTTCTCTCCTTGCGAGCCTTAACTTTGTCTGCCTCAAATGTACAAATTGAGAATATACAAATGGCGATTTGTAAACAAGATTGAAATACTGTATTCCGAATGCATTCAGACAATCACATAGCTGCATTTCTTGTAAAACATTTAGAGATGTGACAGACAATGCTCATAGTGACACAATCTTGATAAATGTTTGTTTATTCAATTCACAAACAGTTCTAAGCCTCTATATGTTTGCTGTTTGTCATTGTAAAAATTAAGGTTTACTGAAACTATGCCGGTGGTGGTTTGATCTAAATCCTTGTGGCTTTTATTTTCTAGGGGTGTATGGCCCCTCGTCTGATGACTCCATGATATCTCAGTTTCATCCAACCTTGAAAAGTGGCCACTTGAAGGTGTGGGTGAAACTAGAGTTACTACATAGTGTTATTCATTACATAAGACCAGAGAAACATGACTAAGACAGATGCCAAAACTGTGATACCTGTACATGTACAGTGTGCTGATACCTGCATAATTGGGGACACCCATACAGTGTAGGTAATCTCCCAGGGGTCCTCTGTCTTGGTGTTGCTTCTCTGATATTCCAGACGGATGATGTTTAAAAGCCTCTTGGTGATGATCTAACTATACTGTATGTAGTTAATCTTCACATATACGTAATCACTATATTTATTTAATCCTTATATGTACTTATTAACCTGTGTATGTTAACACATACAAAAGTGTACGCACTCACACTATTCAATCATACTATTCCTTTAAATTTGTAAAAATTGTATTGCAAGTATTTGCCTTTTTTAAAGCCATATCTGAACCTTTGTGTTAAAAACATGTCAAATAAAATTGCAAAATTCTCCTGTAAATAATTGTGCAAAGAGGGAACCATCATACCTTTAAAAAATACGAGTGAATTTTCCTGGGCCCATCCAGTATGTGTGTTCCAAGGCCTAATGGGGTGCAAATGACTATGCAGCAGGGATCGCCTTCCTGCCAATGTATAAAACAAAGGAGAATGGAGCACAAAATGCATATTGTGAAGTGGATTTTCCTGGGCCCATCCAGTATGTGGGTTCCAAGGCCTAATGGAGTGCATATGAATGACTAAGCAGCAGGGCTGGCCTTGCCGCCAATGTGTAAAACCAAGGCGCACGGGAGTACAAAATGCATATTTTGAAGTGGATTTTCATGGGCACATCCAGTATGTGGGTTCCAAGGCCTAATGGGGTGCATATGACTGACTATGCAGCAGGGCTGACCTTGCCACCAATGTGTGAAACCAAGGAGTACGTGAGTACAAAATGCATATTGTGAAGTGGATTTTCCTGGGCACATCCAGTATGTTGGTTCCAAGGCCTAATGAGGTGCATATGACTGACTATGCAGCAGGGCTGACCTTGCCACCAATGTATAAAACAAAGGAGTATGGAGTACAAAATGCATATTGTGAAGTGGATTTTCCTGGGCCCCGCCAGTATGTGGGTTCCAAGGCCAATGGGGTGCATATGACTGACTATGCAGCAGGACTGGCCTTGCCGTCAATGTGTAAAACCAAGGAGTACGGGAGTACAAAATGCATATTGTGAAGTGGATTTTCCTGGGCACATCCAGTATGTGAAGTATTCATAATCTTTAATGGTTTCCAGAGCCATGTCATCTCCTGTTGTAGGTCCTCTGTGTTTTATCACGACCAAAGTCAGCACAGCCATCTACCAGGAAATTTTAGAGCACTTAATGCTTCCCTTTGCCAAGAAGCTTTTTGGAGATGGAAATTTCATTCTTCAGCAGGACTTGGCACCTGTCCACGCAGCCCAAAGTACCAATTCCTGATTTAAAACAACAGCATCACTGTGCTTGATTGACAAGCAAACTTATCTGACCTTAACCCAATAGGGAATCTATGGGGTACTGACAAGAGGAAGATGAGAGACACCAAACCCAACAATACATGAGCTGAAGGTTTCTATCAAAGCAACGGAGCCGAACAGTTGATTAGCCGTAGCGATCCAGAGTTCCCTCTGCAGCTTATTTGGTAGGATTTATAGCTTGCTGAATAAGCCCTGACCAGATCAAATTCGCTCATCTCTACCCTAGACCACCTGCACAGAATTTTTAATTATCGCCTATCCAGCGCACGACGATTGGTGGAGTAAGTAAATATTGTCATTAAAGCCTGTGTCATTCTTCACAACTTCTTGAGGATCTATGACTGTCCATTAAATGATGCTGATGATGGAGTCAATGGAAATAATGGCATGACTACAACACATAATCCAGCCAGTCAGCCCTCTGACCTTAAAGTGCAGGACATGTTTACCAATTATTTTGTTTCACCAGAGGGATATACTCCATGGCAAGACAATGCTATGTCTATGTTATAATAACCTTTGTTGTTTTAATTTAATTAAACATCTGTTACCGGGTAAACTGTCTGATGTAATTTTTTGGTAAAAAGTACACCGTGTAGACCCGAAACATCAACTATATATTGATCAAAAGAGAAAGCACATGTTGTAATAACAGGTTTATTTACTTCCACTGCATTTTGTGAAAAAAAAAACATTCCAATCATATGGCAACTTGATATAATATTCCAGGGCAACATGAAACTTGCAAACGACAAAATTAGCCCATAAAAAACACTTTGATTTGTATGAAGGTGGAGGTGATGGCAGGAGCCCAGCACGAGTGGTTTGAGGATTTTGGGCTACTACCTGATTGGGTCCCTGAGAGGTGGATGAGGCTTGATTCCTAACTAACCAAGGGCCCTGTTGTGGTACATGGTATTGGCCACTTGGGTAATGGTATCCATACTGATGTGGATTTGTGTTTCCCATTTGCAGAATCCCCTCAGAATGGCCATGTCGAACATACTTATGTTGTGACCACTCCCCTACAGTGGGTATGTTCAAATGGCCATATTGGGCAGATGCAGCTGTATTTGAGTAGTGTGCATGTGCTGGTGAAGTTGGGACATGGTTGGATGTGGCTGGGGTGATGTGAACCATGATGGAGGTGGTTTGGAGACTTCTGTAGGCTGCTCATCCTGGCTTCCAGGCATGTGTAGAACAAATTTCTTTTTATCCATATGCCCTCTCCTAAGCAAGCCACATTTTACTATCTACCAAAGATCCACAAAAGACTCATAAATCCACCAGGGCACCCAATAATTTCTGGAATACAGTGCCTCACAGCCAACATGTCACGCTTTGTAGACACTCATCTACAGAAATTGATATCATTATTACCAGCCCACCTGAAAGACAGTACCTATGTACTGAAAATACTTGAGAGCATACAGTGGCAAGATCATTACATCCTAGGCACTTTAGACGTTACTTCACTATATACTGCTATAGAGAATAAGAAAGGCTGTGATTCTGCTAGGTATTTTCTGGATAAATGATCCTCCTTACCTAAGGAACAAACGGAATTCTTGACAGAATGCATGCTATTTATTTTAACCCACAACTTTTTAAATTTCTGGCACACTACTACACCCAGCAATGGGGCACGGCAATGGGGACCAGATTAGCGCCCAGCTATGCAAACCTCTATGTGGGGCGATGGGAAGAGGACAACATATATCCTGGAGGTTCTTTACGCGCGGACCTGGTCCTATGGCGCTGTTTTATAGATGAGGTCCTATTTATTTAGGCAGGTGGCTCTCAGTCCCTCGACCAATTTTTTATTGATATTAATAAAAATTAATTATTTTTAAAATTCACTACGAGCAATCACACCATAAATTTTTTAGATCTAAAATTTTTTATTGACAATTCTTCTATACAAACTTGCACTTTTAATAAACCTACTGATGCAAATAGCTTTATCCCTACTGACAGTTGCCATTTGCCCAACTGACTACTAAATATACCAAAAAGTCAGTATATGAGGCTATACCGTTACTGTTCTAGCCCCCAACAGTTAGAGAAAGAGGCAGAAGTACTTACTGCCAAATTTTTGGAAAAAGGTTATAACTAGGGTTGAGCGACCTTTACTTTTATAGGATCGGGTCGGGTTTCAAGAAACCCGACTTTTTCAAAAGTCGGGTCGAGTGAAATCGGCCGATCCTATAAAAAAGTCGGGGTCGGCCGAAACTCGAAACCCAATGCAGTGCATTGGGTTTCCAATGGTTCCCAGGGTCTGAAGGAGCGGAAACTCTCCTTCAGGCCCTGGGATCCATATTTAAGTGTAAAATAAAGAATTAAAATAAAAAATATTGCTATACTTACACTCTGACGGGCCCTGGTACTAACCGGGAACCTTCCTTCCTTAGAATCAGCCTTCCAAGACCTTGCGGTGACGTCGCGGTGACGTCGCGACTTGTGATTGGTCGCGCGGCCCCCATGTGACCGCTCGCGTGACCAATCACAAGCCGCAACGTCACCGTGACGTCACCGAAGGCCCTGGAAGGGCTGATTCTTAGGAAGGAAGGCTGCCGGAACGAAGCCGAGGGTGAGTATATTCTTATTAGGTATATACTCACCCTCGGACATGCCCTGCTTCTTTCCGGCAGCCTTCCTTCCTAAGAATCAGCCCTTCCAGGACCTTCGGTGACGTCACCGAAGGTCCTGGAAGGGCTGATTCTTAGGAAGGAAGGCTGCCGGAACGAAGCCGAGGGTGAGTATATTCCTATTAGGTATATACTCACCCTCGGACACGCCCTGCTTCTTTCTGACAGCCTTCCTTCCTAAGAATCAGCCCTTCCAGGGCCTTCGGTGACGTCACGGTGACGTCGCGGCTTCTGATTGGTCGCGCGAGCGGTCACATGGGGGCCGCGCGACCAATCACAAGCCGCGACGTCACCGCGACGTCACTGCAAGGTCCTGGAAGGCTGATTCTAAGGAAGGAAGGTTCCCGGTTAGTACCAGGGCCCGTCAGAGGGTAAGTATGGCGATATTTTTTATTTTAATTCTTTATTTTACACTTAAATCTGAATTCCGATACCAATTCCCGATATCTTAAACATATCGGGAATCGGTATCGGAATTCCGATTCCAGATTCAGAAGATCGCCGACCTCATGGCCGACCCCACACAGGGGTCGGGTCGGGTTTCATGAAACCCGACTTTGCCAAAAGTCGGCGACTTCTGAAAATTGCCGACCCGTTTCGCTCAACCTTGGTTATAACATAAAATCACTAGAAGCATCACAAAACTATGTCTCTGGCCTATGCAGCCAGGATCTCCTTAAAGAAAAACATGTGAAAAAGGACAAGGAGACAACAAATGTCGTCCCAATTATAACACAGTATAACTCTAATGTCAGTATTCTCAAAAAAATAGTGAACAAATACTGGGGAGAATGAAAGATGACAAAATCTTGTGAAGCCACATCCACGATTTATATATAAAAAAGTGGGCAATCTTGGCAACTTGATTGCACCCACAGTCCAGAACTCTCATGTCTATAAACCTGTTACAAAGTTACAAGTTTTTTTCCCTGATGCAAATGCGCAATGTGCAAACAAACAAAAACAAAAATAAAATCTGAAATCATTAAAGATGGAACAAATTATGTAGTTAAGAATTTTATTACTTGTTCATCAGGAGGGTTATATATGTTATCATATGTCTATGCAACAAGATGTATGTAGGTCATACCAAACGCCCACTCAAGGTGAGAATAAGCGAACACATCTGGAATATTAAACATAATTTTCATGGCCACCCGCTCTCCAAACACTTTCTGGAACACCACAATAGTAAAACACAATCCATGGAAATAATGGGATTTGAAAAAGTACAACAGCCATGGAGAAAGGGGAACTATATTGCGTTAATGTCTTGGGTAGAAAGCAAGTGGATTTTCACCCTTGACACTTTGATTACGAAAGGACTAAACAGTGAAATTGAATTATTTGGTTTCCTTTAAGAACAAGCTGACTATGTACGAACGGACCATCCCTGATGAAGGAAATCTTGCTCCTTAATGCTTTCGTACTTGCAACAATCAGCTTAGACCTTTTGGTCCCACATGAAGCTTAGACCTTCCGGTCCCACATGAGCCTCTACGTCACCAGTATCTGCACAGAAGCATTGACACCGGCCGGGGCAGCTTCTTGTTGCATAAATTGCAAGAAACTAATGCATGCTTTGTAACTGACTCTACCAGCCTTATCAATACTAACACTAAGGGGCCCGCAATATAAAGGCTTGGGGAAATTTGGATCAGACTATATATGAGAACTATGGACTAGTTCAACACTTCCAGAAAATTGTTCAGTCATCACATTTTGTGTTTTGTTAATAATATATTTTTGTTGCATTTATAATCCCTTTGTTCCAGGTACCATAACGACAATAAGGTTCCTTTGTCTGTCTGTTGTACAAACCTTTTTTCCTATACAGTGGAGGGAAGTGTATCTACTAAGTTGGGAAAAGTGCAATCACTATACGGGTTAAGTGCAATGTTTTTCCTCCATCCTAACTAATCTATAACCATAATCTACGGCACATAACCCTAACCTATTGCATATATCTTTTTACCAAGCACACTAACCAAGCGGGGTTAAGTGCAATCACCAAAGGGGCAAAGTGCAATCAACTTGTTTGTATACCAGCGTATCATTTTCAGTAAATGCATTTTATTTCTTTCCCTAAAGGTCTTCCTTTGCGCAAATTTATTACCACTATAAAGCTCACACATATGCCTTACATGGCTAAAGTCCTCAACATGATGGTACAGTGTCTTCTCTGCCACTAAATAGGCCTGGGTGAGCTGCTCCAGAAAGCATGTAAGCTGTGTGCTCATTTCCGCCATTCACACCCCTATGGATATCGACTTGCATAGATACAGAGGTCTTTGCCCATGCCAGTTAACAGGTTGATATGCAATGTGTCAACATGGTGGATTTCCACTCTGCACATGTTGTAGCGACTGTGGCAGCAGCAACGAGCCCTGACGCAGTATGTCATGTCATATAGCTTGGGCCAATGCAGTATGGATGTGGCACATATCATGTTTACAGAGTGGGCACAGATGAAGGACCTCTGCACCCTTATGCATAGTTTCAAAATGGCTACTAAGATGGTTAGCGCTGACGGCACCATCATCAGCCTCACTATTCCGGTCATCTACAGTATATGCTGGAGCAGACTTTGAAAAGCCTGCAGGAGGAGATGGTGGTCCCAGAAGAAGAGGAGGAAGCAGAGGAGGAAGTGGAAGGGATAACATTGTCTCTAAGTTCAAGACTGTCGTCACACAGGTGGGTGCTAAGAAAGGGTGGATTACTGCGATTGAGGGGGGTTGGTGATAACAGACAAACTGTTATGAAAGGTGCAAGATCCGATGACCAAATGAAGGAGGAAGAGGCGAGCAACTGTCACATGAAGAGGATAATCCTCCCCTCTCTGTTGTTCATGGTTGGCAGGTGAGGATAGAGGAAGCGAGCCTTATTATTACCCAGCCACCAATACAGCATGGGCTTGGACCTCATGGTAGAGCCCGACATATGAGTGCCTTCTTGCTGCACTATCTGCAACATGACCCCCATATAGTTATGGTTAGGAATACAGTATTGCTGACCACTGGGTTGCCATTCTGTTAGATCCACATTATAAAACCACATTTTGTCAGATGAATCCCATCCTAGAAAGGGACCAGCGAAAGTTGGTGTATTAAAACACGTTTTTACACATCCTTAAGGGAGCTTTTCCCTAAGACAGCAGTGAAGCACACAGATTGCATTGCAGCTCTAGTCTTCCAACCTCTGACATGTTAATTCATCAACGCCAAAACAATAGCAGCAGCAGTGGAGGAAGTGGAAGAAGCAATTTCTGTGAGTCCTTTGATACGTATTTTAGACAAACTCATGCACCAGTACAATAGAGTCCAAGTCTTACAAGTGATGAACAAATGGAGAATTTGGTGCAGGAGTATTTAGAACAGAATATCAATATCATCAGGGAGGGTTTGGACTTTTTCACATTTTGGTCTTCCAAAATGGATGAGTGGCCTGAGCTCGCCTCACAGGCCTTGGAGCACACAGCAGCCAGCGTTGTCTCAGAATGTGTCTTTAGCACTGCTGGTGGTGTCCTGATTAGTGTTGAGCATTCCGATGCTGCAAGTATCGGGTATCGGCCGATACTTGCTGTATCGGAATTCCGATACCGGGATTCCGATACTCTTGTGGTATCGGGTATCGGGTATCGGAACAACATTAATGTTAAAATGTGTAAAATAGAGAATTAAAATAAAAAATATCGCTATACTCACCTGTCCGACGCAGCCGGGACCTCAGCGCAGGAACCGGCAGCGTTGTTTGTTTAAAATTCCCGCTTTTACATGGTTACGCGAAGTCCCGGCTTGTGATTGGTCAGGGCGGCCATGTTGCCGGGCCGCGGACCAATCACAGCAAGCCGTGACGAAAATACGTCACGGCTTGCTGTGATTGGTCCGCGTCCCGGCAACATGGCCGCCATTAACCAATCACAAGCCGTGACGTCACGGGAGGCTGGAAACGCGCTCATTTTAAAAAGGGCGCGTGTCCAGCCTCCCGTGACGTCCCGGCTTGTGATTGGTCAGGGCGGCCATATTGCCGGGACGCGGACCAATCACAGCAAGCCGTGACGTAATTTCGTCACGGCTTGCTGTGATTGGTCCGCGTCCCGGCAACATGGCCGACCTGACCAATCACAAGCCGGGAATTCACGTAACCAAGTAATAGCGCGATTTTTAAACAAACAACGCTGCCGGTTCCCTCGCTGAAGTCCCGGCTGCGTCGGACAGGTGAGTATAGCGATATTTTTTATTTTAATTCTTTCTTTTACACATTTATATGGTTCCCAGGGCCTGAAGGAGAGTTTCCTCTCCTTCAGACCCTGGGAACCATCAGGGATACCGTCCGATACTTGAGTCCCATTGACTTGTATTGGTATCGGGTATCGGTATCGGATTGGATCCGATATTTTGCCGGTATCGGCCGATACTTTCCGATACCGATACTTTCAAGTATCGGACGGTATCGCTCAACACTAGTCCTGATGGATAACAGCAGTCGGTTGTCCCCTGAAAGTTTAGATCCCCTAACTTTCATCAAGATGAACAAGTCGTGGATCTCCAAGGACATTTGCATTCCAATCGCAGACAGTACAGACTAGGTGATATTGCCTTTTTTAGTGTGATGCACCAATGTCCCGTAACTGCACTCTGTGATCTCTTTAGTATGGATTCTGTGCCTGCTGTGGCTGCTGCTGCTGATACTACCACAAATTTGTGGAAATGTGAGCAGTCATGTTTGGTCTATATCTGCTGGGTTAGCTGTAGTGAAAGATGTCTCGGTCCCAATTATATTATTTCTATTCTCGGGACAGTTATTCCACTTCGGTGGTGTCAGGTCTTCATTTTTTTAAAATGTGAACACTCCTGGTGGGGTGTCCATCTGTTAGATTGAGTGCAGTGGAAGACATGTCGGTCCCTATTATACTATTTCTACTTTGGTGAAATTGATGACACTTTTGCGGTGTCTGCCAGTAATTTTTGGAAATGTGAACAGTCCTGGTTGGGTGTCCATTTGCTGGATTAGGTGCAGTGAAAGATATGTCGGTCCCTATTATACTATCCTACTCTCGTGAAATTGATGCTACTTCTATGGTGTAAGACCTTCATTTGTTTAAATGTGAACACTCCTGGTTGTGTGTTCATCTGCTGCATTGTGTGTAGTGGAAGACCTGTCAGTCCCTATTATACTATTTCTACTGTGGTGAATTTGATGCCACTTTGGTGGTGTCTGCTAATAATTTTTGAAAATGTGGACACTCCTGATTGGGTGTCCATCTGTTGGATTGGGTGTAGTGGAAGACCTGTCAGTCCCTATTGTACTATTTCTACTCTCATGAAATTGATGCCACGTCTGTGGTGTAAGGCCCTCATTTGTTTAAATGTGAACAATCCAGGTTTGGTGTCCATCTGCTGGATTGAGTTTAGTGGAAGACCTATCGGTCCCTATTATACGCCACTTTGGTGGTGTCTACTAATAATTTTTGGAAATGCGAACACTCCTGATTGAGTGTCCATCTGTTGGATTGGGGGTAGTGGAAGACCTGTCAGTCCCTATTGTACTATTTCTACTCTCATGAAATTGATGCCACGTCTGTGGTGTAAGGCCCTCATTTGTTTAAATGTGAACAATCCAGGTTTGGTGTCCATCTGCTGGATTGTGTTTAGTGGAAGACCTATCGGTCCCTATTATACGCCACTTTGGTGGTGTCTACTAATAATTTTTGGAAATGTGAACACTCCTGATTGAGTGTCCATCTGTTGGATTGGGTGTAGTGGAAGAGCTGTCAGGCCCTATTATACTATTTCTACTCTCATGAAATTTATGCCACGTCTGTGGTGTAAGGCCCTCATTTGTTTAAATGTGAACACTCCAGGTTGGGTGTCAATCTGCTGGATTGAGTTTAGTGTAAGACCTGTCAGTCCCTATTATACTATTTTTACTGTGGTGAAATTGATGCCACTTTGGAGGTGTCTGCCAGTAATTTTTGGAAATTTGAACACTCCAGGTTGGGTGTCAATCTGCTGGATTGAGTTTAGTGGAAGACCTGTCAGTCCCTATTATACTATTTCTACTGTGGTGAATTTGATGCCACTTTGGTGGTGTCTGCCAATAATTTTTGGAAATGTGAACACTCCTGTTTGGGTGTCCATCTGTTGAATTGGGTGTAGTGGGAGACCTGTCGGTCACTATTATACTATTTCTACTCTCATGAAATCAATGCCACGTCTGTGGTGTAAGGCCCTCATTTGTTTATGTGTAAACACTCCAGGTTGGGTGTCCATCTGCTGGATTGAGTTTAGTGGAAGACCTATCGGTCCCTATTATACTATTTCTACTGTGATGAAATTGATGCCACTTTGGTGGTGTCTGCTAATAATTTTTGAAAATGTAGACACTAGGGTTAAGCTAAACGGATTGGTCAATTTCATAAATCGCCGACTTTTGGCAAAGTCGGGTTTCGTGAAACCCAACCCGATCCCAGTGTGGGATCAGCCATGCGGTCAGCGATCTTCACGCCAAAGTTGCATTTCATATGACATGTTCAGCGCCATTTCTCAGCCAATGAAGGAGGACGCAGAGTGTGGGCAGCGTGATGACATAGGTCTCAGTCCCACCATCTCAGAGAAGGGCATTACAGTGATTGGCTTGCTTTCTGCGGCATCACAGGGGCTATAAAGGGGCGTGCACGCCGACCGCCATCTTACTGCTGACGATCTGAGCATAGGGAGAGGTTTCTGCAGCTTCGTCAGAAGCAAGGATATTGTTAGGGAGGAAAGATTAACCCCCAAACCGCTTGTGCTGTAGCGATTTCCACTGTCCAACACCACCTTTTCTTTGCAGGGACAGTGGAGGCTAGATTTCTGTGCATCGGCTCTGTAGCTTATAAGGCTCCCTGATACCTGCATTGCTGTTTGTACGCCGCTGTGCAAACCAACTGCTTTTTTCAAAGCAAAAATCTTGTTGCTTCTTTCTGCACATTTCTCTTGTTTCTTTGTCCACACTCTTTTGTGCAGCAATCCTTTTTATTGCTGCCATACTTGTCCTTTGATCATTGTAGGGAGATTGAAATTCTACTACAGCCCTTGTATTTTTTGACATATCTGCCAGCCACTTTCTGCCAATCAAACTGTGTAGTGTAATACAGTGGGCCTGATTTTTTCCTGCATTCTCCCACACATAAAAAGGGAGATTTATATTGCCACTGAGTGCATCTGCGTCAGTCCTGTTTGTGGCATATCTGCCATCCACTTTATGCCACTCAAACTGTGTAGTGTAATACAGTGGGCCTGATTTTTCTGCTGTCTCCCACACATAAAAAGGGAGATTTATATGGCCACTGAGTGCATCTGTGTCAGTCCTGTTTGTGGCATATCTGCCAGTCACTTTCTGCCACTCAAACTGTGTAGTGTAATACAGTGGGCCTGATTTTTCTGCTGTCTCCCACACATAAAAAGGGAGATTTATATTGCCACTGAGTGCATCTGCGTCAGTCCTGTTTGTGGCATATCTGCCAGTCACTTTCTGCCACTCAAACTGTGTAGTGTATTACAGTGGGCCTGATTTTTTCCTGCATTCTCCCACACATAAAAAAGGGAGATTTATATTGCCACTGAGTGCATCTGCGTCAGTCCTGTTTGTGGCGTATATCTGCCAGTCACTTTCTGCCACTCAAACTGTGTAGTGTAATACAGTGGGCCTGATTTTTTCCTGCATTCTCCCACACATAAAAAAGGGAGATATATATTGCCACTGAGTACATCTGCGTCAGTCCTGTTTGTGGCATATCTGCCAGCCACTTTCTGCCACTCAAACTGTGTAGTGTAATACAGTGATCCTGATTTTTCTGCTGTCTCCCACAAATAAAAAGGGAGATTTATATTGCCACTGAGTGCATCTGTGTCAGACCTGTTTGTGGCGTATATCTGCCAGTACCTTTCTGCCACTCAAATTGTGTACTGTAATACAGTGGGCCTAATTTTTTCCTGCATTCTCCCACACATAAAAAAGGGAGATTTATATTGCCACTGAGTGCATCTGCGTCAGTCCTGTTTGTGGCGTATATCTGCCAGTCACTTTCTGCCACTCAAACTGTGTAGTGTAATACAGTGGGCCTGATTTTTCTGCTGTCTCCAGCACATAAAAAGGGAGATTTATATTGCCACTGAGTGCATCTGCGTCAGTCCTGTTTGTGGCATATCTGCCAGTCACTTTCTGCCACTCAAACTGTGTAGTGTAATACAGTAGGCCTTGTTTTTTCCTGCATTCTCCCACACATAAAAAAGGGAGATTTATATTGCCACTGAGTGCATCTGCGTCAGTCCTGTTTGTGGCGTATATCTGCCAGTCACTTTCTGCCACTCAAACTGTGTAGTGTAATACAGTGGGCCTGATTTTTTCCTGCATTCTCCCACACATAAAAAAGGGAGATTTATATTGCCACTGAGTACATCTGCGTCAGTCCTGTTTGTGGCTTATCTGCCAGCCACTTTCTGCCACTCAAACTGTGTAGTGTAATACAGTGGGCCTGATTTTTCTGCTGTCTCCCACACATAAAAAAGGGAGATTTATATTGCCACTGAGTACATCTGCATCAGTCCTGTTTGTGGCATATCTGCCAGCCACTTTCTGCCACTTATACTGTGTAGTGTAATACAGTGGGCCTGAATTTTGCAGCAGTCTCCCACACATATAGAAAGGGAGATTTAAATTCACAACAAGTTTACCTACACCTTCTACCTTGTTTTACAGTACAATATAACGGTTGTTAGTTTGGTTACATTTTCCCAAGAATGAGGAAGACTGGTGGAAGAGGTCGTGGCCATGGGCGGTCATTGCCAGCTGGTAATGGTGGTAGTGGTGGTGGTCGTGGAGCATCAGGTGGTCGTGGGAAAAGCAATATAGCACCTAAGTCTCGAGTTGTTGAGCCAGCATCATCGTCTGGCTTCTCAAGGCCTCGAATGCTCCCTTTTCTGGGAGTAGGAAAACCGCTTTTAAAGCCGGAGCAGCAGGAAAAAGTTTTGGCTTTCCTTGCTGACTATGCCTTTAGCTCTTTCGCCTCCACTGCGGAAAGTGCAAAATTTAAAAGCAGCGCTTCGTCAGTGGATGCTCCCAGTCAGGAACAAGTCGCTTCCTTTTGTCCTGCACGCAGAACAACAGTGAAGGATGCGTCAGGCGACACAACAGGTTACTCCATGGAGCTCTTTACACATACTGTGCCTGGGTAAGAAAGGGAAATTGTTAACAGGCCATGCACATTACAAGATGAATTGGACATGGAGTGCACAGATGCACAGCCACAGCCAGATTATTATGCTGTTTCTTTGACTCAGATCACTACATTGCCCTCGCAGTGTACTGAGCCAGAATCTGACCCTGATGAGACTATGGTGCCCCGTCCCGAATGCTATAGCACTGGCTTACACGGTGACACAGAGGAAGGTGCACAGGACATAGAAGAGGAGGTGATAGATGACCCAGTTGATGACCCCAATTGGCAGCCATTGGGGGAACAGGGTGCCGCTGGCAGTAGCTCTGAAGCAGAGGAGGAGGAGCCGCAGCAGGCATCAACATCGCATCAGCTTTCATCTGGCAGGCCCGTATCTGGCCAAAAACGTGTGTCAAAACCAAAAACAGCTGTAGGACAGTGTTGCCATCCGGTTAAAGTAGCACAGTGTGCAATGCCTGAAAAGGTATTCGATAGTAGGAAGAGTGCAGTCTGGCAATTTTTTAACCAAGAACCGAATGATCAGTGCAAAGTGATCTGTAAGAAATGCTCAAGGACCTTAAGCAGAGGTCAGAATGTCAAAAATTTAAATACAACTTGCGTGCGTAGACATTTAACCACCATGCACTTGCAAGCCTGGACTAACTACCTAACGTCCCATAACGTTGTTGCACCCGCTCACAATGAAGCTAGTCAGCAACGCTACATTCCTTCCCTCACTGTAAGCCCACCGTTTATGACACCACCTGCAGCAAATGTGGAGGTATCGTCGCAAGGCCAAAGCAGTCAGGGAATCACCAGGTTCTTGGTAGGAAACACTGTATGTAGGCCAACAGCAAGAATACCATCACCAACCCTCTCTCAGTCTGCTATGTCCACCACCACCCCCCGCTAGTTCCACCATATGCAGCTCTCCAGTCCAGCTCACTCTACAAGAGACTCTCATTAGGAAAAGGAAGTACTCATCCTCTCATCCACGTACACAGGGTTTGAACGCCCACATTGCTAGACTAATCTTTTTAGAGATGATGCCCTACCGGTTGGTTGAAAGCGAAGCTTTCAAAGCCCTGATGGCCTACGCAGTACCACGCTATGACCTACCCAGTCGACACTTCTTTGCGAGAAAAGCCATCCCAGCCCTCCACCAACATGTCAAAGACCGCATTGTCCATGCACTCAGGCAATCTGTTAGTAGAAAGGTACACCTCACAACAGATGCATGGACCAGTAGGCATGGCCAGGGACGTTACATGTCCATCACGGCACACTGGGTTAATGTGGTGGATGCAGGGTCCACAGGGGACAGCCATATTGGGACAGTTCTGCCTAGCCCACGGTCTAGGAAACAGTTGGCTGTAGGCATTCGCCACCCCTCCTCCTCATCCTAGAGCAGAAGTGAGAGCTCCTCCACAGACCGCAGTCGCACGACCACTCCATCCGCAGCTGCCAGTGTTGCACACGAGGTGTCTCATTATGGAACAGCTAGTGGTAAGCGTCAGCAGGCTGTGTTGGAAATGAAGTGTTTGGGCAACAACAGACAAACCGCGGAAGTTCTGTCTGAGTTCTTGCAGCAAGAAACTCAGTCATGGCTGGGCAGTGTACATCTTGAGGCAGGCAAGGTAGTCAGTGATAACAAAAGGAATTTTATGGCTGCCATAGCCCTTTCACAACTGAAACAGATTCCTTGCCTGGCTCACACCTTGAACCTGCTGGTGCAGTGCTTCCTGAAAAGTTATCCGGGGTTACCCGCTCTGCTCCTGAAGGTGCGAAGACTTTGCTCGCACATCCGCCATTCGCCAGTACACTCCAGCCGTATGCAGAACCATCAGCGATCTTTGAAGCTTCCCCAGCACCGCCTAATAATCGATGTTTCAACAAGGTGGAACTTCATACTGCACATGCTTCAGAGGCTGTGCGAACAGAGGCGTGCTGTTATGTATTTGTGGGAGGATACACATACACGGGCAGGCACTTGGATGGCAGACATGGAGTTGTCAGGTGTGCAGTGGTCGAAGCTACAAGCCCTGTGTCAAGTCCATCAGTGTTTTGAGGAATGCACATGCCTGGTTAGTGCAGACAACGCCATCATAAGCATGAGCATCCCCCTAATGCGTCTTCTGATGCAAAGTTTGACGCACATAAAGGAGCAGGCGTCTGCAGCCGAGGACGAGGGAAGCCTTGATGACAGTCAGCCATTGTCTGCTCAGGGAAGTCTCCTGGACGAGGTGGCGGACAAAGAGGAGGAGGACGAGGAGGATGATGGGGATGAATACTTATGGGAGGAGGAAGCTTCTCAGGGGGCAATAGAAACTGGTGGTGTTGGAAGGTCAGGTACAGGGTTTTTGAGGGAGACAAGTGATGTTGATTTACCAGAAAGGGCTCCTCAACCCAGCACAAGCAGTGAATTGACACCTGGAACATTGGCCCACATGGCGGATTATGCCTTGCGTATCCTAAAAAGGGACCCCGCATTATCAAAATGATGACCGATGACGATTACTGGTTGGCCTGCCTCCTGGATCCACGCTATAAAGGGAAATTGCAAAATATCATGCCACATGAGAACCTTGAGCAAATATTGGCTACCAAACAAGCAACTCTTGTAGACCGCTTGGTTCAGGCATTCCCAGCACACAGCGGCAGTGATGGTTCTCACACGAGCTGCAGGGGGCAACATGGCAGAGATGTTAGAGGTGCACAAATCAGAAGCGGCGTTGGACAGAGGGGTTTTATGACCAGGTTGTGGAGTGATTTCGCAATGACTGCAGACACGACAGGTACTGCAGCATCAATTCAAAATGACAGGAGACAACACTTGTCCAGTATGGTTACTAACTATTTTTCCTCCCTTATCGATGTTCTCCCTCATACGTCATTCCCATTTGAATACTGGGCATCCAAAATAGACACCTGGCCTGAATTGGCACAATATGCTTTACAGGAGCTTGCTTGCCCAGCTGCTAGTGTGCTATCAGAAAGAGTATTCAGTGCTGCTGGTTCAATACTGACCGAAAAAAGGACTCGTCTGGCTACCCAAAATGTTGATGATCTAACCTTCATTAAAATGAACCAATCATGGATTTCTAATTATTTTGCCCCACCTTTCCCTGCTGACACCTAGCTTTCCTGTGAAAAGGTCTTCCTTTTGGACTCATCTTACTGACTGCTCCAATTTCTCCATTTGCAGCTGCTGTATGTCCACCATAGGCCATTTTTACACCTCCCTAAATGGGCTGACTCCCCCCACGGGGCCGTGGTCACCACTTGGCGCAAGCACCCGTGCGAGTGCCGTTTGGCTGAACAGGTGGGTGTGCCCAATTTTGGGCGACGGCACTGGCACAGGGTCCCTCATAGTACAATGAAGTGTCTCTGGTGGTGGTGGTGCACACCCAACGTCAGACACACCGTCGTAACATGAGGGGCCCTGGGCCAGTACCGCCACCCACGAGAGAGTGTTCCCCTCCCCAGCTCAAACAGTGCTCTACCACTTGCAAAATTACCTCTCACTGCTCCACCACTGTTTAGTCTGTGCTGTTAAATCCTTCAATGGCACTGCCAATACCAATTTGTTGACATGATTGATGCTAGTAAAAATATTCAGGGGCCCTGTCCTACATTTACACCAGTTAATACTTTGCGCCAACTACCACTGTCTGCAAGTCAACAGAGGAGCCCACCCCTGTACCTAGGTATGCCACCTGTTTATTTGTGATTTTTTTTTTTGCCAGACATTAACCTCACTTTATTATTTTGGCCTACTAACTGTGCCAGACACTCCTTACAGTTGTCCTCCACTGAACAAAGCTAGGCCGCCTGCGTACTCCTGTAACCTATTTTTAACTGCATTTTGCCTATTACTTTTTTGGCCCTACTAACTGGGTCTGCCCCTCGGTGCAATCGTCCTCCGCTGACCACACCAATGCTGCCTGTGTACCCCTGTAACCTATTTAAACCTGCATAGAGCCTACTTTTTTATTTTAGGCCTAGTAAGTCTGTCTGCGCTCCCTCGCAATCGTCCTCCGCTGACCACACCAATGCTGCCTGTGTACTCCTGTAACCTATTTAAACCTGCATAGAGCCTACCTTTTTATTTTAGGCCTAGTAAGTCTGTCTGCGGTTCCTCCTTGCAATCGTCCTCCACTGACCACACCAATGCTGCCTGTGTACCCCTGTAACCTATTTAAACCTGCATAGAGCCTACTTTTTTTATTTTAGGCCTAGTAAGTCTGCGCCACTCCTTCCAATTGTCCTCCGCTGACCACACCAATGCTGCCTGTGTACCCCTGTAACCTTTTTAAACCTGTATAGAGCCTACTTTTTTATTTTAGGCCTAGTAAGTCTGTCTGCGGTCCCTCCTTGCAATCGTCCTCCACTGACCACACCAATGCTGCCTGTGTACCCCTGTAACCTTTTTTAAACTGCATTGAGCCAACGTTTTTGTTTAAGGCCTACTACCTGTGTCTGTCTGCGCCACTCAGTACAGCCGTCCTCCTCTGAAAAAAGCTGAGCTTCAAGTGTCAGGTTTTCAGCCTATAGGAATTTGAAAACTGCATTGGGGCTACTAGTTTGGTTGGGCCTACTAATGGTGTCTGCCGCTCCTTGGTGTTCTCCAGGTTTTTTTTCCTGAGCTTCAATCTTCAGGCTTTCGGCCTATATTTTTAATATGAAGCTGCATTTGGGATACTAGTTTGGTTGGGCCTACTAACGGTGTCTGCCGCTCCTTGGTGTTCTCCTCCAGTGAACAAAGCTGAGCTTCAATCTTCAGGCTTTTGTCCTATATCAGATATTAAACTGCATTTGGCCTACTAGTTTGGTTGGGGCCTACTAACGGTGTCTGCCGCTCCTTGGTGTTCTCCTCCACTGAACAAAGCTGAGCTTCAATCTTCAGGCTTTTGGCCTATATTTACAAATGTTAAACTGCATTTGGCCTACTAGTTTGGTTGGGGCCTACTAACGGTGTCTGCCGCTCTTTGGTGTTCTCCTCCACTGAACAAAGCTGAGCTTCAATCTTCAGGCTTTCGGCCTGTATAAGATATTAAACTGCATTTGGCCTACTAGTTTGGTTGGGCCCTACTAACGTTGTCTGCCGCTCCTTGGTGTTCTCCTTCACTGACCAAAGCTGAGCTTCAATCTTCAGGCTTTTGGCCTATATCAGATATTAAACTGCATTTGGCCTACTAGTTTGTTTGGGGCCTACTAACGGTATCTGCCGCTCCTTGGTGTTCTCCTCCACTGAACAAAGCTGAGCCTCAATCTTCAGGCTTTTGGCCTATATCAGATATTAAACTGCATTTGGCCTACTAGATTGGTTGGGGCCTACTAACGGTGTCTGCCGCTCCTTGGTGTTCTCCTCCACTGAACAAAGCTGAGCTTCAATCTTCAGGCTTTCGGCCTATATTTACAAATTTTAAACTGCATTTGGCCTACTAGTTTGGTTGGGCCCTACTAACGGTGTCTGCCGGTCCTTGGTGTTCTCCTCCACTGAGCAAAGCTGAGCTTCAATCTTCAGGCTTTCGGCCTATATTTACAAATTTTAAACTGCATTTGGCCTACTAGATTGTTTGGGGCCTACTAACGGTATCTGCCACTCCTTGGTGTTCTCCTCCACTGAACAAAGCTGAGCTTCAATCTTCAGGCTTTTGGCCTATATTTACAAATTTTAAACTGCATTTGGCCTACTATTTTGGTTGGGCCCTACTAACGGTGTCTGCCGCTCTTTGGTGTTCTCCTACACTAAACAAAGCAGTGCCGCCGGTTTACTCCTGTTACCAATTTTTAACTTTATTTGGCCCACTTTATTATTTGGGCCTACTAACTGTGTCTGCCTCTCATTACAGTTGTCCTCCACTGAACAAAGCAATGCCGCCTGGTTAGTCCTGTTACCAATTTTGAACTGCATTTAGCCTAATTTATTCTTTGGGACTATATCTGTGTTTCCTCCTCATCCTGCCCATTGCCCAGCCACTGCTAGATGAGTCTGCTGGTATATTGACCCAGACCACTACATTCCCCTTGCACTCTACACAGCCAGAATCTAACCCTGCTGAAAGTCAGGTTCCCCTTCCTGTGTACTATACCACCTTACACGGGGACAAAGAGGAAGGCGCAGATGAAAGTGCAGGTTCCTTCATCAGGTGGGGAGGACATACTCATTGGCGACATCACTGTCACAGGGCCCCTCATAGTATGCAAAAGAGGTGCCCCCGCCATCAAACACAATGCCGTACTTTGAGGGGCCCTGTGCCAGTGCCAATGCGAACGAGTGGGCCCCCCTACTTGCTCAGGACCACAGCACTTGCAAAGTTGAAATACTGACCTCTCCCTGCTCCACCACCGTGACGTAGTCCGCGTTTCCTGGGCCCACGAAAAACTTGAGCCAGCCCTACCCCCCCACAACTTTAACCAAATGACCCCCAATTTTCAATGCCTAACTATTATTATAAGGTAAATTAAGATTCACAAGCTTAAGTGACACAAATTTATGTTTTTGACATTAAAAAGGGCACTGTAGGTGTTTTCCTGTCCTCCACTCACTGCCGACTTTGCTTCCCCATTGACTTACATTGGGTTTCGTGTTTCGGTCGATCCCCGACTTTGCGCGATAATCGGCCGATTTCACTCGACTCGACTTTTGACAAAGCCGGGTCTCGCGAAACCCGACTCGATCCTAAAAAAGTAAAAGTCACTCAACCCTAGTAGACACTCCTGATTGGATGTCCATCTGTTGGATTGGATGTAGTGGAAGACCTGTCAGTCCCTATTGTACTATTTATACTCTCATGAAATTGATGCCATGTCTGTGGTGTAAGGCCCTCATTTGTTTAAATGTGAACACTCCATGTTGGGTGTCAATCTGCTCGATTGGGTTTAGTGGAAGACCTATCGGTCCCTATTATACTATTTCTACTGTGATGAAATTGATGCCACTTTGTTGGCATCTGCCAATATTTTTGGGAACTATGAACACTCCTAGTTGGATGTCTATCTGTTTGATTTGATGTAGTGGAAGACCTGTAAGGCCTTATTATACTATTTCTACTCTCATGAAATTGATGCCACGTCTGTGGTGTAAGGCCCTCATTTGTTTAAATGTGAACACTCCAGGTTGGGTGTCAATCTGCTGGATTGAGTTTAGTGGAAGACCTATCGGTCCCTATTATACTATTTCTACTGTGGTGAAATTGATGCCACTTTGGAGGTGTCTGCCAATAATTTTTGGAAATTTGAACACTCCTGATTGGGTGTGAATCTGCTGGATTGGGTTTAGTGGAAGACCTTTTGGTCCCTAATATACTATTTCTACTGTGGTGAAATTAATGTCAATTCTGTGGTGTCTGCCAATAATTTTTATAAATGTAAACACACCTAGTTGGATGTCCATCTGTTTGATTTGGTGTAGTGGAAGACCTGTCGGTCTGTATTATACGATTTTTACTCTCGTGAAATTTGTGCCATTTTTGTGCTTTAAGCCCCTCATTTGTTTAAATGTGAAGACTCCTGGTTGGGTGTCCACCTGTTGGTTTGGGTGTAATGGAAGCCCTTTTGGACCCTATTGTGCTATTTCTACTATCATGAAATTGATGCCACTTCTGTGGTGTCTGCCAGTAATTTTTGGAAATGCGAGCACTCCTGATTGGGTGTCCATCTGCTGTATTGGATGTAGTGGAAGACCTGTCAGTCCCTATGATACTATTTCTACTGTGATGAATTGATGCCACTTTGACGGTGTCTGCCAATAATTTTTTGAAATATGAAGACCCCAGTTGGGTCTCCATCTGTTGGTTTGGGTGCACAGGGAGACCTGTCGGTCCCTATTGTACTATTTTTACTGTCGTGAAATTGATGCCACTTCTGTGGTGTAAGGCCCTCATTAGTTTAAATGTGAACACTCCAAGTTGGGTGTCAATCTGCTGGATTGGGTTTAGTGGAAGACCTATCGGCCCCTTTTATGCTATGTCTACTGTGGTGAAATTGATGCCAATTTGGTGGTGTCTGACAATAATTTTTTGGAAATGTGAACACTCCTGGGTGGTTCTCCTTGCAGTATTCCTAATCATAGCTATAAGGGGATCTTGTCTGTTATCATCACCAGCCCCCCTCGATTGCAGTACTCCACCCTCCCTTTTCACCCGCCTATTTGATGACAGTCTTGAACTTCGAGACAAAGTAATGCCTTCCGCATCCTCCTCTGCTTTCTCCTCTTCTTCTGGGACCACCATCTCCTCCTGCAGGCTATTCAAAGTCTGCTCCATCATATAGATGACTGGAATAGTGATGCTGATGACGGCGTCATCAGCGCTAACCATCTTAGTAGCCTTTTCAAAACTGTGCAGAAGGGTGCAGAGGTCCTTCATCTGTGCCCACTCTGTAAACATGATATGCGCCACGTCCATACTACATTGGCCCAGGCTATACTACATGACACACTGCATCAGGGTTTCGTTGCTGCTGCCACAGTCGCTGTAACACGTGCAGAGTAGGATTCCATCGTGTCTGCACTTCACATATCAACCTGTTAACTGGCAAGGTCAAAGTCCTCTGTATCGATACAAGTTGATGAGCTGAGGGGTGCGAACTGCCGAAATGAGCACACAGCTTACGTGCTATCTGGAGATGCTCACTCAGGCCTGGGTAGTTGCGGAGAAAACACTGTACCACCAGATTGAGGACGCAAGCCATGCAAGGCACTTGTGTGAGCTTGCATGGCCATAGGGCCGCCACAAGGTTCACACCATTATCAGACACGGTCTTCCCTGGATGCCGGTTCAGCGGAGACAGCCATTGATCAAACTCAGCCTGGAGAGCTGTCCACAACTCTTCAGCTGTATGACTGCTATCTCCAAGGCATATCAATTTTAATACTGCCTGATCGTGGTGAGCCTTGGCTGCGCAGTGCGGAGGTGGTGGAGGTTTGCTCTGCACTGTTGGAATGCTTGTCTCATTATGGCAGAGGTTGGGGTCACAGGTGGAGGCCCTACAGGATATAGAGGAGGAGGCAGAAGCAGTGGAGGAATTGTTAAATGTAGAGATTTGTCCTGCAAGCCTTGGAGAATCCAAGACTTGTGGAGCAGTGCCTGCCCCTACAGCCACCAGAATCACCCAGTGTCAAGTCAGTGAGATGTAACGCCCTTGGCCATGCTTACTCGTCCAAGTGTCTATGGTGAAATGTACCCTGGCAGACAGAGATTTAGTCAAGGAATGGGTGATGTTGTCTGCGATATGCTGGTGTAGTGCAGGCACAGCTTTCTTAGAAAAGTAATATGTTAAAAGTAATGACAACTGTGTAATTTGTACTGGGGGACTGTGACGGACATCAGTTTTCGGAAACTGTCTGTATCTACCAGGCGGAAAGGCATAATGTCCGTGGCCAACAGATTGGAGATGGTGGAATTCAACCACTTAGTTTTGACATGTGTAGGAGGAAGCAATCTTTTACGTTATCACAACTGCAGAGCCGTGGGCTGGCTGAAGTGCTGAGAGAGGGCAGAGTACGGTGAATCAGACAAACTGCTGGACCGTGAGAGAGGTGCAGGTGGCAAAGTTATGGTGGATTGAGAAAGTTGTGGTTTGCTCTTTCTCTGAGATTGGTCAAAAACAGCAGGGATGTCCGCTTCTGTTACAGCTGACGGTGGGCTCTCAGTCAGCGTTACTGGAGCGTGTAAAGAACTCTAGGTTCTGTGGTCGAAAACCTGCACCTCAATAGTTGGCAAGTTAACAGAGGAGAAGGAAGAAGCAGCAGATGCGATTGTTGTGGCGGCTGAGAAAGAAAATTGGATCAGCAAACTAAATTTCAACAAAACAATTCTTCTTTATTTCATTCTTTTAAAAAAAATTAGTCCAGACAGATGATAAAATCATGTAGCATTATTACACGTTTCTGGCAGTAGCCCTCAGTCATAGATGATGGGATGGCTGATAGTTGTTGAGGTCCTTTGGTCCACATTTTAGCTCATTGGGATTCCCAGAGTAACGAATGTTGATTGCGCATGTGAAGGTTCATACATGTAGTAGTCACATTTTTGCACTTTTTACCTCTTCTCGTTTTTTTGCAAAGTTGGCAGATTACATGACTTGGCTTATCCTTTGCAGTGCCAAAAAAAGGCCCAGGCTAGGCAACCATTGTCACCCCTGCGAGCTGCAAACCTGCGGATGCTGCTGGTCACAACCACAGTTGTGGCAGAAGATGCATTGCTCATCATAACCTCCTCGTCTTCCTCCTCAGGTGACCTACTCCTGTGCTGTGTGCCTCTATATTCATACCAACTGGGATTTTACCTCATGATTATCATCTTCTGTGCTTTCACATTCCTCACCCTTGGTGTCACCCTCCTCCTCTTCCTGCCCTGAGAGCACACAACAGTCCATGTGAGCCTCAGATATCTGAGTCTCATCAGGATCACCTTTCCCCAGGTGTTAACATCTGATGACAAGGGTAAAGGTGCTGTTAGGATCCTAATTTGTCCTGCCCCAGATCCAAGCTAAAAAAATTTGGGGCATCAGTGCAGATTTCCTACTCTTTACTCTGCATAGTTTTTGACTACACTTCTGATGACAATTTCATAGCAATTCAGACTCACCCATCTATGGTTCTGTACAGTCAGTTGTACAGTTAGGGAGTTGGCAGGTGAGGGGGAAGCAAGAGGTATTTGGATGCCACCACTGTGGACTATACTTGGTGTGATGTTGAGGTGGAGGAAGAGGAGGAGAGGCCGCTTGAAGTTGTGCTTGCCATCCACTTGAGCGCATGCTCTTTCTGGGCCTCTTCAACAGAAGATGTCAGTAGGGTTGAGCAAAACGGATTGGACAAATTCAAAAATCACCGACTTTTGGCAAAGTCGGGTTTCATGAAACCCGATCCTAGTGTGGGATCGGCCATGCGGTTGGCGATCTTCGCGCAAAAGTCGCGTTTTGTATGACGCGTTCAGCGCCATTTTTCAGCCAATGAAGGAGGACGCAGAGTGTGGGCAGCATGATGACATAGGTCTCGGTCCCCACCATCTTAGAGAAGGGCATGACAGTGATTGGCTTGCTTTCTGCGGCGTCACAGGGGCTATAAAGAAGCATGCACGTCGACCGCCATCTTACTTCTGCCGGTCTTAGCATAGGGAGAGGTTGCTGCAGCTTCATCAGAAGAAGGGATATAGTTAGGGAGGGAAGATTAACCCCCAAACCGCTTGTGCTGTAGCGATTTTCACTGTCCAACACCACCTTTTTTTTGCAGGGACAGTGGAGGTTCTGTAGCTTATTAGGCTGCCTTATAAGGCTCCCTGATAGCTGCATTGCTGTTTGCACGCTGCTGTGCAAACCAACTGCTTTTTTAAAAGCAAAAATCCTGTTGCTCCTTTCTGCACATTTATCTTGTTTATTTGTCCATACTCATTGTAGGGAGATCATTGTAGGGAGATTGTAGGGAGATTGAAATTGTACTACAGTCCTTGTATTTTTTCATATATCTTCCAGCCACTTTCTGCCACTTACATAGTGTTGTGTTATACACTGGGCTGCCTGAGTTTTGGTGCAGTCTCCCCCCCAAAAAAAGGGAGATTCAAATTGTCACAAAGTGGATATACATCAGTTCTGTTAGTTTGTCGTATATCAGCCAGCCACGTTCTGCCACTTACATTGTGTTGTGTTATACACTGGGCTGCCTAAATTTTGGTGCAGTCTCCCCCCAAAAAAGGAGATTCAAATTGTCACAAAGTGGATATACGTCAGTTCTGTTAGTTTATCGTATATCAGCCAGCCACGTTCTGCCACTTACATTGTGTTGTGTTATACACTGGGCTGCCTAAATTTTGGTGCAGTCTCCCCCCAAAAAAGGAGATTCAAATTGTCACAAAGTGGATATACGTCAGTTCTGTTAGTTTGTTGTATATCAGCCAGCCACGTTCTGCCACTTACATTGTGTTGTGTTATAAACTGGGCCTGAGTTTTGGTGCAGTCTCTCCCCCAAAAATGGAGATTCAAATTGTCACAAAGTGGATATAAGTCAGTTCTGTTAGTTTGTCGTATATATGCCAGCCACGTTCTGCCACTTACATTGTGTTGTGTTATACACTGGCCCTGAGTTTTGGTGCAGTCTCCCCCCCAAAAAAGGAGATTCAAATTGATACAAAGTGGATATACGTCAGTTCTGTTAGTTTGTCGTATATCAGCCAGCCACATTCTGCCACTTACATTGTGTTGTGTTATACACTTGGCCTGAGTTTTGGTGCAGTCTCCCCCCAAAAAAATTCTCAACAAGTTTATATACACCTTCCACCTTGTTTTTTAGTACCATATAACGGTTGTTATTTTGATTAGATTTTCCCAAAAATGAGGAAGTCTGGTGGAAGAGGCCGTGGGAGGTCATTGCCAGCTGGTACTGATGGTGGTGGTGGTGGTGGAGCATCTGGTGGTAGTGGGAAAAGCAAAATAGCACCTAAGGCTGGAGGTGTTGAGCCAGCGTCATCGTCTGGCTACACAAGGCCTCGAAGGCTCCCTTATCTTGGAGTAGGAAAACCGCTTTTAAAGCCGGAGCAGCAGGAAAAAGTTTTGGCTTTCCTTGCTATCTCAGCCTCTAGCTCTTTCGCGTCCTCTTCAGAAAGTTCCAAATATAAAAGCAGCGAGTCGTCAGTGGATGCTCCCGGTCAGGAACAAGACATTTCCTTGTGTCCTTCACCCAAACCAAAAGTGAAGGATGCGTCAGGTGACACTACAGGTTACTCCATGAAGCTCTTTACACATACCGTGCCTGGGTTAGAAAGGGATATTGTTAACTGCCCATTACAAGATGAATCGGACATGGAGTGCACTGATGCACAGCCACAGCTAGATTATTATGCTGTTCCATTGACTCAGATCACTACATTGCCCTCGCAGTGTACTCAGCCAGACTCTGACCCTGATGAGACTATGGTACCTTACACGGTGACACAGAGGAAGGTGCACATGACATTGAAGAGGAGGTGATAGATGACCCAGTTTTTGAACAAGATTGGCAGCCATTGGGGGAAGAGGATGCCGCTGCCAGTAGCTCAGGAGCGGAGGTGGCTGATCCGCAGCAGCCATCTACATCGCAACAGTTGTCATCTGGCAGGCCCATATCAGGCCAAAAACGTGTGTCAAAAACAAAAAACAGTTTTAGGACAGCGTTGCCATCCGGTGAAAGTAGCACAGCGTGCAATGCCTGAAAAGGTATTCAATAGTAGGAAGAGTGCAGTGTGGCAATTTTTTAACCAAGATCCGAATGATCAGTCAAAAGTTATCTGTAAGAAATACTCAAAGACCTTTAGCAGAGGGAAGAATCTTCAAAATTTAAATACAACGTGCATGCATAGACATTTAACCAGCATGCACTTGCAAGCCTGGACTAACTACCAAACGTCATGTACCGTTGGTGCACCTGCTCAGAATGAAGGTAGTCAGCAATGCTACATTGCTTCCCTCACTGTAAGCCCACCAGTTAGGACACCACCAAAAGCAAATGTGGAGGCATCATCGCAAGACCAAAGCAGTCAGGGAATCACAAGGTTATTGGTAGGAAACACTGTATGTAGGCCAACATCAAGAATACCATCACTAATAGTGTTGAGCGATACCGTCCGATACTTGAAAGTATCGGTATCGGAAAGTATCGGCCGATACCGGCAAAATATCGGATCCAATCCGATACCGATACCCGATACCAATACAAGTCAATGGGACTCATGTATCGGACGGTATTCCTGATGGTTCCCAGGGTCTGAAGGAGAGGAAACTCTCCTTCAGGCCCTGGGAACCATATAAATGTGTAAAAGAAAGAATTAAAATAAAAAATATCGCTATACTCACCTCTCCGACGCAGCCGGGACTTCAGCGAGGGAACCGGCAGCGTTGTTTGTTTAAAATTCGCGCTATTACTTGGTTACGTGAATTCCCGGCTTGTGATTGGTCAGGTCGGCCATGTTGCCGGGACGCGGACCAATCACAGCAAGCCGTGACGAAATTACGTCACGGCTTGCTGTGATTGGTCCGCGTCCCGGCAATATGGCCGCCCTGACCAATCACAAGCCGTGACGTCACGGGAGGCTGGACACGCGCTCATTTTAAAATGGGCGCGTGTCCAGCCTCCCGTGACGTCACGGCTTGTGATTGGTTGCGCCGCGGTCAACCAATCACAAGCCGGGAGGCTGGACGCGCTCATTTTAAAATGGGCGCGTGTCCAGCCTCCCGTGACGTCACGGCTTGTGATTGGTCAGGGCGGCCATATTGCCGGGACGCGGACCAATCACAGCAAGCCGTGACGTAATTTCGTCACGGCTTGCTGTGATTGGTCCGCGTCCCGGCAACGTGGCCGACCTGACCAATCACAAGCCGGGAATTCACGTAACCAAGTAATAGCGCGAATTTTAAACAAACAACGCTGCCGGTTCCCTCGCTGAAGTCCCGGCTGCGTCGGAGAGGTGAGTATAGCGATATTTTTTATTTTAATTCTCTCTTTTACACATTTTAACATTAATGTTGTTGCGATACCCGATACCCGATACCACAAGAGTATCGGAATCCCGGTATCGGAATTCCGATACAGCAAGTATCGGCCGATACCCGATACTTGCAGCATCGGAATGCTCAACACTAATCACTAACCCTCTCTCAATCCGCCATGTCCACCACCACCACCACCGCTAGTTCCACCATATGCAGCTCTCCAGTCCAGCTCACCCTACAAGAGACTCTCCTTAGGAAAAGAAAGTACTCATCCTCTCATCTGTGCACACAGGCTTTGAACGCCCACATTGCAAGACTAATCTCGTTAGAGATGATGCCCTACTGGTTGGTTGAAAGTGAAGCTTTCAAAGACCTGATGGCCTACACAGTACCACGCTATGACCTACCCAGTCAGCATTTATTTGCGAGAAAAGCCATCTCAGCACTCCACCAGCATGTCAAAGACCGCATTGTCCATGCACTGAGGCAATCAGTCAGTGGAAAGGTGTACCTCACAACAGATGCATGAACCAGTAGGCATGGCCAGGGACGTTACGTGTCCATCACGGCGCACTAGGTTAATGTGGTGGATGCAGGGTCCACAGGGGACAGCCATAGTGGGACAGTTCTGCCTAGCCCACAGTCTAGGAAACAGTTGGCTGTAGGCATTCGCCACCTCTTCTCCTCCTCCTCCTTCAGAAGCAAAAGCTCATCCACAGAGCACAGTAGCACGACCACTCCATCCGCAGCTGCCAGTGTTGCACACAAGGTGTCCCATTATCGAACAGCTAGTGGTAAGCATCAGCAGGCTGTGTTACAAATGAAGTTTTTGGGTGACAACAGACACACCACGGAAGTACTTGCCGAGTACTTGCAGCAACAAACACAGTCATGGCTGGGCAGTGTACATCTTGAGGCAGGCAAGGTAGTCAGTGATAACGAAAGGAATTTTATGGCTGCCATAGCCCTTTCAGAACAGAAACACATACCTTGCCTGGCTCACACCTTGAACCTGGTGGTGCAGTGCTTCCTCAAAAATTATCTGGAGTTACCAGCCCTGCTCCTGAAGGTGCAAAGACTTTGCTCGCACATCCGCTGGTCGCCCGTACACTCCAGCCTTTTGCAGAACCATCAGCGATCACTGAATCTTCCCCAGCACCGCCTAATAATGGACGTTGCAACCAGGTGGAACTCCACACTGCACATGGTTCAGAGGCCGTGTGAACAGAGGAGTGCTGTAATTAATTTGTGGGAGGATACACATACACGGGCAGGCACTTGGATGGCAGACATGGAAATGTCTGGTGTGCAGTGGTCGAAGCTACAAGACCTCTGTCAAGTCCTTCATTGTTTTGAGGAATGCACACGGCTGGTAAGTGCAGACGACACCATCATAAGCATGAGCATCCCACTAATGCGTCTGCTGATGCAAAGTTTGATGCACATTAAGGAGCAGGCGTCTGCAGCCGAGGAGGAGGGAAGCCTTGATGACAGTCAGCCATTGTCTGCTCAGGGAACTCTCCTGGATGAGGTGGCGGATGAAGAGGAGGAGGATGATGGGGATGAATATTTATGGGAGGATGCTTCTCAGGGGGCAATAGAAACTGGTGGCAATGCAAGGCAAGGTACAGGGTTTCTGCGGGACATAAGTGATGTTGATTTTCAAGAAAGTGCTCTTCAACCCAGGAAAAGCAGTGAGTTGACACCTGGAAAATTGGCCCACATGGCTGAGTATGCCTTGCGTATCCTAAAAAGGGACCCCCGCATTATCAAAATGATGACCGAAGACGATTACTGGTTCGCCTGCCTCTTGGATCCACAATATAAAGGAAAATTACAAAATATCATGCCACATGAGAACCTTGAGCAAATATTGGCGACCAAACAAGCAACTCTTGTAGACCGTTTGGTTCAGGCATTTCCAGCACACAACGGCGGTGATGGTTCTCACACGAGTCGCAGGGGGCAACATGGTAGAGGTGTTAGAGGTGCACAAATCTGAAGTGTCGTTGGACAGAGGGGTTTTATGACCAGGTTGTGGAGTGATTTTGCAATGACCACTGACACGACAGGTACTGCTGCATCGATTTAAAGTGACAGGAGACAGCATTTCTCCAGTATGGTTATAAACTACTTTTCCTCCCTTATCGATGTTCTCCCTCTCAGGTCATTCTTTTTGATTACTGGGCATCTAAAATAGACACCTGGCCTGAATTGGCAGAATATGCATTACAGGAGCTCGCTTGCCCTGCTGCTAGTGTGCTATCAGAAAGAGTCTTCAGTGCTGCTGGTTCAATACTGACCGAAAAAAGGACACGTCTGGCTACCCGAAATGTTGATGATCTAACCTTCATTAAAATGAACCAATCGTGGATTTCAAATTATTTGGCCCCACCTTCCCCTACTGACACGTAGCTTGCCTGAAAAATGTCTTGCTTTTGGCCTCCTCTTACTGACTGCTCCAATTCCTCTATTTGCAGCTGCTGAATATCCACCATAGGCCATTTTTATACCTCTCTAAATGGGCTGACTCCCTCCACAGGGCCGTGGTCACCACCTGGCGCAAGCACTCATGCGAGTGGCGTTTGCCTGGACAGGTGGGTGTTCCCACTCTTGGGCGACGACACTGGCACAGGGTCTCTCATAGTACAATGAAGTGTCTCTGATGGTGGTGGTGCACAACCAACGTCAGACACACCGTCGTAATATGAGGAACCCTGTGCCAGTACCACGAGAGAGTGTTCCCCCCCGCTCGAACAGTGCTCTACCACTTGCAATACTTACCTCTCTCTGCTCCACCACCGTGTAGTCTGTGCTGTTAAATCCTTCAATGGCACTGCCAATACAAATTTGTTGAAATGATAGATGATAGCTAAAATATACAGGGGCCCTGGCCTCCATTTAGACCAGTTAATTCACTGCGCTAACTACCACTGTCTGCTACTCAGCACAGGAGCCCACCCCTCTACCTAGCTGTGCCACCTGTTTATTTATGAACAATTTTTGGGCAGACATTTAGCCCACTTTATTATTTGGGCCTACTAACTGTGTCTGCCCCTCATTACAGTTGTCCTCCACTGAACAAAGCAATGCCGCCTGTTTAGTCCTGTTACCAATTTTGAACTGCATTTAGCCTACTTAATTATTTGGGCCTAATAACTGTGTCTGCCACTCCTTACAGTTGTCCTCTGCTGAAGAAAGCAATGCCACCAGTTTAGTCCTTTTACCAATTTTGAACTGCATTTATCCTACTTAATTATTTGGGCCTACTAACTGTGTCTTCCACTCATTACAGTTTTCATCCTCTCAACAAAGCAATGCCGCCTTTTTAGTCCTGTTTCCAATTTTGAACTGCATTTAGCCCACTTTATTATTTGGGCCTACTAACTGTGTCTGCCACTCCTGACAGTTGTCCTCCGCTGTACAAAGCAATGCCGCCTTTTTAGTCCTGTTACAAATTTTAAACTGCATTTAGCCTACTTAATTATTTGGGCCTAATAACTGTGTCAGGCACTCATTACAGTTGTCCTCCACTCAACAAAGCAATGCCGCCTGTTTAGTCCTGTTACCAATTTTGAACTGCATTTAGGCTACTTTATTATTTCGGCCTACTAACTGTGCCTGCCACTCCTTGCAATTGTCCATCACTGAACAAAGCAATGCCGCCAGTTTAGTCCTGTTGCCAATTTTGAACTGCATTTAGCCTACTTAATTATTTGGGCCTACTAACTGTGTCTGCCACTGCTTACAGTTGTCCTCTGCTGAACAAAGCAATGCCACCAGTTTAGTCCTGTTATCAATTTTGAACTGCATTTAGGCTACTTAATTATTTGGGCCTACTAACTGTGTCTGCCATTCCTTACAGTTGTCCTCTGCTGAAGAAAGTAATGCCGCCAGTTTAGTCCTGTTACCAATTTTGAACTGCATTTAGCCTACTTAATTATTTGGGCCTACTAACTGTGTCTGCCACTTTTTACAGTTGTCCTCCGCTGAACAAAGCAATGCCGCCTGTTTAGTCCTGTTACCAATTTTGAACTGCATTTAGGCTACTTTATTATTTGGGCCTACTAACTGTGCCTGCCACTCCTTACAGTTGTCCACCACTGAACAAAGCAATGCCGCCAGTTTAGTCCTGTTGCCAATTTTGAACTGCATTTAGCCTACTTAATTATTTGGGCCTACTAACTGTGTCTGCCACTCCTTACAGTTGTCCTCTGCTGAACAAAGCAATGCCACCAGTTTAGTCCTGTTACCAATTTTGAACTGCATTTAGGCTACTTAATTATTTGGGCCTACTAACTGTGATGGCCACTCCTCACAGTTGTCCTTCGCTGAACAAAACAATGCTGCCTGTTTAGTCCTGTTACCAATTTTGAAATGCATTTAGCCTACTTAATTATTTGGGCCTACTAACTGTGTCAGCCACTCATTACAGTTGTCCTCCACTTAACAAAGCAATGCCGCCTGTTTAGTCCTGTTACCAATTTTCAACTGCATTTAGCCTGGTTAATTATTTGGGCCTTCTAACTGTGTCTGCCACTTTTTACAGTTGTCCACCGCTGAAGAAAGCAATGCCGCCAGTTTAGTCCTGTTACCAATTTTAAACTGCATTTAGCCTACTTAATTATTTGGGCCTACTAACTGTGTCTGCCACTCCTTACAGTTGTCCTCCGCTGAACAAAGCAATGCTGCCTGGTTAGTCCTGTTACCAATTTTGAACTGCATTTAGGCTACTTTATTATTTGGGCCTACTACTGTGTCTGCCACTCCTTACAGTTGTTCTCCGCTGAAGAAAGCAATGCCGCCTGTTTAGTCCTGTTACCAATTTTGAACTGCATTTAGCCCACTTCCTTTTTTGGGTCTACTAACTGTGTCAGCCACTCATTACAGTTTTCCTCCACTGAACAAAGCAGTGCCGCCTGTTTAGTCCTGTTACCAATTTTGAATTGCATTTAGCCTACTTAATTATTTGGGCCTACTAATTGTGTCTGCCACTCATTATAGTTGTCCTCCGCTGAACAAAGCAATGCCGCCTGTTTAGTCCTGTTACCAATTTTGAACTGCATTTAGTTCACTTTATTATTTGGGCCTACTAACTGTTTCTGCCACTCCTTACAGTTGTCCTCCACTGAACAAAGCAATGCCGCCTGTTTAGGCCTTTTACCAATTTTGAACTGCATTTAGCCTACTTTATTATTTGGGCCTATATCTGTGTTTCCTCCTCATCCTGCCCATTGCCCAGCCACTGCTAGATGAGTCTGCTGCTACATTGACCCAGACCACTACATTCCCCTTGCACTCTACACAGCCAGAATCTGACCCTGCTGAAGGTCAGGTTCCCCTTCCCGCATACTATACCACCTTACACGGGAACAAAGAGGAAGGTGCAGATGAAAGTGCAGGTTCCTTCATCAGGTGGAGGGGGCATACTCATTGGCGACGTCACTGGCACAGGGCCCCTCATAGTATGCAATAGTGTCTCTGTCAGTGGGAGGCGCCACCCGCCGTCAAACACACCGCCGTACTATGAGGGGCCCTGTGCCAGTGCCAATGAGTTCCTCCCCCCTGCTTGCTCAGGATCACAGCACTTGCAAAGTTGAAATACTAACCTCTCCCTGCTCCACCGCCGTGATGTATTTCATGTTTCCTGGGCCCACGAAAATCTTTGAGCCTGCCCTACCCCCCACAACTTTAGCCAAATGACCCCCAGTTTTCAATGCCTAGCTATTATTATAAAGTAAATTAAGATTGACACGCTTCAGTAATAAGAATTGATGTTTTTGGCATTAAAATGGGCACTGTAGGTGTTTTCCTGTCCTCCACTCACTGCCGACTTTGATTACCCATTGACTTGCATTGGGTTTCGTGTTTCAGTCGGCCCCTGACTTTTCGCAATAATCGGCTGATTTCACCCCACCCGACAATTGACAAAGTCGGGTTTCGCGAAACTCGACTCGATTCGAAAAAACTAAAAGTCGCTCAACTCTAGTGGTTAGCACTTTGAACCCCCAAGTGCTTCACAGAAGTTTATAACGCAGAGCCATGAAAATAAAAAATCTTTTCATTTCCCACAAAAATGATTTTTCACCCCCCAAATTTTACTTTCACAAGGGGAAATTGGACCATTAAAGTTGTTGTGCAGTTAGTGCTTAGAACTCTGATACCCCATATGTGGGGGACCACTGTTTGGGTGCATTGCAGAGCTCGGAAGGGAAGGAGTGCCGTTTTGGAATGCAGACTTTGATGGAATGGTCATGTTGTGTTTGCAGAGCCCTTGATGTGCGTTTTAGCCCCCAATTTTTTATTTTCCCAATGGTAACAGGAGAAATTGGTCCCCAAAAGTTGTTGTGCAATTTGTGCTGTGTACGCTGATGCCCTATATGTGGGAGAAAACTACTGTTTGGGCACACGTCAGATCTCTGAAGGGAAGTAGCAATAGTTTGGAATGCAGACTTTGATGGAATGGTCTGCGGGCATCATGTTGCGTTTACAGAGCCCTTGATGTGTCTAAACAGTAGAAACCCCCACAAGTTACCCCATTTTGGAAACTAGATCCTCCCAAGGAGCTTATCTAGATGTGATACTTTGAACGCCCAAGTGCTTCACAGAAGGTTATAACAGAGTTGTGAAAATAAAAAATATATTTTTTTCCACAACAATGATTTTTTAGCCCCCCATTTTTTTTATTTTCACAAAGGTAACAGGAGAAACTGGACCCCAGAAGTTGTTGTCCTATTTGTCCTGAGTATCCTGATGCCCCATATGTGGGGGTAAACCACTGTTTGGGCGCACGGCAGAGCTTAGAAGGGAAGGAGCACCATTTGACTTTTTGAATGCAAAATTGGCTGGAATAAATTGTGGTGCCATGTTGAGTTTGGAGAAGCCCTTATGTACCTAAACAGTGGAAACCCCCCAATTCTAACTCCAACCCTAACCTCAACACCCTTAACCCTAATCCAACCCTAACCATAATCCTAATCACAACCCTAACACCAACACACCCCTAACCCTAATCCCAACCCTAACCATAACCCTATCCCCAGAACACCCCTAACCCTAATCCCAACCCTAACTATAACCCTAATCACAACCCTAACCCCAACACACCCCTAACCCTAACCATAACCCTAACCACAAACCTAACCTTAATCCCAATACACCCCTAATCCCAACCTTAACCATAACCCCAATCCCAACCCTACTCATAACCGTAATCCCAAACCTAACCCTAATCCCAAACCTAACCCTAACCCTAATGTCAACCCTAACCCTAATCCAAACCCTTATCCCAACCCTAACCCCAATCCTATTTCTAACCCTAACTTTAGCCCCAACCCTAACCCTAACTTTAGCCCCAACCATAACCCTAATGTTAGCCCAAACTCACTTTAGCCCAACTCTAACCCTAATTGGACAATGGAAATGAATTAATTTTCTTTATTTTATTATTTTTTCCTAGCTAATGAGGTGATAAAGGGTTTTTTTTTACTTTTTTATTTTGATCACTGTGATAGGGTCTATCACAGTGACCAAAATGAATCAATAGGAAAAGTCTTCCTACTGTTGCCGGATACCGACCGGCAAATCTTGGCGGACGCACTGCGCATGCGCCCACCATTTCTTCCTGGAAAAAGATGGTGGTGCCCATGGGAGAAAGCAGGATGGTCAAGGAGCACTGGGAGACGCTGGTAAGTATCGGGAGGCGATCAAGGACCCTATTTATCTGTCCTCTGATGTGCGATCACATTGGAGGCCAGAGAAATTAACACACATTGGACTTTTTGTTGTTGTTGTTGCCGTCACCGGTATATGGTTAGTACCAGCAATCGCAACCCAGGGGTCAGTAAAAACCGACCCGGATCATGCTCTTTGGGGTCTCCACTACCCCTGGCAGCTGAGGCTCTGAGATCTGCTGACAGATATCAGTGGGCGCACTGCGCGTGAGCCTGCCATTTTCTTCCCGGATGAAGATGACGATGCCCATGGGGGGAAACATGAGGAGCACCTGGAGGTACTGGGAGGCACAGCAGACTTTTTTGGCAGTCGCCAGTAAACATCCCGAATCATGGTCTCAGGAGTCTCGGCTACCTCCGTCAGCTAAGAGCCTGGAGAAAATCCGACTCTGGGGGGATCTATACACTTTTTCCACAGCATTGGTAATTAACAGCACTGTGGTTTATGTACCCTAAATTGCCACCGTTAAAAGGCATATCAGCAGTCATTAAGGGGTTAAAAAGATGTCTGCTATTTATATGGAGAGGGACATGTGATTTCAGCAGCCAATGACACAAGCCTTTGTGTCAGGACATTGTCGTTGTTTCCTTCACGATGATTGGCTACCCGCATTGTGCTCACATAAAGTTTGGAAAAAAAAGTTACTGTTTACAAGAACAATTCACCTGTGAGCTCTGCAAACCCCCTACCCTCATCAAACACGTGACAAGCGCTCATGATACACACTATTATCATTGCTAACGTGCTGAACATACTCTTGCGGCAATGCAAATATTTTCCCGCACTTTTACTGAATGTTACCAATTTTTTTCAATTTTATAAAATTTGCTTGTGTTTCCGATCACAAATCCGAATGTGCCATATTTGTGCCATATTTATGTTTAGCGATTGTTTCCCAAACAAATTTGCTCATCACTATTTATGAAGCATAATATTATCTTATTTTTATTTTGCACTTCTTACTTAATTACTATTGTGAAGTTTTAACTTTACTTACTAATTTCATGCTGGACCTTGTTAGGGTTGGCGGAATGCACTGAATATATTTATTAGATGGGATAGGTGCGTTCGCAACCTGGGATCCATCGTGCAGGAAAGAACCTGCTGCTAAGTAAGGCGGCAAAGCAATATAGAATAAACGAACTCTGTTACTTCACAGAGCCCGTAGTAAAGAGAACGCTGTGCCCTGTTTAGCTCACAGGGGACACAGCTACTGTGTAGAGCCGACAGTGGTCATGCAGTCAAACCAACACGCAGCTCCTCTCCGGTGGAGCCGGAATTCTATCGGCTATTAGCCAGCCCTGAATTCACACATAAACTCCTCGCCAGAGGTGCCAGCATTCTAGGGGCTTATTTCAGCCGGATCCCTGACCACACACACATGACCACACTGGCGCTGAGCTCATACATATTTGACACTAGCGCATGGCCGTGCGGTCATGAGAACCTTTTATAGCTGCAGCACCTACAGGACCTTCCAAGAAGGACCAATGGAAGGCTGCCACAGAACTTGATCAGGTACAGGACCTTCCTGGAGGACCAATGGAAGTTGCTGCAGTACCTGAGCATGTGACCCTTGATCTCCACTGAGAGATCTTACCCTGGGCATGCTCAGTGTTTGCAAAGAAGGACTTAGTCCCAGAAAAGCCTGCTCGCCGCAGATCAGTGTAGGGTACAATAGCAGAGCATGGAGAGGCAGTAGTAACCCTTTGCACAATATTAGACTCAGTGAGACGCTGGGACCAACATCTCCGCTGAGCAGGCTCCACTGCAGCCCATGCAGAATGGGAGACCGCAGCAGACACGGCTCGAGATTCCCCCTGGGCAGCAGCAGGAACTCGACTCCTAACATTACCCCCCCTAGGGCCTTCCTCCTTGAGCCTTGCTACGCTCAAAAGGTGCAATGAGCAGCGGAGCCCGAATGTGCTCTACAGGTTCCCAGGTTCTATCTTCTGGACCGTGACCCTTCCAGTCCATCAGATAAAATTTCTTGCCACGTACCACCTTGCACCCCACGATAGCATTCACCTCAAACTCATCCGAGGATGAACCCGATGTCCCGGCAGATGACTCATAAAACCGGGACAAATGAACGGGCTTTAAGAGGGAAACGTGAAAAGTGTCGGTGATACCAAGGAGTGGAGGAAAAGCCAAACGGTAGACCACAGGGTTGACCTGTTCCAGAACCTTGAATGGGCCAATGTAGCGAGGCACAAACTTAGTGGACTCAACTCGTAGCCTGATGTTACGGGCGGAGAGCCACACTACGTCGCCAGGAGCAAAGGTCGGAGCGGGGCGCCGGTGTGTATCAGCAGAAACCCTCATTCTCTCATTGGAGGCCCGGATGGCATCCTGTGTGCGGTCCCAGATGTGGCATGGGCACAGGGACACGCGGATGCTGGCCGTAATTAAGGAGAAAAGTAGTCTGCCCAGTGGAATCGGCTATGGCATTGTTCAAGGCAAATTCCGCCCAAGGTAGCAAAGATGGCCAATCATCCTGCCTAGCAGAGACAAAATGTCACATTATGTCACCAGAGTCAGGTTGGTCCTCTCTACCAACCCATTCATCTCAGGATGGTATGCAGAGGAGAGATTCAACTCTATGCTGAGTAAACGGCAGAGCTCTCTCCAAAACCGAGACGCGAACTGGGGACCCCGGTCGCTGTCAATTTTATCAGGCATTCCATGTAAAAGGAAAATGTGCTTTATGAATAACGCCGCCAAGGCCCGTGCAGAAGGTAACCGTGGAAGCGGCACCAAGTGCACCATCTTAGAGAAATGATCGGTGACAACCCAGATAACGGTGTAGCTATGCGACTTGGGTAAGCCCACCATTAAGTCCATCCCGACCATCTCCCAAGGCCTGTCTGCCACCGGTAGGGGGTAAAGCAACCCAGCAGGCCGTTGCCGAGGAGACCGATTCTGGGCGCAGGAAAAGCATGCCCAAATATAGTCCCCGACATCACGGGCCATATGAGGCCACCAGTATGTTCTCGCCAAAAGCTCGGATGTCCTTTTGGTCCCAAAATGCCCACCCACTCTGGACGAGTGAGCCCAAGAGAGAACCTCCGGTCGCAAATTCGCTGGCACGAAAGTCTTGCCCAGGGGCACAGACTCTAGTGAGACCGAAGCTACAGTTCTCAGGCTCTCAGAAGGGACAATAAGCCAAGGCTCCTCCTCCTCAGATGATACTACGGAGCGGGAGAGAGCGTCGGCATGAATGTTTTTCTCCCCAGAGAGAAAATGAAGAGTAAATTGAAACCAGGAGAAGAACAGGGACCATCTAGCCTGGCGAGAATTCAGCCGCTGGGCCATCTGTAGATACACCAAGTTTTTGTGATCAGTGAAAACCTGGAAGGGAAAGCAAGCTCCCTCCAAGAGATGTCTCCACTCTGAGAAAGCCAACTTCATGGCTAGCAACTCCCTGTCCCCGATGGATTAATTCCTCTCCGCCGGTGTGAAGGTCTTGGAGAAGAAGCATGGATGCTTCCGACCTTGAGCATCCTTTTGGAAAAGGACTGCTCCAGCACCAACGGATGAGGCATCCACCTCCATGATAAATGGCTTATCTACATCGGGGCGATGTAGAATGGGAGCTCTAGCGAAGTGTGACTTAACTGAGAGGAAGGCCTTGGAGACATCCTCTGACCACAACTTGGGATTTGCTCCCTTCTTGGTGAGGGCAACCAAGGGAGCTACCAAATTTGAGAAGTGTGGGATGAACTGACGATAGTAATTAATGAACCCCATAAAGCGCTGCACCGCTTTAAGTGAATGGGGTTCCTGCCAGTCCATCACAGCCTGTAGCTTGGCAGGATCCATAGCCAAACCCTGGGCAGAGATGATATAACCAAGGAAAGGCAAGGACTCCTTTTCAAACACACACCTCCACCTTGGCGTAGAGGGAGTTTGCCCGTAAGAGGTCGAAGACTTTGCGAACATTTCTCCGATGGGAGTCAATATCTGGAGAGTAGATGAGAATCTCATCCAGATAGACTACGACCGAGGTGGTGAGCATATCCCGAAAGATGTCGTTCACAAAGTCTTGGAAAATGGCAGGGGCATTACAGAGCCCGAAGGGCATCACCAGATATTCATAGTGCCCATCCCTGGTGTTAAAAGCCGTCTTCCATTCGTCCCCCTAACGGATGCGAATCAGGTTGTAAGCACCCCGCAGATCTAATTTTGTAAATACCCTTGCTCCCCGTAGCCTATCAAAAAGCTCAGATATCAGGGGTAATGGGTACTTGTTCTTAACGGTGATGGCGTTAAGACCCCTGTAGTCTATGCATGGACGTAAGTCTCCACTCTTCTTCTGTACGAAGAAGAACCCAGCCCCTGCAGGTGACACTGACTTCCTAATTAATCCTCTTGCCAGATTCTCTTGAATGTACTGAGACATTTCCTCCATCTCCGGGAGAGATAACGGATAGACTCGACCCCGGGGAGGCTCAGCACCAGGCAAGAGGTCAATAGGACAGTCATAGGGGCGGTGAGGCGGAAGCGTCTCTGCAGCCCTTTTGGAGAACACGTCCGCATAGGGCCAATAGTGCTTGGGGAGAGAGGAAAGATCTGCGGGTACCTCTGTAGTAGCAACCTGAACGCACTCCCTCTGACATCTACCCTCACAGGATTTACTCCATCCCAAAATTCTCCCTGAGGACCACTCCATATGAGGAGAATGATAGCGTAGCCATGGTATCCCCAACAGGACCTCATCAATTCCCTCAGGAATGACTAATAGGGAGAAAATCTCCTGATGTGATGGAGACACAGAAAGAGTGAAAGGAATGGTTCGGTGGGTAATCTGTGCGGGTATTGTCGACCCATTTAACACTCGAACGGTTACTTGTTTGGCAAGCATCACCAGGGTTATTGTGTGATGCTGGGCGAAAGCAGATGACATAAAATTACCCTCCGCCCCAGAGTCCACGCATAGCTCTACCATAACAGTGGATGGGCCTATGGTATTTGTCCCCTTTAAGGATAACTTAGAGGCAAATGTCGCCGTGTCTACTGTACCTCCTCCAACTGCCACTAGACGCTGACATTTCCCCGACCGCTGAGGACACTTGGAGGCAAGATGTCCTGACTGCCAGCAAACATGACAGACCTTAAGTGCACGAGCGGACTGGGACCTGGATCCCGCTCGTGTCACCTCTATGGCCTCATGTGACTCGGACGCCTGGACTGGAGATTCCAAAGGTCTGGCGAAGTTGGGAGCCAGCCGAAACCTCTGCCTACACTGGGCTCGCTCCAACCTTCGCTCGTGAAAACGAAGATCTATGCGAGTTGATACAGCTATGAGCTCTTCCAGTGTGGCAGAAATCTCCCTAGTGGCCAAAGCATCCTTCACATGGTCAGCCAGCCCCCTCTAAAATACGGGAATGAGGGTTTTATCTGGCCTTTCCAACTCAGACGCTAATGTCCGGAAGTGAACGGCAAAATGGCTGACCATGGTTGAACCCTGAATCAAAAGCCAGCAGTTGGAGCGCAGTATCATGGGTGACTTGAGGTCCTACAAAGACCTGTTTCAGAGTGTCCAGAAACCGAGGAACACTCTGCACCACATGATCGTTGCGCTCCCACAGCGGCATAGCTCTCTCCAACGCTCTGTCCGACAGGAGAGAGATTATGAATCCCACCTTTGCCCACTCTGTGGGAAAACGTGCAGCCAGGAGCTTGAGGTGTATACCACACTGGCTAATGAAACCCCTACAGGACTTACTGTCCCCAGAGTATCTCTCAGGCAATGGGAGGTGAGATAAAGTCAGAACAGAGGTGGAAGTGGGTACAGCCGCTGCAGCCATGCTAGCAGCCTGAACAGCTATTGCGGTAACATCCACTGTCGAGGTTGCACGCTCAAGAGACGCCAACCAGCCCTCCAGCAGCTGGATGTACCCCTGCAATCGCTATTCATCCGCCATTACTTAGCCAGATCCTGGTGCTAGTGTAATCTTAGGGTTGGCGGAATGCACCAAATATATTTATTAGATGGGATAGGTGCGTTCGCAACCCAGGATCCACCGTGCAGGAAAGAACCTGCTGCTAAGTAAGGCGGCGAAGCAAATTAGAATAAACAAACTCTGTTACTTCACAGAGCCCATAGTTAAGAGAACGCTGTGCCCTGTTTAGCTCACAGTGGACAGAGCTATTGTGTAGAGCCGACAGTGGTCATGCAGTCCAACCAACACGCAACTCCTCTCCCGTGGAGCCGGAATTCTATCAGTTATTAGCCAGCCCTGAATTCACACGTAAACTCCTCGCCGGAGGTGCCAGCATTCTAGGGGCTTATTTCAGCCGGGTCCCTGACTGCATACACAAAACTCCTCGCCGGAGGTGCCAGCATTCTAGGGGCTTATTTCAGCTGGGTCCCTGACCACACACACGACCACACTGGCGCTGAGCTCGTACATATTTGACACTAGCGCATGGCCATTATATAGCTGCAGCACCTACAGGACCTTCCAAGAAGGACCAATGGAAGGCTGCCACAGAACTTGATCAGGTACAGGACCTTCCTGGAGGACCAATGGAAGTTGCTGCAGTACCTGAGCATGTGACCCTTGATCTCCACTGAGAGATCTTACCCTGGGCAAGCTCAGTGTGTGCAAAGCAGGACTTAGTCCCAGAAAAGCCTGCTCGCCGCAGATCAGAGCAGGGTACAATAGCAGAGCCTGGAGAGACAGCAGTAACCCTTTGCACAGTATCAGACTCAGTGAGATGCTGGGACCGATGTCTCCTCTGAGCAGGCTCCACTGCGGCCGATGCAGAATGGGAGACCGCAGCAGACACGGCTCGAGATTCCCCCTGTGCAGCAGCGGGAACTCAACTCCTAACAGATGTACCCCTGCAATCGCTGTTCATCCACCATTACTTAGCCAGATCCTGGTGCTAGTGTACTGTTAGGGTTGGCGGAACGCACTGAATATATTTATTAGATGGGATAGGTGCGTTCGCAACACGGGATCCACCGTGCAGGAAAGAACCTGCTGCTAAGTAAGGCAGCGAAGCAATATAGAATAAACAAACTATGTTACTTCACAGAGCCCATAGTAAAGAGAACGCTGTGCCCTGTTTAGCTCACAGGGGACACCGCTACTGTGTAGAGCCGACAGTGGTCATGCAGTCAAACCAACACGCAGCTCCTCTCTGGTGGAGCTGGAATTCTATCAACTATTAGCCAGCCCTGAATTCACACATAAACTCCTCGCCGGAGGTGCCAGCATTCTAGGGGCTTATTTCAGCCGGGTCCCTGACCACACACACACGACCACACTGGCGCTGAGCTCATACATATTTGACACTAGCGCATGGCCGTGCGGTCATGAGAACCTTATATAGCTGCAGCACCTACAGTACCTTCCAAGAACGACCAATGGAAGGCTGCCACAGAACTTGATCAGGTACAGGACCTTCCTGGAGGATCAATGGAAGTTGCTGCAGTACCTGACCATGTGACCCTTGATCTCCACTGAGAGATCTTACCCTGGGCATGCTCAGTGTGTGCAAAGCAGGACAGTCCCAGAAAAGCCTGCTCGCCACAGATCAGAGCAGGGTACAATAGCAGAGCCTGGAGAGGCAGCAGTAACCCTTTGCACAATATCAGACTCAGTGAGACGCTGGGACTGACGTCTCCGCTGAGCAGGCTCCACGGCGGCCGATGCAGAATGGGAGACTGCAGCAGACACGACTCGAGATTCCCCCTGTGCAGCAGCAGGAACTCGACTCTAACAGACCTCACATGTACTTTCCTCATAATTGTGGAACATCTGGCAGCATATGTGTCTCCATGCAGCATCCTTTCTATTGCGGTCTGCATAATTGGCGTTCCGTTGGTCCCATATATCAGGCCTCTCCTGCACCAGAACAATCAGCATTTCCACATTAATATGTCTGGCCATGTTGCTGTTATCCATGAAGGCGTGCTCCTGGCTTTTTTATAGTTTGCCAGGAAAATATGCCTGCTAAGCTTCCTGTTCTTGGCTGATGAAATTTCCTGTCAGTAGGAAAATGTGTGCGTATTTTTGTCGCAAGCTACATGGATGCTCTGTGTGGTGTCCAAGTTTTTCTCGCACCCATAGGCTTCCATTGGCAAGTCTCGGATGACATACGCGTACAATTGCAGCATGCTGTGATTTTACCCGCACGTCCGATGCGCCTGAGAAAATAAATGGTGATGTGAGCTGCCCCTTAAAATATCACTGATCCGAGTGTCATGTGATGTTTTATTGCATAGCACTCGCCCGTATTCTACGGTACTGTGATGCCGGCTTAAGTCCTCATCTCTGTACAGAGGTTAAAGGATGAAGGTCAGGGCTCCACTGGGATCTGATAGTCTGAGTAACTAATGCAAAATTTTTCTGTACAAATCTTATTTGGAGCTATTAGGTGACCTCAAAAAGAGCCATGTTATATACTTTATCTGATTATTAAAGTTATGTCTTCTAGGTTGTTATGTTAAAGCAGCTCATAGTATGTAACTCAGAGCACTGTCCAATCGTGTGGTATATGTTATTTCTCCCAAAGGAAGAAAATATGAACTGGAAACGTAGGAAACAAACATGTTTAGATAGTGGGACTTCTGAGGCCGGCGTCACACTCGGCGTAAGACAATACGGTCCGTATTTTACGGCCGTAATATGGCCGTAATACGGGGAACTGTTCCCAATATAGTGATCCGTAGGCAGGGTGTGTCAGCGTATTTTGCGCATGGCATCCTCCGTATGTAATCCGTATGGCATCCGTACTGCGATATTTTCTCGCAGGCTTGCAAAACCGACATCTAATGGATTTATGGGCTCAAATGTTCGGGAAAACATATATACAGTATATATATATGTCATTGAGACACATATATATATATATATATATAGTCTGTATTTATATTTACTACAGCGCGATATCTGTGAAAAGCCGGTAATTCAATTGCCGGCTTTTCATTTCTCCTTCCCAAACCCGACAGGATATGAGACATGGTTTACATACAGTAAACCATCTCATATCCCCATTTTTTTTTGCATATTCCACACTACTAATGTTAGTAGTGTGTGTATGCAAAATTTGGGCGCTGTAGCTGCTAAAATAAAGGGTTAAATGGCGGAAAAAATTGGCGTGGGCTCCCGCGCAATTTTCTCCGCCAGAGTGGTAAAGCCAGTGACTGACGGCAGATATTAATATCCAGGAGAGGTTCCATGGTTATTGGCCCCCCCGTGGCTAAAAACATCTGCCCCCAGCCACCCCAGAAAAGGCACATCTGGAAGATGCGCCTGTTCTGGCACTTGGCCACTCTCTTCCCATTCCCCTGTAGCGGTGGGATATGGGGTAATGAAGGGTTAATGCCACCTTGCTATTGTAAGGTGACATTAAGCCAGATTAATAATGGAGAGGTGTCAATTATGACATGATGCGCCCCCTGGTGGATGTCCTCATATGACCTGTAGCGTGGGAAAAAGTTCCCAGGCTGCAGTTCATGAGAACATCCAGCAGGGGCGCATAACCGCGACTGAAGGAAATGTAGGTCAATGACCTACATTTCCTTCATTCGCCGGGGAATTACAAGCACGAGCACAGCTGCATTTGCAGGGCTCCTGCTTGTAAATTATTTTAACCCCTTCAGATGGATTACCTCGTGGGACGTGACGGGTCAGCAGAAGGTATGTATATTGTGGGTTTATTGTTTTGCCAAGCGAGGGTCTGCAAATGGATTGAGAGAGCAATAAAATATTAAAACAACCTGTGTGTTTATTTCATTAAAATACTTTTAAATCATGTGTGTGTGTTTTTTTTAACCCTTTCAAACAATTGGATTAATAATGGATAGGTGTCATAATTGACGCCTCTCCATTATTAACCTGGCTTAATGTCACCTTACAATAGCAAGGTGGCATTAACCCTTCATTACCCCATATCCCACCGCTACACGGGAATGGGAAGAGAGTGGCCAAGTGCCAGAATAGGCGCATCTTCCAGATGTGCCTTTTCTGGGGTGGCTGGGGGCAGATGTTTTTAGCCACGGGGGGGCCAATAACCATGGACCCTCTCCTGGATATTAATATCTGCCGCGGGAGCCCATGCCAATTTTTTCCGCCATTTAACCCTTTATTTTAGCAGCTACAGCACCCAAATTTTGCATACACACACTACTAACATTAGTAGTGTGGAATATGCAAAAAAAAAGGGGATATGAGATGGTTTACTGTATGTAAACCATGTCTCATATCCTGTCGGGTTTAGGCAGGAGAAATGAAAAGCCGGCAATTGAATTACCGACTTTTCACTAACACCGCTGCATATTTCTCGCAAGTCACACTGCTGGTCCGTGTGGAATCCGTATTTTTCTCGCCCCCATAGACTTTCATTGGCGTATTATTTGCGCAATACGCTGACAAGCGCAGCATGCTGCGATTTTGTACGGCCGTAGAACGCCGTATATTAAGGATCCGTAATATACGGCTGATAGGACGAGACCCATTGAGAAGCATTGTGCCGTATGTTATGCGAGTTTTACGCACGTAGTTTCTGCGCTCTTACGTCCGTAAAACTCGCATGTGTGACGGCGGCCTAAGAAGTATGCCAGCACTACTTTTAGCATTATTGCTGTCAGCATTGCTATGAAATTTTATGTTCAACAGTTAAATGGTGAGTGCATAAAATGGTTGGTAATTAGATAGCACATCGTGTATGTAAGCAAAATACCATTGTGCTTCAGGAAACATTCACATTATCATGGGTTTTACAACAAAAGAGTTCACAGAGAAATCAAATACTTTTTTGTCCTTTACTGCGTAATTAATTTTACATGGCATCTAACAAAGGTAAAAGCGATTACATTAATACAATGTCAGCATTCCTGTGTTTATGCAAAATTCGGAATTAAGACTTCATCTTTTCCTCTTTGTTCTCATAAACTAATGAATGAAAAGGTGAATATTTTAAGATCTGCAAGCGAAAAACTGCTGTGAAGACTTTATTATGCGGTTCTACTGTATCGGATTGTTCTGTAACGCTAACATTATATGTAACTATTCATTTTCATCACTTGCCCTTGATTAATCCAGTCATAAGAGGTAGATGCAGACCCAGCAATCTCACACCAGTTAATTAAATTATCAACACATTTACTTCCCTAGGTTCAAATAACCTTTGTAAAATAAGGTATCACAGACTTTTGCTAATATATTTATTTAACAGTGACATCTACATTTTCTGCACAAAGGAAACTCTATATGGTACACCTACTATCCAATACCAATGTTTCTCTTTTTCCTTTTGTCTAAAACTACCAGTGATGCATTTACACTAATGTTTTAATTTTCTTCTTATAGTATGTTATCAGTTATCATAAACTTGTAAAATTAAGGTTCTATCAGCTACGGCAACTTCTTACATTTTACAATTTAGGTTCTGCAATACATTGGGTCAGAGTAATCAGAGTAATTATTCTCATGGTCTACTATCATTGTATATATTAATACAAATAGTGTCCAAAATATTTTTTGTAAAGGGATGGCACTTCAATTAATAATAATAACTCAATTTTGGACTAACGTAAATTACTGCTGAATGAAGAGGACCATACAAATTTAATAGATCTTTATTAAATACAAAATAAAAACAATATATAATAAAATTATAAAGAAAAAGTAACACTAGCGGAGTACTCAGTAGGGGCGTATAACTAATATATCCAAGAATAAGAATATTCCAAAAAATAAAGAACTAATAAATATCTTGTGCAAAGACTATGCAATACCACTGGTATACATTTATGACTAATGAGTAAGGATTACATAATCCCAAACAGCTAGCTAGATAGATCACAATAAATATGTAACTATAATATGCAACTATCATTCAAAAGCTGCTTGGAAAAAATGCATGTAGCAAAGATGGCTGTGAGCCAAGTGCTATAAAAGTCCACAGAGTCCACAGATGTAAATAATGTAAATAATTAAACAAATAATTTAAGATGTGGAATAGGAATGCCATAGAAATAATTACCTTAGTGGAAAAAAATGTGCTGTAGGTTCGAAAAGAATATCACATCCACCACCCCGATGCGCGTTTCGCAACACTAGTTTCTTCCAGGGGCATCCTCTTTTAAAAACAGGAGTACTGTTTCAAAATGAATAGGCCGCAAATTCATTAGGCCTTTTTCTATTCCTATGTTGTGTGCTCTGAGCTCTAATTCCTACGCAGTACAGGTGTAACATGTTGTTCCTTGGCTGCTCCCTATGTTTTGTTCTGACTTTAATTGACTGGGCTAGCTCATGTAATGTGATAGCTCAAGGGATTTATAGAGATGGCTATGCAGCCACACCGGACATTATTAGCCTGCTCTCTGAGTCTTCAGCAGTGTCTGAGATGGTGTCAGCAAATGAGTACATACTGTATACTGTACATATTTTTTTCTGATTCTCTCAAAGCAAATTGCAAATTGTTTGAATTTCAGAAAATCCAATCAAACCCAATTCTCCACAGATTCATCCACTCATTTACATGCACTATTTTCTGTACTTGGAGGATTTTAAGTCTACACGGTAGAATGGATTCTCCATTCCTATTTGTTTTGCTTTTCATAAGGCAATTGTACTGAGGCCTATGTAGATTCTGAGCTGGGAAAAAAAACATGTTCGCTCGGTCTCTGTTGTTTAAACGACATTTTTTTGATGAAAATCTACATACTTTATTTTCTACAGAAGAGGAGCAAACAGCACTGAGGGCCCTGGAGAAGTTGTCCGATGAGCACAGGACACCAGAAGGAGGTAGGATTCCATATTCTATTAGACCACGCTCTAGGAAGTTCCCCCCATTATCAACATGCAGTAATATAGACCCTTTTGCACAGGTGGTAACGAAAGATTTTTTAAATATTCCCAAATTTCTTCAGGGTGACAATCTGACGAGAGATGAGCGCAGCGCCTCCGTACTCTGCAGGACCTGCCAGGAATAGTGGTCAAACCAGCAGACAAGGGGGGCAATATAGTCATATGGCCAACGGACATGTATGAACGTGAGGCCGTCCACCAACTTAACAATTCCACCTGTTACAAAAGATTGTCTTTCAACCCCTTGTCTGCCTACAGTGCCACTCTTGCCGCTATCCTGGCAGGTGCTGTGGAGGGGGAGGTTATCACTAAAGAGCTAGCTGCCGCCCTTACTGTCACTGAATCTGTAATATCTACTTTCTATTTACTCCCGAAAATACACAAGAATGTACATTCACCACCGGGATGCCCCAAGTGGATTGATTCAATTCTCCAGCACCTTGTGGAGGGATTACCCTCATATTTAAAGGATACAACCCACTTGTTGCGGGGTGTGTGCGCTTACTCCAGGAACCCCTACACTGGTGCAGCTCCTCATAAAGTATAGTCTTATTAGATCTTGCTATCGATTTATAGCTAAATTTATGCTTTGCATTATGCTACCTCTGTGAAGCTTAATTTGTTACATTTATATGTAGCCTGTTAAATCAGGCGTACATATATATATATGCACCCTCTCTTATACCATCCTATCTGGATGGGGAGTTAATTATATGTTATTTATCTTGTGTTGAGTGGCTCCTGTATACGCGCACACTTATTTTTTGTACCTCTGTATAGCTGTTGATTTTTTATTGCATGCCATCCCTAAGCCTGGTGTTTGATTGTCCTATTTACTGCTTATAATAAAGAATTTTCATTTTTAGATATTTGGACTCTTTTGGTCGTCTTTTTCTGGCTTCATTGCCTTTTCTCTCCCCAGATTCTGAGCTGGACAGTGTGGTATCTCCGGATAGAGCAGGAACACTGGTAGTAAATAATTTGAATGGCTGTAAATAATGAACAAGGACAAACTTACCAAGCCAGATATGTGCAGAAGGCAACAAAAATAAAAGCAACCTGAGAATAAGGAGAGCTGTGGTACACAAAGAGGTACCATGTAACAAGCAGCTGCACTAAAGCAAGGAATGAGAGAGTTAGGCTGGAATCACACACAACGTATAAAAAAAGTCAGTTTTTCACGGCCGAGATTCGCAGAAATGTTCCCCAACAGTGATCCGTATATCATCCGTGTGAAATGCGAGGATGCGATTTTTTCTCATTAAAATATCCGTTTGATGTCCATATGTCATCCGTATGGCATCCATATGGCGAGATTTTCTAGCCAGCTTGCAAAATGGACACATAATGGATCCATGGCCTCAAATATTCGTGCAAACATATATATATATATATATATATATATATATATATATATATATATATATATATATATATATATATATATATATATATATACAGTTAGGTCCATATATATTTGGACAGAGACAACATTTTTCTTATTTTGGTTATAGACATTACCACAATGAATTTTAAACAAAACAATTCAGATGCAGTTGAAGTTCAGACTTTCAGCTTTCATTTGAGGGTATCCACATTAAAATTGGATGAAGGGTTTAGAAGTTTCAGCTTCTTAACATGTGCCACCCTGTTTTTAAAGGGACCAAAAGTAATTGGACAGATTCAATAATTTTAAATAAAATGTTTATTTTTAGTGCTTGGTTGAAAACCCTTTGTTGGCAATGACTGCCTGAAGTCTTGAACTCATGGACATCACCAGACTCTGTGTTTCCTCCTTTTTGATGCTCTGCCAGGCCTTCACTGCAGTGGTTTTCAGTTGCTGTTTGTTTGTGGGCCTTTCTGTCTGAAGTTTAGTCTTTAACAAGTGAAATGCATGCTCAATTGGGTTGAGATCAGGTGACTGACTTGGCCATTCAGGAATATTCCACTTCTTTGCTTTAATAAACTCCTGGGTTTCTTTGGCTTTATGTTTTGGGTCATTGTCCATCTGTAGTATGAAACGACGACCAATCAGTTTGGTTGCATTTGGCTGAATCTGAGCACACAGTATGGCTCTGAATACCTCAGAATTCATTCGGCTGCTTTTGTCCTGTGTCACATCATCAATAAACACTAGTGACCCAGTGCCACTGGCAGCCATGCATGCCCAAGCCATCACACTGCCTCCGCCGTGTTTTACAGATGATGTGGTATGCTTTGGATCATGAGCTATACCACACCTTCGCCATACTTTTCTCTTTCCATCATTCTGGTAGAGGTTGATCTTGGTTTCATCTGTCCAAAAAATGTTCTTCCAGAACTGTGCTGGCTTTTTTAGATGTTTTTTAGCAAATTCCAGTCTAGCCTTTTTATTCTTGATGCTTATGAGTGGCTTGCACCGTGCAGTGAACCCTCTGTATTTACTTTCATGCAGTCTTCTCTTTATGGTAGATTTGGATATTGATACGCCTACCTCCTGGAGAGTGTTGTTCACTTGGTTGGCTGTTGTGAAGGGGTTTCTCTTCACCATGGAGATTATTCTGCGATCATCCACCACTGTTGTCTTCCGTGGGCGCCCAGGTCTTTTTGCATTGATGAGTTCACCAGTGCTTTCTTTCTTTCTCAGGATGTACCAAACTGTATATTTTGCCACTCCTAAGATTTTAGCAATTTCTCGGATGGGTTTTTTCTGTTTTTGCAGCTTAAGGATGGCTTGTTTCACCTGCATGGAGAGCTCCTTTGACCGCATGTTTACTTCACAGCAAAACCTTCCAAATGCAAGCACCACACTTCAAATCAACTCCAGACCTTTTATCTGCTTAATTGAGAATGACATAACGAAGGGATTACCCACACCTGTCCATGAAATAGCCTTGGAGTCAATTGTCCAATTACTTTTGGTCTCTTTAAAAACAGGGTGGCACATGTTAAGGAGCTGAAACTCCTAAACCCTTCATCCAATTTTAATGTGGATACCCTCAAATGAAAGCTGAAAGTCTGAACTTCAACTGTATCTGAATTGTTTTGTTTAAAATTCATTGTGGTAATGTCTATAACCAAAATAAGAAAAATGTTGTCTCTGTCCAAATATATATGGACCTAACTGTATATATATATATGTGGCGCCCCTAGGGGTATTTGCCACAAAAATAGTTATTGACACCAAATACAAATATTAAAATAGCAAGACTGTACTACCATCTCTGGCTAGAAGGGGGATCTCCAGAGACTCCCCTTGATCTATTCTGGTCTGAGAAAAGGACTGGCAGTTGGGTTGAGGAGCTGAAAGTGAGAGGTCGTATAACTGAACTCCTAACAGCCCTATGACGGATTATAGGCCCGTAATATCCATAGTAGGAAAAGAGGAATAGAGAAAAAGGACATTGTGAGAACCGGGTAGCAATAATTTCTACCCAAAATAGGCGCAGAGACGGATACCGGATTCGTGGCTATATTCGATATATATAATACAGCAACCGGAAGAAAGTGAGGTGATATCAGCTTCACCAGGGTAAGACGCAGCAACAGACACAGAGTTCAGCGGTACTCCCAAAGGGGGTAAGCCGACAAAAAGGACTCGGGTTGTCTGTCGAACCAGAGCACAGAAGAGACAGATTGGGTCGGCAGCCAGTTCACATACAGCAGCAGGGCCATACAGAAACTGCGCATAATAAGAGGTGGAAATCCTGACAGGGTCAAAGTAATTCAGAGTTCTTATATAGACTCCGGTGACAGTATTGGTTGCAAATCCCTTTTTGTTGAAGTAAACTGGTTAAACGTTTCAGCGCCTCAGTCTTTCATTTGGACAATAGCCATCGATCCAGGATCGGGGTCATCACAGCTGAGAGGACCTGCTGCTGATCAAGTAAGTGTCTGTTCCTTCATGATATCCCTTGCACTGTGCATCGCCTGAGGCCACAGCACCGGGTCAAGCCACTAGTGACATCCCCCTCAAGAGACAGACCTCTTTGATCTGGTGCTGGGTACCTCGGTCTCCCGGGCGTCACATATATATATACTGAGTCACATATATATATATCTTTATATTTCATACACAGCTAGATAGAAGAATAGCCGATAATTCAATTGTCGGCATCTGTAAAATCGTTACAGAACCTGACAGGATATGAGACATGGTTTACATGCAGTAAACCATTGCATATCGGTTAGATTTTTATATGTCCCTGACTAATAATGTTAGTTGTGTATGTGTAAAATTTTGGAGCTGTAGGTGTTAAATTAAAGGATTAATTCATGGAATAATCTAGCGTGGGCTCCCACGCAATTTTCTCTGCCAGAGAGGGAAAGCCAGTGACTGAGGGCAGATATTAATAGCCTAGAGAGGGACCATGGTTACTGATTCCCCTGGCTAAAAAAAATCTGCCCTCAGCCACCCCAAAAAAGGCGCATCTGTAAGATGCTCCTATTCCGGCACTTAGCCTCTCTCTTCCCATTGCCCTGTAGCGGTGACATATGGGGTAATAAGATGTTAATGTCACCTTGCTATTGTAAGGTGACATTAAGACTGGTTAATAATGGAGAGGTATCAATAAGACACCTCTCCATTATTAATCCAATAGTATGAAATGGTTAAAAATAGACAAACACATTAAGAATAAGGTCTTTTAATGAAATAATGAAGCACACAGGTTTAACATCTTTATTACACTCAGTCCAAGCGAGGCCCTCCTTTGCAAAATAAAAAAGCAACAATATCCCATACCTGTCCGCTGTACATTCAAGTCCCACGCTGCAATCCATCTCCAGGGGTTAAATAGTTTACAACTGGGAGCGGTGCTAATGCTACTGGACAGACTGAAAACCAAGGAGGAATGAATAAATAGAAGCTGCCTGCACAGCCTCCCAGCCTGACCGGACATGAACTCATTAGCGTGGGAAATTTTCTGAACATTTTCCCACGCTGTCAAGTTCACCGCATCAGACGGAGAGTCTGCGCATGCTCAGTGAATACCGCTGACATCACATAGGCTGCGCTGACTCCCCGCCTAATGCGGTGAATTTGACAGCGTGGTAAAATGTTCAGAAACTTTCCCATGCTAATGAGTTCATGTCCGGTCAGGCGGCGATTCTGCACAGGCAGCTTTTCATTCATTCCTCCATGATTTAAAGCCGGCCAGTAGCATTAGCACCGCTCCAGTTGTAAACTATTTAACTCCTTGAGATGGATTGCAGAGTGGGAATGGACTGTACAGCGGACAGGTATGTGATATTGTTGCTTTTTTATTTTGCATTTTTTTTACAGAAGAACGAGGGCTTTGCTTGGACTGAGAGTGTAATAAAGATGCTAAACCTATGTGCTTCATTATTTCATTAAAATACTTTATTCTTAATGTGTGTGTGTATTTTTAACCCTTTCATACTATTGGATTAATAATGGAGAGGTGTCTTATTGACACCTCTCCATTATTATCCACGCTTATTGTCACTTTACAATAGCAAGGTGACATTAACCCCTTATTACCCCATATGCCACCGCTACAGGGCAATGGGAAGAGAAAGGCTAAGTGCCGGAATAGGCGCATCTTATAGATGCACCTTTTCTGGGGTGGCTGGGGGCAGATGTTTTTAGCCAGGGGTGGGCCAATAACCATGGTCCCTCTTTAGGCTATTAATATCTGCCCTCAGTCACTAGCTTTCCCTCTCTGGCAGAGAAAATTGCGTGGGAGCCCAAGCCAGTTTTTTCCGTGAATTAATCCTTTAATTTAACACCTACAGCTCTAAAATTTTACACTGACACTACTAACATTATTAGCCAGGGACATATATAAATCTAATGGATATGCAATTGTTTACTAAATGTAAACCATGTGTCATATCCTGTCAGGTTCTGCAATGATTTTACAGAACCCGACAATTGAATTATCATCTATTCAGCTATATAACTCTCTCTGAAATATAAAGATGGATAGATAGATAGATAATATATATACACATATATGTGTGTCACTGATATATATATATATATATATATATATATATATATATATATATATATATATATACTGTATATATATATATATATATATATATATATATATATATATATATATATATATATACACTGTGTTCCAAATTATTATGCACAAAGCGTTTAGGAGTGATAAGGTTAAAATTTGTTTGTTTGTCATTTAAACTCATTGATGGTGATGTGTGTCAGGGCTCTTTATGTCACTGAAAGCAATTGCAGATACCTGTGCAAATTAGTTTGGCAGGTGTGTCCAAATAAAGGCAAGACTACTTAAGAAGGCTGTTCCACATTATTAAGCAGCCTACATTTTTTGCCAAAATGGGAAAGAAAAAGGATGCGTCGGCTGCTGAGAAGCAACAAATTGTGGAGTATTTAGGTCAAGGCATGACTACAATCAACATTGCTAAGACACTTCATCGTGATCATCGCACAATCAAGAAGTATGTAGCTGATTCCCAGCACACACGTGTGCGTGCTGATAAGGAAAAATTGAGGACACTTTCCAACAGGCAATTGCGTAAGGTTAAAAGAGCAGCAACAAAAATGCCTTGTCATAGCAGCAGACAAGTTTTTGAAGCTGCTGGTGCCTCCAACGTTCCCAGAACAACAAGATGCAGGGTCCTTCAGAGGTTTGCAGCTGTGCGTAAGCCATCCTGTTGACCACCTTTATCCACTGCACACAAGCAGAAACACGGCTCCAGTGGGCCAAATGATACATGAAGACTGGCTTCCAAACTGTTTTGTTCACCAATGAGTGCCGTGCAATGCTCGGTGGTCCAGATAGAGGGAGTGGAGGATGGCTGGTTGATGGACACCCCATGAAAACACGGCTAAGGCACCAACAAGGAGGAGGTGGAGTCATGTTTTGGGCTGGAATCATGGGGAGAGAGATTGTCGGCCCCTTTATGATCCCTGAAGAGGTAAAGATGAACTCCATAATCTATGTGGAGTTTCTAAAACAACACTTCCTGCCATGGTTCAAGAGGAAGAACCGTGCTTTCCGCAGCAAGATTATTTTCATGCATGATAATGCACCATCTCATGCTGCAAAAAAACACATCTGCATCTCTGGCTGCTATGGGCATAAAATAGGACAAACTTATGGTGTGGCCACCATCTTCCCCTGACCTCAACCCCATTGAGAACCTCTGGAGCATCATCAAAAGGAGTGTCTATGATGGCGGGAGGCAGTTCACATCTAAGCAACAGCTCTGGGAGGGTATTCTGTCCACATGCAAAACAATTGAAGCAGTAACCATCCAAAAACTGACAAATTCAATGGACGAGAGAGTTCAGAAGCTTCTTTCGAACAAGGGGTCCTATGTGCAAATGTGACATCACCTAGAATAAAGTTTTCACTTGAAAACTGTTTGATTTCATTTTGTAATAAGCTGATAATGCTTATAACTTTACAATTGACCATTTTTTTGTTCAAAATAAAAAAAAGGTTGAAAACTGCTGTGCATAATAATTTGGAACATGCATTTTGAGTGCTTACTTTTTTTAAAAAGATACTGTTTTCATAGGCAGTTTGTTCCAAAACATTGCAATTATACTAGAATAGTAGATGACTGGAAAATAACAATGACTGCAATTCAGATAGGTAATTTAGAGAAAATAATTTGGAACACAGTGTATATATACACTCACCGGCCACTTTATTAGGTACACCATGCTAGTAACGGGTTGGACCCCCTTTTGCCTTCAGAACTGCCTCAATTCTTCGTGGCATAGATTCAACAAGGTGCTGGAAGCGTTCCTCAGAGATTTTGGTCCATATTGACATGATGGCATCACACAGTTGCCGCAGATTTGTCGGCTGCACATCCCAAAGATGCTCCATACAAGGCAGGATGGATCCATGCTTTCATGTTGTTTACGCCAAATTCTGACCCTACCATCCGAATGTCGCAGCAGAAATCGAGACTCATCAGACCAAACAACGTTTTTCCAATCTTCTACTGTCCAATTTCGATGAGCTTGTACAAATTGTAGCCTCAGTTTCCTGTTCTTAGCTGAAAGGAGTGGTACCCGGTGTGGTCTTCTGCTGCTGTAGCCCATCTGCCTCAAAGTTCGACGCACTGTGCGTTCAGAGATGCTCTTAGGCCTACCTTGGTTGTAACGGGTGGCGATTTGAGTCACTGTTGCCTTTCTATCAGCTCGAACCAGTCTGCCCATTCTCCTCTGACCTCTGGCATCAACAAGGCATTTCCGCCCACAGAACTGCCGCTCACTGGATTTTTTTTCTTTTTCGGACCATTCTCTGTAAACCCTAGAGATGGTTGTGCGTGAAAATCCCAGTAGATCAGCAGTTTCTGAAATACTCAGACCAGCCCTTCTGGCACCAACAACCATGCCACGTTCAAAGGCACTCAAATCACCTTTCTTCCCCATACTGATGCTCGGTTTGAACTGCAGGAGATTGTCTTGACCATGTCTACATGCCTAAATGCACTGAGTTGCCGCCATGTGATTGGCTGATTAGAAATTAAGTGTTAACAAGAAGTTGGACAGGTGTACCTAATAAAGTGGCCGGTGAGTGTATATATATATATATATATATATATATATATATATATATATATATATATATATATATATATATATATATATACACCTATACTATGTGTACACATTTATCTATTTTATTGCAAGCTGTCAGTGTGATTTTATATTAAACCTCACTGAATTGCTGGCTTTTCTATAGGACAGCGGTGCGTATTTCTCTCAAGTCACACTGATGGTCCATGTGGTGTGCGAGTTTTTCTCGTACCCATAGACTATCATTGGCGAGTCTCGGCTGTAATACGGTGCAAATCACAGCCTGCTGCAATTTCTCTCGCACGTATAATACAGCCGAGACAACAATGGATGATAAGAGCTGCCCCATAGATTAACATTGGTCCGAGTGCTATGCGATTTTTTATCGCATAGCACTTGTCCGTACCATGCTCTAGTATGACTCCGGCCTTAGTTTGCCTCTCAGAGTCCCATGACCAGAGTTGTGGCACTGGGAGTGGTAAATGACATGGAAAAGTGTGGCTCTTGATTGTAGATTAATGACTCAAGTTAGCCATTAGAGTTAGCCATTAGAGTCATAATTAGTGTTGAGCATTCCGATACCGCAAGTATCGGGTATCGGCCGATACTTGCGGGTATCGGAATTCCGATACCGAGATCCGATACTTTTGTGGTATCGGGTATCGGTATCGAAACAACATTAATGTAAGAATGTGTAAAAGAGAGAATTAAAATAAAAAATATTGCTATACTCACCTCTCCGACGCAGCCTGCACCTTACCGAGGGAAGCGGCAGCGTTCTTTGTTTAAAATTCGCGCTTTTCTTTCCTTTACGTGAAGTCCCGGCTTGTGATTGGTTGCGTCGCAGTCACATGGGCGACGCAACCAATCACAAGCCGTGACGTCACGGGAGGCTGGACACGCGCGCATTTTAAAATGAGCGCTTGTCCAGCCTCCCGTGACGTCCCGGCTTGTGATTGGTTGCATCGCGGTCAACCAATCACAAGCCGGGAGGCTGGACACGTGCGCATTTTAAAATGAGCGCTTGTCCAGCCTCCCGTGACGTCCCGGCTTGTGATTGGTTGCATCGCGGTCAACCAATCACAAGCCGGGAGGCTGGACACGCGCGCATTTTAAAATGAGCGCTTGTCCAGCCTCCCGTGACGTCCCGGCTTGTGATTGGTTGCATCGCGGTCAACCAATCACAAGCCGGGAGGCTGGACACGCGCTCATTTTAAAATGCGCGCGTGTCCAGCCTCCCGGCTTGTGATTGGTTGACCGCGATGCATAATTAAATGCATAACACATCTATGAACAACCTCTTGATTAACTATTTTGTATAGCATTATTATTACATTGTGAGTAAAAGTTTTAAATATTATTATTATCACCTTGTTGTCTGCTGGCTAACATTTGGGTGTATACACACCTATAGTTGTGCATTAGTTTGCTTGTTGACAGATTATAATATTATTATTTCATAACAACTTGGCTTCATTTTTTTCCTTTTTGTTTAATTATTATATTTTTATTTTTTATTTATTTTTTCATTTTTTATTTATTTTATTCACTTTATTATTCATTTTTATTTTTGTGTTTTATTTTAATTTTATTATATTATTTTTATTTATGTTGTTTAATTGCACTTGAATTTAATTATATGTTATTAATAGTCACTTTATAATATTATTATATGATTCACTATCATTATTGATAATCACTGTGTATTCTGTATTGAGATACCTGTATTCACAATTATTATGATTTTATTATTTTAGGTTTTCCTAGTTTAATCCAATCTTGGCTGGTATAGGGTTCAGTTATTTGAGTGATGGACCATGCCGTTTTATAGTTTTACTATATTCATGGCTATTTCCATACCTTTTGTCCCTCATTTGCGGCTGAATTCTATATTTAGTCCTCCTGGGTCTGGTGTGCATGCCCAGAACTGACGATGTCTGGCCTTTCCTGATGCACTCCACAAGATTCACATGCGGCCTTGGTTGCTGTGCAACCTGGTCGCGTGCGTTCTGGGAGCGCAGGAGGAAGTGACCTTTTTTGATACCGATCTGCTTCCGTGCATGCGCCATATATGACCCAGCACTTGTTTACTTGTGACGCTCATCATTGGACGAGTGCCCCTATTTATATCTATACCGGAGCTAGTATAAGCCATGCCTCCTGATGAAGTTGTGACAAAACATGCGTAGGGACAGCGGGCTTGGGGGAACTCCCTGCCGTTTATATATGTAAGTAAAGGGTCCACTGTTCTCTGGTTGTCACAAGACTATACATGTTTATTAAGCACTAATTGCACTTTATTGATACTCTACCTTTGATGCCCATGAACTCGTACACTGCACCATGCTATTCATTTGTATTCCCTTATATGGGATCATTAGGTTACTAGCTTATGGTGCTTATTTGCCCATAAGGGGAGTGGTTGGTAGACAGCATATTGCACCAATTGATCTGTTAAATTTTATATACAGTGACCTTTGTGAGCATAATTTTGTAACATAATTTTGGAATTTTTCCTTTTGAAAGTTCTTTCGCCTGCTTAGCGAGTGCTGCTCTGAATTTTAATTGTGTTATGTATTTAATTATGTAATAAAATATATTTATTTTATCCAAATATACTCTTTGGTCCTTTTGCTTAAAATAGCGTATAAGGAATTTTTTGATGCATACAAATAGCTAAGTCATACTGCCTGAACGATAGACAGCTGTCATGCATTTATTATAACACTAGATGGAGGCCTGATGCTATTGCATCGGGAGAGCGGTAATGTCACGATGGGGGCAGGCTTTGCAGCATTGAGAATCTCTCCCCCCATGTGCTCAACCACCTATCCACTTTCTCTTTCCCCATGTGCTGACTTCTCCTGTCTGTGCTCTCTTCTTTGACCTGTCTACCCCATGTGCTATGCAATCTTGTACAAAGATGGCAGCGGTGAGTGAATCATTCGGCTGATCCCGGTGGCAGCGTGTTCGTGATGGTGTACCGCTGGTAGTACCGCGCAAGAGCCTGTGTATGGTGTATACAGTGTCTGTGTGTGTGGTGCATATGGCATGTACAGTGTGTGTGTGAGTACGGCATATACAGTGTGTTTGTGTGTGTCGTGCATACGGCATATACAGTGTGTGTGTTTGTGTGTGGTGCGACAGTGTTCCGCTGGTGGTATCGTGCAAGAGGCTGGTACCACCAGCAGTTTCCATATTGAGACACCCATCACTTGGGTGTCCCAATATGGAGGTCTGTGAACTTCTGCCGCTTGGAATTCTGAGATCCGGACACATCTGGACAGAACAGGATGTGAAGACATTACAAGGTAAGCATATATTAAGATTATCACCTGCTCACTCCATTTTTTGTGTGCTTAAAAGCCATCATGAATGCTGTAGACACCCTTAACATGCATTTGCAGTCCTTGTTTTTGGAGGTGGCAATCATCAAGAGGCAACAACAGAATGAGGTATCCACTCCTACACAGGTTATACTTCACCCAAAACAGTCTTCTGAGCCTAAAATAATTTTACTGATTGTTTCAATAAAGTTGCTGTTGCTGAGTCAATGATTCTCATCTAGATTCAGGGAAATCATAAAGTGGAAGACTACTGCTCTCAGCTCAGTGGGCTTCAGCGTTCTTCTGCTCAGGGTCCAGCAAGCACTGTAATAAGGTGCTCTCCCCAATTCATTCCACCCTGCATAGTTAGGAACCATACAGTTTCTGATGCGTGTTGGGGAGAACACCTTATTGCCGTGCACACTGGAGGTCACTGTAATGGAAATAGCAGTGACTCACCGGCATCTTGGCAGAAAAACTCTGTGGCCAGTACCCATAGAAGGGCACAATAGGTACGCATAATCACACTAGGGTGCAGGCATGGTATTTCGGGGCCACCATTACATGTTACAGGGCAGTGTGATGCTGTTATGAGGGGGTTGGTACATAAATAAAGACAGAAGGCACAAATTTCTTCAAGGTACCACATGCCCCTGAGCCTGGAAGAAATCATTAGCATAGAGAAGTAAAAGACAATTCTTCAACAACAAGACCGCAGACATGAAGCATAAAGATTTTAGCATTTCTATCACCTGTATGTGCATATTAATAAGTTATATTCATCCCGGGATGTGAAAGATTCCCTTAAAGCTTTATAGAGGTTATTAGGTTTTTCAAATTATTATCGTAAGTTCATTAAGATCTTCTCTGTCAAACCTCTTATAGATATGACCAAGAAGGGTGCTGACTTGTCCTCTTGGTCTACTGAGGTATATATACTGTTGATGCTTTTGCTGGCCTCAAGACAGCGTTTTCTTAAGCTCCTGTCCTCAGTCAACCTGATGTTGATTTGTCTTTTGTGGATGAGGTAGACAACTCTTCTGTGGGGATGGGTGCTGTTCTTTCACAGATGAAGAATGGTTACCTTCATCCTTTTTATACTTGGACATTCTCACAATCCGAGTCCAACTATAATATAGGCAACCAGGAACTCAGCTGTTAAGAAGAATGGAGCAATTAGTTGGTGGCTAGGCATAGAGTAGCTTTATTGTTCAAAAAATGTACTGTATGTTGATGCCACTAAGTGCTTTAATACTAAACAGGCCAGGTGGGGCCTCTTTTTCACTCTGTTTAATTTCTCTGCGACATATCTCTGTGGTAATAAGAATTTTAAGGCAGATACTTTATCACATAGTTTTGCTATGGAGTTGAGTGATGAAAATCCAGTCAAAATTCTTAGTGAAGGGGTGATGGCAGATGCTCTGGGGATTCATCTCAGACAACACATTGTGGAAGCTCTAGCTGGTGCACCGGAGAAATTGTCACTTGGCAAGCTTTTTGGGCCATCCTCTCTTTGCACTGATCTTCTTAATAAAGTACATGACTCTGTGTTGGCCGGTCATTCTGGTTCCTGGAGAGCAGTTTTCAGGTTCTTTTGATAGCAGAGTGGGCGAAAAGATTTTGATGAGTGCGTTGTAAATGCACAGATTTCTCCAGGTTTAAAGCCTCTTGCCAGGCCCCAACAAGATTTCTTTTGCCTAATCAGGTTTCACTTCAACCTTGGACTTATTTTCCATGGTGTTCCTCATGTATTGTCTAATTTCAGTGGCAATATTATGGTATGGGTGGTGGTGAACTGTTTCTACAATATCTTTCACTTAGATCCTCTGCGAAAATTGCCTACCAGTGAGAGTTTATCTACATTGTTTATCTTTCAGGTCCTTAGAATACATGGTGAATGAACCAAGAATTAGAACAATATTTAAGATGTTTTGCTTTATCTTATCAAGAGGACTGGATGGATTTTCTTCTATTGACTTAGTTAGCTCTCAAAAGCCGCACCTCTTCTGTGGTACCTCTCCCTTTATTTGTTGTTGGGGTTTTCATCCAGTTTTTGGAAATTTTCCTGGTTATCTGTCTGCGGTTCCAGAGGAGGAAAATATTCTCCTCATTTGATTAAGGTTTGGAGAGAAGTTGAAAAATGTTTTTGATAACTTGCAATTGGACCAAGAAAACTGCTAACCGCAGATGTAGAAGGGTCCCTGTCTTTAAGGTGGGAGATTGTGTTTTTCTATCTTCAAAAAATCTTCATCTTAAAGTTCCATCAAGGAAATTTACTCCTGAATGTTTTGGTCCCTATAAGGTAATTAAGATCATTAACCCTGTGATGGTCAAGCTCCAACTCCCAGCTGTATGGAGGATTTTTTCTTAAAAGGTTTGAGGGAATGCCAGGTCCTCATGATATCACTGAGGCTGGCTTGGAGAAGGACAAAGAATATGAGGTAGAATGACTTTTAGTTTTCAGATGTGTCTGATTTTGACTGCAATATTTTGTTAATAATTCCTGGATTGAAGCAGATTTGTTTATGGATAGCCTAGTGAGGGAGTTCTTTCAGTAGTGTCAGCAGTTGAGGATCTCAGTGGGTCCAGTGGTCCCTTGTAGAAGGGGAGTGCTGTCATGTGTCTGGGTTTGAACTGTTGAGCCTGTGCTTTGCAGTTGGGTTTTTTGTTCATTGAGCCACAGCAGATGCACTTTTTCTCCTGGTGTTTAGTTTCTGCTATCCCTGCTTTAGTGATTTTAGGGTAACAGGTGCTTTCATTTACACATTTATCTTCCCTATTACCTTTAGGGTGCAGCTTTATATGCTTTTCCCGTGCTGGTATTTCTTGCTGCTGATAGTCTCACTTGGATGTCCAGCCATACTGCAGAAGTTTAAGCCTGTCAGTGAAAGACCAGCTAGGGTTTTCTCTCTGCTGTTTATGTTATTTACTAGTGTTGAGCATTCCGATACCGCAAGTATCGGGTATCGGCCGATATTTGCTGTATCGGAATTCCGATACCGAGATCCGATACTTTTGTGGTATCGGGAATCGGTATCGGGATCGATATTAATGTGTAAAATAAAGAATAAAAATAAAAAATATTGATATACTCACCCTCTGACGCGCCCTGGTTTTAACCGCCAGCCTCCGTTCATAAGAATGAGCGCTTGAAAGTCCTTAGATGACGTCTCGGCCTGTGATTGGTCGCGGAGTGGTCACGTGACCGCAACGCGACCAATCACAAGCCGTGACGTCACCTAAGGTCTTTCAAGCGCTTGAAAGACCTTAGATGACGTCGCGGCTTGTGATTGGTCGCATGGCGGTCACGTGACCGCTCCGCGACCAATCACAGGCCGCGATGTCATCTAAGGACTTTCAAGCACTCATTCTTATGAACGGAGGCTGGCGGTTACAACCAGGGCACGTCAGAGGGTGAGTATATCAATATTTTTTATTTTTATTCTTTATTTTACACATTAATATGGATCCCAGGGCCTGAAGGGGAGTTTCCTCTCCTTCAGACCCTGGGAACCATCAGGATACCTTCCGATACTTGGTGTCCCATTGACTTGTATTGGTATCGGGTATCGGTATCGGTGATATCTGATACTTTTCGGGTATCGGCCGATACTATCCGATACCGATACTTTCAAGTATCGGACGGTATCGCTCAACACTATTCTTTACCCTACATCTTTGTTCTGTTTCTTTTTTTATTATTTATTTTGCATCTCATGGTTTGTTTTACTCATGTTTGGATCCTTTTCTATTTCAGCACACTGTCATTTCTGTAGGTAATTTGCACTCTGCTCTGCCTTAGTAGAAACGTGAAGCGCTCAATGGCCTTTCAGGCACCATGCGCAAGGGTTGCCATCATATAGTCTGTGGTTAGGGCTGTCCCAGCTCACTAAGGCACCACTAGGGAATGTGGGGGTCAGGATCTCTAGTCTGTGCAGGAATCGGCAGGGTTAGTTGCAGCTTTAGTGAGTTATTTATTTTCCAGAGTGAGCTGGTTGCTACACTATCATAACAGTTGCATACATCAGACACTGGCTGTGTTATTTTATGTCCTACACTGAAACATTGCAGTGTTTCAGAGAAAACATTCGTTGACAAGCCAAACTTGGACTTGGCTTTTTGGATATCTAGACTTTTCAGGACTGCAGGTGACTGCTCCCTGCTCTTCTCCCATGTCACTTTCAATACATGTGGAGCGCCCCCACAGCCGCAGGGCCGAGGGGCACCCGGTACCGGGCCTCTGCGTCTCAGTTCTGGGGTTGTCACGGTGGCTAGGCCCGGTCCGTGACCCTGCTGAGGGGCGTCCAGTGAAAGTTGAGAATGTGACGATGTCGTGGTGTGGTGCAGGTCGCGGTGAATAACGAGGACAACAGGTTGCAGTCTCTTTACCTCTTTACTGAAGGCTTCAGGATCCTCAGTCCGGAATACGGTAAACCGGGCTACCTGAGTCCGGCCGGTCCGATGGCACCTCCAGAGTTCCCTTTGCAGGTGGAAATCTGTGCCTACCTTCTAGCGCTTGTGTGTTGTAGTCCTTCCCTGCTGTGCTTACGGGATAGTCCTCACAACTGTTGTGTCTGTTTCTGAAGTTCCCTCACAACTCGATTATGATGTTCTTCTTCGTCCCCCAGATGATATGGCTAGGACGCACCCGTATGATGGGTAGGCTTGGAGGTCTTCCGGGACCCTGGAGTCACCCCTCTCCAAATGTTGCCCCCTGTGTCTTCTTTGGTGATTTTGGGTGAGACAGCCTGCCTAGAACTGACTGTCCTGCCGTAGGTTTGAAGTAAGGCCTGGAGCTCAATACTTCCTCGGCGTTTACGGCCACCGGCTACGCGCCTCAGTAGGATGTTGCCTCGTCTTACAGCATGACTCCTATTGGTGTTTCTACTTGTTGCGTTGATCTCGTTTCTCACTCAGCACAATAAACCTCACTTCTTGTCCTTTCTTGGGGTACCGCCGCAATGAAGTGCAGGCGCGGTCCCGTAACGTTCTTTCTGTTCACTAGGCCTCTGTCAGGATCCCACCCCTGACAGGGACCCCCCTGAATCTTCCCCTGCAACACCCTCTGCCACAGGATGTTGCCTGGTTCCAACCCAGTCAGCTTCTCCCTAACTTCCTATCTAACCCCCAGTTTTACCAGATTGTGAGGAGTGGCCTAATACATAGCACCCTTAGCTCCCCCTGGAGGCCAGACTGTGAAGTGTATTGGTGTCTGTGATACCTGGTCAGGTGAACTCCTTCAGTGCCATCAGACGTACCATAGCCCCCCTTAGCGGCGGAGCATCAGTACTGCAACGACCAGGACTCTGGGGCGCTGCACATGCACATATGGAGAGACCTATTAGCAGAGGGGGACACACCATTGATACTTGTGTAGCAGAACAACAGCTCAAAAGGTTAGGTGTTCCACTTCTATTTCCAAAGCAGGCAAAATTGTTTATTACGGTGAACTACTGACTGCAAAGCGCCCAAATACAGTTCTTGCACAAGGACAACTTTTGTGTGCGTCCATCCCTGCCTAGGGTCATGGGCTAGGGTCAGGGGCAGCATTTTATAGTAAAACATACACAGCTGCTACAACGGGCAGCATATATAAGCTGACAGGTATCCATTAGTTTTCTACTTCCTCAAATGAAACTTTAGAATCATAGTTATATATGTACATTATTGCTCATATTCTATTTCTTTAACACAGTCTTCCAATGAATTACAAGGCGGTATGCTTACAAATCAATGAATGATTGTAGGTTCTCCATTTTCTCCATTGTGTGTAGGAAAGCAATTTGATGCAATCATGATTAAAGGATTTTCATTTAAATGTCTTCATATTGGATATGACATGGATCATCAATCTTCTTTGAGACAAGTTAGGAGGGTAAAATATACATGGTAGATAAAAAAAGAAAATTGAAAGTGATCCTTAATTGACAGCACATTTGTGTACTTTGTATGTACCAGTACAGACATAATGAACCTGTTGATTAAAGTGAATATTATTACATAAAATACTTGTGTTTGTTATATGCAATATTTAACATACTTTTACTTTGAAAATTAAACAAAAGAGTCCTTTAGAAAATATGGCAGGAATATATGACAATGTAGCTTTCCTTGGGCTAAGGAAGGAATATTACAGACTAAACTACTAAAAATGTACTTAATAATTTCCATTTGTTAGCAATATGCTTTGATAAATTGACATGTTTGGATTGTCATAAAAGCTTTTTATTCCTTCTTCAGTAATATATTGGAATAATAATTTAACTGTACAGACTCAGTCTACTTTTACAGCAGATGGACATAATGACCATTTCATTTATATTCATTCCTCATGTGACTGTCAGAGATAGCTTAGATATCGGTAATGCAAACGATAGTGGGATAGATATCTGTTATGTAAGTTATAGTCATTGACAAGTTCACTCCAGGGTTTGATATAAAAAATACTGACAAAATAATGAAAAGTCAGAACAACAATTGGAATATGTAATGTCCCATAATTTGAGAATCATACAGACAGTATTGCATTATCATTGTGTTGTTCTATTGTTCTGTTTAGTTGCTATGCAATAAGGTTTACGCTCTTTAGAAGTTTGACTTTCTTCTCTCTCTGTCTCTGATGCAGTTCAGATGTCAGTATCCCCTCCTTTCATCCCCATTCTTCTTCCTCATTTACTTCTATCAGCCAACATAGAAGCCCACGTATGAGCAGCTCTAGTCAGAAAAAATGTATTTTTTAGCTATTGCATGTGTGAATATTTACAATAATTCAGCTGGAAAATTAACTTTCTGAAACCTTCATATGGGCCTCCTACAGTCGAATTCAAGCTATATGAGGACATCACTATGTGTGAATACGGTGGAAAAGGCAACCTAGAAACCGTGTCTCACAGCGCCCTACAATTGCAACTTAGTTATGGAGTCAGAATAGAATATAAACCAAGAAATAGTATAATAAGTTTGGCTTATGATTATAAAGGAATATGGAATGATAAAGAGCGCAATAGAATCTCATCCAGGTTAAAAAGATTGAAGGTAGAGAAAATGTTCACCTGGCAGGGTTGTGAAAGTCACAACCTCTGTGTTAGGCTACTTTCACACTAGCGTCGTGCACTGCACGTCGCTATGCGTCGTTTTGTAGAAAAAACGCATCCTGCAAAAGTGCTAGCAGGATGCGTTTTTTCTCCATTGACTTGCATTAACGACGCAGTGCGACGCATTGCCACACGTCACAACCATCATGCGACGGTTGCGTCGTGTTGCGTCGGACCGTCGCCACCAAAAAACATTACAAGCCGGAACTCCGCCCCCGCACCTCACAATGGGGCAGCAGATGCATTGAAAAACAGCATCCGCTGCCTCCGTTGTGCGGCGCATTCACTGCTAGCGTCAGTACGTCGCAACGACACAATTCGTCGTGCGTCATCCGACGCTAGTGTGAAAGTAGCCTTAGTTTGAATATATATAGGCTGCTGCAGATCCACAATGGTATATCACGTAGAAGCTGAAGAAAAGTGGAGGTAAACCCACACGGCCAACGATATTAAATGCAGAAAGAGAACTTAGAAATTCAAATGCTGTTTTTATTCAATGAGTTTCAAAGCACACCTGCTTCTTCTCAAGGAAAAACAATGGAAATATTTTTTCTCCAGCTTCTACATGATAGTTTTGGTTTAGTAATACTGCTGCAAAATATTGTTCTAAAAATACTGCTGTGTGAAGGTGAACAGTGGGTCTCTGCACAGATAGTTTATTTTTTAGAGATGAAAGGATTGATCAGTGTAGGATCAAGTTTAAGTCATTCAAGTAATATTTTCTGAAATTTGAGAAAACATGCTTGATGCCATTTCCCACACTGTTGATATATCATACAGAGAGAGCTAATATCTTTTGGTGGCCATGTAGCTGTCTTATCATGCCTAATAAAATGGTGGTCAGTACCTAGGTCATCTGAGTTTAGCAGTTTCCAGTGGAACACAGTTTGTATGGCAGAGTTGTTTTTCATCTCCACAGTCACTGGGTAAGTTTATTTCTTCTTCAGTACTTAGAGCTCTTATGATCATCAGAGTCTTTCTCTCTCTATCTATAAAGTGTAAGCTTTTATGTAGAGTTTTAGCAAAAAAAGATGTCCTAAAGTATTGAACCCATAAGATATTTGGGTTGATGTACCCCTTTGAACACTACATTAATCACGACATTGGTTGCCAATAAGAATAAATACATTGGTAACCAAAGATACTTTTTGATTAACCCCTTACCCCCGAGGGTGGTTTGCACGTTAATGATCGGGACAATTTTTACAATTCTGACCACTGTCCTTTTATGAGGTTATAACTCTGGAATGCTTAAACGGATCCCGATGATTCTGACAATGTTTTTTTGTGACTTATTGCACTAAATGATAGTGGTAAAATTTCTTCGATATTACTTGCATTTATTTGAAGGGAATCTGTCACCTCATTTTGGCCCTATAAACTGTGGCCACCGTCATCAGGGGCTTATCTACAGCATTCTGTAATGCTGTAGATAAGCCTCCGATGTAACCTGAAAGATTACAAAAGCAAGTTAGATTATACTCACCCAGGGGTGGTCAGGTGCGGTTCGGGTCCGATGGGCAACACAGGTCCGGGTCCAGCGCCTCCCATCTTCATACGATGTTGTCATCGCGTAAAGTACTGCAGTGCACAGGCGCTGGGCCTCTCTGACCTTTCCCGGCATCTGCGCACTGCAGTACTTTGTTCTGCCCTCAACAGGACAGAGAATTATGCCTGCACAGGAGCCACGACAGAAGCAAGGAAGACTTTCTGAAATCATGGCAGAATAAAGCTCTTTTAATCTTTCATCACCTGGATGGGATTCTGTTCCTTTTTTGTACTGGACTGTGTTTTCTTTCCAATTGGGCCATTGGACTGGAACGTGCATCCCTGCATTGAAGTGCTGTTGGCTGCTACCTATTTCTACATTGTCGGGATAGTACGTTGGATGTCAGCAGGGGGTTAAAAATTATTTTTTATTAACCCCTTCACCCCGAAGCCTGGTTTCAACTTCCTGACCAGGCCATTTTTTTCAATTCTGACCACTGTCACTTTATGTGGTCATATCTCTGAAACACTTCAACGGATCCTGGTAATAATGAGAATTGTTTTTCGTGACATATTGTACTTCAGGCTAGTAGTAAATTTGTTCGATAAGACTTGCATTTTTTGTGGGAAAAAAAATCTGAAATCTGGCAAACATTTTGCAACTTACCAAATGGGTGCAATGAAACAAAGAGTGAAAAATTTAAAATGGTCTCAATATTTTCCATACCCAATGTATATCTATTCTATCTATTCTATTCTATCCTGTCACGCTGTGATTTTACTGTATGTGAATGAATTGTCAGCTTTTTTACTATCTATTTATCTTTGTAAAGGGGAGGTACATTTTTTATTATTTATTTAAGTTTATTTTGCATTATATATATGTAACTATGAAGGAAAAAATATCTGACAACATTATTCCCAGATACCATATGCGAGTCAGAAAGGTATGCAGGCATCTTCTCCATGTCCTTCCCATTTAGTTTTAGCTCTTTCCCATCCATTTCAGCTTTTTTCTCTGGCCCCCAAACCTATTTGTTGGGTCTAGCTGAAAAATATTCTTCTTTCCCATTGACTTGCATTGGACCCGTTATTTGGTACGAATACACGAATGTTAGAAATTATTTGTGCCGATTTTCCCAGAATCCGAATATTTCACTATTCGCTCATCACTAATGTGCACACTTTTGGTGTTCTCGCCCTGCTGCTGCCCGCCTGCAGCATCACTCCTCTCTTCCTGTTCACCTCCTCATATGTGATGTACCAACAAGTTGGAACTCAACCATTCATCTGCTGGAGAAACTGTGTGAGCAGCAGCAAATAATTGTAGACTTTGAGCTCCAGCAGGCACGAGTTAGAAGCTCTGTAGAAGAACCATACTTCAAAACCCATGATTTGGCCAGCATGTGGGACATGTTTGTCGTGTTGCACTGCTTTGAATGTTCCATCAACATGGACTGTACTCATGACACCATCAACTGAGTTATAATAACAATTCGTACAGGCATTGATTAGTGAAGAGCGAATACATTTGGAACTATTTGTTGCTCGCACGAATAGTACGCTATTCAGGCTATTCGTTATTCGGCGAGTAATTAGCTATTTGCCTCTGTATATTCAAGTGATCCACCCAGCATTTTTGGCGCTTTATTTGCAGCCAACAAACATGCTGTGATTGCTTGCCAATCACAGTAATGTCATTGCCATCTTTTTTGTGCCATTACTGTGATTGGCTGGCCTTACAGTGTCATAGGGGGATATTTATACTCTGCCGGAGCCATCTAGCGCACACTGCTTGCTGAAACAGCGCAGTGAGAGCATAGTGTGAGTGTAGGGTGGGTGAAATCAGAGTATAGAGCAGGCCCCAACCACAGATCTCCGCGCTGACGATCTGGCCAATTACTTCAAAGAAAAAATTGACCACATTCGACAGGAAATCATCTCCCAATCTCTTCATACCATGCACTGTACTCCCTCCCCCACTGCATCTAGTTGACTCTCTGATTTTGAACCAGTTACAGAAGAAGAAGTAAGCAGGCTCCTTGCATCTTCTCGCCCGACCACTTGCACCAGTGACCACATTCCATCACATCTCCTCCAGTCCCTTTCCCCAGCTGTCACTTCTCACCTAACAAAAATATTCAACCTTTTCCTCACTTCCGGTATTTTTCCCTCCTCATTTAAGCATGCCATCATACATCCATTACTTAAAAAACCCTCCCTCGACCAAAATTGTGCCGCTAATTATAGACCTGTCTCTAATCTTCCCTTCATCTCTAAACTCCTCGAACGCCTGGTCCACTCCCGTCTTACCCGCTATCTCTCAGATAACTCTCTTCTCGACCCTCTTCAATCTGGCTTCCGCTCTTTACACTCTACTGAAACTGCCCTCACTAAAGTCTCTAATGACCTACTAACAGCTAAATCTAATGGTCACTACTCCATGCTAATTCTCTTGGATCTCTCCGCAGCATTGAACACTGTGGATCATCAGCTCCTCCTCACTATGCTCCGCTCCATCGGCATCAAGGACACCGTTCTCTCTTGGTTCTCCTCCTATCTCTCTGACCGATCCTTCACTGTATGTTTTGCTGGTTCTTCCTCCTCTCACCTTCCCCTTACTGTTGGGGTTCCTCAAGGATCAGTCCTAGGCCCCCTCCTCTTCTCTTTGTATACTGCCCCTATTGGACAAACAATCAGTAGATTTGGTTTCCAGTACCATCTCTATGCTGACGACACCCAATTATACACCTCTTCTCCTGTTATCACGCCAACCTTCTTAGAAAACACCAGTGATTGTCTTACCACTGTCTCTAACATCATGTCCTCCCTCTGAAACTGAACCTGTCAAAAACTGAACTCCTCATGTTCTCTCCCTCTACTAACCTACCTTTGCTTGATATTGCCATCTCCGTGTGCGGTTCCATCATTACTCCAAAGCAAAATGCCCGCTGCCTTGGGGTCATCCTTTATTCCGAGCTTTCGTTCACCCCCCACATCCGATCATTGGCTCGCTCTTCTTGTCTGCATCTCAAAAACATTTCTAGAATTCGCCCTTTTCTTACTTTCGACTCTGCAAAAACTCTTACTGTCTCACTTAGGGTCATCCTTGATTCCGAGCTTTCATTCACCCCCCACATCCGATCATTGGCTCGCTCTTCTTATCTGCATCTCAAAAACATTTCTAGAATTCACCCTTTTCTTACTTTCGACTCTGCAAAAACTCTTACTGTCTCACTTATTCAATCTCGTCTGGACTATTGTAACTCTCTACTAATCGGCCTCCCTCTTACCTAACTCTCCCCGCTCCAATCTGTCCTGAATGCTGCTGCCAGGATCATATTCCTCACCAACCGTTACACCGATGCCTCTACCTTGTGCCAGTCATTACGCTGGTTACCCATCCACTCCAGAATCCAATACAAAACTACTACCCTCATCCACAAAGCACTCCATGGCTCAGCACCACCCTACATCTCCTCTCTGTTCTCAGTCTACCACCCTACCCATGCCCTCCGCTCCGCTAATGACCTCAGGTTAGCATCCTCAATAATCAGAACCTCCCATTCCCATCTCCAAGACTTTACACATGCTGCGCCGATTCTTTGGAATGCACTACCCAGGTTAATACGATTAATCCCCAATCCCCACAGTTTTAAGCGTGCCCTAAAAATGCATTTGTTCAGACTGGCCTACCGCCTCAATGCATTAACCTAACTATCCCTGTGTGGCCTATTAAAAAAAAAAAACATAATCAGGTTCCTCGCATCATGTTCTCATACACTTTATGCAGTTAATAGCACTCTGTGTCTGTACTGCTACATACTTAGGCTGTTAACTGGTTCATGCAGCTTTACATGAACACCTGAGCCTTACACCATGGCTGGTCCAAATAACTAAAGCAATTGTTACCATCCACCTCTCGTGTCTCCCCTTTTCTTCATAGTTTGTAAGCTTGCGAGCAGGGCCCTCATTCCTACTGGTATCTGTTTTGAACTGTGATTTCTGTTATGCTGTAATGTCTATTGTCTGTACAAGTCCCCTCTATAAGTTGTAAAGCGCTGCGGAATATGTTGGCGCTATATAAATAAAAATTATTATTATTATTATAGTATAGGGAGAGATTCTGAGTCCAAAAAGCTCTTTTAAGAGCTACTTTGAGTGAAGATTAGCTCTCTGTTAGGTTGAGATAGCGTAGGGAGAGATTTACTACCAGGGAGAGGGAAAGGAAGGCAGGGTGTTAGCATTGCAAGTACATGTTGTAGATCTTTGCTAGGTTGCAGATTGTGGGTTTAGGGAGAGAGAGGCAGGATTTCATATCCAGTACCATAATATACAAAACAGCTCTGTTTAGAGTTAAATAATATTCCTCAGTACCAGCATATACTAAACTGCTTTTTTTTTTTTTACAGCTAACTGATATTCCTGAGTACCAGCATATACTAAACTGTTTTTTTACAGCTAAATAATATTCATCAGTACCAGCATATACTAAAAAACTTTTTTCTAGAGCTAAATAATATTCCTCAAATATTGCTGTAGTAGCCTGCTCACATATGCAAGCTTGATTATTTACCAGTAATTTTCCTGAATCTGCTGTTGGCATGTGTAATATAGGCGATATAAAAAAAATCAATCTGCTATTGGTTAAATGGCGTATATTTATCGAGCAGTTGTGCGACTGGCCCAAAGCCTGCTGACATATACGCAAGCGTCACTATTTACCTGTAATTTTCCTGAGTCTACTGTTGAAGTGTGTAATATACGCGATATAAAAAAAATCACTCTGCTAAAATAATAATAATAATAATAATTTTATTTATACAGCGCCAACATATTCTGCAGCACTTTACAAATTATAGAGGGGATTTGTACAGACAATAGACATTACAGTATAACAAAAATCACAGTTCAAAATAGATAACAATAGGAGTGAGGTGTTGTGATTTTGCTTTTTGCTCCCTCTAGTGGTCATTAGTGATTTGACTCTGGAGCTTCTGTCTTTTCCTATATCCTCACCTGGGCCGTTAGTTCAGGGGCGTTGCTATATAAGCTCCCTGGACCTTCAGTTCAATGCCTGGCATCGTTGAAATCAGAGCTAATCTCTTGTGCTCTTGTCCTATGATCCTGGTTCCTGTATTTCAAGCTAAGTCTACTTCCTTGCTTTTTGCTTTTGTTTTGTTTGGTATTTTTGTCCAGCTTGTTCCAATCTGTATCCTGACCTTTGCTGGAAGCTCTAGGGGGCTGGTGTTCTCCCCCCGGACCGTTAGACGGTTCGGGGGTTCTTGAATCTCCAGCGTGGATTTTTATAGGGTTTTTGTTGACCAGATAAGTTATCTTGCTATATTCTGCTGTTAGTAAGCTGGCCTCTCTTTGCTGAACCTGGTTCATTTCTGTGTTTGTCATTTCCTCTTACCTCACCGTTATTATTTGTGGGGGGCTTGTATCTTGCTTTGGGGTCCCTTTCTCTGGAGGCAAGAGAGGTCTTTGTTTTCTTCTCCTAGGGGTAGTTAGATTCTCCGGCTGGCGCGAGTCATCTAGCTATCACCGTAGGCATGATCCCCGGCTACTTCTAGTGTTGGCGTTAGGAGTAGCTATTTGGTCAACCCAGTTACCACAGCCCTATGAGCTGGATTTTTGAATCTTGCAGACTTACACGTTCCTCTGAGACCCTGTCCACTGGGGTCATAACAGTATGCCAGGCCAGTATTAAATGTTTAATGCATTGCAGAAGTGGGATTATAAGAAAGAAAATTTTGAGGTTTTTTTTTCCCTCTCTCATTTTTTTTTTTTTTTTTTTCTTTTCCCCTTTACCTCAGAGTGGCTTAAGCTTGCTGCAGACATGAATGTCCAGACCTTGATTACAAGTGTGGACCAGCTTGCCGCTCGTGTGCAGGGTATACAAGATTATGTTACCAGAAATCCTAGGTCTGAACCCAAGATTCCGATTCCTGAACTGTTTTCAGGAGACCGATTTAAGTTTAGGAATTTCAGGAATAATTGTAAATTGTTTTTGTCCCTGAAACCTTGTTCGTGTGGAGACTCTGCTCAACAAATAAAAATTGTTATTTCATTCTTACGGGGTGACCCTCAAGATTGGGCTTTTTCGTTGGCGCCAGGAGATCCGGCATTGGCTGATATTGATGCGTTTTTTCTGGCGCTCGGTTTACTTTATGAGGAACCCAATCTTGAGATTCAGGCAGAGAAAGCCTTGCTGGCTATGTCTCAGGGCCAGGACGAGGCTGAGGTGTATTGCCAAAAATTTCGGAAATGGTCCGTGCTGACACATTGGAACGAGTGTGCACTGGCCGCTAATTTTAGAAATGGCCTTTCTGAGGCCATTAAGAATGTTATGGTGGGTTTTCCCATTCCCACAGGTCTGAATGATACCATGTCCCTGGCTATTCAAATTGACCGGCGGTTGCGGGAGCGCAAAACCGCAAATTCCCTCATGTTGTTGTCTGAACAGACACCTGATGTGATGCAATGTGATAGAAAAACCGCAAATTCCCTCATGGTGTTGTCTGAACGGACACCTGATTTGATGCAATGTGATAGAATCTTGACTAGAAATGAGTGGAAAATTCATAGACACCGGAATGGCTTGTGCTACTACTGTGGTGATTCTACACATGTTATCTCAGCATGCTCTAAACGTATATCTAAGGTTGTTAGTCCTGTCACTGTTGGTAATTTGCATCCTAAGTTTATTCTGTCTGTAACTTTGATTTGCTCACTGTCATCTTATCCTGTCATGGCGTTTGTAGATTCAGGTGCTGCCCTGAGTCTTATGGATCTCCCATTTGCTAAGCGCTGTGGTTTTATTCTTGAACCATTAGAAAATCCTATCCCTCTTAGGGGTATTGATGCTACGCCATTAGCAGAAAATAAACCGCAGTATTGGACACAGGTTACCATGTGCATGACTCCTGAACACCGCGAGGTGATACGTTTTCTCGTTCTACATAAAATGCATGATTTGGTTGTTTTGGGGCTGCCATGGTTACAGACCCATAATCCAGTCCTTGACTGGAAGGCTATGTCAGTGTCTAGTTGGGGCTGTCGTGGTATTCATGAGGATTCCCTGCCTGTGTCTATTGCTTCTTCTACGCCTTCGGAAGTTCCGGAGTATTTGTCTGATTATCAGGATGTCTTTAGCGAGTCCAGGTCCAGTGCATTGCCTCCTCATAGGGAATGTGACTGTGCAATAGATTTGATTCCAGGCAGTAAATTTCCTAAGGGAAGACTGTTTAATCTGTCGATACCTGAACATACCGCTATGCGTTCATATATCAAGGAGTCTCTGGAGAAAGGACACATCCGTCCGTCTTCTTCCCCTCTTGGTGCGGGATTCTTTTTTGTGGCTAAAAAGGACGGATCTTTGAGGCCTTGTATTGACTATCGGCTTTTAAATAAGATCACTGTCAAATTTCAGTATCCTTTGCCGCTGTTGTCTGACTTGTTTGCCCGGATTAAAGGTGCCAAGTGGTTTACCAAGATAGACCTTCGTGGTGCGTACAACCTTGTGCGCATTAAGCAAGGGGATGAATGGAAAACCGCATTCAATACGCCCGAAGGTCATTTTGAGTACTTGGTGATGCCTTTTGGGCTCTCTAATGCCCCTTCAGTTTTTCAGTCCTTTATGCATGACATTTTCCGGAACTATCTGGATAAATTTTTGATCGTTTATCTGGATGATATTCTGTTTTTTTCTGATAATTGGGACTCGCATGTGGAGCAGGTCAGGATGGTCTTTAAAATTTTGCGTGAAAATTCTTTGTTTGTCAAGGGCTCAAAGTGTCTTTTTGGTGTACAGAAGGTTCCCTTTTTGGGGTTCATTTTTTCCCCTTCTGCTGTGGAGATGGACCCAGTCAAGGTCCGAGCTATTCTTGATTGGACTCAGCCCTCGTCAGTTAAGAGTCTTCAGAAGTTCTTGGGTTTCGCTAACTTCTACCGTCGTTTTATCGCTAACTTTTCTAGCATTGTGAAACCTTTGACGGATATGACCAAGAAGGGCTCCGATGTGGTTAATTGGGCTCCTGCTGCCGTGGAGGCTTTCCAGGAGTTGAAACGTCGGTTTACTTCGGCGCCTGTTTTGTGCCAGCCTGATGTCTCGCTTCCCTTTCAGGTTGAGGTGGATGCTTCAGAGATTGGAGCAGGGGCCGTTTTGTCGCAGAGAGGCCCTGGTTGCTCTGTTATGAGACCTTGCGCCTTTTTCTCTAGGAAGTTTTCGCCTGCGGAGCGAAATTATGATGTGGGCAATCGGGAGTTGTTGGCCATGAAATGGGCATTTGAGGAGTGGCGTCATTGGCTCGAGGGTGCTAAGCATCGTGTGGTGGTCTTGACTGATCACAAAAATCTGATGTATCTCGAGTCTGCTAAACGCCTGAATCCTAGACAGGCCCGCTGGTCATTGTTTTTCTCCCGTTTTGACTTTGTTGTCTCGTATTTACCAGGTTCAAAAAATGTGAAGGCCGATGCTCTTTCCAGGAGCTTTGTGCCTGATGCTCCTGGAGTCGCTGAACCTGTTGGTATTCTTAAGGATGGTATTATCTTGTCAGCTATTTCTCCAGATCTGCGACGTGTGTTGCAGAGATTTCAGGCTGATAGGCCTGATTCTTGTCCACCTGACAGACTGTTTGTGCCTGATAAGTGGACCAGCAGAGTCATTTCCGAGGTTCATTCCTCGGTGTTGGCAGGTCACCCAGGAATTTTTGGCACCAGAGATCTGGTGGCCAGATCCTTTTGGTGGCCTTCCTTGTCTAGGGATGTGCGGTCATTTGTACAGTCCTGTGGGACTTGTGCTCGAGCTAAGCCTTGCTGTTCTCGTGCCAGCGGGTTGCTCTTGCCCTTGCCTGTCCCTAAGAGACCTTGGACACATATCTCCATGGATTTCATTTCTGATCTTCCGGTGTCTCAAGGCATGTCTGTTATCTGGGTGATATGTGATCGCTTCTCCAAGATGGTCCATTTGGTTCCTTTGCCTAAGCTGCCTTCCTCTTCCGATCTGGTTCCTGTGTTTTTCCAGAACGTGGTTCGTTTGCACGGCATCCCTGAGAATATTGTGTCAGACAGAGGATCCCAGTTCGTTTCCAGATTCTGGCGATCATTTTGTAGTAGGATGGGCATTGACTTGTCGTTTTCGTCTGCTTTCCATCCTCAGACTAATGGACAGACGGAGCGAACTAATCAGACTTTGGAGGCTTATTTGAGGTGTTTTGTCTCTGCTGATCAGGACGATTGGGTGACCTTCTTGCCGTTGGCTGAGTTTGCCCTTAATAATCGGGCTAGTTCCGCCACCTTGGTTTCGCCGTTTTTCTGCAACTCTGGTTTCCACCCTCGTTTTTCTTCGGGTCATGTGGAACCTTCTGACTGCCCTGGGGTGGATTCTGTGGTGGATAGGTTGCAGCGGATCTGGAATCTTGTGGTGGACAACTTGAAGTTGTCACAGGAGAGGGCTCAGCGCTTTGCCAACCGCCGCCGCGGTGTGGGTCCCTGACTACGTGTTGGGGATTTGGTGTGGCTTTCTTCCCGCTTTGTTCCTATGAAGGTTTCCTCTCCCAAATTTAAACCTCGTTTTATTGGTCCTTACAAGATATTGGAAATCCTTAATCCTGTATCCTTTCGCCTGGATCTTCCTGTGTCGTTTGCTATCCACAACGTGTTTCATAGGTCCTTGTTGCGGCGGTACGTTGTGCCTGTGGTTCCTTCTGCTGAGCCTCCTGCTCCGGTGTTGGTTGAGGGCGAGTTGGAGTACGTGGTGGAGAAGATCTTGGATTCTCGTCTCTCCAGGCGGAGGCTTCAGTACCTGGTCAAGTGGAAGGGCTATGGTCAGGAAGATAATTCCTGGGTGGTCGCCTCTGATGTTCATGCGGCCGATTTAGTACGTGCCTTTCACGCCGCTCGTCCTGATCACCCTGGTGGTCGTGGTGAGGGTTCGGTGACCCCTCACTAAGGGGGGGGTACTGTTGTGATTTTGCTTTTTGCTCCCTCTAGTGGTCATTAGTGATTTGACTCTGGAGCTTCTGTCTTTTCCTATATCCTCACCTGGGCCGTTAGTTCAGGGGCGTTGCTATATAAGCTCCCTGGACCTTCAGTTCAATGCCTGGCATCGTTGAAATCAGAGCTAATCTCTTGTGCTCTTGTCCTATGATCCTGGTTCCTGTATTTCAAGCTAAGTCTACTTCCTTGCTTTTTGCTTTTGTTTTGTTTGGTATTTTTGTCCAGCTTGTTCCAATCTGTATCCTGACCTTTGCTGGAAGCTCTAGGGGACTGGTGTTCTCCCCCCGGACCGTTAGACGGTTCGGGGGTTCTTGAATCTCCAGCGTGGATTTTTATAGGGTTTTTGTTGACCAGATAAGTTATCTTGCTATATTCTGCTATTAGTAAGCTGGCCTCTCTTTGCTGAACCTGGTTCATTTCTGTGTTTGTCATTTCCTCTTACCTCACCGTTATTATTTGTGGGGGGCTTGTATCTTGCTTTGGGGTCCCTTTCTCTGGAGGCAAGAGAGGTCTTTGTTTTCTTCTCCTAGGGGTAGTTAGATTCTCCGGCTGGCGCGAGTCATCTAGCTATCACCGTAGGCATGATCCCCGGCTACTTCTAGTGTTGGCGTTAGGAGTAGCTATTTGGTCAACCCAGTTACCACAGCCCTATGAGCTGGATTTTTGAATCTCGCAGACTTACACGTTCCTCTGAGACCCTGTCCACTGGGGTCATAACAGTGAGGGCCCTGCTCGCAAGCTTACAATCTATAGGAAAAAGAGAGAAACGAGAAGTGGATGGCAACAATTGCTTTCGTTGTTTGGACCAGCCATAGTGTAAGGATCGGGTGTTCATATAAAGTTGCATGAACCAGTTAACAGCCTAAGTATGCAACAGTACAGACACAGAGGGCTATTAACTGCATGAAATATATGACAACATGATGTGAGGAACCTGATTATGGTTTAAGGTTTTTTATTTATTATTTATTTATTTATTTTTTGAATGGGCCACACAGGGATAGTTAGGTTCATGCATTGAGGCGGTAGGCCAGTCCGAACAAATGTGTTTTAGGGCACGCTTAAAACTGTGGGGATTGGGGATTAATCTTATTAACCTGGGTAGTGCATTCCAAAGAATCGGCGAAGCACGTGAAAAGTCTTGGAGACAGGAGTGGGAGATTCTGATTATTGAGGATGTTAACCTCAGGTCATTAGCAGAACGGAGAGCACTGGTAGGCTGGTAGACTGAGACCAGGGAGGAGATGTAGGGTGGTGCTGAGCCATGGAGTGCTTGGTGGATGAGGGTAATAGTTTTGTACTGGATTCTTGAGTGAATGGGTAACCAGTGAGTGTAATGACTGCCACAGGGTAGAGGCATCGGTGTAATGGTTGGTGAGGAATATAATCCTGGCAGCAGCATTCAGGACAGATTGGAGTGGGGAGAGTTTGGTAAGAGGGAGGCCAATTAAGAGAGAGTTACAATAGTCCAGACAAGAATGAATGAGTGAAACAGTAAGAGCTTTTGCAGTGTCGAAAGTAAGAAAAAGGCGAATTCTAGAAATGTTTTTGAGATGCAGATAAGAAGAGCGAACCAATGATCGGATGTGGGGGGTGAAGGAAAGCTCAGAACCAAGGATGACACCAAGGCAGCGGGCACGTTGCTTGGGAGTAATAGTGAAACCACACACAGAGATGGCAATGTCAGGCAAAGGTAGGTTAGTAGAGGGAGAGAACAGAGGAGTTCAGTTTTTGACAGGTTCAGTTTCAGATAGAGGGAAGACATGATGTTAGAGACAGCGGTAAGACAATCACTGGTGTTTTCTAAAAAGGCAGGCATGATATCAGAAGAAGAAGTGTGTAATTGGGTGTCATCAGCATAGAGATGGTACTGGAAACCAAATCTATTGATTGTTTGTCCAATAGGGGCAGTATACAAAGAGAAGAAGATGGGGCCTAGGACTGATCCTTGAGGAACCCCTAAAGTAAGGGGAAGGTGAGAGGAGGAGGAACCAGCAAAAGATACAGTGAAGGAGTGGTCAGAGAGATAGGAGGAGAACCAGGAGAGAATGGTGTCCTTGAGGCCGATGGAGCAGAGCATAGTGAGGAGGAGCTGATGATCCACAGTGTCGAATGCTGCGGAGAGATCCAAGAGAATTAGCATGGAGTAGTGACCATTAGATTTAGCTGTTAGTAGATCATTAGAGACTTTAGTGAGGGTGGTTTCAGTAGAGTGTAAAGCGTGGAAACCAGATTGAAGAGGGTCGAGAAGGGAGTTATCTGAGAGATAGCGGATAAGACGGGAGTGGACCAGGTGTTCTAGGAGTTTAGAGATGAAGGGAAGATTAGAGACAGGTCTATAATTAGCTGCACAGATTTGATCAAGGGATTTTTTTTAAGTAATGGGTGTATGATGGCATGCTTAAATGAGTAGGGAAAAATACCGAAAGAGAGAGAAAGGTTGAATATTTTTGTTTGGTGAGAGGTGACAGCCGGGGAAATGGACTGGAGGAAATGTGACGGAATGGGGTCACTGGTGCAAGTGGTCAGATGAGAAGATGCAAGAAGCCTGATTACTTCTTCTTCTGTAACTGGTTCAAAGTCAGAGAGTGAACTGGATGCAGTGTGTTGTGGATTCTGTTTGCGGGCTCCCTCTAGTGGTTACTGCTGGTACTGGGTGACTTTGGTGGGTTGCGGCCTTTGGTTTCCATCTGTCCATCAGAGGCTGGGTGTTTCCTATTTTACCTGGCCTTTCTGTCATTTCCCTTGCCGGCTATCAATGTGTTCAGATGTGCTCTGTTTGGTTCCTGCCTACCTGCTCCCAGATCTTTCAGGATAAGCTAAGTGCTGATTTTCAGTTGTTTGGTTTTTTGTCCAGCTTGCTTAGAATGTCTCTTTGTTAGCTGGTTGCTCTAGTGGACTGAGGTTCTCCCCATGTGCCATGAGTTGGCACATGGGTTCTTGTAATCTCAGGATGGTTTTTTTGATTAGGGTTTTTTGCTGACCGCTCAGTCCCCTTTTGTGTCATTCTGCTTTCTAGTTTTCAGCGGGCCTCTATTTGCTAAAGCTATATACATCATCTCTATGTGTGTGCCTTCCTCTCATTTCACCGTCAATACATGTGGGGTGTAACTATATCTTTGGGGTTAATTCCTCTGGAGGCAAGTGAGGTCTTTGTTTCCTCTGCAGTACTAGTTAGCTCTGAGGCTGGTGCGTGGCGTCTAGAACCAACGTAGGCACGCTCCCTGGCTATCTCTAGTTGCGTTTGTCAGGCGTAGGGCAGCGGTCAGCCCAGGTTCCATCACCCTAGAGCTCGTCCGATATTTATTATACTTTGCTAATCCTGTGCTATCCCTAGCCATTGGGGATTCATGACAGTATAGCCGGCCCACAAAGTGTTAATTGTTTGGCCTGAAGCAGGAGAAATAGAAGTGTTCAAGGGAATTTTTTTTTTTTTTTTCCCTTTAGAGTTTTGCTGCCTAGCCCTTAATTGCTGTCTAGCTGCTTCTTACCTCCTCTTAACCCTTGAATGGCTCTGATCTTAGCTGTTTATCATGGATGTCCAGAGTTTGGCTTCCAGCCTGAGTAATCTCGCGGCAAAGGTTCAAAACATACAGGATTTCGTTGTTCACACTCCCATGTCTGAACCTAGAATTCCTATTCCAGAGTGTTTTTCTGGAGATAGATCAACCTTCCTGAATTTCAGGAACAATTGTAAATTGTTTCTCTCTTTGAAATCTCGCTCCTCTGGAGACCCTGCTCAACAGGTCAAGATTGTTATATCGTTCCTACGGGGCGACCCTCAGAATTGGGCATTTGCATTGGCACCAGGGGATCCTGCATTGCTCAGTGTGGATGCGTTTTTTCTGGCATTGGGATTGCTCTATGAGGAACCTAACCTAGAGATTCAGGCTGAAAAGGCTTTATTAGCCCTCTCTCAGGGGCATGATGAGGCGGAAATATATTGTCAGAAATTTCGGAAATGGTCGGTGCTTACTCAGTGGAATGAGTGCGCCCTGGCTGCAAACTTCAGAAATGGTCTTTCTGAGGCCATTAAGGATATTATGGTGGGGTTCCCTGCGCCTACAGGTCTGAATGAGTCTATGGCTATGGCCATTCAGATTGATCGGCGTTTACGGGAGCGCAAACCCGTGCACCAGTTGGCGGTGTCTTCTGAACAGGCACCTGAGACTATGCAATGTGATAGAATTCAGTCCAGAAGTGAACGGCAAAATTATAGGCGGAAAAATGGTTTGTGTTTTTATTGTGGTGATTCAGCTCATGTTATATCAGCATGCTCTAAACGCACAAAAAGGGTTGATAAATCTTTTGCCATTGATACTCTGCAGTCTAAGTTCATTTTGTCTGTGACTCTGATTTTTTCACTGTCTTCCATTTCCGTCGATGCCTATGTGGATTCAGGCGCTGCCCTGAGTCTTATGGATTGGTCATTTTCTAAACGCTGCGGTTTTAGTCTAGAGCCTCTGGAAGTTCCTATTCCTCTGAAAGGAATTGATTCTACACCATTGGCTATGAATAAACCGCAGTATTGGACACAAGTGACCATGCGCATGACTCCCGTTCATCAGGAGGTGATTCGCTTCCTTGTACTGTATAATTTACATGATGTACTAGTGCTTGGTCTGCCATGGTTACAAACTCATAATCCTGTCCTGGACTGGAAAACAATGTCTGTGCTAAGCTGGGGATGTCAGGGGGTTCATGATTATGCACCTCCGATTTCTATCGCTTCATCTACTCCTTCGGAGATCCCTGCGTTTTTTTCGGATTATAGGGATGTTTTTGAGGAGCCTAAGCTCAATTCGCTCCCTCCCCATAGAGAGTGTGACTGTGCTATAGAATTGATTCCTGGCAGTAAGTTCCCTAAGGGTCGTTTATTTAATCTGTCACTGCCAGAGCATACTGCTATGCGGAATTATATTAAGGAGTCCTTGGAAAAGGGACATATTCGTCCATCTTCGTCCCCTCTGGGAGCAGGTTTTTTTTTCGTGGCAAAAAAAGATGGTTCCCTGAGGCCTTGTATAGATTATCGCCTTCTAAATAAGATTACAGTCAAATACCAGTATCCATTGCCATTATTTACTGATTTGTTTGCTCGCATTAAAGGGGCTAGGTGGTTCACTAAAATAGATCTTCGTGGTGCGTATAATCTGGTGCGGATAAAACAGGGTGATGAGTGGAAAACCGCATTTAATACGCCTGAGGGCCATTTTGAGTATTTGGTAATGCCTTTTGGACTCTCCAATGCTCCGTCAGTCTTTCAGTCCTTTATGCACAATATTTTCCGTGAATATCTGGATAAGTTTATGATTGTGTATTTGGATGATATTTTGGTGTTTTCTGATGACTGGGAGTCTCATGTTCTACAGGTCAGGAAGGTGTTTCAGGTTTTGCGGGCCAATTCTCTGTTTGTGAAGGGCTCAAAGTGTCTCTTCGGAGTCCAGAAGATTTCTTTTTTGGGGTACATTTTTTCTCCTTCTACTATTGAGATGGATCCCGTTAAGGTTCAGGCTATTTGTGACTGGACACAACCTACATCTGTTAAGAGTAGTGTTGAGCGATACCGTCCGATACTTGAAAGTATCGGTATCGGAAAGTATCGGCCGATACCGGCAAAGTATCGGATCCAATCCGATACCGATACCCGATACCAATACAAGTCAATGGGACTCATGTATCGGACGGTATTCCTGATGGTTCCCAGGGTCTGAAGGAGAGGAAACTCTCCTTCAGGCCCTGGGAACCATATAAATGTGTAAAAGAAAGAATTAAAATAAAAAATATCGCTATACTCACCTGTCCGACGCAGCCGGGACTTCAGCGAGGGAACCGGCAGCATTGTTTGTTTAAAATTCGCGCTATTACTTGGTTACGTGAATTCCCGGCTTGTGATTGGTCAGGTCGGCCATGTTGCCGGGACGCGGACCAATCACAGCAAGCCGTGACGAAATTACGTCACGGCTTGCTGTGATTGGTCCGCGTCCCGGCAATATGGCCGCCCTGACCAATCACAAGCCGTGACGTCACGGGAGGCTGGACACGCGCTCATTTTAAAATGGGCGCGTGTCCAGCCTCCCGTGACGTCACGGCTTGTGATTGGTTGCGCCGCGGTCAACCAATCACAAGCCGGGAGGCTGGACGCGCTCATTTTAAAATGGGCGCGTGTCCAGCCTCCCGTGACGTCACGGCTTGTGATTGGTTGCGCCGCGGTCAACCAATCACAAGCCGGGAGGCTGGACGTGCTCATTTTAAAATGGGCGCGTGTCCAGCCTCCCGTGACGTCACGGCTTGTGATTGGTCAGGGCGGCCATATTGCCGGGACACGGACCAATCACAGCAAGCCGTGACGTAATTTCGTCACGGCTTGCTGTGATTGGTCCGCGTCCCGGCAACATGGCCGACCTGACCAATCACAAGCCGGGAATTCACGTAACCAAGTAATAGCGCGAATTTTAAACAAACAACGCTGCCGGTTCCCTCGCTGAAGTCCCGGCTGCGTCGGAGAGGTGAGTATAGCGATATTTTTTATTTTAATTCTCTCTTTTACACATTTTAACATTAATGTTGTTGCGATACCCGATACCCGATACCACAAGAGTATCGGAATCCCGGTATCGGAATTCCGATACAGCAAGTATCGGCCGATACCCGATACTTGCAGCATCGGAATGCTCAACACTAGTTAAGAGCCTTCAGAAGTTCTTGGGGTTTGCTAATTTTTATCGTCGGTTCATTGCTAATTTTTCCAGTATTGTTAAACCTTTGACTGATTTGACTAAAAAGGGTGCTGATGTTGCTGATTGGTCTCCTACGGCCGTGGAGGCCTTTCGGGAACTTAAGCGCCGGTTTTCTTCTGCTCCTGTGTTGTGTCAACCAGATGTTTCACTTCCTTTCCAGGTGGAGGTTGATGCTTCCGAGATTGGAGCGGGGGCGGTTTTGTCACAGAGAAGTTCTAATGGCTCGGTGATGAAGCCATGTGCTTTCTTCTCTAGAAAATTCTCGCCCGCCGAGCGCAATTATGATGTGGGTAATCGGGAGCTTTTGGCCATGAAGTGGGCATTTGAGGAGTGGCGTCATTGGCTTGAGGGTGCTAAACATCGCGTGGTTGTCTTGACTGATCACAAGAATCTCATTTTCCTTGAGTCTGCCAGGCGTTTGAATCCTAGACAGGCTCGTTGGTCGTTATTTTTTTCTCGTTTCAATTTCGTGGTTTCATACCTGCCAGGTTCAAAGAATGTGAAGGCAGATGCTCTTTCCAGGAGTTTTGTGCCTGACTCTCCTGGAGACACTGGGCCTGCTGGTATCCTTAGGGATGGGGTAATATTGTCCGCCGTATCCCCAGACTTGCGACGTGCATTGCAGGAGTTTCAGGTGGATAAACCGGATCGATGTCCACCAGAAAGACTGTTTGTTCCGGATGATTGGACCAGTAGAGTCATCTCCGAGGTCCATTCTTCTGTGTTGGCTGGTCATCCTGGAATATTTGGTACAAGAGACTTGGTGGCCAGGTCTTTTTGGTGGCCTTCCTTGTCTAGGGATGTGCGTACCTTTGTGCAGTCTTGTGAAGTGTGTGCTCGAGCTAAGCCTTGCTGTTCACGGGCTAGTGGGTTGTTGTTATCCTTGCCCATCCCGAAGAGGCCTTGGACGCACATTTCCATGGATTTTATTTCTGATCTCCCGGTTTCACAGAAAATGTCCGTTATCTGGGTTGTGTGTGACCGCTTTTCTAAGATGGTTCATTTGGTGCCCTTGCCTAAGTTGCCCTCCTCCTCTGAGTTGGTTCCTTTGTTTTTTCAGAACGTGGTTCGTTTGCATGGGATTCCGGAGAATATCGTTTCTGACAGGGGATCCCAGTTTGTGTCTAGAGTTTGGCGGACGTTTTGTGCCAAGATGGGCATTGATTTGTCTTTCTCGTCTGCATTCCATCCTCAGACGAATGGCCAGACGGAGCGAACTAATCAGACCTTGGAAACTTATTTGAGGTGTTTTGTTTCTGCTGATCAGGATGACTGGGTTGCTTTTTTGCCACTGGCCGAATTTGCTCTTAATAATCGGGCTAGTTCGGCCACGTTGGTCTCTCCTTTTTTTTGTAATTCGGGGTTTCATCCTCGTTTTTCCTCTGGTCAGGTGGAGTCTTCGGATTGTCCTGGAGTGGACGTGGTGGTGGACAGGCTACATCACATTTGGAATCAGGTGGTGGACAATTTGAAGTTATCTCAGGAGAAGACTCAGCAGTTTGCTAATCGCCGTCGCCGCGTGGGCCCCCGACTTTTTGTTGGGGACTTGGTGTGGTTGTCTTCTCGTTTTGTCCCTATGAAGGTCTCTTCTCCTAAGTTCAAGCCTCGGTTCATCGGTCCTTATATGATCTTGGAGATTCTTAACCCTGTATCTTTCCGTTTGGATCTCCCAGCATCGTTCGCTATTCATAATGTGTTCCATCGGTCGTTGTTGCGGAGGTATGAGGTGCCTGTTGTTCCTTCGGTCGAGCCTCCTGCTCCGGTGCTGGTGGAGGGAGAATTGGAGTATGTTGTTGAAAAGATCTTGGATTCTCGTGTTTCCAGACGCAAACTCCAGTATTTGGTTAAGTGGAAGGGTTATGGTCAGGAGGATAATTCCTGGGTGGTCGCCTCCGATGTTCATGCGACTGATTTGGTCCGCGCCTTCCATAGAGCTCACCCTGATCGCCCTGGGGGTTCTCGTGAGGGTTCGGTGACCCCTCCTCAAGGGGGGGGTACTGTTGTGGATTCTGTTTGCGGGCTCCCTCTGGTGGTTACTGCTGGTACTGGGTGACTTTGGTGGGTTGCGGCCTTTGGTTTCCATCTGTCCATCAGAGGCTGGGTGTTTCCTATTTTACCTGGCCTTTCTGTCATTTCCCTTGCCGGCTATCAATGTGTTCAGATGTGCTCTGTTTGGTTCCTGCCTACCTGCTCCCAGATCTTTCAGGATAAGCTAAGTGCTGATTTTCAGTTGTTAGTTTTTTTGTCCAGCTTGCTTAGAATGTCTCTTTGTTAGCTGGTTGCTCTAGTGGACTGAGGTTCTCCCCATGTGCCATGAGTTGGCACATGGGTTCTTGTAATCTCAGGATGGTTTTTTTGATTAGGGTTTTTTGCTGACCGCTCAGTCCCCTTTTGTGTCATTCTGCTTTCTAGTTTTCAGCGGGCCTCTATTTGCTAAAGCTATATACATCATCTCTATGTGTGTGCCTTCCTCTCATTTCACCGTCAATACATGTGGGGGGCAACTATATCTTTGGGGTTAATTCCTCTGGAGGCAAGTGAGGTCTTTGTTTCCTCTGCAGTACTAGTTAGCTCTTAGGCTGGTGCGTGGCGTCTAGAACCAACGTAGGCACGCTCCCTGGCTATCTCTAGTTGCGTTTGTCAGGCGTAGGGCAGCGGTCAGCCCGGGTTCCATCACCCTAGAGCTCGTCCGATATTTATTATACTTTGCTAATCCTGTGCTATCCCTAGCCATTGGGGATTCATGACAGCAGTGAGGGAGGGAGGACAGTGCATGGTATGAAGGGATTGGGACATAATTTCCTGTTGAATGTCAAATGCTATTGGTTAAATGGCGTATATTTATCTAGCAGTTGTGAGACTGGCACAAAGCCTGCTGATGTATATGCAAGCATCACTATTTACTAGTAATTTTCCTGCGTCTGCTGTTGGCGTGTGTAATATTGGCAATGTAAAAAATAAAATACTCTGCTATTGGTTCCATAGTGTATATTAATCTAACAAGTGTCACCATTTACAAGTAATTTTCCTGAGTCTGCTGTTGGCGTGTGTATAAAAGGCGATTTCTAAAAATTACTCTGCTATTGGTTCAATAGCATATATTTATCTAGCAGTTGTGCGACTGGCGCGAAGCCTGCTTATATAAGCAAACGTCACTTTTTACCAGTAATTTTCTGGAGTCTGCTGTTGGCGTGTGTAATAAAGGCGATATAAAGAAATAACTCTGCTATTAGTTATTAGCATACATTTATCTAGCAGTTGTGTGACTGTCGCAAAGCTTACTGAGATATGCAAACAGCACTATTTACCAGTAAATTACCTGAGTCTGCTGTTGGTGTGTGTAATAAAAAAAATTGCTATGCTGTTGGTGAAATAGCGTACATTTATCTAGCAGTCGTATGACTGGCGTTAAGCTTGCTGATGTATTAAAACAATCACTATTTGTACTAAATTTAAAGAATCTATTGTTCGCGTGCGTAATGAAAGGGATACATATAAAAAAAATTACTCTGCTATTGGTTAAATAACTAGCGTCTGTTTATCTAGCAGTTGTGCAACTGGCGCCAAACCTGCTGCGCTATGGAAACGTCACTATTAACCAGTAATTTTCCTGAGTCTGCTGTTGGCATGTGTAATTAAGGCGATATATACAAAAAATGACTCTGCTATTAGTTAAATAGCATATGTTTATCTAGCAGTGTTGCGACTGGCACAAAGCATGTTGAGATAGGCAAATGTGACTATTTAACAGTATTTTACCTGAGTCTGCTGTTGCTGTGTGTAATATAGCTAATAGCTAAAAAATTACCCACACATTGCTAATTGCAGGGAATTTGTACATAACACCTCTATAGGGGTACTTGTGACAAATAAAGCCAGACATTTTTTTTTCAGAACGCATTCAATATGGGACAGAGTGTCATTAAGGAATGTGGAAGTGGATGTGGTGGTGCCCGCCAAGGCCATGTGACAGATCAGAAGGTGCCTTTATCTCATTATAGCTTCCTGTCAAAATTCGGTCTGTGCTCTACTCCTCTGTCAAAGCCAGACAAGTGCGAAGATGTTGTGGGTTTAATGGCAGGAAAAAGCTCCAGTGTGTTGACAACAGCATCATAACATGCACCATGATGAACTGTGGTGACCTCGGTGAGATTCCTGCTAGTACCGTGAGAAAGTCAAAAGGTGCAAAGGCAAGTTCACGGGAGAATCTCACCAGGAGAATTTCACTGCTGTGAACTTGCCTCTGCACCATGTGACTTTCTCATGGTACTAGCGACTGGGAATGGAGCCTCAGTGATATCACAGCTAGTCACTGAGGCTGTGCTCGCTGCATCTCATTCACCAGTGGTTCTCAGTCTGGACAGTCGCATCTTGGCGCCATCCAGGTTGAAAACTAATTATCCCCCAGACATGGATTATGGCAATGGACAGAATGACAGACAGGTATGGTATATAATTTTTTTATTTTGGTTTATTACAGGAGAACGAGGGCTTCGGTGGAATTAGGCGAGGTTGTAAGCATGGTATAATTGAGATTATTAAAGGAGTCTTTGCCATTCTTTCAATTAAAGGACCTTTTCTGGGTGTCTGTGTTTTTATACATTGTGACAATGGGGTTAGTAATGGGGGTGTCTTATTGACGGTGACATCAACCCCCAACTATTACTCTACTTGCCACCGCTACAGGGCAAGTGGGAAGAACGAGGCTAAGTGCCGGAATTGGCATATCTTAGAGATGCGCTTTTTCTGGGGCGGCTGAGAGCTGATGTATTTAGCCTGGGTGGCCAGTATATATGGCCCCTTCCTAGACTATTAATATCAGCCCACAGCTGTCTGCATAGCCTTTTCTGGTTATTAATTATAGGGGGACCCGGCATCTTTTTTTTAGGGTCTCCCATTTTAATAGCCAATATAGGCTAATTATACAGCTGTGAGCTGATATTAATAGCCTGGGAAGCTCCATGGGTATTATCCCCTTTCCAGGCTATAAACATTGTCCATCAGCCGTCAGCTTTCCCTTTGCCATTTTTTTCAGAAAAATAATCTTATAGTAAATAAATAAACAGACATCTGTATATCTACCTATTGTATTTGTATTTACTGTGTGTAATCCATCTCTTCTATCCTGTCAACTACTGCTATGATTTTACACTACCGCAGCTGCTGAATTGCAGGCTTTTATTCTATCTATCTATCTAGCTTTCTATCTATCTGTCTGTCTATCTATGTAATATAAATACATATATATAGTGTGTTACTGACATATATATATATCTATTCTATGTGTATATACCTAGTTTATCTTTTTTATTCTAACCTGTCACGCTGTGATTTCACTGAACGCCGCACACAAATTACCGGCTTTTATTCTATCTTTTACCGAATGTTACCGACTTTTTCCAATTTTAACAAAAATGCTTGTGGTACCGATCATGAATCCGAATGTATCATATTCGTTCCGAATTTATGCTTGACTATAGTTTTTCGAACATATTCGCTCATCTCTATTCACGTTCTCTTTCTTTCTATCTGGGAGCCTGATGTTTATTTTTGGGTCTGCAGTTGGACTTTGTGGAACATCAATGCATTAATATGCTCCACATACTTCTTCAGGTTTCAGCCTTACACAGAATAATAATATTAGTAATGAAACCTACTCTATATGTATGCTGCTAGCTAGAAAATCTTACCTGCACATCCCTTTATAAAGGGAAATTCGACATAATACCTCTATTGGCATACACCATATACTGCTGACACACGCAGCATCCCATTGGATGGGCGGAATGCCTGGGTACAAAATTTGTGTGTGAGGGTGAAAACAATATTCCTTCCCCTGTGTTACGCCCCTCCCAGTCTGCTGTCCAGGAAGCAGGCACTGATGCCTCCTGTCCAAAACCACATCCACTTTTTGGACCCAGTGCAGTGCTCAGTTTTTTCTGTCAGCATACTTGTCTCTTCCCTAATTGTTACTTCCATAGGGACCACATATTCGTTAACACTTTGCATTGTCCTGTGCTGACCAAAGACCATTCCTGGCTTTTCCAGGCTACTAAATTACACTTGTGTTTTTTTATGAAACCGTTGCTTCCCTTAAATTTTCTAAATTTTGGTAAAAAAAAGGATGATGGGTATTGGCCAGTTTCTGCTCATTTTTGCTGGTCTAAGAGACTGTGTTAATATGCTCCACAGACCTATTCAGGCTGCAGTTTTACACATATTGGAACATGGTCATTGCCACACTAAGGCCTTTACCTGCGCTCTGTAGCACTGCCTGTCACCTGAGTAATACACTCCACAGACCTCGTCACTCTCTGGGACACATCCTGTAATTATTTTGCTGTTGCTCAAAAGATACATTCTGCCTGGTTGTGTAGTTTTCAGAAGAAGTGCGTACAGTAGGTTTGTGCAGTTTGGTCAATGGCACTCCTGTCTATTTCCCTTGAGGAGACTGCTTCAAAGTAAAATGAGCCTTGTACATGTTTCTGACATGGATTTCAGGCCTGAGAGACTGACCACAATACAGGCTCTCGCTTGTGTACACTATATTCAGAATTTATTTCAAATGCTTATGGTGTCTGGTAGAATCCAATTTACTGACATTGATCATACAGTTCCCCCAACTCCTGTATTATATTCACCTTACAGCAGCTTCACCAGCTGTGACAGTGGCTCCATTAAGATCCGATGGCCAAAATGAACTGTGGAGCTCACAAAACTCAGGCTGCATAATGACTTGGCGGTGGACGTGGTGATGGTGGCGGGCAAAGCCCAAAATTCAAATGAGCATGTTTTAGCTGGCATTATAAAGTGCTGGGGAATATGTATTTCACTATCTAGCTAACTATCTTGAATGAGGGAAGAACCTTCCAAATGTAGGAGTGAGAGCTCTCCCAAATGTATGATACAGTGCCACCTGAGGGCACTTCCCAAACTTAGGTTTCATGGCACCTGCTGGCCTTCTGAAAATGTAAAGCGAGGGCCGCATAATGACATGGTGGTGGTGGAGGGCGAAGCCCAAAATTCAATTGGGCATGTTTTAACTGGCATTGTAAAGTGCTGAGCAATATGTATTCCACTATCTAGCTAACAATTTTGAATAAGGGAGAGACCTCCCAAATGTAAAATGAGGGTCTCCAAAAATTTAAAAGGAAAAACTAAAGCCAAAACACTATGTGTGAACATATGCTAAGGCCGGCGTCACACTAGGCATATGAAAATACGATCCGTTTTTTACAGCCGAAATACGCAGAAATAATCCCGAAATAGTGTTCCGTATGTAATCCGTTGGCAAGGTGTGGCCGAGTATTTTGCGCATGTAATGTTGCGTATGTAATCCTTATGACATCCGTACTGCATTTTTTCCACGCAACCTCACAAAATGGACATTTAACGGTTTTGCAGCCTGAAATTAATTTAAATCAGCATCAGCAACCCTATTTAAGGCCTCTACAACAGGTGGCACCCTCCCATATGGCCATTTTGTGGTTCTGCATCTGTTGGTGTGTTGTGGTAACATTTGCACCATGTCTGACCTACTGCACTTCACCCCAACTCAGCGGGTGTTATTTAGCTGGGTCTTGTCGCGTCGGTTTGGGCAGCCATACCCTGTGATTGTTGCTCCGCGAAGGAGGAGAAGAAGATTTTGGGTGCATCCTCTTTTGACCCAACACCTCACTAAAGGCCATTTTCAGAGGCTATATACAGCTCTGCGTGCACATCCTGATAAGTTTTACCTATACTGTCGAATGACAATACCAACATTTGATATCTTGTTGGAGACAGTACGTCCAGGACTCACGTATCAGGACACCAGGATGTGAAAAAGCTTATCCGCAGAGGAGCGTCTTATCCTTACCTTACGGTATGTATTCAACATCCTCACATACTGTATGTTGATGATGTTTTTTTTAAGGGTTGTTTGCTAGCAGGTATTTTAAACTATATGTGTAAATTAGGGCCAAAGCACATCCAAGATATGCATTTGTAATGTTCTACTTATGTACCCTAGGTAGATTTTGATTAATTTCAGTGTAATTCCTGTGTTTTTAAATCTACAACATACTTGTGCTTCTTCATGTTTAGTGTAAACTATTGTTACCTAGCTAATATTATTTTTTCTGTCCTTTCAGCTTCCTGTCAACTGGATTGTCTTATGCGGGACTACACCTGGAGTTTCTCATTGGGCAGTCCACGATTTCTGGCATTGTGCGCTCAACATGTAGTGAAATATGGGTTAAACTACAGGAACATTACATGCCTGAGCCAAAACTGGATGATTGGCTAAAAATAGCCCGTGGATTCAATGACACTTGTGACTTCCCACACTGCATTGGAGCCCTGGATTGGAAACATATCAGGGTGCATTAGCCGCCGAACTCTGGCTCACAAATCTACAATTACAAGCAGTTTTTTCTCTGTAGTTCTGTTAGCTGTAGTTGACAGTAACTACAGGTTTATAATTGTAGACATTGGGGCCTATGGGCGAACAGGAGACTCAAGGGTGTTCAATTCGTCCATTATGGGTCGGCGGCTACGTGAAAACCAGTTAGACCTCCCACCACCACAACAACTCCCAGGCTCCAATGCTGAAGCAGTGCCATATGTTCTTGTGGGAGATGAGGCCTTCCAATTGACAAGGCATGTCATGAGGCCTTATCCCACACACAACCTGGACCACCGGCAGTGTGTATTTAATTTGATGCTTTCCAGGGCGCGTAGACTGGTGGAGTGCGCCTTTGGGATTCTGTGTGCCAAATGGCATGTCCCCCAGTCTGCTATTCAGCTGAGTGAGGCTACTATTAATGATGTAATTAAAGCGTGTGCTGTTTTGCACAATTTTACTAGACTTCATGATTGCTCCTCAGCTGCTATTGGTGAAGAAATGTTGCCCAATGTGAGTAGGCCTACACCACATGACCCTCCTTCGCACCGTCCCCTTTCTGGCCTAAAAGTGAGAGATATTTTCTCAAATTATTTTCTTTCTCCTCAGGGTGCTACTCCCTGGCAAGATTATGCTGTTTCTTGGTTGTGATTTCTTACGTTATAACTATATTATCTGCCAAAAGTAAAATTTTTCTTTAAATAGTGAACTCTGTGTGTTGTATTTACTTAATTACCAGATGGTTATGAACATAGCATATGTGTGTGATGTAAGAATGATTGTCCCACAAACGTCAATTGGCTTTTGACTATATATTTTAATTATAGCAAAAGCCTTTTGTTGTTAATGTTAAACCATATTTTTTTCATATGGCTTTGTATCCAAATTTTATTTTTTTATTTTTTTGTTTTTAGGAACAACATAACAAAGTGCTATTACAGCACAAAGTAAACAAAAACATGGTTATGCGGCAAAAAGACGAACACAATAAAAGAGTTTTTACAGATTTCTGTACGTTGGTGGTGGTGATGGTGGAAGCTCAGGGTCCTGCTCAGGTGGTCTTTGTTGGGCCAATTGTCCTTCACCCTGTGTGGATGCTGTGTGGGGCGGGTCAAAATACAGGCCTTGATCATATTGGCTAGTTTGGTATTGCCCATGAGGGATTTGACTATGGCCCTCATGTTGGTGGAAATATGGCCTTGACTCATAGCCACCCCCAATATGGCCATATCGGCCAAACCCAGGTTGGGACCAGCCTACAGCACTGGGTCTGGACAACTGGCCATATTGGGAAGGTTGATGGTAGTCTGACATATGGTACTGAGGTTGCCTTGGTGGGTTTTGGGTGAGAATTGGTTGAGGTGTAGGCACACATGGAGGAGGTGCTTCAAATCTCTGTTGAGCATGCATCTGTTGAGATCTTGGCAGCCGCAGGAAGTTATGTGATGAGAGCTGCCACCTCCCAATAAACTCAAACAACACATATGGGTCACTTGGGGGGGTGCATGCATCAATAAGGATTTGAAGACACACTCTCACACGTAGCCTCACCTCACGGGGTAGGGGACGTAGGTACCGGGCCAGGCTCCTCGCAAATGACTCCTCCCCCTCATCCTGAGCAGCCCTTGCAAGATAGTTAAGAACCCCAGCATCCACATTCCTCCGACTTTCTTGGAGATCTCTCCTTCGGCGGCCACACCTTGAAATGACAGCAGCCTGTGGGGAGGTCTCCAGTGGCACAGTAGGGCTGCGGCTGTTTCCAGGATCATCCTGGCTTCCTTGGACTGCTGCTGCTGTGGGCGCTGGGGACTCATCTTGGGCAGATGTTGTTTGAGCTTGATGGCCAGATGACGAGGATCCTGGAGGGATGGACCTTCTCCTTCCCCAACTGGATCAATCACAACCTCTGAGTCTGATCCTGTCTCCCTCTCAGTGAGGTTGGACTGTGTTCTGTTATGAAAGTATGTGAAATAAAAATAAATAAATAATAATGTCTAACCATTGAAAACATATGTGTAATGTGTTGTGAGGTTTGTACTTACGGTCTGAGATCCATACTGGGATCCAAAAACAGCAGTCTGTCATAATAGATATATATGGGTTTTTTGGCGGAGCTGCTGCCCCACTCCTAGCCCTCTGCTGCCTTTCCCTCCTATATTGATCTCTTATGCTCCGCCATATTTTCATAACATCTTCCACTGCAAGGAAAGAGAGTAAAATAATGTATTAGGTCATTGTGCACATTGGTAACACAAGGTGAAAATGCTAACACAGATTGCAGCTGCATTTGTTTAATATAAACTTGGAAAAACAAGCAATAAGGGGATCATCACAGAATGTAAGGCCACAAGGACAGAGTCCTCTCCTCTCCCTACCAGTATGACATTTTTCAGTTGTTTACTGTAAGAGACATGTATAATAACCCTGTATGTAACCCGCTTCTCATGTCCAGCACCATGGAATTAATGGTGCTATATAACTAAACAACTAGAATAATAAACAACATATTTAAATGTGAATAAAATCACTTAGGTACTGCAGTTTCAATTACAAATTAATGTAGAAACATGAGTGTACTTACTTATTTGGCTCTGGACCTCATGTGGCCGCTGATCATAATTTGGGAATAGGTACCCACATATGCTCCTCCATGCAGCCTCTTTTCTTGCCCGATTTGCATAGATTGCATCCTTTTGTTCCCAAATTTCGGGCCTTTCCTGGACCAGGATGATAAGCATGTCCACATTGATTATAGTAGCCATGCTGTTTCAGACTCCGTGGAGGCGTGCAGCAAACTTCCCGGATGTCTGTATGGCTTTTTCAACTAATTAGCATGTCTAAGCTTCCTGATTGAGGCCTGGGCACATTTCCTGTCACCTGCCAAGGTCTAGCGTATTTCTCGCAAGTCACATGGATGGTCCATGTGCATTCCGTATTTTGCGCGGCCCCATAGACTTGCATTGGCATATTTTTTGCGCAATACGCTGACAAACGCAGCATGCTGCGATTTTCTATGCCCATACAATACCGTATAATACAGATGCGTAAAATACGGCAGATAGGAGCTGCCCCATAGAAAATCATTGGTCCGTGTGCAATGCATATTTTCTGCGCCTCTCATACATTTGTAAAACTCGCTAGTGTGACGCCGGCCTAAAAGGGAGGTATAATTTTTTTTTTTATTATTATTTGCGTTTTGCATTCTATACAAGTAATTATGAAGGAAACAATGTTTCTTATTATTTTTCCCTGTAAAAAATAATTTAGATTTTGATTGGCAGGTCTTCTTATAAATCCATAAAACCGACACAATAGTCTGACAAAATTATTCCCAGATACCATATGTGAGTCAGAAAGGCATGCAGGCATCTTCACCATGCTGCTCCCATTTAGTTTTAGCTCTTTCCCATCCATTTCAGCTTTTTTCTCAGGCCCCCAGACCTGTTTGTTGGGTCCAGCAGAAAAATATTCGGCTTTCCCATTGACTTGCATTGTATTCGTTATTCGGTACAAACACCCGAATACTAGAAATTATTCAGACTGATTTTCCCAATGCCGAATATTTCATTATTTGATCATCAGTAGCAATGATGCATGAGGAAATGGGAGAGCAGGTGGAATATATTTTCACCAGTGAAGATTACTGGTTGGCCACCCTGCTAGATCCCCACTACAAGTACAACATACCATTAGTGATGAGCGAGCACTAAAATTCTCAGGTGCTCGTAACTCGGGTAGAGCAGATTGGAATACTCAGGTACTCGGCCAGAACAACGAGCCCAATGTAAGTCTATGGGAGACCCGAGTATTTTTACCCCGATATCCCCCAGGGGTCCTTTTAAGGGCTCATTTCCACTGGCGAGAGACAAATCGGTCCGTAATCTGGACCGAAAAAAGGGATGTAGCGTATGCGATTGTCATGCGATTGTCATGCGAGTGTAATGCGAGTGCAATGCGATTTTTAAATGCACCATCCGTTTTACATCAGTATGACATCCGTATGCAATCCGTTTTTTTTCTCTGCAACTATTTTTATACAGTCATTTACAGGACCATGGACAGTGTTCTAGGCCACAGAATGGTGATGTATCCGTAAAAAACGGACGGAATACGGATGGTCCGTAATCCGTCCGTTTTTTTTTCTCTCGCACCCATTGACTTGCATTGGCGAGTCTCGTCCGAGACTCGCAGCAAATCGCAGCATGCTGCGATTTTTTTCTCAGTCCGATTTCGGCTGAGAAAAAAATCGCAAATGAAAAGACACCTATTGAATATCATTGGTCCGAGTGCAATCCGATTTTTTATCGGATTGCACTCGTCCATTTTCCTCGCCAGTGGAAATGAGCCCTAAGGTCTAAAAACGTCTGAAAATGATGGAAACACTGCTCAAATGACACAGGAACATCATGGGGATCGCCCCTGGAAGCATTACTGACTCCTAGTTCACAGCTGTAAACTTTTTTTTCCGAGATTCATGCCATTTTGTTGCCGATGCAACAAAAAGCACACTAAAACGAAACCAAAACGGATTTTGCTGGGAAATATGTCAAGGTGCATCCTTTGCAGGTTAATGACTTGCCTATAAAGCCAAATAACTAATCCCAGACCGAAAATTTCCTCCCCCACTTAGGATTAGTTCAGACACAGCATTTTTGAAGCGTTTTTCAAGTTTAACACTGCTTTCAACCACTACAAATGCATTCACTGGGAAATGTCATTGTAACATTTAACACCCCTAGCTGGCCATGTGGTGTCTGACACATAAACAGACCCATCTTGTTTCATTTATGAAGGAGGGACTCTTAAAGTCACAGAGCCAATTTTTTACTGGTGCATCAGGCGGCATTAATCTTCTTAAAGGGCCATTATTAAACAGTGGGTCTCCTAAGCTGTTGTAGCCTATGCTGTGAGTGGATGGGCCGTCAAGAATTACGATGCACCACAATACCCCTTTCATAAGATGTCCAGGGCGGACTCCTGAAAAAGTGTTGCATTGAATTCAAGGCCTGCCCTGCTACCAATTCATATGCACCCCAATAAGCCTTTGAACCCACATACTGGATGGGCCCAGGAAAATCCACTTTACAATATGCATTTTGTGCTCCATACTCCTTTGTTTTATACCGTGGCAGGAAGGCGAGCCCTGCTGCATAGTCAGTCATATGCACCCCAATAAGCCTTTGAACCCACATACTGGATGGGCCCAGGAAAATCCACTTCACAATATGCATTTTGTACTCCCGCACTCCTTTGTTTTACATATTGGCTGCAAAGCCAGCCCTGCTGCATAGTCATATGCACTCCATTACGCCTTGGAACCTACATACTGGATGGGCCCATGAAAATCCACTTCACAATATGCATTTTGTACTCCCGTACTCCTTTGTTTTACACATTGGCAGCAAAGCCAGCGCTGCTGTATAGTCAGTCATATGCATCCCATTACGCCTTGGAATCCACATACTGGATGGGCCCCTGAAAATCCACTTGACAATATGAATTTTGTACTCCCGTACTACTCTGCTTTACACATTGGCAGCAAGGCCAGCCCTGCTGCATAGTCAGTCATATGCACCCCATTAGGCCTTTGAACCCACATACTGGATGGGCCCATAAAAATCCACTTCACAATATGCATTTTGTACTCCGTACTCTTTTGTTTTACACATTGACAGCAAGACCAGCCCTGCTGCATAGTCATATGCACCCCATTAGGCCTTGGAACCCACATACTGGATGGACCCATGAAAATCCACTTCACAATATGCATTTTGTGATAAGGAAATTAATAAACCATAATCTACCTCACCTTTAAAAACTTTCTCATTCCCTTTAAGTGTTCTTGTTAGCAAAATAAAACTTAAGGTACCTTCACACGAAACGACATTGCTAGCGATCCGTGACGTTGCAGCGTCCTGGCTAGCGATATCGTTTCGTTTGACACGCAGCAGCGATCAGGATCCTGCTGTGATGTCGCTGGTCGCTGAATAAAGTCCAGAACTTTATTTGGTCGTCCGATCGCTGTGTATCGTTGTGTTTGAAAGCAAAAGCAACGATACCAGCGATGTTTTACACTGGTAACCAGGGTAAACATCGGGTTACCAAGCGCAGGGCCGCGCTTAGTAACCCGATGTTTACCCTGGTTACCAGCGTAAAAGTAAAAAAAACAAACAGCACATACTTACATGCGTCCCCCAGCGTCTGCTTCCTGACACTTACTGAGCGCCGGCCCTAAAGTGAAAGTGAAAGCACAGCGGTGACGTCACCGCTGTGCTGTTAGGGCCGGAGCTCAGTCAGTGTCAGGAAGCAGACGCTGGGGGACGCATGTAAGTATGTGCTGTTTGTTTTTTTTACTTTTACGCTGGTAACCAGGGTAAACATCGGGTTACTAAGCGCGGCCCTGCGCTTAGCAACCCGATGTTTACCCTGGTTACCCGGGGACCTCGGCATCGTTGGTCGCTGGAGAGCGGTCTGTGTGACAGCTCTCCAGCGATCAAACAGCGACGCTGCAGCGATCGGCATCGTTGTCGCTATCGCTGCAGTGTCGCTTCGTGTGAAGGTACCTTTAGATTATAGCTAGTGAATCCATGCCCTCAATCAATAAGTAATCACTAAGCAAAGATACAATGTTGACAGAAGCTACTGTGGTATTTACAGAAAGCTGTGTGCCCTGGTCACGCTGACCTTAGGGTCAGTATGGTCTAGGGTATCAACCTTGAACATCAAAACTCCTTACACTGCATCTTTTACCTTTAGCTTAAAATTTCGTGTTGTAAAATGATTGGTTGTTAATTTATTTGTTCTGTACAATCATTGGTTGTTTCATGATTTTCCTATGTCCCACCTGCCTGTACCCCCTCCTAGAAAATTTCTATGAGAATTGTACCTCGAGACAATAGAGTTAGTTCTGTTCTATCCTAGATCAAAGCTCTTGTGGCTGCAATAAACCTTTTTACTAGTGTTGAGCATTCCGATACCGCAAGTATCGGGTATCGGCCGATATTTGCTGTATCGGAATTCCGATACCGAGATCCGATACTTTTGTGGTATCGGGAATCGGTATCGGGATCGATATTAATGTGTAAAATAAAGAATAAAAATAAAAAATATTGATATACTCACCCTCTGACGCGCCCTGGTTGTAACCGCCAGCCTCCGTTCATAAGAATGAGCGCTTGAAAGTCCTTAGATGACGTCGCGGCCTGTGATTGGTCGCGGAGCGGTCACGTGACCGCAACGCGACCAATCACAAGCTGTGATACGGCTTTAAATAAGCCTAATACTTGCAATACAACACAATTTTATTGCAAACTGAAAAATTCAAGGAATAGTATGATTGAATAGTGTGAGCGCGTACACATTTGTATATTCGCCATTTGTACATTTGAGGCAGCCAAAGTTATGGTTCTCAAGCAAAGAAACTAATATAGTCTACAAAGTGTAATATGTCCAATGTGAGCAACCAGGCAACACAAAAAGGAGCTTTTCAAGTGAGCTCTTTAAGGTACACAAATGTTATGAAGTCTTTGCCAACAAGGATGTGGTTTCACCAATGGGGGTTACCTTTTTTAAAATTATAGTATTGCCATCACAGCCCCGCTTGCTCAAAATTCTGGGGCCTATAAAAGTACAGAACACGTTCACCCAGGTCATGTCATCGGAGATAAGGAAGAGACATTGCAGGAGACAGAATTAAGAAGTAGGCCCAGTGTAATGTCATGCCCAATTCCCCAATATAGGGTCTTTTTTTTTACAAAATAAAATAGTGCCATCACAGCCCCCTTGCCCAAAATGCACCGTACAGAGCACGTTCACCCTGTTGATCTAGTGGCAGTTAAAGGGCACATTGCAGGGGACAGAATTAAGAAGTATGCCCAATGTAATGTCATGCCCAATTCCCCAATGTGTGGTTCTATTTTTACAAAATAAAATAGTGCCATCACAGCCCCTTGCCCAAAATTCACTGGCCTATAACAGTACAGAGCACATTCACCCTGGTCATCTAGTGGTTCTGGATGATGAGGATGAGGATAAGGAGGAGGATAACAACAAACAGACCAAATCTGGAAGCGTATACCCATGTGTGGTTGTGAAGAGGTGCATGAGAATACACCTCTCCAAAAAAGAGAATGTATTTGGGGTTATGTTTCGCTGTTTTCACTTGGTGGTGTACAGGAGTCTTTCCCAATCCAGCCCTTGTTCATTTTTATAAGAGTCAGCCTGTCAGCATTTTCAGTTGACAGGCGGATCCGCATATCTTTTATAATTCCACCAGTGGCACTAAAAACCCACTCTGACAGAATGCTAGCAGCAGGGCAGGCCAGAACCTCCAAGGCATAGAGAGCAAGTTCATGCCACATGTCCAGCTTGGATACCCAATAATTAAAAGGCAAAGAGGAATTACAGAGGATGTTTGTACGATCTGCAAGGTACTCCCTCACCATCTTCCCAAACATTGCACTTCTTGTGACAGTACCCCTTGCCTCTGTGCCATCACAATGGAAGGGCTGAGAAAACTGTCCCAGAACTTTGCCATTGTTCCCCTGCCTGAACTGGATTGTACTTCTGTTTCTCTTGCTTGGACTCCTTGGTTGTACAACAAACTCAGACGTCTGCTGCCAATGTTCTCACATGGGAATTTTCCGCTACAAGGGCCCTCTGGTACTGCAACATTTTAGAACACCTCTCTGCCTCTGGTAGAAGACATTGAAAGTTCTCCTTGTAGCGTGGGTCTAGAAGTGTCAGCAACCAGTAATGAGTGTCACCCAAAATTTTTATAATGCGAGGGTCACTTGAAATGCAGCGCAGCATAAAGTCAGCCATGCGTGCCAGACTGCTAACAGGCAAGACTTCCGTGTCCTCACCAACAGGACAACTGACCATGCTGTCCTCCTCCCCATCATCCTCATCCTCCTCCTCCCTGTCCTCAGGCCATCCCCGCTGAACAGACGGTATGACAGCTGGGTTTGTAGTACCGTCTACAGCGCATGAAAGTAGCTCCTGTTCTTCCTCCTCCTCATCGACTACCAATCCAGGTTGAGAAGACATGAGGCTGGGCTGAGTGTAATCCCCCTGTATGGTTCCTTGCTCCATGTCCTCGTGCTCTACCTGCAATGCATCCTCTTTAATTGTGAGCAGAGAGGTTTTCAGAATGCTGAGAAGTGGAATGGTAATGCTAATTATGGCGTCATCGCCGCTCACCATCTTGGTGCAGTTCTCAAAGTTTTGGAGGATGGTACACATGTCGGACATCCATGTCCACTCCTGAGGTCTTATAAGTGAAGTCTGAACTGAATATTGATGGCCTTGTTGATGTTGGTAGTCAACTACTGCCCTTTCTAAAATGGGCAGACAGACGGCATACTTTCACTAGCAGATCCGGCAGCTCCGGGTAGCTTTTCAGAAAACGTTGAACCGCGAGTTTAAGCACATGGGCCAAGCAAGGTACGTGTGTGAGCTCACCTTGCCTCAGAGCTGCCACCAGGTTACAGCCATTGTCAAACATGACCATGCCTGGCTGTAGGTCCAGCGATGTCATCCAAACATCTGACCGCTCTTTCAGCGCTGTCCATAACTCTTCTGCATTGTGCGGTTTGCAGATTAGCTTCAGCACAGCCTGTTGCCACTTGGTTGAGGCAGTGCTGCAGTACTTTCAGCTTCTGACTAATATGTTGATTTCAGAGACGGAGGATGAAGAGAAGCAGGAGCTGTAGACTGTGGGGGCAACCCTGATTGACGTAGGGCCAGCAATCCTCGGCATGAGGAGGATGTGTTCCATCCCAAGGTCCGACTGGGTCCCTGGGTCCCGGCTTCCACTATGTTAACCCAGTGTGCCGTCAGTGAGATGTACCATCCCTGCCCACAAGCACTGGTCCATGTGTCTGTGGTTAGGTGGACTTTCCCTGTAACAGCATTGTTGAGGGCACGGGTAATGTTGTGGGACACATGCTAGTGTAATGCCGGTACGACACACCGAGAGAAATAGTCGCAACTGGAGACTGAGTACCTTGGGATGGCCGCCGCCATCAGGTTGCGGAAAGCTTCCATCTCAATGAGCCTAAAAGGCAGCATTTCTAGTGCAAGCCAAGGAGAAATAATAGAGTTTAGGACTGCGTGTTAGGTGTCGAGTTCCCACCGCTGCACAGAGGAAATCTCGAACCATGTCCGCTGCGGTCTCCCATTCCCCTTCAGCCACAGTGGAGCCTGCTCAGCAGAGACGTCGGTCCCGGCATCTGGCTAAAGCAGATACTGTGTGTTTGGTTACAGCTGCCATTCCAGGCTCAGCCTTTATAATCAGCATTGATCAGAGGCGAGCAGACGTTCCAGGGACTAAGTCCTGCTTTTCTTCTACTGAGCATGCCCATGGGACAACCTCGCATTGGTGGTCGGGGGACACATGCTCAGGTCCTATAGTGGCTCTGATTGGAGCACTAGAAAGGTCCTGGAAAGCTACAGATATAAAAGGTTTGCATGGCTGCTCGGCCATGCGCTAGTATAAATCAGTTATTGTGTGTGTGTGTGTGTATGTGTGCCTGTTCTGGTGAAAGCTCCGAATCATTCCCATCCCTAGTGTTGATGAATGCTTGTGAATGTTGGAGCTGTCTAGCACCAGTTAGTGCCATCCAGCACCACGCACAATCTATAGCGTCTAACAGCAGCATTAGCCAGTGCGGCACCATGCGCAACCAATGCGCTTACCTGTCCCTAGTTAGTGCGGTTAGTGGCGTTCACAAAAGCGGCACTGCATGTACTTAGTGCGGTAAAACATTATTTAGGTTTTTCCCTGGCACCGCAGTTGCGGCGCCGAGCGCTAGTGGTCTAGAGGGATTCTAACCCCGTGTCCTTGGGGCAGAGTCCTGTGACCCTATACTAGCGTTCACTCTATGGTATTGTGGCCCTGTAACGCAACAGGGCTCGCTTCCTTACATACCGGGTGAAGCTAACCCGTGTGTTCACATTATACAGCCATATACTGTCTGCCATTACCGAGCAGCAGGTGTTATCTCTGCACGGTGGACCTTGGGCTGCGAGTCCACCTTATACCATCCCTATAATTATTTGGTGCATTCCACCAACCCTAACATTATACTAGTGCCCGGGTCTGGCTTGTAATGGCGGATGAACAGCGAGTACAGTGGTACATCCAGCAGCTGGAGGGCAGGTTGGTGGCTCTCGAGCACACAACCTCAGCCTTGGATGTTGCCGTATTTGTTGTTTAGGCTGCTAGCATGGCTGCAGCTACTTTGTCCACTGCCACCACTGCTCCGACATTATCCCGTCTCCCATTGCCAGACAAGTTTTCTGGTGACTGTAAACTGTGTCAGGGATTAGTGAGCCAGTGTGCTATACATCTTGAGCTCCTGGCTGCACGTTTTCCCACAGAGTGGGCTAAGGTGGGATTTATTATATCCCTCCTGTCGTACAGGGCATTGGAGTGGGCAACACTGTGGGAGCGTGACGACATGTGGTGCAGAGTGCTCCACGGTTCTTGGGCACCCTGAAACAGGTCTTTTTTGGACCTCGTGTCACCCATGATACAGTGCTCCAACTGCTGGCATTGGCACAGGGTTCGTCCATGGTCAGTCATTTTGCTGTCCACTTCTGGACTTTGGCATCTGAGCTGGAGTGGCCAGATAAAGTCCTCATTCCAGTATTCTGAGCTGTGCATGTGAAGGACGCCTTGGTCACTAGGGAGATTCCTGCCACACTGGAGTAGCTAACAGCTATATCTACCCGCATCGACTTTCATTTTAACAAGCGAAGGTTGAAGTGAGCCCAGTGTAGGCAGAGGTTTTGGCTGGCTCCCACATTCTCCAAACCTCTGGAATCTCCGGTCCAGGCATCCGAGCCACATGAGGCCAAGGAGGTGGCACGAGTGGGTTCTAAGTCCCAGACCGCTCGTGCACTCAAGGTCTGTCCTGTCTGCCAGCAGCCGAGACATTATGCCAGGAAATGTCCCTAGCTGTTGGGAAAACGTCAGCATCTAGTGGTTGTAGGAGGAGGTACACTAGATATGGCAACGTTTTCCTCCAAATTGTCCTTCAAGGGGACAATTACCTTAGGCCCATCCAATCATACGGTAGAGCTTTGCGTGGATTCTGGGGTGGAGGGCAACTTCACGTCTTCTGCCTTTGTTCAACGGCACGCAATACCTCTGGTGATGCTCGCCAAACCAGTGACCATATGAGTGCCCTCACAGATAACACACCAGACCGTCCCATTTACTCTTTCTGTGTCGCGATCCCATCAGGACATTATTCCTGCTAGTCATTCCCGAGGGAATTGATGAGGTCCTGTTAGGGATACCATGGCTACGCTACCACACTCCTCGTATAGAGTGGTCCTCTGGGAGAATTCTGGGATGGAGTGAATCCTGTGAGGGTAGATGTCCACGGTGGTGCGTTCAGATTACTACTACTGAAGTACCCGCAGATCTTTCCTCTCTTCCCAAGCACTATTGGCCCTATGCGGACGTGTTCTCCAAGAGGGCTGCAGAGGCGATGTCCCTATACATCCAGGAGAATCTGGCAAGAGGATTCATTAGGAAGTCAGTGTCACCTGCAGGGGTGGGGTTCATCTTCGTGCAAAAAAAGAATGGAGAATTACGTCCATGCATAGATTACAGTGGTCTTAACACCATTACTGTTAAGAACAAGTATCCTCTGCCCCTGATATCTGAGCTCTTCGATAGGTTGCGGGGAGCGAGGGTATTTACTAAGCTTGATCTACAGTGTGTTTACAACCTGATTCGCAGACATGAAGGGGACGATTGGAAGACAGAATTTGACACCAGGGACGGGTACTTTGAATACCTGGTGAAGCCCTTTGGGCTTTGTAATGCTCCTGCTGTTTTCCAAGACTTTGTGAACGACATCTTCTGGGATCTGTTATCCACCTTGGGCATAGTCTATCTGAATGATATTCTCATCTACTCTCCATATAGCCTCCCACCGGAGAGACATTTGCAAAGTCTTTGACCTCCTATGGGCAAACTCCCTCTATGCCAAGTTGGAGAAGTGTGTGTTTGAGCAGGAGTCCTTGCCTTTCTTGGGCTATACCATCTCCACCCAGGGATTGGCTATGGATCCTGCCAAGCTACAGGCTGTGATGGACTGGCAAGAACCCCATTCTCTCAAAGCGGTGCAGCGCTTTATTGGGTTCATTAACTATTATCGCCAGTTCATTCCCCTCTTCTCTACTTTGGTAGCTCCCTTGGTAGCCCTCACCAAGAAGGGAGCTAATCCCAAATTGTGGTCGGAGGAGGTCTTCAAGGCCTTCCTCTCTATTAAGTCTCACTTTGCTAGCGCTCCCATTCTACATCACCCCGATGTAGATAAACCTTTCATAATTAGTGTTGAGCATTCCGATACCGCAAGTATCGGGTATCGGCCGATATTTTCGGTATCGGAATTCTGGTGCCGAGTTCCGATATTTTCAGTATATCGGATACCGGAATCGGAAGTTCCCACAATTCAAAGTGCCCGAATTCAGCCAATGAGGAATGATTAGAAGTGTGGGCACATCCTGTTCTGCATGGTGGGCATTTAAGTACTGGCATGGCTGTGATTGGCTGCTGAAATGATGTCATGATGCACTATAAAAGTCGCTGACACAAGTTAGGGCTCACTCTGCTGTGAACTCTGTTAGGGACAGGATGCTGTGTTCTGACTGAGGGCCAGTTTAGAGATAGCGATTTGCTTCATTGTGCTTTACCCAGGCTAATTTAGCAACCGCTGTGTGAGATACTTGCTTTTGCCTTGCAGCACTGTTCACAGCTGTCTGCAAGGTCTCTGTGTGTGTGAGTGCAGCTCACTCTGTAGTCTGTCCGCAGCCACAGCCGGTTGTAGTCAGCTCAGAGTGCGTCACTGCCTCATACTGTTCTATCCATTGTACTTTTTTGCAATTAGTGCAGCCTGCTGCACATTTTTTCAAATATTTCCTATTAGTGGCTTTCCATCCTTATCCAGCAAAATAGTGGAAAAACACTACATAAGATTACATAGAGGAGGCTTTTTTGGCCTTGTAGCACCATTTACGGCTGTCTGCACGGTCTCTGTGTGACTGCACATCGCTCTGTAGTCTGTCCGCAGCCACAGCCGGTTGTAGTCAGCTCAGGGTGCGTCAGTGCCTCATACCGTTCCATTGTCTGTTTCTCAATTAGTGCAGCCTGCTGCACATGTTTTCAAATGTATCCTATTAGTGGCTTTCCCTCCGTATCCTGCTAGATTGTGGAAAAACACTATATAGGATTACATAGAGGAGCTTGTTTTGGCCTTGCAGCACCTTTCACGGCTGTCTGCACGGTCTGTGTGTGAGTGCAGCTCACTCTGTAGTCAGTTCTGCAAAAAAAAAAAAATTAATAAAGTTCACCAAACACACCACTTTACAGTTGTGTAGGCCACATTAGCTCATATTAAAGTCTAGTCCACACTTTAGAAAATTAGTGTTTCTTATACCTGTTAGGAGCTGTTCAGGAATAAGCACACTAAGCCCTTAGTACTTTTCTGCTTATCTTTATCAGTCAACCAAGATGAAGAAGGCAGGGAGTAAGGGGCGTGGGCGCAGAGCAGGGAGAGGACGTGGGGATTCTGTGCCTGCTGTGGGCACCGGTGACTCATCATCACCCAGTTTCAGCAGGGAACAGTTCTTCATGCACAGCTTTGTAGGAGATCGCCGTACACCGCTGCTGCGTGAAGAGCAAATTGAAGCCGTTGTCGGATGGATGGCAGCTAATGCATCGACTTCAATTAGTGCCACATCCTCTCAGGCACAGAGCACTGGAGAGCACCCATCTGTTTCTTCACCACCTGCCAAATTGCCCAGGCAGTCAGAGAGCCCAGGACAGGAGCCATCTCTACTTCTGTTCTCTGAATCTCTTGGCTTGGTAACAGGAGGCCAGCCAAGCAGCATTGGAGAAATGGTAGAAGAGGCAGTATGCAGTGATGCCCAACAGCTTTGTCTCTCTGACTCTGAAGAGATGGGTGGGCCAGTGCCTCCGGTCACCACACCGCAGTACGCATCTGATGATGAGACTCAGGTGCCACTTTCTGGTGCATACTGTGCTGCCGAGACTACCCAGGAGAAGCAGTTGGTGGCAGAGGGTAGTGTAGATGATGAGGTCCTTGACCCATCGTGGCATGAGGTACAGGAAGGTGGTGGGAGCAGCTCTGAGGAAGAGATTCCCCAAACGGGCCAAAGAGGGAGAGGGAGAGGGAAGACTGCGGTTCCTGTAGCCTCCACGTCAGCACCCGTTAGGAGCATGCCTCTTCCAAAAGCCAAAATGGGCGCTCCCAAGACTTGCAGTGCCTGGTCCTTTTTTGACACTGTTGCAGATGACATTTGCTTTGTCAAATGCAAGGTGTGTCATCAGAAAGTCAAAAGAGGGAAAAATGTCAGCAACCTCAATACCACAAATATGTAGAAACATGTGCGGACCAAGCACGCAGTGGAGTTACAAAAACACACTGAAGACCTAGGCCAACCAACAGCGGCACCTACCACCTCTTCAGCTCATGTTGTTGCCTCTTCCTCCAGCTCACACACAGCTGGTTCGGCTCAGGATCACCATGGAAGAACCTCTGGCACTGTTGTCCAGAGACCCACTGTAATTCCACCCACAGCACCACGTTCCCAGTCATCCTCACACTCCCAGCCCAGTCTACAGCCATCGGTAGCACAGGCATGGGAGAAAAGGCAGCCATTCTCGGCAAACCACCCCCGAGCACAGGCTCTGAATGCTGGCATCGCAAAACTACTGTCCCTTGAAATGCTGTCATTCAGGCTGGTGGAGACTGACGGCTTCCGTAACTTGATGGCATTGGCAGTCCCACAATACAATGTGCCCAGCCGCTTTTATTTCAGCAGGCAAGCCGTCCCTGCCCTGCACAAGCATGTGGAGGGACACATAAAACACGCGCTACTGAACGCCGTCAGTAGCATGGTCCACCTCACCACCGATGCGTGGACCAGTCACCATGGACAGGGGCGATACCTTTCCCTCACTGCCCATTAGGTTAATGTTGTAGAGCCGGGTACAGATCATGCGAGTGGCGCAGGACGTGTTCTGCCAACTCCAAGGGTTGCAGGAATCCAGTCTGTACGCATTGACTCCTCCTCATATTCAAGTTCCTCAGAATCATCGCTGCAGGAGCTGTCACAGTCCACCTCCACATGGACCCGTGAACGTTTACCTGTTACGACCGATATGAGCACAGCCATGGCCAAACGTCAACAGGCCGTATTGAAATTAATTTCTTGGGGAATCGAAGCCACACAGCGCAGGAGCTCTGGAATGCCATCAAGCAGGAGAGCGACGTGTGGTTTGTGCCAGTGAATCTCCAGCCAGGCATGGTAGTGTGTGACAATGGTCGAAATCTGGTGTCAGCTCTGGGTCTAGGCAACCTCACTCACATCCCATGTCTGGCACATGTGCTCAACTTGGTCATGCAGAGTTTTTTGAGGGACTATCTGGATCTTGATGCACTGCTGCACAAGGTCCGCCTAGAGTGTGCTCACTTGCAGCGTTCCAGCATGGCAAGATCGCGCATTGCAGCTCTGCAGCGCTGATTCTGCCTTCTGGAACATTGCATCATATGTGACCTACCCACCAGGTGGAATTCCACGTTATATATGTTGGAGCGGTTGTGTGAACAGCAGCCAGCAGTAATACCAGTAGTACCAGCTGCATCAGGCACAAAGAAATCGCACTTCGCACCGTTCAGACTTCAGAACCACTGAGTGGGCCACTATGAAGGACGTCTGCCAGGTTTTGCATTCCTTTGATGATTCCACGCGGATGGCGAGTGCAGATGATGCCCTAGTCAACATGACTGTCCCCCTTAACTGCCTGCTTCAACAAACACTGCAAGCACTAAGGGATGATGTTGTGAAAGAGGTGGAGGATGAGTAGTCACCGATTCCATCAGCTTCTGGACAGTCAGCACTACGTGGTTCCTCACAAAAGCCTAGGCAGGGGACACTTTGTGAGGAGGATGAGGAGGAGTCAATGGAGGAGGAAGACATCGGTCCAGAGGAGGGAGTTACACAATTCTCCAGTAGTCAGTGTGCAGAGCGAGGATGGGGTGATGCAGAGCAGGCAGAGATCACGCCTCAAGCAGGGGACAGCGTTTCTTGGCCAGTTGGCAGTCTGCAGCACATGGTTGATTACATGTTGCAGTGCCTGAGAAACGACCGCCGCATCGCCCACATTCTCAACACGGCTGATTATTGGGTGTACACCCTCCTAGATCCTCGGTACTGGGACAACGTACAAAGCCTCATAACACCGTTGAACCGGGAGCGTAAAATGCGGGAGTACCAAGACACACTGGTGAATTCCATCATCTTCTCCAGTCCAACTGAGAGCAGTGCTGCTAGTGATTTACAAAGCAGCTCAGTGCATTGAGGCAGTGGAGGAAGCTCTGCACAAAGAGGGAGCAGAAGCAGTGCCTCAGCACAAGGCAAGACCAGTATGGCCCAATTGTGGCACAGTTTTGTGTGCCCGTCACACATGTCTACACCATCACAGATGGCTCCAGTCAGCAGGAGGCAACGTTTCCGTCAGTTGGTGACAGACTACATGTCTTGCCCTCTTACTGTACTCCCAGACGGCTGTTCCCCCTTCAAATTTTGGGTCTCTAAGCTGGATACATGGCCAGAGCAAAGCAAGTGTGCATTGGAGGTGCTGGCTTGCCCTGCTGCTAGTGTATTATCATAACGCGTCTTTAGTGCCGCAGGTGCCTCAGTGTTGTTTGAATCTGTCCCGGAGCCTGCACTGTTATGTTATCCCTTGGCCATGCGCAGTTAGCGCTGCCCGTCTTCTGACATCATTTGTTGTCAGGCTGGCTGTGCCTGTGTGACCGCCCTGCCCAAGATCACGCCCCGCAGTGTCTTATTTATTCTCACTGCGGGGCTGGGATTCATGGGCATGCACAGTTCATATCTTCGCCTCTAACTCATCTCCTTCCGCCTTCTTCAAACTGTACGGCTTCACGGCCATGGCATGCGATAAGGGATCAGCTGATGCCACACAGTCTGAAGCAGGCATAAGGACATGAGTGAGAGGCGACGATATTTACTGCACAAGGCAATGAATCCCAACCCCGCAGTGTGAATAAATCAGAAGACACTGCGGGGCTGGGATTCATGGGCATGCGCAGTGCATATCTTCGCCTTTCACTCATCTCCTTCCGCCTTCTTCAGACTGTGCAGCTTCATGGCCGTGGCATGCAATAAGGGATCAGCTGACGCCGCACAGTCTGAAGCAGGCGTAAGGACATGAGTGAGAGGCGACGATATTTACTGCGCAAGGCCATGAATCCCAGCCCCGCAGTGTGAATAAATCAGAAGACACTGCGACGCTGGGATTCATGGCCTTGCGCAGTAACAGCGCATGGCCAAGTGATAACACAACAGCGCAGACTCCGGAACACAAAAAAGCAACGCTCAGGAGGCTGCGCCCAGCACCAAGGGGGTATTTTGACAGCTGTGCTTCATCTCATTAAGAAGGAAAGTCAGTAACGTCAGCTGTTCCCCTGCTGTGCAGCCAGCAACGTGTCCTGCAAACGCCATGCAGACACAACAGACAATAAGCTGCCTCCAGTGCAGGCTTCGGCCTACACTCTGCTCCTCCTGCTGTCCCTGGGCTCTAACACCACCAGTTGGTGCTCAGAAGTGCTGGCTACACAGAGAAAAACACTCGCCACTGTGTCAGTGGGGTTCAGCAACGTCAGCTCTTCCCCTGCTGTGTAGCCGGCAACGTGTCCTGCAAACGCCACGCAGACACAACAGACAATAGTTAGCTGCCTCCAGTGCAGGCTTCGGCCTACACTCTGCTCCTCCTGCTGTCCCTGGGCTCTAACACCGCATGTTGGTGCTCAGAAGTGCTGGCTACACAGAGAAAAACACTCGCCTCACCACTGTGTCAGTGGGGTTCAGCAACGCCAGCTGTTCCCCTGCTGTGTAGCCGGCAATGTGTCCTGCAAACGCCACGCAGACACAACAGATATTAAACTGCCTCCAGTGCACGCTTTGGCCTACAATCTGCTCCTCCTGCTGACCCTGGGCTCCAATACTGCTAGTTGCTGCTCGGAAGTGCTGGCTGCATAGAGAAAAACACTCGCCTCGCCACTGTGTCAGTGGGGTTCAGTAATGTCAGCTCTTCCCCTGCTGCGTAGCCGGCAATGTGTCCTGCAAACGCCACACAGACACTACAACAAAGATTAACGGGAAACAGTCCTCCCCCAGGCGTTTGTAACCTAACGAGCCACCTTGTGCAGCACTAATACTGCATTTGGACAAGGTGGCTCTTTTTGTTATACTCATTGCACACGCAGAACTAAACACTAATAAAATGTGTCCCCTGATACTGTTTAACCATCCCGCAGGTGTGACTTTCCTTCGTAATGACACGCAGCAACCCCCTTGGCGCTGTGCACCACCTCCTCAGTGTTGTTTGAATCTGTCCCGGAGCCTGCACTGTTATGTTATCCCTTGGCCATGCGCAGTTAGCACTGCCCGTCTTCCGACATCATTTGCTGTCAGGCTGGCTGTGCCTGTGTGACTGCCCTGCCCGAGATCACGCCCCGCTGTGTCTTATTTATTCTCACTGCGGGGCTGGGATTCATGGGCATACACAGTTCATATCTTCGCCTCTAACTCATCTCCTTCCACCTTCTTCAATCTGTGCGGCTTCACGGCCGTGGCATGCGATAAGGGATCAGCTGACGCCGCACAGTCTGAAGCAGGTGTAAGGACATGAGTGAGAGGCGACGATATTTACTGCGCAAGTGTTGTGAATTCTGCTCTTGGGTTCCCTCCGGTGGTTGTTGGTGGTAATACAGTTGTCCCTGGGTTGCAATCCTGGGCAGGTGTCCCTGCTGATTGCAGCTCTGACTGGGCTATTTAGGTGTGCAGGATTCATTAGCCCTTGCCAGTTGTCCATTGTTCTTGGAGGTTTTGCATCTCTGTCTGGTTCCTCCTGCCCTGCTGTCAAATCAGCAAAGATAAGTGTCTGGTTTGTTTCTACAGCACACATGCTGTGTGCTTTACAATTCAGTGCTATTTATTGTTTTTTCTTGTCCAGCTTAGACTGTGTTTAGATTTGTTCAGTCAAGTTGGATTCTCAGGAGATGCAGATATACATTCCATGTCTTTAGTTAGATGGTGGAATTTTTGTATTATCTGCTGTGTATATTTTTAGGGTTTTATACTGACCGCTTAGTATTCTGTCCTATCCTTTCCTATTCAGCTAGCGTGGCCTCTTTTGCTAAATCCTGATTTCTGCCTGCATGTGTCTTTCCTCTAATACTCACAGTTAGTGTTGAGCGATACCGTCCGATACTTGAAAGTATCGGTATCGGATAGTATCGGCCGATACCCGAAAAGTATCGGATATCGCCGATACCGATACCCGATACCAATACAAGTCAATGGGACACCAAGTATCGGAAGGTATCCTGATGGTTCCCAGGGTCTGAAGGAGAGGAAACTCTCCTTCAGGCCCTGGGATCCATATTAATGTGTAAAATAAAGAATTAAAATAAAAAATATTGATATACTCACCCGTCCGGAGGCCCCTGCACCTTACCGCTGTTAACCGGCAGCCTGCTTTGCTTAAAATGAGCGTGTTCAGCACCTTCCATGACATCATGGCTTCTGATTGGTCGCGTGCCGCTCATGTGACCGCCACGCGACCAATCACAAGCCGCAACATCATTCTCAGGTCCTAAATTCCTAGAATGAGGAGTTTAGGGCCTGAGAATTATGTTGCGGCTTGTGATTGGTCGCGTGGCGGTCACATGAGCGGCACATGACCAATCAGAAGCCGTGACGTCATGGAAGGTGCTGAACGCGCTCATTTTAAGCAAAGCAGGCTGCCAGTTAGTACCAGGGTGCGTCAGAGGGTGAGTATATCCCTATTTTTTATTTTAATTCTTTATTTTTTACATGGATATGGATCCCAGGGCCTGAAGGAGAGTTTCCTCTCCTTCAGACCCTGGGAACCATACACTGGGAACTTCCGATTCCGATTCCCGATACCACAAAAGTATCGGATCTCGGTATCGGAATTCGTGGCATGCAATAAGGGATCAGCTGACGCTGCACAGTCTGAAGCAGGCGTAAGGACATGAGTGAGAGTCGACGATATTTACTGCGCAAGGCCATGAATCCCAGCCCCGCAGTGAGAATAAATCAGAAGACACTGCGACGCTGGGATTCATGGCCTTACGCACTAACAGCGCATGGCCAAGGGATAACACAACAGTGCAGACTCCGGAACACAAAAAAGCAATGCTCAGGAGGCTGCGCCCAGCACCAAGGGAGTATTTTGACAGCTGTGCTTCGTCTCATTAAGAAGGAAAGTCAGTAACGTCAGCTGTTCCCCTGCTGTGCAGCCAGCAACGTGTCCTGCAATCGCCATGCAGACACAACAGACAATAAGCTGCCTCCAGTGCAGGCTTCGGCCTACACTCTGCTCCTCCTGCTGTCCCTGGGCTCTAACACCACCAGTTGGTGCTCGGAAGTGCTGGCTGCACAGAGAAAAACACTCACCACTGTGTCAGTGGGTTTCAGTAACGTCAGCTCTTCCCCTGCTGTGTAGCCAGCAACATGTCCCGCAAATGCCACGCAGACACAACAGACAATAAGCTGCCTCCAGTGCAGGCTTCGGCCTACACTCGGCTCCTCCTGCTGTCCCTGGGTTCTAACACTGCCAGTTGGTGCTCGGAAGTGCTGGCTGCACAGAGAAAAACACTCGCCACTGTGTCAGTGGGGTTCATTAACGCCAGCTGTTCCCCTGCTGTGTAGCCGGCAACGTGTCCTGCAAACACCACGCAGACACAACAGATGATAAGGTGCCTCCAGTGCAGACTTCGGCCTACACTCTGCTCCTCCTGCTGTCCCTGGGCTCTAACACCACCAGTTGGTGCTCGGAAGTGCTGGCTACACAGAGAAAAACACTCGCATCGCCACTGTGTCAGTGGGGTTCAGCAACGCCAGCTGTTCCCCTGCTGTGTAGCTGTTCCCCTGCTGTGTGTCCTGCAAACGCCACGCATACACAACAGATATTAAACTGCCTCCAGTGCAGGCTTTGGCTACATATCAGAGCAAAATATATTATCTAAATTATAAGCAGAGGAAGACTAAGCAGTGTATGGGGGTGAGTCCGTTCCTCCTTGTGGTGCCCCTGGATAAAGCCTGCTGCTGCAGGCCAAACTGAACGCGGACAAATCCTGTTGTAACTCTTTTTGTGACAGGCAGAACGGAAGGTGTAATCTTCAAACTTTTATAGATAACAACTACAGGAATGTCTGTCACAAATAAGAATATGATGAAGAAGTAGAATATGAAGAATGATAGTTTAATAAAAATAATATGACGAATGTAACAAAAAAATAATAGGAAAAAGGTGAAGAAGAAGATGAATAAGGTGAAAATAATAAGTTGATGTCAAAGATGTCAAAGATGCTGCTGCTGAGGATGATGAAGAAGAAAGTGTCGGAGAAGTAAAAAAGAAGGTGAAGGGCATGGAAGTAGTGAAACATCAATATCTGGCAAAATAAAAAAAATCTTAACATAGTCAATATCTTTGTAACTCCGAACGTCTTAAAAAAAATTTAAATTCCTGCTATTCTATTTGATTGGGCTAAACCTCTATGCCTGTAATCTCTCCGCCACCTCCCCAATAAATCCTACATTATTCTTAGCTGTTTTCCTTCATGTAGAATGAACCTACAAAGAAAGAAAGGGTTTATTTTAATTCCGATATTTTGGTCCCATTGACTTGCATTGGTATCGGGTATTGGTATCGGCGATATCCGATATTTTTTGAATATCGGCCGATCCAATCCGATACCGATACTTTTCGATATCGGAAGGTATCACTCAACACTATTCATAATGGAGGTGGATGCCTCATCTTTCGGTGCTGGAGCAGTCCTATTCCAAAAGGATGCTCAAGGTCAGAAACATCCTTGCTTCTTTTTCTCTAAGACCTTCACATCAGCGGAGAGGAATTATTCCATCGGGGACAGGGAGTTGCTAGCTATGAAGTTGGCCTTCTCGGAGTCGAGACACCTCCTGGAGGGGGCTCATTTTCCCTTCAAAGTCTATACCAACCAAAAAAATTTGGTTTACTTGCAGACTGCCCGGCGGCTAAATTCTCGCCAGGCTAGATGGTCCTTGTTCTTCTCCCGTTTCCACTTCTCTCTCCATTATCTCTCCGGGGAGAAGAACATCCATGCCAATGCTCTCTCCCACTCCGTAGTATCATAAGTACATAAGTAGAGGAGTAGGAGGAGCCTCAGTTAATTGTCCCTTTGGAGAGTCTGAGGACCGTGGCCCCGGTTTCGCTAGAGTCTGTGCCTCCGGGCAAGATTTTTGTGCAATCTAATTTGTCTAATGTCTAATTTGCAACTGGAGGTCCTCTCTTGGGCTCACTCATCCAGGGTGGGTGGCCATTTTGGGAGTAATTGAAATTAGCGGGATAGAATCCAATGGAAATACTTGTTAAGTGTAGCAATTGGACTAAAATATAACTTTTAATGTATACACTTTAAAAAAAAGACTAACTGTGAAACTTCACCACGTGATATAAACATACAAGGGACTTAAAAAAGGGGGATTGGCGTACCCCCTCAGGACACAAAAGGTACGTAGGAATAAACGAACATGAATGTGCTGATCCGTTTATATAGAGATCCAGCAACATGCACTGGTAACATGCGGTGGAGATAGCAATGCTAGTGAGTCGAGCAGGCTCGGGTATCTGTGCACAGTGGTGAAATATATAATGTCTTATGATAAGTCACCATAGGGTTCCAGACCCCAATTGTCTTTGTACACACACAGTACCTATAACCAAAATGCTCATTCAGTCCTTTCAGACTAACGACCTAGCTATATGCTTTAAACCAGATGCAATCATATATTCAGCAGCAAAAAGAACATATTGCTGACTATAATAATCAAAACAATGCATGCATATTGTGGAATACTTGTATACCCATCTCATGGGTTTCCACCCATACCGCAGCAATATGATACTTCTAGTCAGTCACAATGTGCATTTAAACATAGCGCCTATATTACAGGCGACTTGGAATAATCTCACCCATTTGATGTGTTATGGAGGGAGAGTGTGTAGGTGGCAGATAGCGTCTCCCGACGCGTTTCGTCCTATCCAGGACTCATCAGGGGAATGACAGGGAACCTGCAGAGCTGCGTTACCTGACGTCCGCTTGTGCCTCCCTTATGAGCGGTATGATAGGGACCACGATACACGGCACGCTGTTTTCGGCGTGCGCGCCGCTTCCGGTCCTCATGACCTCACTTCCGGTTTTGTTTGTACGCAGTTTGCGCATGCGCTGGCTTGGAACGCATCAGTACCCCGCAATGAAACGCAAACATTATGTATTCTAATTATCATCCTAAAGGATGACCCGGAGCTTGTTATAATGAGGACATAATACTTGAAGGTAGAGCTCTCCAGAAATGTTATTGCGGAGGAGTTTTACCCGTGAGGTTGTACATGAGTATCCATTATCAAACTTGAGACAACCACACTTATTGGAATCAACTTGTTTTTACAAAAATTATGCAAAGTTGTTCCATTAATCCATGGGTATGGTCCGGTTTTTTACCCCGGTGCTAGACAAGTAGTTAAAAATCGGGTAAAGAGGCCAAAATTAGAGGAAAGAAAAAAAGGAACGTAAAATTACCACAAACCAACGTATTTTGAAAGAAATAACAATTTGGACAGGGGAGGTATGTAATGCCTGAGAAGGATGTGGGGAATGAAATGTGGGTGGCCACTAAGTTGATATTAACGAAATGTATGCTGTATAGTAAACCTATAGAGGACTGCAACTTCTATGCTGTAATGCCTTTTTGCTGATACCCTACCTATAGCAGGGGTAGGCACCCTAAAAAGTATACGTTTGGTGGCACCCCCACTCCTCGGCGGCTTTCAATATGTTATCCCTGTTACCACCTAACTATTCAAAGGTGGAGAAAGAATTGTAAATCTATATAGGGATATAGAAGTTGGAAGGGGAAGGGGAGGGTTTGGGGTATAGGGGGAGGAGACTGGGACATATGCTGTTGGAATACTTGCTGAGTTTACAAAAAGCAGCCATATGACAATTGCTCATTTAGGCCATAGGGCTGTGTGGTTTTCAAGTTGAAGATCCATCTGCATTCTTTTTGCAGAATTTGTTTGTCCCAGTCGCCCCCCCTGGGTGATGGTACAATTTTGTCGATCCCGACAAATTTAATTTTCTTGGGGTCACCATTATGATATGTATTCATGTGATTCGCCACCGGGGTATCCCTTTTATTAAGGATATCCCGAACATGTTCGCGAATCCTTCTGCGGAATTCCCTTTTGGTTTTCCCCACATACTCCATTCCGCACACACAGGTGGCCTTATAGACAATCCCCTTAGTGCGACAGTTGATGAAATGTCGGATGGAGTACGAGGTACCGCTGACATTACCACAGAAGGACCTGCTAGGAAGAATAGAGTCGCAAGCCCTACACCTCCCACATTTGAAGCAGCCTGTAGTTCGATTTGTCAAAAAATTGCCAGTCCCCTGATTGGACTGAAAGTGACTGTGGACCAGACGGTCACCTAGGGATCTTCCCCTTCTGTATGTAATTTGTGGTATTTCTGGGAGGAACTCTTTGATGTCATTGTCCATGGCTAGAACAGACCAATGTCGTTGCAAAATGGTTCTGATGTGATTTGCCCCATTCGAATACCTTGTGATGAAGCGAACCTTAGTGTCAGATTCATCCCTCATTCTGGGCACCAATAATTCCCTCCTGTCTCTTGCTACAGATTCTTTGTAGGCCTTTTTCAAAATACTTTGAGGATATCCCCTTTCCAAAAATCTCATTTGTAAATCGTTGGCCTGTTCTTGAAATGTTTCAGGTTGTGAACAGTTTCTACGCATACGTAAGTATTGCCCTTTCGGTATCCCTCTCTTGAGAGGGACAGGATGGTTACTCTCCCATCTCAAAAGGGAGTTAGTTGAAGCGCCCTTCCTGTGTGTTCTTGTTGCTAGAGCTCCGCTACAGGTTTTTTCAATGCAGATATCTAGAAAGGACAATTTAGTGGGGTTCACTTCATACGTAAAGCTGAGGCCTATGGTGTTTGTATTCAGGCCTTCAACAAATGAGCCAAACTCCAAAGAGCTCCCTCTCCAAATTACCAGAATGTCATCGAGGTATCGAAGCCATAATATGACTTTGTCATCGAGACACAACGTAGAATCACCAAAGACCATTGTTTCCTCCCACCAGCCCAGGAGCAGATTGGCATACGATGGCGCACAGGGGCTGCCCATCGCAGTGCCCCTGAGCTGGTGGTAGAGTTTCTGGTCAAATAGGAAAATATTTTTTGTGAGGCAAAACTCCAAACTTTTCAATATAAATTTATTGTGTTTGTCAAATTGTACGCCTCTGGTGTTCAAAAAGTAACTGGCAGCTGTTATGCCTTTGTCGTGCGGAATAGAGGAATATAGGGCTTCGACATCTATACTTCCTATTACCATATCGGGGTCAAGAAAAACACCATCCAATTTACTTAGAAGGTCCGTGGTGTCCCGTACATACGAATTTAATGAGCTGACAAAAGGTTTGAGTACCTTGTCAATGTACATCCCCAGTTTTTCGGTCAAACTATTGTTCCCCGACACAATGGGTCTCCCCTTCAATGGATTGGTGCCCTTGTGAATTTTGGGGAGACAATAGAAAGTCGGCAAAACCGGAAATTTGGGAAGTATGAAATCCCTCTCCTCTTTCCCCAGAATGCCATCTGAGAAGCCCTGTTCAACAAACGTCCTCAATTCCCCCAGAAACCTGGTCAAAGGATTAGTTCTAAGGAGTTGATATTCTTCAGCTTTTTCTAAGAGGCCCAGGCACAATAGTCTATAGTCTGTTGTGTTCATAACGACCACATTGCCCCCTTTATCCGAGGGCTTTATAGTGATGTTGGAGTCGTTTTCAAGGTTATGGAGGCAAGTGATCTCATCCTTGGTGAGATTATAAGTGTTTCTGCCTCTTGATCCTGATAATTTGACTATGTCCTCTGTAGCCAAATTGAGGAAGATGTCCAAGGAGCCTATATCACTCAATGGTGGGGGCATTTTAGAACTTTTGTTCTTTAATTTAGTGAATGGGCCTATACCTTCCTGATTAGGATCTGTATCTGCGAGATGGAACAAAAACCGTACATCACTTAACAGGTCATCAGGTATACCCAAACTCTCACATTGTTTTTTATCCTCCCTCACAAAGAATTTCTTCCATTTCAGTTGTCTGATGAAAAGGTTTAAATCTTTGATAACCTCAAAGGTGTCCATGTCGGACGTCGGGACAAATGAAAGACCTCTACTCAATAGTTGTACCTCTTCCTTGTTGAGGGATCTGGAGGATAGGTTAATGACCTGTGTGTCTATACTGGATTGTGTGCGTTGGTGCGGCTCCTGAGAGGGTAGCTGAGTTCTAAAAAACTATTTTTTGGGGGGGATCTCCTGTTGCCTCCTCGACCCCTACCGTTACCCCTACCTCTGCCCCTACCTCTCTGGTTATGAGTTCTCGTCTCACCATCAGAAGCTTCTGCCTCTGATGATGAAATATCTGTTTCAACTTTACGCTGAGATCTCGTTGTCAGGAAGGTATAGGCTTTATTCTCCTTGAACTCTTGGAGATCTCGAATGAAAAATGTATGCTTTTTCTCTTTTAAATGGTATTGGAACTGCTCCAAAGAGTTTTGTAATTGAATTTCTTTTTTTGAAAAATCTGGTTCTGTCGAAAATTTTTTGGTTATCTCTATCTGTTCCTTTAGGGACTCGTTCAGAGTGGAGAGATTCTGCTTTTCTTCCTCCAAAAGGAGCCTCATTAATCTTATTGAGCTATCTGTGGCTTCTTTTTCCCATCTTGTCAATAGACTTGAATTTTTATAGCGATAACCAGGTGACAGTGTGATTCTTAGGTGCCTAGGGACAATGCCTGATCTTATGTAGTTGTCCAGGCTCTGTACCTCCCACCATGAGGATATTTGCTCCTTATAGACCTTGTTTAGCTCCTTGAAGGCCGCATTAAACGTGGGGATGTACTTTTTGTGTGTGAAAGTTTTATCTGAAAATACCTCTCTGGCCTCAGATACCCATTGGTTGGTATCTAAACCTACCGTGAGAAAAACGGCCATACCCGTGCAAAATTGAAATTAGCGGGATAGAATCCAATGGAAATACTTGTTAAGTGTAGCAATTGGACTAAAATATAACTTTTAATGTATACACTTTAAAAAAAAGACTAACTGTGAAACTTCACCACGTGATATAAACATACAAGGGACTTAAAAAAGGGGGATTGGCGTACCCCCTCAGGACACAAAAGGTACGTAGGAATAAACAGCGTGCCGTGTATCGTGGTCCCTATCATACCGCTCATAAGGGAGGCACAAGCGGACGTCAGGTAACGCAGCTCTGCAGGTTCCCTGTCATTCCCCTGATGAGTCCTGGATAGGACGAAACGCGTCAGGAGACGCTATCTGCCACCTACACACTCTCCCTCCATAACACATCAAATGGGTGAGATTATTCCAAGTCGCCTGTAATATAGGCGCTATGTTTAAATGCACATTGTGACTGACTAGAAGTATCATATTGCTGCGGTATGGGTGGAAACCCATGAGATGGGTATACAAGTATTCCACAATATGCATGCATTGTTTTGATTATTATAGTCAGCAATATGTTCTTTTTGCTGCTGAATATATGATTGCATCTGGTTTAAAGCATATAGCTAGGTCGTTAGTCTGAAAGGACTGAATGAGCATTTTGGTTATAGGTACTGTGTGTGTACAAAGACAATTGGGGTCTGGAACCCTATGGTGACTTATCATAAGACATTATATATTTCACCACTGTGCACAGATACCCGAGCCTGCTCGACTCACTAGCATTGCTATCTCCACCGCATGTTACCAGTGCATGTTGCTGGATCTCTATATAAACGGATCAGCACATTCATGTTCGTTTATTCCTACGTACCTTTTGTGTCCTGAGGGGGTACGCCAATCCCCCTTTTTTAAGTCCCTTGTATGTTTATATCACGTGGTGAAGTTTCACAGTTAGTCTTTTTTTTAAAGTGTATACATTAAAAGTTATATTTTAGTCCAATTGCTACACTTAACAAGTATTTCCATTGGATTCTATCCCGCTAATTTCAATTTTGCACGGGTATGGCCGGTTTTCTCACGGTAGGTTTAGATACAACCAATGGGTATCTGAGGCCAGAGAGGTATTTTCAGATAAAACTTTCACACAAAAAAAGTACATCCCCACGTTTAATGCGGCCTTCAAGGAGCTAAACAAGGTCTATAAGGAGCAAATATCCTCATGGTGGGAGGTACAGAGCCTGGACAACTACATAAGATCAGGCATTGTCCCTAGGCACCTAAAAATCACACTGTCACCTGGTTATCGCTATAAAAATTCAAGTCTATTGACAAGATGGGAAAAAGAAGCCACAGATAGCTCAATAAGATTAATGAGGCTCCTTTTGGAGGAAGAAAAGCAGAATCTCTCCACTCTGAACGAGTCCCTAAAGGAACAGATAGAGATAACCAAAAAATTTTCGACAGAACCAGATTTTTCAAAAAAAGAAATTCAATTACAAAACTCTTTGGAGCGGTTCCAATACCATTTAAAAGAGAAAAAGCATACATTTTTCATTCGAGATCTCCAAGAGTTCAAGGAGAATAAAGCCTATACCTTCCTGACAACGAGATCTCAGCGTAAAGTTGAAACAGATATTTCATCATCAGAGGCAGAAGCTTCTGATGGTGAGACGAGAACTCATAACCAGAGAGGTAGGGGCAGAGGTAGGGGTAACGGTAGGGGTTGAGGAGGCAACAGGAGATCCCCCCCAAAAAATAGTTTTTTAGAACTCAGCTACCCTCTCAGGAGCCGCACCAACGCACACAATCCAGTATAGACACACAGGTCATTAACCTATCTTCCAGATCCCTCAACAAGGAAGAGGTACAACTATTGAGTAGAGGTCTTTCATTTGTCCCGACGTCCGACATGGACACCTTTGAGGTTATCAAAGATTTAAACCTTTTCATCAGACAACTGAAATGGAAGAAATTCTTTGTGAGGGAGGATAAAAAACAATGTGAGAGTTTGGGTATACCTGATGACCTGTTAAGTGATGTACGGTTTTTGTTCCATCTCGCAGATACAGATCCTAATCAGGAAGGTATAGGCCCATTCACTAAATTAAAGAACAAAAGTTCTAAAATGCCCCCACCATTGAGTGATATAGGCTCCTTGGACATCTTCCTCAATTTGGTTACAGAGGACATAGTCAAATTATCAGGATCAAGAGGCAGAAACACTTATAATCTCACCAAGGATGAGATCACTTGCCTCCATAACCTTGAAAACGACTCCAACATCACTATAAAGCCCTCGGATAAAGGGGGCAATGTGGTCGTTATGAACACAACAGACTATAGACTATTGTGCCTGGGCCTCTTAGAAAAAGCTGAAGAATATCAACTCCTTAGAACTAATCCTTTGACCAGGTTTCTGGGGGAATTGAGGACGTTTGTTGAACAGGGCTTCTCAGATGGCATTCTGGGGAAAGAGGAGAGGGATTTCATACTTCCCAAATTTCCAGTTTTGCCGACTTTCTATTGTCTCCCCAAAATTCACAAGGGCACCAATCCATTGAAGGGGAGACCCATTGTGTCGGGGAACAATAGTTTGACCGAAAAACTGGGGATGTACATTGACAAGGTACTCAAACCTTTTGTCAGCTCATTAAATTCGTATGTACGGGACACCACGGACCTTCTAAGTAAATTGGATGGTGTTTTTCTTGACCCCGATATGGTAATAGGAAGTATAGATGTCGAAGCCCTATATTCCTCTATTCCGCACGACAAAGGCATAACAGCTGCCAGTTACTTTTTGAACACCAGAGGCGTACAATTTGACAAACACAATAAATTTATATTGAAAAGTTTGGAGTTTTGCCTCACAAAAAATATTTTCCTCTTTGACCAGAAACTCTACCACCAGCTCAGGGGCACTGCGATGGGCAGCCCCTGTGCGCCATCGTATGCCAATCTGCTCCTGGGCTGGTGGGAGGAAACAATGGTCTTTGGTGATTCTACGTTGTGTCTCGATGACAAAGTCATATTATGGCTTCGATACCTCGATGACATTCTGGTAATTTGGAGAGGGAGCTCTTTGGAGTTTGGCTCATTTGTTGAAGGCCTGAATACAAACACCATAGGCCTCAGCTTTACGTATGAAGTGAACCACACTAAATTGTCCTTTCTAGATATCTGCATTGAAAAAACCTGTAGCGGAGCTCTAGCAACAAGAACACACAGGAAGGGCACTTCAACTAACTCCCTTTTGAGATGGGAGAGTAACCATCCTGTCCCTCTCAAGAGAGGGATACCGAAAGGGCAATACTTACGTATGCGTAGAAACTGTTCACAACCTGAAACATTTCAAGAACAGGCCAACGATTTACAAATGAGATTTTTGGAAAGGGGATATCCTCAAAGTATTTTGAAAAAGGCCTACAAAGAATCTGTAGCAAGAGACAGGAGGGAATTATTGGTGCCCAGAATGAGGGATGAATCTGACACTAAGGTTCGCTTCATCACAAGGTATTCGAATGGGGCAAATCACATCAGAACCATTTTGCAACGACATTGGTCTATTCTAGCCATGGACAATGACATCAAAGAGTTCCTCCCAGAAATACCACAAATTACATACAGAAGGGGAAGATCCCTAGGTGACCGTCTGGTCCACAGTCACTTTCAGTCCAATCAGGGGACTGGCAATTTTTTGACAAATCGAACTACAGGCTGCTTCAAATGCGGGAGGTGTAGAGCTTGCGACTCTATTCTTCCTAGCAGGTCCTTCTGCGGTAATGTCAGCGGTACCTCGTACTCCATCCGACATTTCATCAACTGTCGCACTAAGGGGATTGTCTATAAGGCCACCTGTGTGTGCGGAATGGAGTGCGTGGGGAAAACCAAAAGGGAATTCCGCAGAAGGATTCGCGAACATGTCCGGGATATCCTTAATAAAAGGGATACCCCGGTGGCGAATCACATGAATACATATCATAATGGTGACCCCAAGCAAATTAAATTTGTCGGGATCGACAAAATTGTACCATCACCCAGGGGGGGGCGACTGGGACAAACAAATTCTGCAAAAAGAATGCAGATGGATCTTCAACTTGAAAACCACACAGCCCTATGGCCTAAATGAGCAATTGTCATATGGCTGCTTTTTGTAAACTCAGCAAGTATTCCAACAGCATATGTCCCAGTCTCCTCCCCCTATACCCCAAACCCTCCCCTTCCCCTTCCAACTTCTATATCCCTATATAGATTTACAATTCTTTCTCCACCTTTGAATAGTTAGGTGGTAACAGGGATAACATATTGAAAGCCGCCGAGGAGTGGGGGCGCCACCAAACGTATACTTTTTAGGGTGCCTACCCCTGCTATAGGTAGGGTATCAGCAAAAAGGCATTACAGCATAGAAGTTGCAGTCCTCTATAGGTTTACTATACGGCATACATTTCGTTAATATCAACTTAGTGGCCACCCACATTTCATTCCCCACATCCTTCTCAGGCATTACATACCTCCCCTGTCCCCCTACTTTTAGGGTCATGTAGGGATGAATAGATAGGGATAGCCGTCGTCGAGTGGGGGCGCCATTTGCGCAGGTTCTGTAGAGGTGCCAACCTCCGCGTTAGGTAGGGCACAGCAGAGCAGTTGACCTTATAGGGCATACAGGCTTTAAACAGGTCCGTGGTGTCCCTGATTACGAATTTATGCTAGTCGTAAAAATTTCTTTTTCTAAATGTTCATTTTTTTTTTTTTTCTAAATGTCCATTATTTTTCCAAATTGTTATTTCTTTCAAAATACGTTGGTTTGTGGTATTTTTACGTTCCTTTTTTTCTTTCCTCTAATTTTGGCCTCTTTACCCGATTTTTAACTACTTGTCTAGCACCGGGGTAAAAAACCGGACCATACCCATGGATTAATGGAACAACTTTGCATAATTTTTGTAAAAACAAGTTGATTCCAATAAGTGTGGTTGTCTCAAGTTTGATAATGGATACTCATGTACAACCTCACGGGTAAAACTCCTCCGCAATCACATTTCTGGAGAGCTCTACCTTCAAGTATTATGTCCTCATTATAACAAGCTCCGGGTCATCCTTTAGGATGATAATTAGAATACATAATGTTTGCGTTTCATTGCGGGGTACTGATGCGTTCCAAGCCAGCGCATGCGCAAACTGCGTACAAACAAAACCGGAAGTGAGGTCATGAGGACCGGAAGCGGCGCGCACGCCGAAAACAGCGTGCCGTGTATCGTGGTCCCTATCATACCGCTCATAAGGGAGGCACAAGCGGACGTCAGGTAACGCAGCTCTGCAGGTTCCCTGTCATTCCCCTGATGAGTCCTGGATAGGACGAAACGCGTCGGGAGACGCTATCTGCTACCTACACACTCTCCCTCCATAACACATCAAATGGGTGAGATTATTCCAAGTCGCCTGTAATATAGGCGCTATGTTTAAATGCACATTGTGACTGACTAGAAGTATCATATTGCTGCGGTATGGGTGGAAACCCATGAGATGGGTATACAAGTATTCCACAATATGCATGCATTGTTTTGATTATTATAGTCAGCAATATGTTCTTTTTGCTGCTGAATATATGATTGCATCTGGTTTAAAGCATATAGCTAGGTCGTTAGTCTGAAAGGACTGAATGAGCATTTTGGTTATAGGTACTGTGTGTGTACAAAGACAATTGGGGTCTGGAACCCTATGGTGACTTATCATAAGACATTATATATTTCACCACTGTGCACAGATACCCGAGCCTGCTCGACTCACTAGCATTGCTATCTCCACCGCATGTTACCAGTGCATGTTGCTGGATCTCTATATAAACGGATCAGCACATTCATGTTCGTTTATTCCTACGTACCTTTTGTGTCCTGAGGGGGTACGCCAATCCCCCTTTTTTAAGTCCATTGTATGTTTATATCACGTGGTGAAGTTTCACAGTTAGTCTTTTTTTTAAAGTGTATACATTAAAAGTTATATTTTAGTCCAATTGCTACACTTAACATTTTGGGAGTAAGAAGACATCTGAGCTTCTGGCGAGGACATACTGGTAGCCGCATATGGCCCGTGATGTCGGAAACTGTATTCGGGCGTGTGTCTCCGGCGCCAAGAATAAGTCTCCTTGACAGTGGTCTGTTGGGTTACTTTACCCCCTGCCGGTGGCAGACAGGCCCTGTGAAATGGTTGGGATGGACTTCGTGGTGGGCTTATCCAAGTCCCGTAACTGCACCATTAGTTGGGTAGTCACCGACCACTTTTCCAAAATGGTGCACTTGGTTCCTCTTCCATGGCTACCTTCTGTACGGGCCTTGGCAGCGTTGTTTATCAAGCATATTTTCCACCTACACGGTATGCCAGACAAAATTGTCAGTTCTCAGTTCTGGAGAGAGCTTTGTCGTCTACTCAGCATCCAGCTAAATCTCTCTTGAGCATACCATCCTGAGACGAATGGGTTGGTAGAGGGCCATCCAGACCCTGGTCACATACCTGCGACATTTTGTTTCAGCCAGGCAGGATTACTGGGCATCCTTGCTACCGTGGGTGCAGTTTGCACTGAACAACGCTGTAGCCAACTCCACTGGGCAGACCCCTTTCCTCCTTAACTACGGCCAGCATCCGCAGGTTCCTGTGCCCATGCCCTTGTCTTCAGCCGACTCTAGGGTGGCAGATTGGGCTCTGGAGGCATGTGACATTTGGGACTGCACAGAGGATGCTATCCGGGCAACCAAGGAGAGAATAAGGGTCTCCGCCGATGCACATCAGTGCCCCACTCCGAACTTTGCTCCTGGCTATCTTGTGTGGCTCTCTGCCTGCAATATCAGGCTGCGAGTTGAGTCCACTACATTTGCGCCTTGCTACTTGGGTCCCTTCAAGTTCCTGGAACAGGTTAACCCTGTGGTCTACCGTCTGGCCCTTCCTCCTCACCTAGGTATCACCAACACCTTTCATGTGTCCCTCCTAAAGCCCGTTCACATGTCCCGGTCATCTGCCGGGATACCGGGTTCATCCACGGATGATTACAAGGTGAACCCTATCATGGGGTGTAAGGAGGTGCATGGCAAAAATTCTATTCGGTGGATTGGAAGGGTTATGGCCCAGAGGACAGGTCCTGGTTGCCTGCTGAGCACATTCATGCTCCGCAGCTCATTGCTGCCTTCGAGCGTAACAAGGCCCAAGGAGGTGGGGCAATGTTAGGTGTCGAGTCCCCACTACTGCATAGGGGGAATCTTGAACCATGTCCGCTGGGGTCTCCCATTCTCCTTCAGCCGCAATGGTACCTGCTCAGCAGAGATGTGGGCCCAGCATCTGGCTCAAGCAGATACTGTGAGTTTGGTTACAGCTGCCATTCCAGGCTCAGCCTTTGTAACCATCATTGATCAGAGGCGAGCAGATATTCCTGCTTTTCTTCAACTGAGCATGCCCATGGGACGACCTCTCATTGGTGGTCGGGGGTCACATGCACAGGTCCTGTAGCAGCTCCGATTGGAGCACTAGGAAGGTCCTGGAAGGCTACAGATATAAAAAGTTTGTACGGCCACTTGGCCATGCGCTAGTATAAATCAGTTATTGTGTGTGAGTGGATGTGTGCCTGTTCTGGTGAAAGCTCCGAATCATTCTCATCCCTAGTGCTGATAAATGCTCATGAATGTTGGAGCTGTCTAGCGCCAGTTAGCGCCATCCATCAAGCACCAGGCGCAATCTATAGCATCTAACAGCAGCATTAGCCAGTGCGGCACCGTGCGCAACCAGTGCGCTTACCTGTCCCTTATTAGGGCGGTTAGTGGTGTTCGCCAGAGTGGCGCTGCACCCACTCAGTGTGGTAAATCATTATTTAGGTTTTTTCCTGGCACTGCAGTTGCAGCGCTGAGCACTAGTGGTCTACTGTAGAGGGACTCTAACCCCGTGTCCCTGTGGCAGAGTCCTGTGACCCAATACTAGCGTTCACTCTATGGTATTGCAGCCCTGTGACGTAACATGATTCGCTTCCTTACATACCGGGTGAAGCTATCCCATGTGTGTTCACATTATACCACCATATACTGTCCACCATTACCAAGCAGCAGGTGTCATCTCTGCACGGTGGACCCTGGGCTGCGAACGCACCTTATACCATCCCTATAATTATTTGGTGTGTTCCACCAGCCCTAACACTGTGTCCTGTGGGGCATTGGTTGGGTATTTCTGCTTGCTTTCTAAAGATTGGGTTATAGACAACTGATGGTTGTGCTGGGACAAGGACGTGGACTGGCTTGATGATGGTGCTGCTTGACTGTGGGCCACAACAGGTGCTGGGCTAGAGGCATCTTCACATGCACAGTGTACTGGGGATTGGCTTCTACGCAAAACAGTGGAAGAAGCAGTGGTGTAACCTACAGGCAGAGGTCCTGGAGCCTGGTGTTCAGCCCACACAGTTGGGTGCTTTGCTTGCATGTGCCTGATCATGCTGGTGGTGGTCAGGCTGGTTGTTTTGCTACCCCTGCTGATGCGGGCATGGCATGTGCTGCAAATGGCCTGTTTGGGGTTATTGGCAGAGTCTTTAAAAAATAACTAGACACGGGAAGATCTAACCGTTGGAATGGCAACTTCCCCCATGTTGGTGTTATGGGGAACGGTTGCAGGACTTCTGATTGTGGCCACCTCACTGCTTCTTCCTGCCTGTTGGGGCGATATGCTTTATTCCCCATGTGTGCTGCTGCCATCGCTCTGCATGTCCTCCTGCCAGGTTGGGTCAGTCACATAGTCATCCACCATCTCATTTTCCACATCCGCACCCTGCTCGAGGCTGGTCAAAGCTTTGGGCATCTCTACATGTGATATCATTTGTTCCCACTTCAAGTTGACCGTCCGAGAGTTCTGAATCTTGAAATGGAAAACTGAACAGCTCTTCAGAGTGTCCAAGTGTGGAATCAGTTATCTCAGGGCACTCGGCATGGTGGGAGGAAGGAGGATCAGGGTGAGGAATATAACACTCACGGCTACTCAGACTTGACCATTTGGAAGACATGCTGGTGGTGGTGGTGGCTAAGTGACTGGAAGCATAATCTGCTACCCAACCAACAACCATTTCACACTGTTCTGGCTTCAATAGTGGTGTGCTACGGTCCCCTAGAAACTGGGACAGGAAGGTCGAGCAAGAAGATGTGGGTCTTTGTTGTTGCCCACTTTTACCTTGGCCACGGCTTGTCCTCTGCTTGCACCATCATCATCACGTCCACTTCCTCATCCCTTGCCCCTTGCCTTGTCCATTTTAAATGGACTACTTCACTACTTCAAATGCTCAACACAAATATATTTATTAGTAGCGAAATAATATCTGATCAGTATGCCTGCAAATCTATAATTTTTCAAACCCAAACACCAGGCAGACCTTAGCCTGACATAACAGACTGTATTCAATTTTGGGGGGCTTTTTTGTGAAGTTAATTTATGCAAAATAGTGCTGTATATAAGTAAAGTAACATACAGAAAAAAGGGGTACACTGGCTTACAATGCCCAAACTTGGAGTACGCAGATATATGAGGGCTGTCACGGAAATACCACACTGGCAAATATCTGGCCTTTTTATATTTTCTTAATGTTAAATAGTGCTGTATACTGTATAATTAGAGTGTCAGGCAGCAAAAAAAGTGGTACACCGGCCTACAATGACCAATCTTGGAGCACGCAGATATATGAGGGCTGTCACGGAAATACCACACTGGCAAATATGTAGCTTTTTTACATTTTTCATGCTAAATAGTGCTGTATATAATTTGAGTATCAGACAGCAAAAAAAAGTGGTACACCAGCCTACAGTGACCAAACTTGGAGCACGCCGATATATGAGGGCTGTCACGGAAATACCACACTGGCAAATATGTGGCCTTTTTATATTTTTATAGTCTAAATAGTGCTGTATATAATTTCAGTAACAGACAGCAAAAAAAGTGGTCCTCCAGCCTACAATGACCAAACTTGGAGCACGCAGATATATGAGGGCTGTCATGGAAATACCACTGTCATGATCCAGTTCTGTGGTTATGTTCAGCTGTCTTGTCTCTGGACTGGTCATGTGGGAGTCAATTCCCTCTGCCTCACTTTAAAGCTGGCTGAGCTATTTAAGCCCTCTGCAGCCTGTGGCCCAGTGTCTGCTATAGTTCATGCTGCACGGCTGGAGCACCTGACCGGTCCACTTGTACTAGTGTTCCTTTTTGCCTCTGACTGCCTGTACCCGTTTATTACTTGTTCTGACCCTCGGCTTGTATCCCGACTTTGTCTTACATCTCACGTTTTGTTACCACGTTCCCGGTAGGCTCTGATTTCTTGTTTGTCCCCGACCATTCTTCTGACTTTCCCTGTGTACTGCGCTTATCTCTCTGTGTATGACCCTGGCTTGTCTGACTTCTCTTGCATTACCTGTGACACCTGTGTTGTTGTTCAGTATTGCTGTGCTGTGTGTACAACCTCTTTTCCTGAACCAGCTCCCCCTGGTGGAGGTTGCACTATACTCGGGAAGATGCTGTGCGGCCAAGCCTATCACTGCATGACCACAACAAAGATGGCTGCGGCATTTCATGGCCTGGCAGACAATCTCTGCATCATCGTAATTATGTCTCTAAAGTCAGCCAAAAATGCTGGGTAGAGACACCAGTTACCGCCGAATAATCCTGGAAATGTTCAGTGCTTGCCGAGTACACTGAGCATAGTGATACTCGGGTGAGTAACGAGTAGTTTTGAGCACGTTTGCTCATCACTACATACCATCATTGCTTCCGTCAATGGAGCAGAATATTAAAATGCGCCAATACAAGCAGATTTTTGTAACTAAACTAATGATGGCTTTCTCATCTGACAGCGGTGGCTCAGTGGAACAACAACTCAGAGGTGGAGGAGGAAGTGACCCTCACAACTCTGGCACCAAAACCACCTCGAAATGCAGGGTTAGTTTGGATGCAATGTGGCAAAATTTCATGAGCATGACACAACATAAAGCACAGCCAAGTGATACGGCCAGTATCAGCAGAAGGCATCCTTTTAACAACTTGTGGCAGAGTACATATCCACATATATCCATGTACTAACTGATAGGTCTGCCCCATTTAACTATTGGGTGTCAAAATTGGACACATGGCCATAGCTTGCCCTGTATGCCTTGGAGGTGCTGGCCTGTCCTGCAGCAAGTATCATGTCCGAGCAGATCTTCAGCACTGCAGGTGGTGTCATCACAGAAAAGGCGCATTTGTCTGTCCACAGACAACGTGAGGAACTTAACATTCCTAAAAATGAACACAGCGTGGATCACAAAGGACAGGACTGTATCTTTGACTAGACAATTATACCAGCTGCAATGAGCCATCGTTACACTGTATTTTACATTTGTTCTACTTTGTTAAGTCCCAAAATTTAAACAAACCAAAAAACTAAAACAGTGCTGGCCCTTTCCTCCTTTGCCAAGTATATCACCAAGTCCACTTCAATCCCCTTCTCCACTTAAACCTCTGCATCATGGTTCTATTTTTTATTGTTCAATTTTTTTTAATTGTTTCTATTAATTCTTTGTTACTGTTCTATTTGTTATTTTAAGTTATTTGTTTAAAAAATATATACAGTGTATAAAAAATAGATTTCATTGGATGTCATAATATGCCTTCTTAAATTTGTGATGTCAAAAGTGTTTGTCTAACGTAAAAAGGAATTAATTCAATCATCCTGCAAAGTATTCTAAAATTAAAATCTGAATGTTTTTACATGCAATTATCAAATGTTGCATATATGTTAAAATGCCTCTGTGGCATCTATACATTGGACAAATTGGCAGGCCCGTCATGGTGAGATGAAATGAACTCCATTGCATCATGCAGGGATTTACTGAAAAATATCAAGAAAAGCATGAAACAAAGTTTAGAAAACAATGAACAAAAAAAGAAAAATAGGGGAGAGATAGAAGTTACTAAACTCTATTTGAAAACAGAAATCAAATGACAGATCTTAGATGGAGCCTATTAGATAAAGTTGAAGGACCTAACAGTGGAAACATTAAAATATGTTTACTCCAAAAGGAGGCATACTGGATATTTAATTTGGATTCTATATCATCAAAAGCACTATATGAACAGATCTTTGAATCTAATTTATATATCTTTTGAATGTGTTTTTATAAAATTGTGGCATCTGGTTACATGAACTGCTGTACTTATTAGAACTGCTTCACCATCCTATTAAACGGTGCAGGTGTTCCATTCTCTGTCATGACAAGGGTTAAGTTCAGTTGATCTCCTGGAGCTCTCTATACTAAATTGTCTCAGCTGTTCTGTGTTGGCCACTCCTCTCTGGTATATATGCTCACCAATTGCACTTGTGAGTTGCCAGTGATCATTCTACTTCCTTCTTTGGTCTTGAAAAAGAAAGTTCACGGTTTGAAGTTGACAGTTGGAGAGTTTTTCTGGAGAATGCTGCGTGGAGTTGGTTTGTATGTTTATCCTTTTCCTCTCACATTTGGTTTCCCTTTCCTATAATTCCCCTGTTTACCACTCTGTTGTTTTGTGAGAGTATTTGTATCATTGTAGTTTTATTTTATCCCTGTCTGTTTAGTTTCCTATACACTTTGACCTCTCATCTCCCTGGGTGGGAGAGGGATCAGGTAAGGGTTAAGTTATGAGCTAGCTATGAGACTCCGGCGTCTCCATCATCCAGGGTAATTTGGGCCACATGGATATCCTAGAGTGCCCTATATGAAACCGCGGGTCAGTTTATGCTGAGTTAAAAAAACACAGAGGTCATGAGATTCCTATAAATCCCATCCACTTTACTGCTACTGTAAGATGCTGTGCTTTTGCCACAGTGAAAAAGCGCAGCATTAAAAAATCACCAAAATTTGCTATTTAAGAGGAGCAAAATGAACAAAGAATCTTGAATGCTGAATTTATTTTATATTTTTAAAACATGATTTACCACCAGATGATGTGTCTAATCTTTATTCATCGTGTTCATACAATTGTAACAATTCCACCTTTTATAGATTTTTGTATGTTTTGCTACTTTTGTGAAAAAATAATTATTTTTTGGGCTCAGCATATTCTGATGGCCAAAACATTTATTTTTTATTTTTCTGTAGACAAAGCTAAATGACAAGCTGTAGCCTTTTACTAGAACCAATTGGGGGACCATGTGACTTTTGATGACTTCTTAATTCATTTTTTGTAGGAGGAATGAACATAACTGAACTATTTTTAAATTACTATGATATCTAGCTTTTTTTATTTACCAATCTTTAAGTAATTTATTTTTTAATAATTTGGGGGCCTTGTCATTTTGTGAAAGTCATAACTTTTTTATTTTCCTGAATAAAAACTGTATGAGCATTTTATTAGTAACATATTGGTCAAACTATCAATTTTATATCACTTTTTATGTCCCAGGTACTAACCACCATCATACAAGGTATGATAATCCATATGATGTCATAGCTGCAAGGCATTATGGAGAAACCAACCACAATTCAAAATTGAGTTTGCCCACGCCAATGCTTTAGCAGTATGGGAAATGGTGCAAGGTTTTTTATAGTTTGCGAAATACAAATCAAATCTCAAAATGTTTGAATCCATGTGACGCTGGGAATTTCTGGAAATTCAACAAGAACTTGATCATCTACAAATCAATGTGCTGATATCTAATTGAAATCTTTATTTGCTGAGTTATTGTTTTAGTTGTAAGCTTTCAACAAAGAAACACACCTTGATAAGTCAGGATTCTAGAGCAAAATTCTAGTGTAAATTCAATGTTTATTTTTATGCATAGTTATTTCTGACACTGAAACATTATGCATTTTTGCAGAGTTTCTGTAAATATTCATACAGGTATATAAATAAATATATACATTTATGCAGAAAATATATATTAGAAGTAAATAATGTATGATTTCATGAAATACCACAGTTGTTGTCTTGATTTTAGTTGTAATCTTAATGACATATTTTAAATGGTAGTGTTGAAGCAAATTGAGGCCAATACTGAATTGTGGATGCAAGATCAGAGGAGCGTGGAAAGGTTATTACAACCATACAAGATCCATTCTATTCTCATCCAGCTGCTCATTCGGTGAAACCATTGTTCTGTGATTATCAAACATGTGCATACTTCAGTCTAAACCTGTTTAATGTGACTGGATAGCCCATATTTCATAACGCAATGTAAGGGATTCTATCTTGATTTCTAGAACATTTTTATTAAACAGAATTTGTGTAATGTAACGTATTTCTTTGAATGCTAATGCCAAAAAAATCAATGATAGAATTTCAGCTAAAAAATAACTTTCTTTAGGGTTTCATTTTCTTATTTCTTTGTGCCTGTGACTTCACTGAAGCAGAAAATGAGGGCATTAAACAGATTATGCAACCTGCACAACCATGAAACATGCTTCACATTTAGAAAGATGATGAGCACTGTCAGTTAATGAAAGCATCAGCATGTATTGTAGATTTTTTTGTGCATATTGTGCCTTTTTCGAACTTGTAGATGACTTTTGCATCTTCTATTGTTTCTAGCAAATGATAGAACCCTTGAAAGAGATTTTTATTAAGATTCCATTGAATTGTAAGACCAGTAGGAGATGCTCAGAAAAAGTAAAACCATTATGATTCTATGTGGATGTCATTTTTCTGAAAGATATCCATGATTTTTGTAGCTTTTAATGCACTTCAAAATGTACATGACATAATGACTATGTAAAAAATTCTAAAATGCAAACACATTCTTTCTCAGTTTAATTGAAGTAGTTGCACCATTGTTTTAAATGAAGACTCAAGTAAAATGCTTCTAGAAATCTCATCAACATCCTCTGATAGTCTTTACACCTCCTTGAAAATTATACCATGAAAGGGAATAAAAATACTGCTTAAACTATTCATTGTAATGTTTACCTATGTTTTTTTTTAAAGAAACATCAGTTTTGTACCTTATCAGTTTAAAACCTTCCCTTAAGAATAAAAATTGTATAGAAATTCTTGAAAAAATGTAAATTAATTGCATGTAATTTCTTTCTCAAACAAAATAAAGGTTAATCAATAGTGTTGAGCATTCCGATACCACAAGTATCGGGTATCGGCCGATACTTGCGGTATCGGAATCCCGATACCGAGTTCCGATATTTTTGTGGTATCGGAAATCGGAATCGGAAGTTCCCAGTGTATGGTTCCCAGGGTCTGGAGGACCCTCCTGGGAACCATAAACTCCATCATTGAGGAGTTTAGGACCCTCGATGATGTCGCGGCTTGTGATTGGTCGCGTGAGCGGTCACATGAGCGGCACGCGACCAATCACAAGCCGCGACGTCATTGAGGGTCCTAAACTCCTCATTCTTAGGAACGGAGGCTGCTGGTTACAATCGGTAAGGTCCAGGGGCCGCCGGATGGGTGAGTATATCCATATTTTTTATTTTAATTCTTTATTTTTTACATGAATATGGATCCCAGGGCCAGAAGGAGAGTTTCCTCTCCTTCAGACCCTGGGAACCATCCAGGACAGCTTCCGATACTTGTGTCCCATTGACTTGTATTGGTATCGGGTATCGGTATCGGCGATATCCGATATTTTTCGGGTATCGGCCGATACTATCTGATACCGATACTTTCAAGTATCGGAAGGTATCGCTCAACACTATTAATCAATTGTCTATTAATCATTGCCTATTATAGTGTCTACTGACAAATTATTGTATATGAAAGGAAACATGTTATATCCCACAAATGTCTATTTAAGAAAATACATAGTTTGCAGTCAATACAATGTAACTTTGTGAGTAACAACAATCTATTGTACACAAATACTGTAAAGCTTGAACAAGTAAAGCAAAAAAATCAAACAACAGTGTAATTACAGGTTAAAACCTTGCTGATTTAAGGTTTTAAACTCTCCGAGAATACTTGCTTACTGCTTGGTATTGATTGTTTAATTGATTAAAAGCTTGCAACCAGATCCTCACAGCTGCTGATGGCGCATTTACTCATTTTCCAGAGAGGATAATGCCAGCAGATTATCTATGTAAGGTTATGATACAGATTCAGAAAGTGACACAAACTCACAAGATGGATGTTAGTTCTTTTGGGTTTAAATCTAATTAGACAACTGCAAAATCAAGATTTTATATGTATATATACATATATACATATTTATATATATAAACAGAAGGAAAATAAGTATTTGATACACTGACGATTTTGTAGGTTTTTCCACCTTAAAAGAATGGAAATGTCTGTCATTTTTATTGTAGGTACACTGTGGCTGTGAGAGACAGAATCTAAAACTGAAAAACAGAAAATCACATTGTATGATTTTTATATAATTAAATTGCATTTTATTGCATTAAATAAATATCTGATCTCCTTCCAACCGACCAGCTAGTTTGTCTTTAAGAAGTCCTCCTACTCTGCGCTCATTACTTGTATCAATTGCACCTGTTTCAGCTTGTTACCTGTATAAAAGACACTTGCTCACATACTCAATCACACTCCAACCTCTCCACCATGGCTAAGACCAAAGAGCTGTGTAAGGAAACCAGGGGCATAATTGTAGACTTTGGCAAGGCTGGGATGGGCTACGGGAAAATAGGCAAGCAACTTGGTGAGAAAGCAACAACTGTTGGCATAATTACTAGAAAATGAAAGAAGCAAAAGATGATTGTCAATCTTCCTTGGTCTGGGGCTCCATGCAAGATCTCACCTTGTGAGTTAAGGTTGATTCTGAGAAAGGTCAGGAATCAGCCCAGAACTACATGGGAGGACCTGCTCAATGATTCAAAGACAGCTGGGAACACTGTCTCAAACAATATCATTAGTAACACACTATGCCACCATGGGTTAAACCCTTCAGGGCATGCTAGGTCCCCCTGCTCATGCCAGCACATGTTAAGACCTATTTGAAGTTTGTCTGGACACCATTACAACCCCAAAGACTCCATCCCAACCGTGAAGCATACTGTGGGAAACATCATATGGGGTCATTTCTAGTGATTGTTCAGCCAACAGCATCCTTACCTCAGTAAGAGCATGGAAGAAGGATCGTAGCATGGTCTTACAGCATGACAATGACCTGAAACACACAACCAGGTCAACTAAGGTGTGGCTCCGTAAGAAGCATTTCAAGGTCCTAGAGGGGCGTAGCCATTCTCCAGACCTAAACCCAATATAAAATCTTTGGAGGGAGCTGAAACTCGGTGTTGCCCAGTGACAGCCTTGAAACCTGAAATATCTGGAGAAGATCTGTATGGAAGATTGAGCCAAAATACCTTCTGGAAGAGTAAACTTAATTGTCAGCCTGAAGTCAAGTCTAAGTAAACATCTGCACATGTTTAAAGCTGTACTTGCCTGCAGATTACCATTAGTAAATACTATTTTTTTGCTGGTAGGTGCCCTTAAAAAAAAAAAAGAAGAAGCAACTTTAACTTCTATTTTTCTTTAAATCTTTCTTAATCCTGCAATTATATTGTCTCTTTAAACACTGCAGTATTAAAAGGAATCTGTCAGTAAAATAGTTCCTCCTAAGCCGTCTATATGGAAATGCAGGTAATATGAAACTGAATAAAATGATACCTTGATATCTGAGATCCAATGTCTTATTCTAGAGAATTCCACGTTTCTTTTATATGTAAATGAGCTGTTCAGGACTAAGGGCCAGACACTGATCTGCATGAGAATCTATCTCCAGAAAATGTTTTTTAAAAAAGGAGCATTTCCAGCATTATTTGTAATTACCGCTCTCTGCTCTCCTTATCTCACTGCAGAGCTGTGTGTGATTATAGCTAACACATTTTCAGATTCCACTCAGCTTCAGCTTCCATCTCACAGGCAGACAGGGTTGGAATAGTGTTGCTAAACAGCAGAGCTGTGAGAGCGTTAGCAAACATCTATGTTATGATACAAAGTTTTTCTACAGTATGTGTTAGTTACATGTCTCACACTAGTAATACCACCTTTTATTAATAATAAGCTCTGAAGACAGATTCACATACAGATCAGTGTCCGGCCCATAACCTTAAACAACTAATTTATATATACGTAAGAAAAAGGTAGATTTCTCTGGAATAAGACATTGGATCACAGCTATCAATGTATTATTTTATTCAGCTTCCTATGACTTGCGTGCCATGTAGACAGCTTAGGAGGGTTGATCCTACTCAGGGCCGGCTCCAGGTTTTTGAGGGCCCCGGGCGAACGAGTCTCAGTGGGCCCCCCCCAACCCCCCCTTTAACACATTCATACCACGATTCATGATGCACAGATAAGAATTAAAAAATAACACACAGCGCACTCAGTATATAACGCACAGCCGGTGAGTCTGTGACGCAGTATATAACACACAGCGCACTCAGTATATAACGCACAGCCCACGCAGTATATAACACACAGCCGGTGAGTCTGTGATGCAGTACACACAGCCGCGAGCCCACACAGTATATAACACACAGCCCACGCAGTATATAACGCACAGCCGGTGAGTCTGTGACACAGCATATAACACACAGCCCACGCAGTATATAACGCACAGCCGGTGAGTCTGTGACGCAGTATATAACACACAGCGCACTCAGTATATAACACACAGCCGGTGAGTCTGTGACGCAGTATATAACACACAGCCCACGCAGTATATAACGCACAGCCCACGCAGTATATAACGCACAGCCCGTGAGTCTGTGACGCAGTACACACAGCCGCGAGCCCACACATTATATAACACACAGCCCACTACTATATATAGCCCACTAAGCCCAGCACCCACACATCATCACTTGTACTGTGCGCAGCCTTCTGCCCATTTTGCTCCTGAATGAGCTTTATTAATTTGAGGGCGTCACGCAGCAGACCCAGCCAGGCTCAGCAGGCAGCAGCATCCCATACTCCAACACCCCCCCCAAGCGCAGCGCTGGGACGGGACCCTCACCCCCTCACCGAAGACGAGTCACTGTCTGACTCACTCACTGCTTCACCGGTCGGGGCCCGTCCGTCGCCGCCCCCTCGTTGTGGACACAGCAGTAGAGAGGGTGCACCGACCGTGCACCGTCCTCACTGCAGGCTGCAGCTGCTGCTCGTCTTCTCCTCCTGCTTGGCGCTGCCAGACCTGTCCTCTCCTCATGTCCTGGATGGATAGATTCTGGACTGGAGTGGAAGCCTTCAGCGGCGCCAGCGAACGGTCCGACTCAGAACGGCTCTCTCTCTGTCCTCTCCTCTCCTTCTTGCTCTAGGATGACGAGCCAGCCGACCGGATGTAACAGGAGAGGAGATGACCCGGAAGTGTCTTGTGTATCCATGGTGAGGGCCGGTGGAGGTGAGTATTGCTGCTATTGCAGCTGCGCAGGCAGCGCAGGCAGCGCCAGGCACCAGCGAAACGGCCTCAGACAGAGCTGACTGTGCCCTCTGCAGCCAAGGCGCTGCCCGGCGATGTGGATATAATGAGTAACGCTGACATGTACTACCATAAATGGGCCCCCCCGTCTCGCCAGGGCCCCGGCACTTGCCTGGGTATGCCGGGTGCTGACGCCGGCCCTGATCCTACTGACCGATTCCATTTTAGCTATTGTTTCTAGTTGACAGCATTGATGCCTACAGTGTGCTCACAGATACAGACATCCAATGATTCCATATGTTTCTCTTTGTATAGTATCCTACATTATGAAGTTAAGTAAATTAGTGTACTTGCTATTTTATTAAAGTTCAAATTGTGTGAGGGTTAACAGCAGAAGCATAGCTACTGGGGGGGCAGAGGGGGCCATTGGCTTGAGCCCAGTCACCTGAATGGGCCCACAGGGAGATCCACTGCTGCGTCTGAGGTGTCAGAGAGAGAGCAGCATAATGCCAACTCCCCTGTCTGATAGACTCTGCACAGTGGCAGGCTGTAGTGTGAGGACTACAGTGGAGGCCATTATACAGTGTGGGAGCTAATGAGAGGGCCATTATACAGTGTGGACTACTGTGCATGGCCCTTATAATGTGTGGAGACTATCATGGCAGCTATTATGAAGTGTGAGGGACATTATAAAGAATGGGGGCTACTGTGAGGACCAATAAACATTGTTGAGGTTACTGTAGGGGCCAATAAACTGTGTGGGGACAATATAAAGTGTGAGCACTACTGTCGGAGTCATTCTACTGTGTTTGGGACAGCAGTGGGGACATAATTCTATGCATAGGGTAACTCTGGGGGACATCATACTATATGTAGGGGAGCTGTGGGCCCATCATACTGTGTATAAGGAAGCTGTTGGGGAATTATACTGTATATACTGTAGCTCTGTCAGCATTATACTGTGTATAGGGGAGCTGTGGGCCCATCATAATGTGTATAGGGGAGCTGTGGGATCATAATATGGTGTATGGGGGAGCTGTGGGCCCACCATACGGTGTATGAGATAGCTGTGGGAGCATTATACTGTGTATAGGGTAGTTGTGAGCCTATAATGCTGTGTATAGGAGAGCTGTGGACCCATCATACTGAGTATAAGAAAGCTGTGGTTGCATTATGCTGTGTATAGGGGAGCAATTGTCTCATTATACTATGTGTAGTAGAGCTCTGTCAGCATTATATAGTGTGTAGGGGAGCTGTGGGATCACCATACTGTGTATAGAGGAGTTGTACATGGGGAACATTATTAAATGTTAACTGGGCATCTAAACATTATTATAAAGAGGGCCACTCAGTATTGTGATCATTAAAGTTGCACATGGAGACTTATGACTTTCTAGGGACAAAATGTGGAGGGCACATGCACAGGAAATCAATATTTTCTAGGGGCAATTGTACCATCTAGAGAGCACAGAAGCAGGATTACTTATATGTGAGGGCACAGTGGTGGCATTAATATGTGGGGCACTAAGAGAAGCCGTTATTGTACCACACAGCAGGTGCAGTAATAGGGACACATACGGCAGTAGCAGCTCAGCATTGGGGTATTATTATTACTATTATTTATTTATATAGCATAGGGTTGAGCGAAACGGGTCGGCCATTTTCAGAAGTCGCCGACTTTTGTGTAGGGTCGGCCATGAGGTTGGCGATCTTCTGAATCTGGTATCGGAATTCCGATACCGAGTTCCGATATGTTTGCGATATCGGGAATCGGTATCGGAATCCATATTTAAGTGTTAAATAAAGAATCAAAATAAAAAATATTGATATACTCACCCTCGGACGCGCCCTGGTACTAACCGGCAGCCTTCCTTCCTAAGAATGAGCGTGTGAATGACCTGCGGTGACGTCGCGGCTTGTGATTGGTCGCGAGCGGTCACATGGGCGGTCACGCGACCAATCACAAGCCGCGACGTCATCTAAGGTCCTTCACGCACTCATTCTTAGGAAGGAAGGCTGCCGGAAAGAAGCAGGGCGCGTCCGAGGGTGAGTATATACCTAAAAGGAATATACTCACCCTCGGACTTTTGAGGAAGTCGGGTTTCGTGAAACCCGACCCGATCCTATAAAAATAAAAGTCGCTCAGCCCTAATATAGCACCATTGATTCCATGGTGCTGTACATGAGAAGGGGTTACATACAAATTGCAGATATCACTTACAGTAAGCAAACTAACAATTACAGACTGATACAGAGGGGCGAGGACCCTGCCCTTGCGGGCTTACATTCTAGAGGATGGTGGTGAAGGAGACAATAAGTTGAGGGTTGCAGCAGCTCTGGTGTTGGTGAGACGTTAGCTTCGGTAGTGGTGAGGAGGCAGCGGGGTCAGTGCAGGCTGTAGGCTTTCCTGAAGAGGTGGGTTTTCAAGTTCCGTTTGAAGGATCCGAATGTGGTTGATAGTCGGATGTGTTGGGGCAAAGAATTCCAGAAGATGGGGGATATTCGGGAGAACTCTTGGAGGTGGTTGGGTGAGGAGCAAATAAGTGTGGAGGAGAGAAGAAGGTCTTCAGCAGGATGAGGAGTTTGTGCAGGTTGGGGATAGATGTGAACAGTGCTGGAAATGTGAGAAGTCAAATGTGTCTTTGTTGTTATATCTGCAGACGAGTCCTGGCTGGAGAAGTCGATGTGTCAGTCTGGGCCAGATGGAAAAGATGGGAAAAGTGAATGACTCCACCAGAAAGAACATCCTCTGTAAATCACCATCTATAACTGTACTGTGATTTCTATATGTCCTGCATTACTTGTATCTACCACTATATGTCACCGTATAGTGGTAATATCAGCGCTAGTCTTTGTATAGAGATTTATTTTCAATTACAGTGCGGTTGTCTCCTGATGTTCCGCTATACCCACTGTAGTTATAATCATGGTCACCTGGTTAAGGGCCACAGGCGGACAAAGACAGAAAAGGGCCCATGTGCATAAACAATATAAAAGCTCTTTTGCAGCCCAAGAGCTCCTAAAATACAAAATTGCACTTTACTTAAAGGTAGAAATAGGCCCCCTTATTTCTTGGGCCCATGTCTCCTGCCGCATAGGTGGCACTAATGATATATCCTCCTGGTAGGGGCCCACTCACATGTTTCATTCCCTCCCTGAGCTGAACCCCTAGCTACGCCTCTGGTTAACTGGAGGAAACAGCTCTAGGAAATTTGAAGTAAAGATGCAGAAGTGTTTGCAGATATTTTAAAGGGAAGATGCTTATTATTTGTTAATACAAATTGCTCTTATAAGTCGATAAATTGCAAATGATCATTTATATAATAATGATTTCCAACATTGAAATATTAGATTACCAAATTGGTAACAAAATGATAACAAATGTAAAAGCTACAGAATATCAGAGGATGAAAGATAACAAGTATGTGCAAAGATCAAATAAGTGATGGTGTAATGAGATTAATTGGCGATGAGGGCTTTTGCTGACACTAGCAAATTTGAAAATAGGGGTTTTCCACACTTTATTTTTCAAAAGGATAAAGTAAGCTGTCAAAATAATATTCATGGCATGCTCACCTGTTGATCCTCTGCAGTCCCATTCTCATCCCCTCTTGTTCTCTTCACTGTCATTGTGTAACTACAGTGATGATCAGCCTATTACAGCTAATTAGGCAGGGGAAAACTTTCATATATAGAATGCCCAGGTTTCTTCCCTCAAAGTAGCCTCTGTTAGCAATGTCTGATATTGGGATGATATGAAAACACCTACTCTATATTGCTGAAAAAGGCTGCAGACTAAACTAAAGTTTCACAAGTTGATAGCAAGTAAATTGGTATGGGGAATTAACAAACAGTGCAGACATATAACATATAGGCAGACATAGGAGCTAAATGGAACTATTGACTGACAAGTGATGGATGATGTTGCAGCTGTTTCCACTACTAGGCCAGTTATTAGGGAACTCACAGTGAGCGTATGGTATATATACCCCCCTTTTCCAATGGAATATATATACCCAGATACAATCACTACCAACTTCACAATAACAAAAAGAACTAATAGCTGCCATCCTCAACCATTTATACAGGCCGATTGGATACTGTTAAAGGTAGTGTGTGGCTTGAGGGGTGCAGTATACAGAGCAAGAGGAGCAGAGCTATTAAATTTCATATATGTAATCTGGAAGGGTAGAGATTGATTATAAAAAATATGCAATGGTGTTACAAAATGGGAACAAAACAATATGTATATACAATTACATAAAATAAAAGGATTAACAAAAGAAAAGTACTAAACATGTGTCACAGAAATGGCTCAAAGCATAAAGGAGTGAGGCACTCCTTAGGAAAACAGACAGAACCACAGCAAGCTGTACTCTCCAAAACTGACAAATGTCCAAAACCCAAACTCTGATTTTTATTTATTAGATCAAGGTTACACCCAGATACCTCCACTTGGTGAACTCATATGGGGGCTGGTTGCGGGATGTGCTAAGTCTTTCAGGTCTAAGGGGTAAGGTTTCTCTTAGTGGAGAGTGACATACCAGCTTTCAGATGTTTATGAGAACCCCAACTTTCAGGATATCTCTGCTCCTGGAAGTCCCAGGTGGGAGATATCATTGTCATATTTTCTATCATGATTTTAACTTTCCATGGAGATGAAACAGCATGGACAGCATCATCTATTTGATCAATATACAGTTGTGGCCAAAAGTATTGACACCCCTGCAATTCTGTCAGATAATACTCAGTTTCTTCCTGAAAATGATTGTAATCACAAATTCTTTGGTATTATTATCTTCATTTAATTTGTCTTAAATGAAAAAAACACAAAAGAGAATGAAGCAAAAAGCAAAACATTGATCATTTCACACAAAACTCCAAAAATGGGCCAGACAAAAGTATTGGCACCCTCATCCTAATACTTGGTTGCACAACCTTTAGCCAAAATAACTGCAACCAACCACTTCCGGAAACCATCAATGAGTTTCTTACAATGCTCTGCTGGAATTTTAGACCATTCTTCTTTGGCAAACTGCTCCAGGTCCCTGATATTTGAAGGGTGCCTTCTCCAAACTGCCATTTTTTGATCTCTCCACAGGTGTTCTATGGGATTCAGGTCTGGACTCATTGCTGGCCACCTTAGAAGTCTCCATTGCTTTCTCTCAAACCATTTTCTAGTGCTTTCTGAAGTGTGTTTTGGGTCATTGTCCTGCTGGAAGATCCATGACCTCTGAGGGAGACCTAGCTTTCTCACACTGGGCCCTACATTATGCTGCAAAATTTGTTGGTAGTCTTCAGACTTCATAATGCCATACACATGGTCAAGCAGTCACCAGTGCCAGAGGCAGCAAAGCAACCCCAAAACATCAGGGAACCTCCGCCATGATTGACTGTAGGGACCATGTTCTTTTCTTTGAATGCCTCTTTTTTTCTCCTGTAAACTCTATGTTGATGCCTTTGCCCAAAAAGCTCTACTTATGTCTCATCTGACCAGAGAACATTCTTCCAAAATGTTTTAGGCTTTTTCAGGTAAGTTTTGGCAAACTCCAGCCTGGCTTTTTTATGTCTTGGAGTAAGAAGTGAGGTCTTCCTGGGTCTCCTACCATACATTCCCTTTTCATTCAGACGCTGACGGATAGTACGGGTTGACACTGTTGTACCCTCGGACTGCAGGGCAGCTTGAACTTGTTTGGATGTTAGTCGAGGTTCTTTATCCAACATCCGCACAATCTTGCATTGAAATCTCTTGTCAATTTTTCTTTTCCATCCACATCTAGGGAGGTTAGCCACAGTGCCATGGGCTTTAAACTTCTTGATGACACTGTGCACGGTAGAGACTGGAACATTCAGGTCTTTGGAGATGGACTTGTAGCCTTGAGATTGCTTATGCTTCCTCACAATTTGGTTTCTCAAGTCCTCAGGCAGTTCTTTGGTCTTCTTTCTTTACTCCATGCTCAATGTGGTACACACAAGGACACAGGACAGAGGTTGAGTCAACTTTAATCCATGTCAACTGGCTGCAAGTGTGATTTAGTTATTGCCAACACCTGTTAGGTGCCACAGGTAAGTTACAGGTGCTGGTAATTACACAAATTAGAGAAGCATCACATGATTTTTCGAACAGTGCCAATACTTTTGTCCACCCCTTTTTTTATGTTTGGTGTGGAATTATATCCAATTTGGCTTTAGGACAATTCTTTTTGTGTTTTTTCATTTAAGACAAATTAAATGAAGAAAATAATACCAAAGAATTTGGGTTTGCAATCATTTTCAGGAAGAAACTGAGTATAATCTGACAGAGTTGCAGGGGTGTCAATACTTTTGGCCACAACTGTACTATGTTGGAGGTCTTCAGCCGGTCTTATGGTGACGTGAGTGAATGAATTATGCTCATCCTTTAGCTATGACACCAAAAATATATCTCCCATAAATATTGAATTGATGCAAACTCCAATATTGAAAGCTGAGCACTGGCTAGAAAGTCTGAGACAATTTCTTTGAACAAAGGAAGCTCTTGCATCGGAAGTGTACTTCACCTCTGAGTACACAAATCCTAGACTTAGGGTACCGTCACACAGTGCAATTTTGATCGCTACGACAGCACGATCCGTGACATCGCAGCGATCGTATGATTATCGCTCCAGCGTCGTAGACTGCGGTCACACGTTGCAATCACGGCGCTGCAGCGATGCCGAAGTCCCCGGGTAACCAGGGTAAACATCGGGTTACTAAGCGCAGGGCCGCGCTTAGTAACCCGATGTTTACCGTGGTTACCAGCGTAAAAGTAAAAAAAAACAAACCGTACATGCTCACCATCTGATGTCCGTCCGGTCCCTTGCCGTCCGCTTCCTGCTCTGACAGATCCGGCCGTACAGTGAGAGCAGAGTGCAGCGGTGATGTCACCGCTGTGATCTGCTCTCACTTTCCGGCCGGCAGACAGTCAGAGGGGGAAGCGGACGGCAAGGGACCGGACGGACATCAGATGGTGAGCATGTACGTTTTTTTTTTTTTTTACTTTTACGCTGGTAACCACGGTAAACATCGGGTTACTAAGCGCGGCCCTGCGCTTAGTTACCTGATGTTTACCCTGGTTACCAGCGAACGCATCGCTGGATCGCTGTCACACACAACGATCCAGCGATGTCAGCGGGTGATCAAGCGACGAAAGAAAGTTCCAAACGATCTGCTACGACGTACGATTCTCAGCAGGATCCCTGATCGCTGCTGCGTGTCAGACACTGCGATATCGTAACGATATCGCTAGAACGTCACGAATCGTACCGTCGTAGCGATCAAAATTGCACTGTGTGACGGTACCCTTAGTGACTAGAGCAGGTCTCTGCTCTAATTACGTGTTCATGACAGAAGGTTCTTCTTCGAGGGAGGTTGGAGTGTCAGCTCTCTCTAACCTCCCCAATTATAATTAGTTTCTCACTTCCCTAGTTATAATTATTCCCATATGTTCAATGCCAGGTTTATATTTCCCCTTCCCAAAATGTCTTTGGGGATTTTACAATTTTTCTCTACAACAATTATAAATCAAATCAAATTTTTCACTGCAATAGTTATTTTAGGTTGTATTTTACCATACTCATCAGTTTTTGATAGACTAGATTTTATTAGTGGTTCACCCAACTCAACCATTGTTAATAGATTTTTTTACTCTACAAAGTCTTAAACTGAATATTTTGGGCCACAGTAAAATATCTATAATTTTGACCCAAAACTAGTCTGTGTCAATGTTAATATGAGACACAGAGGCTTTTGGTCCCCATCAGTAACTAGACCCACATACAATACCTTTATAACTTCTGCACCCATTATATTTGCACCCCTGATAATTAACCAATAGATGTAATACTTGAATTTGACAGGTAAAATGTACCATAATATCTTCAGCAGAACAAATAATTATCTCAAGCACCAGATTTTAGGCGTAAAAGTTTACTTTGACAAAAAATTGTATTATGATATTGTGTAAGATAATTAAAATGTATAACCAATATGCAAACTCTCCAATTATATTGAACCATTACATTGGTATATTCTATTTCCATTTTGTAAAATATTTGTCATTCTAATAATAGTTTTAACTTAAGGCCATTGATCTCATCATTTCCATTATTTGATCTAACAATTTAATACATCTAAATAACTCTTTTAGAGACGTCTATAAGGATTATTTCTGATAGGGAATAAAATATTTTGATTAGCAAAATGACTCATAATTTAGCATGTACATTGATTTCCAGATTTGTGAATTCAAAATGGGAATTGCATTGATCTACGTGGATTTCAATTAATTGCAATTAAATGTTTAATCTAGCAATGTTAATGACATTTTCATCAGTCATACTTATTTTAAAATCACTTTAAAGTATTGACTTAGTTTATAGTATAGTTAAGTCTTTTAATCACTTAGACAAGAGATCTTTGAAGAATAATCCATGTACCTTACAAGTAGTATAATATATGTAAGAAATTAATGATAATGTATAATAGTTTTTATGAGTCTGTGGTGTAAAAATGATCTGTAGTTCTCTTGTAAGCGAACAGATACATATAGTTCTATATTTTTTCATCTACCAAGCAAATTAAAATGGCATAGATTGATTTTTTATAGCTGCCAAATTCATAATTCAAATGTATGTCTATAATGCTGCAAAGATGTGCTACTGACTATATATACCATGCTGTTTTTTCCATAGGATCCAGCTGTTTTGAAAAGGGTTGGGGACTCTTATGGCATATGTCTGGCTATGTCTGAAAGCATGTAAACCACAGACATACACTAAAATAGAGGAAAATTGGTAAGGATAGAAGACTGCAAATGTCATTAGAGCATAACTATTTAATGAATCAAAGATTTGATTTATTCCCTCTATACACCTTTTGAATATTTAATATTGGATATTAATATAATTCAATTTCTAGTATAAAACATAGCTTTTACTATTTTAAATAAGGTATTTATGATGAACTAGACTAGAGTTTGTTGTGTAATATATTAGAATAAGTTAATGGGAGCTTTAGGCATATTATTCTTAGCTATAAATTAGCAGATTTAATACCAATGTGGCAATTTAACAAAGGGTTAATCACAATTGGTAACATGTTATTCTTCTACAAGCCGTAGTCATGTATCAGTAGTCCAGCATGTGAGTCTTTTGCCCTGCCTTGTCCTCTTAAAAGATCATTAATCATCATCCCACTTTATAAGGCATAAAGGCCAACTTGCTGTGAGCGATTATGAGGTTGAAGCTCCACAGAAGTACTTAACAAATTCCCAGAACCATGCTAAGGATTTCTCTCCCTCCCCTAGGTAGCCAGATAATTTATCATCCTTCTCCTGTTGAGGCAGAATGAATTTGGCAGGAGATTGCATGAAAGCACACAATCTGAGCAAGTAAGATGTTAAGGAAAGGGGCAACTTATTATTTCCCAACAGTTCTTTATCCTCGTGCATTAAATAAACCCATTCACTTGCAGATTGGGTTGTTCAAATAATTTCTCATCTTTCTAATAAAAAGACAAATGCTGCTTTAATACAGTCAAACAGAAAAAGGGAATAGCTTACAAGGTAAATAAATAGCCTGCATGCTATGTGAATCAGCAAAGCAGTTTTTGCTGATCTATGTTTCTACCCAGATGCACAAAGCGGGGTGATGGATTTGTTGTGTCTTTTCTTTGTTACAAGTTAGTTATATTTGTATTTTTTACAGATATAATTATTCTTTTACTTACTGTATTTATCTAACAATGTAATAAAATAAAATTAATTAGGTTTTGCAGATTGCAACATTGATTGGCATGCGATATATTGCTAATATTTATTTACGTCATACATTTTATGATGAATATTTTTTATCTCAGTACAACAAGTCAATAGATAATTCTAGGAAATCAAAGTCAAATTGCAAAGGCTCGATAAAGTAAAATGATGAGCAAAGTTTGTGGTTTTTACATACACTAAAGTGAAATTTATGCTTGAGGATGAATATTGTAGAGCATGTCAAGAAAAAATATCTGGCTTGTGCATGGGACTTAAAAATTCTAATTTACGATAGGTGCTCCAGCCAGATATGATGTATTTGTATCTGTTCATTCCCACGATGAGTTTTTAGTGAGTTTTTTGTGTTACATATTTTGGAAAAAATGCAAGTAGCTTATTTTTACCCAATTGGTGCAGAAATAGTGCAGAAAATCTGCAACATCAAAGACTCAACAAAAACTCATTGAGTGAATGTAGCCTGAAGCAACATTGCCAGGATGAGCATTTGGTGGGTTTTGAAGTTGCAGATTTTCTGCACCTATCAGCTAAATTAGGATACTTGCATTTTCTTCATTGTTTATATTAGAGTGTTTTATGCGTTTTTCACTATGCATTTTCTTTTTTTCATTTTAGTTTGTCATGTTTTAAATTAAACTCTCTTGTTTTTGAAAAAACTTTAATATTCCATTCAGTGGATTACATGCATTTTTAATGCATTGACACAGTGGAAATGGACTGCAAGCAAATATTAATTTTTTACATGACATCTAATGCAATTCTATGGGGAAAATATGAACATAAAATTTAGAGCACCTGGATGAGAAATTTACATATTCAAAAACGCACCAAAGGTCAGTTTATAGAACGTATAAAAAAAATTAGTGGGCATGAGAGTTATGAATAGGGCAGATGCACTATGATCATGTATGTGTCGAAGCAGTTATGTGTAGATGGCATTTCACATCATTCCAATATTACCGTAACAACAAATGTATAATTTTTTTTAAATATTGAGAAAGGGACATTTATGATAGCATTCTGTATCAAATGTAGTATTATGTGGTATACCTCATTTGTGAAGATAAAATCTTAGGTATCAGTAAACATTTGTACCTATCTGTCTAGAAGTATATTTCCATAAACCTCACATCTATTACATATTATTCTGCTGTTATTAATATAATGTTGCATAAACAACAATTTACATTCCAAATGTCAGATACAACAGTTAAAACATTTTTGTTTATTACAATAAAGCACATATTAAAGAATACCCAAAAAATGAAATTAAATCTTTTTTTAAATACAAAAAACTAAGAAAAAAATCAGTAGTAAACTAAATATAAATATTTATCAGAAATTATTACATAGATAGATAGATAGATAGATAGATAGATAGATAGATAGAGGATAGATAGGTAAGAGATAGATAGAGGATAGATAGATAGATATGAGATATAGCGGAGACATAGCAGAGAAAACATAAATTCTACGTCCTTTGTATAGGCTAAAGTAAGAGTGACAACTGTAAGTGGAATAGACAGTTTCCATTACCCCCTCACCCTCACTGGAGAATAATTTGCAAAGGCTGGGTAAATTGTGTTTTAAGAAGTGTAATGACGTGTAATAATTTCCTGTCAGCATGTCATTTTACACACAGACTCAATCAATTTTTTTTCTTTTCCGGTGATGTAGGAAGGATTAGTATTAGGATACAAGCACAAATGTGAAGGACTTTTGTGATATGAACTATTTCAAAGGCTAATGAAAACATAATTGCAAAGAACATGCATAATTTCAGATAAAAGCAAATTGTCCAGGAGTTTACGGAGATAATACACATGTTTTTGCAATGCTTTACATGAGCTTTCACAGGACCAGTGAGCTAATGCAATTGCTGACCAATCACAATTATGTCAAACAAAATCACTGCACTTATATAAGGATGGCCTATAAACTGCTGGATTTACTAAATTAGCTGTTTCAGAGCTTTTTTTCCATGAAGCTTTTGAGCCAGTTTGTATAAAGATGTCTAGTGCATCCCCTATAAAAAAAAAGTGTTGCCGGAATATAGTATATATCTGTATGGAGAGGAAAATTTGAAAGCATGTTTGTAGATTATAGACTGCCCTTGCATGTTGCATTATAACTTCCTTGAGTTCACTTTGTATTTTCTCCAGCATCGAATTATTTTCCATTCACATCCATGTGCAATCCATGAATTAAACCAGAAGGGAAATTAAGGAAACTTTATAAATAGTCACAGTAAACAATGTTTTTGTTTGCTTCCACTCTCACTTCCATGGTTCTGGTAAGAAACTGTCAAGCACTCACTCCATCCTCCCCATCCATCTCACCTCCTCCTCAGATCTGTTCCTCAACATGAAATCCTTTGACTCTAAACACATACAGCCACATCATGTTTCTCCTGTTCCCATTTACTAACAATTTCTCTCCTCCACCTCCATGCTGATGATATCTCTCCAAATCCTGGCCCTCCTCACCACATCCCCACATGTAGTTTCACTTTCTAACTACAAACTATTACAAACTTTTGCAACCTCTCCAATCTTATATCTATTTACCTAGCCCCCGCATCCCTAGTCACTCTAATAGGAGCTCTATGTCATGTTTGCTCTGTCTTCAACAAACTTTCTTACATCCATGATTTTTTCATTACTAACAAACTCTTTTTCATCGGCATCACTGAAAATGGCTCATTTCCTCTGACAGCTTCTCCAACTGCACCTTCTTATGGGGGATTCCATCTTTCTCACGCCCCCTGCCCCAGCATCAAGCAAGGTGAAGGAGATGGCTTCTTCCTGTCAGATGACTGTTCCTTCACCCAAATTCCAGTGCCACCCTCCGTTACAGTTTGCTTACTTTTAAGGTGCACTTGGTGTGCATCTAAACCCCTGCAACCTCCAACTGGCTGACATTTACTAGCCCCCAGGGCCAGCCACCACCTTTTTTGACCATTTTACCAACTGGCTACTTAATTTCCTTTCCGCTGACATCCCCACTGTCATTATGGGTGACTTTAACATCTCCATTTATAATTCCTACTCAGCTTACTCTAAGCTTCTCTCTCTCACTTCCTCCTTCAGCCTTGCTCAGTGGTCCTTTGCAACCACTCACAAAGATGGTCACACACTGGACCTGATCTTCACCCAGTGCTATAGAAATAAAGTTATTATTATTATTTATTTACTATTCAGTGGTATGCCCATTTTCTATTATTAGAAAATGGAAGAAACACAAGATGATTGTCAATCTTCCTCGGTCTGGGGCTCCATGCAAGGTCTCACCTCATGGGGAGAACTGAGGCAGGCTTCCAGGGTTGCAGAGCAGAGATGGAAAAGATTCCATTTAAATGTGCACTTCATCACATTCAAACACTTTCAAGTTCACAGTCATTGCAGTGAAGCAAACATACTCCTTATCTCATATCCTCTCAGTACTGTAAACAGCTATTCATCGTTTTCAATTCTCTCCTCTGGTCCCTAGCACCTCCTCTTTCTCTTCTCATCTCAACTTGAAGACTTTGCCTGATTCTTTTGCTAATATCATAGAAAGCTATGGCCTACAGTCTGCAAAGACCCGCCTCTAAAACCAGCTTCTCCACCATTACAGAATATCAACTTTCCGCTATAGTCTCAAGTACACATCTCACCACTTGTGCACTTGACCCGATCCCATTCCACCTCATTCAAAACGTCACCACAGTCTTCATTACAACTATAACTCATCTCATAAACCTATCACTAAAACTGGTGTCTTTCCCTCATGATTTAAATATGTCTCGATCACACCAATTTCCAAAAAGCCCTCCCTTGACTCATTCTCTGTGTCACATCATTCCATTGAAACTGCCCTGACTAAAGTCTTTGTGTGTGTAATATACGCACACCCAAAATACCAGGCAAAGGTTTGAACACACTTGTTCTTTATGCAATGGTTTCCCAGAATGAAGGCAGCAATGCCATGGTACAGGCAGATACTTACTATCATGCAATACTATCAAGTAGACATCTGATTTGCTCCCAAAATTTTCAGTAGTAGGATATTGAACTAAAGCATACAACCAATGTAATTAAGAACAGTTTCCTGTAAGTGATGACATGGCCCATCCTAGAGCCCTTATCTCTAAATCAATGAGGCTTGTTGGTATTACATGAAGAGACAGAATGATGTGTACAAGACTGCATTTAAAGATCTGTGGTTATTTCTCTGAGATGTGTAGAACTGGCTCCCTGCTAAGTTTCTTCGAAATAATTGTGTAAGTGTAGCTAAGAAAATTGATGATATTATTCTGTTTTGAAGGTAAAGGCTGGTCACACCAAATTATGATTTGATTGACATTTCACTTTTGTTCACTAACTTTTCAATATATACAGTGGGGGAAAATAAGTATTTAATACTCTGCCGATTTTGCATGTTTTTCCACCTACAAAAAATGGATAGGTCTGTAATTTTTATCGTAGGTACTCTTCGACTGTGAGAGACAGAATCCAAAAACAAAACCAAGGACATCACATTGTATGATTTTATATAATTAAATGACATTTTATTGCATGAAATAATTATTTGGCCATGTACCTACCAGCAATTCAGGCTTTTTCTTTAAGAAACCCTCCTACTCTGCCTCATTACCTGTATTAATTGCACCTGTTTGAAATTTTTACCTGTATAAAAGACACCTGTCCACACATTCAGTCAATCCTACTCCACCCTCTCCACCATAGTCAAGACCAAAAGAGCTGTCTAAGGACACTAGGGACAAAATTGCAGATCTGCACAAAGCTGGGATGGGCGACAGGACAATAGGTAAGCAGCTTGGTGAGAAGGCAACAACTGTTGGCACTATTATTAGAAAATGTAAGAAACACAAGATGACTGTCAATCTTACTCAGTCTGAAGCTCCATGCAAGGTCTCACCTCATGGGGAAGGATGATTCTGAGAAAGGTCAGGAAACAGCATAGAACTACATGGGAGTAAATGACATGAAGAGAGGTGGGACCACAGTCTCAAATATTACGGTTAGCGTAGTGTGTTACTATCAAGAATTACAATCCTGCAGGGCATGCAAAGTCCCCATGCTCATACCAGCATATGTCCAGGCCAGTTTGAAGTTCACCGATGACCACCTGGATGCACCACAGGAGGAATGAGAGATGGTCATGTGATCAGAAGAGACCAAAATGGAACTTTGTGGTATCAAGTTTACTCACTGTGTTTGGAGGAAGAAGAAGGATGAGTACAAGCCCAAGAACACCATCCCAACCATGAAGTATGGTGGAGGAAACAGCATACTTTGGGGGTGCTTTTCTGCAAAGGGAACAGGATTAAAGGATTTAAGGGAGGATGAATGGGGTCATGTATTGTGAGATTTTGGCCTGCAACATCCTCACTATGAGCTCGGTCTTCCAGCATGACAATGATCCGAAACACACAGCCAGGGCAGCTAAGGAGTGTATCAGTAAGAAGCACTTCAAGGTCCTGGAGTTGAATAGCCAGTCTCCAGACCTGAACCCAATAGAACATTTTTGAAGGGAGCTGAAACTCAATGTTGCCCAGCAACAGCCATGAATCATGAAAGATCTGGAGAAGATCTATGGAGGATTGGGCCAAAATCAGTATTACATTGTGTACAAACTTGGTTTATAAACTACAAGAAATATCTGTTCTCTGTAATTACAAACAAAAGTTTTTGCATCAAATATTAATTTCTGTTTTTCTTTTGTATCAAATACTTATTTCATGCAATATTATGCAAATTAATTATGTAAAAATCATATAATGTTATTTTCTGCATTTTTTAAGGTTCTGTCACTCAGAGTTGAAGCTTAGCTATGATAAAAAATACAGATATCCTTATTTTTTGTAGGAAAACTTGCAAAATCAGCAGTGTATCAAATACTTATTTTCCTCACTATATATATATATATATATATATATATATATATATATATATATATATATATATATATATATATATATATATATATATATATATAATATATATATAATTTTATTGAGAAATACTTTTCTGGCAAAACTTTCAGATTTAATGCTGTTTTTGAAGGTATTAACAGAAGTAGCATTAGTCATACAGAAAAAAATGTTGAGCACAAAATAAATGAAGGAGATTTTGTTATATTGTTAAATATATCAAAATTTTGAAAATTTGCATTTGTTATAAAGAATTAGTTTATATGTGTAATAAAATCCTGAAAACATATAATTAATGTGAACTTAGCTGAATTCTACACTACGACAGAGAAAATACATATTTCCATCATCATGTTGTTAATGGCATAAGGGTTGAGACCCTAGTTAAAGGTCAAGATGTAATAAATCATACCCAGAACAACACCTGACAACATGGCATATATGAACACATTTTATATACATTTGACATACAGCATATCATTGAGCTTCATTCTTCTATCCTGCTGTTTTATCTGCATTTACAGGGAATGCTACTCTGATACTCATTACTTTCAAATTCTTTGATTTCTTCACAAATAAGAATTCACATATTGTGCTCTCTATTGGACAGATCATCTTTGAAAAATGAATTTATAAAATAGAGTAATGAAAGTAAATTAACATCTGTTCCCTGTATGTGGCCAAACCTCATAATAAAAGTTGATTTTTTTTACTAAATGATGCAATTTGAAATTAATATAAAAGACAATTAAAGTGCAAAGGCCAGGAATTCATGATGATTGCAGCATATGAAACACAAAATTAAGAAATACGATTTGTAGCTAATATATTTTCCATGAATTGAATGTCCCTTATTATACTCATATTTCTGAAGAGACCACAAAAGTTCATAAGCTTAAGGCCCCCTTCACATATGCGGGTGATTCCTGTACTGGAAAAACAGTATTGGTGAGATTCGTGGTCCGTATCTGTGTGAGATCCGTGTGTACATATGTGCCATCCATGTGACAGACTTGTGTCCGTGTGATGGCAGTGTAACATGTATGGAATTAAATGCAGTTTAGAAATTAAAGAGTTTTATGTATTAGGGATGTTTAAAGATAGAGATATATAGTGATAAAGAATCATGATAGATGATAGATAAATAGTAGATACATACATATATATATATATATATATATATATATATATATATGTATATATATATATATATATACAGTATACATATATATATATATATATATATATATATATATCAGTGAGATTTCTGTTCAGTGCTTTGCATGCTAATTCTTCTGTACTTGTATTCATTATTTAAATAAATGAATAACAAAATGGTGTGGGGTCCTCCTTCATTTTAATAACCAGCTGAGGGAGAGCCGACAGCTGATGGCTAATGTAAATATTCTGGTAAGGGTATAAATATCCATAAAGTTTCCTAGGCTATTAATAACAGCTCCCAGCTGTTTTCTTAGCCTGTACTGGTTATGGCAGGGGGAACCCCCCAAAATTATGTGGGATCTCCCCTATATTTACTAACCAGCAAAGGCTAAACAGACAGCTGCAGACTGATATTAATAGCCAATGAAGAGGCCATAGATATTTGCCCTTTCCTAGACTAAGAACATCAGCCCTTAGCCACCTCAGAAACAGCAGATCGATTAGATATGCCAAATATGGCTCATAGACTCCACTCTTCTCACTTGCACTGGTGCAGTGGCAAATGTGGTAACAATTGTTGCGTTGATGTCAGCTGTTTTATGTCTGCTGATGTCAAACCCAAGGGTTAGTAATGGAGAGGCATCTATAAATCATCCCCATTACTAACCTAACAGGTGGCGCAATTGAGTTTAAGCCCTCTTTTTCTTTGAATAGGCAATTTACATATTAAATTTCCCAGAGGAGCATTGCATGGCGAATAAACCTCCTTACCTTGACAAGCCAGAGCTGGTATGTCACTCTCCACAAGGAGAAACCTTACCCCTTAGACCTCAATCCAGAGCCTCTCACCTAGCCAAATTAATTCTCATGCTTCGCACTGATGAGGGCCAACAGCCCGAAGCACTGTGTCTGCGCATTGAGATACTGATTTGGCTTTTTATCCTAAGTCATATTGCACGACTCGTTAAAGGGTTGATTGTGACCTGTAGGATTGCTACTTCCAACAGGTGGTTCTATAGAGTTTAAGTCTTCTTTTTCTCTGAAGAGGCACTTTGCATAATCCCATAGTCAAATTTAATAAAGACACAGACAGAGTAAAGTCATTTAATTGAAATAAACACACAGACTAAAGTACTTTAACTGAAATAATCACTCACCGACCCTCTTTTGCCCATTAAGTCACCAAAAACTTTAAATAAAAAAGTTATACCCTGCCAACAATCCATTAACGTGTATGTCCCATGATTATCTTGATGGTTTGGTGAGTGATCACATCAGTGATGTGACGGCTCACCATGCCAGCCTGAAAACATTGAGCTCAGCTTGAGAATGTGGCTGCATGTGAATGGCGGTGATGCCATTAAGGTTACTGCCAGTCACAGGTAGCGGTTCTCACACTCATCTCACTGAGTATCAACTGAGTGTGACTTCATTCCTGACATTCACCTCCCTCAATAATAGATACAGAACTAGAATCAACTTTCAGCTTTTTATGTTACCTCTTCCTCTGGGCATTCCTTCATAAGACCTGGTTGTTAGGACACAGCAAAAAATCAGCTCATCACGTCTGTTCCCTTCCCGTTGCTTCTTATGAGACTTGGCTGCCATGACTCCACAACAACAAGATACAAGACCTTTAACGTAACTGAACAGCATCCGAGCTTCACTCCACTGCTTTTACATATTGTTGGCTTCTGGTCCAGAGGATATTGAACCCAAGGATGCCGTCTCTGCTCTAACAGCCACACACTTCTGCAGCACATGCTGCTCATTCAGAGAATTAGTTATTACCTGTATCTTGTAAAAGGGACTTTTGTTATTTTATTCTATTGACTATTTCTCTTGGGCATAGTACTGATCTCTCTCTGTGCATCCATTCACATTCCTTTCACCCTAATTTTGCTTATGTCATCTACACCTCAAAATCATTTCTAGAATTCAACCTTTTTTTACCTTTTTACTCAGCAAAAACTCTTATTGTTACTCGTATTCATTCTCATCTGAGCTATTTAACTCTCTACTAATCAGTCACCCTCTTACTAAACACTCCTCTATCCAATCTGTATTGAATGCAGCAGCCAGGATCATATTTCTTGCCAACCACTACACTGCTCCTTTATCTTATGCCAGTCATTGCACTGGTTGCACATTCGATATAGAGTTCAATATAAACTCATCACTCCCACCCACAAAAGTGCTTCACAACTTAAGCACTACCCTACATCTCTTCTCTCATCTCAGTCTACCAAACTACCCATGCCCTCCATTCTTCTATTGACCTAAGATTAACATCCTCAGTAATCTTAACCTTTCAATGCTGTCGCCAAGACTTCTCAAAAGCACTCACCCTACATTGCACTTAGTAGCCCTCTGTCTCTGTAGACATACTGGTTGGTGACCAGTTCATGCAGCATTACGTGAATAACCTATTTACTATATTAATTGCTGGACCGTACAGTACAAGCAATTGTTACCATCCAGATTTTGTCTCCCCTATTTTTAGATTGAAAGATTGCAAGTACGGCCCTCACTCCTCTTGGCATCTGTTGATTTATGTGATTATTGTTATTCTGTTATGTGTTTTATTGTCTGTAGAAGTCACTTCTAAAATGTAGAGTGCTGCGGAATATGTTGGTGCTATAGAAATAAAATTACCGGTATTATTATTATTTGTTTACCATTCAGTGGTACGCCCATTGAGTCATTGACTCCTATAAAGAGACTCTTCTATATTTGTTAATCTGTATGTCTATGACCGCATTTAGTCATTATAAGCTCTGTTACCTTAATTTTTTCCCCCCATTTTTTCCTACCTTTGGTTGTGACTTGCATATTAGCATTATTCTGGCTCTCCACTTTTTAGACACATTACTTATCTTTTTCCTTAGTGGATTTGTGGGTTGTGACATTACCACCTCTTGATATTTGATTTACATTTTGTTTTTTTATGTATGTACTCATATATATGTATATATACCGTACCCGTTTTTTGTTTTTATATGCAGTCTGATTGATTAATCTGATGATTGAAGTTCATTATATGACCAAAACATCTTCTTTATTTTTGTGTTACCTGCACACAATAAAACTATCTTCTTACAACATTTACCTTATTTTTCGGACTATAAGACGCACCGGACCATAAGACGCACCCCAAATTTGCATATTGGAATAATTTTATTTCATCTTTATAAATCAATAACTTTTTGAGGCTAGTTTCACATTTGCATTAGAATCCGGAGCGTTTAATCCACAACCGCAAATGAAGGAAAAACCGCATGGAAACGCGTACAAACGCAGCATTTTTTAGACGCATAAGGTAATGCATGCGGTTTAAAAAACGCAGCGTTTTCATGCTTTTGCATGCGTTTTGCATGCGTTTACATTTTTTGTGCGCATGGTGGAAAATTTTACAGGGGAATAATCTAAATAACCAGACACCACCAATGGGACTACAGAGGGCGTGTATTATGGGATATCTATATATAGACCCTAGGACTGCTGAAATGTTAACAGTGTGCTACTGTATCCTGTGTCATGATGGATCTTCGCGTGGAGAGATTTTATTTCTGGATTTAAGCATCAAGCTGTTTCTTGCCTGTGCGTTTGCTTGGGAGCAACAAAGAAACCAAGAAAGACAGAGAAGGACACGGCGTAGGCGTTTTTGGAGACACCCCATTATCGAACTCCAGGAGAGCCGTGGAGCCTATCACACGCTGTATGGCGAGCTTAATGCCAACCCGGACAAATTCCCGGAATATACCCGGATGTCACAAGACTCTTTTCGGGATTTGCTTGGTCGTGTCCAAGGAGCCATCCAGAGACAGGACACCCAGCTCCGTAGAGCGATTCCTGCAGAGCGACGTCTGCTGGTTACATTAAGGTACGTAATAATTATAAAGAAATGCCAGTCATAATTATTGTTGGTCTGACATGTATTCTTTGTATTTTCCTTTATGTCTTTAACAACGGAAAACAAAATTTGTTCCAGCTCCATATTTGTAAAATTCAGGCTTGAAACTTTATTATGCCGATTTAAAAGCAGTAGAAATAGGCTCTCCAGAAGCACAACGGGAAAGGAGTGACGCGTTTTGATCACTGAAGATCAAAGCTATATACAAATAGTCCAATACGCAATATATGGACACCACAGACCAATGAAAAACAAATCAACAGATCACATGATTAGCCAAAGGTCCTTCAAATATAACAATAATTGACATACTAGCAACAAAATGAAAAAAATACAAATATGCAAACAAAGTTCCAAATGGAAAAATAAAAAACATGAAATTTAAAAACATGATATGCAAATACATTTGACATTAATAGTGATACATCAATTCATTACATTTGTTGAGACCAGTTGGAAATCGGGTATTAAGGTAATAAATCCAAAAGGCTTCTCGTGTGAGAAGACGCCGTCTGGCGTCCCCACCACATAAGGGTCTGTTCACATGTTCTATGCCAAGTATGCGAAAAAACTTTGTGCTGCAAGCATGCTTCATAATGAAATGTTTAGAGGCTGCAGAAACAGTGCGGCTTGAGTCCCCAGTATAACTTATATCATATAGATGTTTGGTAATGCGTACCTTGAGTTTGCGCGATGTGCATCCAACATAGGATAAATGACATGCAGTGCAATCAATTTGGTAGACTAATTTGGTGTCTGGCAGACACACCAGTCTTGGTGTGCTTACAAAAAAACAAGCTGAATACTTAGTTGTAAAAAATCCAGTATGCCCGATTCTACACGGGCTTCCAAAGGTTCACAAAAATGAAGCTATTCCTCCTATGAGGCCGATAGTATCTGGTATTGGCTCGGCCAACGAACACTTATGTGAATGGGTGGATTCACTATTGCAGCCTCTTGTGTGCAGAATCCCGGGATACATCAGAGACTCCAAGGAGGTGTTAAAAGTTTTTTCGGATAAGCTATGGCTGTCTAATTATTCATGGCTGTGTTGTGACGTTATTTCATTGTATACATGTATTCCACATGATTTAGCCATGCGAGCTCTTCAATTTCATCTTGACAAATTTAGTAACTATTCGGTGGATTTAAATAATTTTATCTTACAGGCTACTTTTTTCTTGATGACGCACAATTTTTTTTCTTTTGATGGTAAATTTTTTTTGCAGAAATCTGGTGTGGCCATGGGTGCCAAATTTTCACCTTCTCTGGCTAACCTTGTGATGTCATTATGGGAATATGAATTTATATTTTCTGCATATAATCCTTTTCTTTCCTGTTTGGTGTGGTATGGCAGATACATCAATAACTTGCTCATAATTTGGGGCACCGATGTATCTGCCATACCAGAACTCATTAATTATCTTAATTCTAATCAGTACAATATTCGTTTCACTCACAGACATGATTTTGGTCAAATTAATTTTTTGGATTTAAATTTAAGTGGCACAGTGAATCGATTAATTTCAACCAGTACCCACCATAAGTCATTAAGTGGCAACACCATTCTACATGCCAGCAGTGGCCATCCCAGACATACTATCCGGTCAGTTCCTGTAGGTGAATACATTAGAGTGAAGCGCAACTTTAGTAATGACCTGGATCTCAACAGAGAAATTGATTTGGTATTCGGTAAGTTAATACGCCGTAATTATCCACATTGGACTTTAAAAAGAGCACGTAAAATTTTAAGCCATAAAAAAGTGAGGATCTTATTGCACGTAAAACAGAAATAGTATCTTCTAATTTTAGAACCAATGTTGGTAATAAACCTTACATATGTTTCCAATTCAGTCCCCAGTTTTACCAAATTAAGGGAATTGTTAATAAATTTCTCCCAGTTTTATATGAGGATGAGAATTTGGCCAAAATCCTGAAAGCTGGAATCAATGTAGTGGCCAGAAAAGCCCCATCTATAGGCAATAAAATTTTGCCCAGTATTTTTTGTGCAGACAAAAATAAAAATAAGACGTGGTTAGATTGCAGCAGTTTCTTTAAATGCGGTTCGAATAATTGTAAAACTTGCACACATGCATTTATTAACAAAGTTTTTTATAATTATAATGATTCAGAAAGTTTCAACATCAAACAATACATTAATTGCAACACCACCTTTGTAGTCTGCAAAATTGATTGCACTGCATGTCATTTATCCTACATTGGATGCACATCACACAAACTCAAGGTACGCATTACCGAACATCTATATGATATAAGTTATACTGGGGACTCAAGCCGCAGTCTCTGCAGCCTCTAAACATTTCATTATGAAGCATGCTTGCAGCACAAAGTTTTTTTGCATACAAGGCATAGAACATGTGAACAGACCCTTACATGGTGGGGACGCCAGATGGCGTCTTCTCACACGTGAAGCCTTTTGGATTTATTACCTTAATACCTGATTTCCAACCAGTCTCAACAAATGTAATGAATTGATGTATCACTATTAATGTCAAATGTATTTGCATATCATGTTTTTAAATTTGATGTTTTTTATTTTTCCATTTGGAACTTTGCATATTTGTATTTTTTTCTTTTTTTTTGCTAGTATGTCAATTATTATGATTCTTATATTTGAAGGACCTTTGGCTAATCATGTGATCTGTTGATTTGTTTTTCATTGGTCTGTGGTGTCCATATATTGCGTATTGGACTATTTGTATATAGCTTTGACAAAGATCTTCAGTGATCGAAACTAGTGTTGAGCGATACCGTCCGATACTTGAAAGTATCGGTATCGGAAAGTATCGGCCGATACCGGCAAAGTATCGGATCTAATCCGATACCAATACCCGATACCAATACAAGTCAATGGGACACCAAGTATCGGATGGTATCCTGTATGGTTCCCAGGGTCTGAAGGAGAGGAAACTCTCCTTCAGGCCCTGGGATCCATATCAATGTGTAAAAGAAAGAATTAAAACAAAAAATAGGGATATACTCACCCTCCGACGCAGCCTGGACTTTACCGCCATAACCGGGAGCCGTTGTACCTAAGAATACGCGCTTGAAGGGCCTTAGATGAGGTCACTGCGCTCTGATTGGTCCGTAGCGGTCGCGTGACCGCTACGCGACCAATCACAAAGCAGTGACGTCTAGTGTTGAGCATTCCGATACTGCAAGTATCGGGTATCGGCCGATACTTGCTGTATCGGAATTCCAATACCGAGATCCGATACTTTTGTGGTATCGGGTATCGGGTATCGAAACAACATTAATGTAATAATGTGTAAAAGAGAGAATTAAAATAAAAAATATTGCTATACTCACCTCTCCGACGCAGCCCGGACCTCAGCGAGGGAACCGGCAGCGTTGTTTGTTTAAAATTCGTGCGTTTACTTGGTTACGTGAAGTCCCGGCTTGTGATTGGTCGCGGCGGCCATGTTGCTGGGACGCGGACCAATCACAGCAAGCCGTGACGTAATTTCAGGTCCTTGCAGGATTTTAAAATTACGTTCCGGCGTTGTGATTGGGCGCGTCGTGGTCACATGGGCGACGTAACCAATCACAAGCCGGGACGTCACGGGAGGCTGGACACGCGCACATTTTAAAATGCGCGCGTGTCCAGCCTCCCGTGACGTCCCGGCTTGTGATTGGTCGCGGCGGCCATGTTGCCGGGACGCGGACCAATCACAACGCCGGAACGTAATTTTAAAATCCTGCAGGACCTGAAATTACGTCACGGCTTGCTGTGATTGGTCCACGTCCCGGCAACATGGCCGCCGCGACCAATCACAAGCCGTGACGTCACGGGAGGCTGGACACGCGCACATTTTAAAATGCGCGCGTCCAGCCTCCCGGCTTGTGATTGGTTGACCGCGATGCAACCAATCACAAGCCGGGACGTCACGGGAGGCTGGACAAGCGCGCATTTTAAAATGCGCGCATCCAGCCTCCCGGCTTGTGATTGGTTGACCGCGATGCAACCAATCACAAGCCGGGACGTCACGGGAGGCTGGACAAGTGCGCATTTTAAAATGCGCGCGTCCAGCCTCCCGGCTTGTGATTGGTTGACCGCGATGCAACCAATCACAAGCCGTGACGTCACGGGAGGCTGGACAAGCGCGCATTTTAAAATATGCGCGTGTCCAGCCTCCCGTGACGTCACGGCTTGTGATTGGTTGCGTCACCCATGTGACTGCGGCGCAACCAATCACAACGCCGGGACGTAATTTTAAAATCCTGCAGGACCTGAAATTACGTCACGGCTTGCTGTGATTGGTCCGCGTCCCGGCAACATGGCCGCCGCGACCAATCACAAGCCGGGACTTCACGTAACCAAGTAAACGCGCGAATTTTAAACAAAGAACGCTGCCGCTTCCCTCGGTAAGGTGCAGGCTGCGTCGGAGAGGTGAGTATAGCAATATTTTTTATTTTAATTCTTTCTTTTACACATTAATATGGTTCCCAGGGCCTGAAGGAGAGTTTCCTCTCCTTCAGACACTGGGAACCATCAGGAATACCGTCCGATACTTGAGTCCCATTGACTTGTATTGGTATCGGGTATCGGTATCGGATTGGATCCGATACTTTGCCGGTATCGGCCGATACTTTCCGATACCGATACTTTCAAGTATCGGACGGTATCGCTCAACACTAGTGACGTCACCTAAGGTCTTTCAAGCGCTTGAAATACCTTAGAAGACGTCCGCAGCTTCTGATTGGTCGCGTAGCAGTCGCGTGACCGCTACGCGACCAATCACAAAGCAGTGACGTCTTTTAAGGTATTTCAAGCGCTTGAAAGACCTTAGGTGACGTCACTGTTTTGTGATTGGTCGCGTAGCAGTCACGCGACCGCTACGGACCAATCAGAGCGCAGTGACCTCATCTAAGGCCCTTCAAGCGCGCATTCTTAGGTACAATGGCTCCCGGTTACGGCGGTAAAGTCCAGGAGCCGCCGGAGAGGTGAGTATATCCCTATTTTTTATTTTAATTCTTTATTTTACACATTGATATTAATCCCGATACCGATTCCCGATACCACAAAAGTATCGGATCTCAGTATCGGAATTCCGATACCCGCAAGTATCGGCCGATACCCGATACTTGCGGTATTGGAATGCTCAACACTAATCGAAACACGTCGCTCCTTTCCCGTTGTGTTTCTGGAAAGCTTATTTCTACTGCTTTTAAATCGGCATAATAAAGTTTCAAGCCTGAATTTTACAAATATGGAGCTGGAACAAGTTTTTTGTTTTCCTTTTCTCTCATGACTACGTGGATCAGCGTGGAGTTCCGTGCACCTGCGGTGGTTACTCGGTGAGCTGGCTTTACTTGCTTTTGGCTTTACTTGCTTTATTAGCAGAACAAAACCATAAATGGAATTGATTGTAATTTTTTTTTGTTTATTTTATTACAAATTTCTGGCAACCGGAGAGAGCTTATCGTCCCTTCACTTCCAGTCCCGGCTTGAAATTTCCACCCTGTTTGGAATAGTTGCGGACACCTGCCGGGCTTTGCGGAACCTTCTCCGGGATGAATTTATACCGATACCCACCGAGGACATGTGGATGGGAATTGCAGAGAAATTCTGGAGTGTGTGTGATTTCCCCAACTGTTTGGGTGTGGTGGATGGAAAGCACATACACATTTTCAAACCCGCCAGAACTGGATCGGAGTACTTCAACTACAAAAAATATTTTTCTGTTGTGCTCATGACAATAGCAGATGCGGACTGTCGCTTCATCGCCATGGACATTGGAGCTTTTGGCTGTGGCAACTATTCCCAGACTTTCAAGAACTCGGATATGGGCCAACGTGTGTATGGCAAAAATTTTAATTTTCCACGGCCACGACCTCTCCCCAACACTCAAGGCCCACCAATGCCATTTGTTAAGGTTGGGGATGAGGCCTTTCAGATGTGTGAAAACCTACTGAAACCATATTCCAGTAGGGACTTGAACCACACTAAAAGGATCTTTAACAACAGACTGATCAGGGCCCAAAGAACAGTAGAGTGTACATTTGGGATACTAGTCTCAAAATGGCACATTCTTGCAACAGCTATTTATCTAAAAATGGAGACAGTCGATGAGGTAGTCAAAGCATGTGTGGTTCTCCACAATGAAATAATGGCTGAGGATCGACCCAACATTGAACTGGATGAACCAGTTGCAAACCCATTGCCAGATTACAAGCATCACCCGCTGTGGTCAGCTGTTGAAGTTGGCCACATGCGGAAGCAATTTGCTGCCTTTTTTGATTCTGATATTGGACGTGTGGCATGGCAGGACAATATTGTGTAAAAAGTCCTGTTGAGTTTGGGTCTGTACCAGTTATGTTTTAAATGTTACTAACATTTGTTGTAAATAAACTACGTGTTTTGTTATCTTGACCGTATCTCCTATGTATTTCCTCTTTAAACCACTTAGGTTGTTGTTAGCGGTAAGGTTGTTGACGTCATTGCATCCTGATTCTATTCTGCAGTATCTATTGGACGCAGACTGAAGAGACAATGGATGTTTACAAAACAGATCAATACTCATCAAGTCAGGTGTCAGAAATAATGAATTCATGATGCACAAATAACAGCCACATGAATTCACTATTTCTGACACATGTCCAGGTGAGTATAGATATGCCTTGTTTGACGTCCATCGTCCCTTCACTTTGTGTGAAATAGATTACGTACACAGAAGAGAAAATGGAGGTTATACAAGGCAGTTCTCTACTCACCAGGTCAGGTGTCATAGCTAATGAGTTTTTAGACATATTACCAGTTGAGTATAGTTCTGCTTTATATTACCGCCATTTTCTCTTCAGTCTGCAACACAAAGTCACAGAGTAAGCAGAAGGAAGAGATTATGTAGATAATACAAGTATTATTTTTTTGGGCCACCTCATATCTCTATACCAAACACACACAAAGTTGCAGTGTTGTACTTACTAACTACTGGAGCTATGAGGTGGCAAAAAAAAGTGTGCGGCGTAGTGTTTTATTCAGCGCACGGTTTGTGTTGCCGGGGAAAAACACACAATTAACCAAACATTATTGGGGGCAAAAAACATTATTATTTATTTTTACACAAAAAAAATTAACTGCGCCTGCTTGGGGTAGAGTTCTGGAAATGGGGGGTATGTAGCTGTGAAGCTTGACTAACTGTGGACAACACAGGGGTGGCACGAGAAGGGGCAAATAAATTACTGGAGTCTGGCAGTTCGGGAATGGGGCTTGATGCATGAGAGGGCAGAGACACACTGGAAGGGTGAGACAAACCAGACATTACAGACACATTGGGAGGTGAGGGGGGAGGGATAGCGATAGTCCTCTGTTTCTTGTTTCCTTTCTTTATTGGGATCGGCGCTGTGGTACGTGGAGCCTTGTTGGGCTCATTTCTAGTGACCTGGCTGTGGTGGCTGACCTGTCAGGGTCCATGTGCCGCAGCATGGTTGTGGTGGTGGGGAAGGCCATGCCAGGGTCCGTGTGCCACTGCAGCTGTATGGTTGTGGTGGTGGGGAAGGCCATGCTATGGTCCGGTTGCTGCTGTTGCTGCTCCTGCATGGTGGTGTCAGTGGAGGAGGTCCAAGCAGGAGCAGCAGTTGTCTTGGTGGTGGCGGTGGGCTGTCCAACAGCACTCAGCATGGTGGTGGTGCTGTAGTGGTGTCCGTCAGTGCTTGGAATGGAGGTGGCCGTGCAGTGGCATGCAGCAGAGCTCGGCATTGAGGTCAAGGGTGACAGTGTTGGCACAGGTGGATATGTCGCCACTGTCTGCTGAAAATACCGACTCTGCTGCATAGCCTGCACGTAAGCAGCATTGCAGGTCTGCATGACACTAAGCTGGAGATCAGGAGAAGGTGTTCTGACATGCCCTGTTCAATTTGATTAAAACAATTATGTGCTGGCCTCTGGAGGTTGGCTTTCACTTGGTCAAGGCTTTTGGTGACTTCCTGGATACGTGTATTCATATGGCTAATGGCAGTATCCAGTCGGTCACCCATCGCCTTGAGTCCATCATGAAAGACCGAGCTCAAATGCAAAAACTTAGGCATGAGTGACCTGTCCGAGGCCCTCTGCCACTGCCAGGAAGAGCCCCCAAAAAAGAGGCAGAGGTAGAGGACCGGGACAGGGGAACACCTGATGGACCAGCTTCCTGGTCTCCAGGCTGTGTAGCAGGCCCACTTGCTGCAGCGCTGCTGGAAGGCTGGGACGGGTCCGTGGCTGTTTGATGAAGGACCACTCTAGAACCAGGGTCAAGAGTGCTGCTCCATGTGCTGTGAAAAATGAAGAAAAAAACTAATTACTACCACACATTTACAAAAGTTAAGCCCCAACTCCTGTGGAATAAAAAAATACAGATTAAGGCAATACAACACAACCTAATACACCAAAAAACCTTAAACCTTATGTTCTCTTGGCAAGGACCAATCTCAAAATTGCCAGAATGCGGTGGTATTTATATTTTCGGATCCTTGCTCCAGAACCACTAGGAACCCGGCTCCCTTGACGAAGGTCCTTGTTGAAGTGATCCTTTATCGAACACCAACGTGTTTTGACTTTGAGCACTGTTGAAAAAACAAAAAAGAATGGTTAGACAATGGACTTTTGGCCATGATCACACAACTGTGTGTGATGAGAGAAACTCCTGAGAGTTTTTCTCATCACACACAGTTGTGTGATCACGACCAAGGTCACTGCTGCATCACACAGCATTGCAATGCTTACAAAATGCATTTCGGACCCGAGTCGGGGCGCTGTCCCAGCCATCCCACATTGCTTTGGCCACCTTAATCCATAGCCGCCAGATCCCAGGACTCGCTCATGGACCAGGGAGATAAGGAGGTCATTTTCAATGAGGTACTCATCCCGTTCTGGAACCTAAAAAATAAATAAAGATATTAATGTTGGATACATTAACATAAGGAAAAGAAAGTAAACAGAGACAGAAAACTGGCATGAATATTGAAAGTCAAGAAACAAAAGGAGTCAAGAAGAAAAAGGAAAAGAAAGATGAAAGTAAACAAATGAACATCCAATAGTAAAGTGAGGATACAATAAACAGTCAGCCACGTATATGTACATGCTGCCGCCTCGCCACCCGACTGTGACCCCGCTGCTCTTGCTCAGCCTCTGCCGCAGCGAAAGAAGTGCTCTAAAAAAAGAAAAAAAAATTGTCATATGTGTATATGTGACAGTGAATACTTACCAATCTGAGGAGGTGAGTACTCACTTCACTGACATGTTCGGCTTGTGCAGGCCCAGGCCGTTGCTCCTCAGAAGAAGAAGATGACATTCTGATGCACGCAGAAAGAATGAAATGGCAGAAATTAGGACATATAGAGACAGAAAATAGAAAATAAAGACATTGGCTAGGATATACTCACATTGTTCAGAGTGTAGATTCCTTCCTGTGTCTGCTCTGCTGCGTATGCTCTTGTTCCCAGGCTGCTGAGTAGTGACCTGCAAATGTCCACTCCCTTCCTTTATCAGTTTGTATGTGGGGGTGGCTAATCAGTGTCTAGACATGTTTTTCTGTGGTGCAAAGCATGTGTTCACATAGACAGCAATACGATTTTTTGCCGCATTCCATCCACTAACAACCACATACGTTTCTAGGCGGCAAATTGACACGTCTAAAATTACTACATGTAGCGTTTACTGTGCCAAACCACAGACGACGAAACTATGCATGTGTCGTCAAACGCGGCAAAACACAACCGATCGCAGACACATGCGTCCCTAATGTTAAATATAGGAATACACGACGCATGCGGATAATTGCGGAAGAAACGCTGCGTACACAACCGCAAATATGAAACCAGCCTTAGTGATTTCAAACAATTTTTTAGTGTGGTTGTTAGTGAGTCCTAGGCTTTTTTCACACATTACGAATCAATTAGAGCCAATAGATTTAGCATTGAACATAAAATCGGATGCCATTTTTTCCTAAATATTTTTAGACTAGCCTGTGTTTCGCTTTTATGCAAAGCCAGGAATTGATAAAAGAGAAGCAAAGTCTAATACGTCTTATACCATAGATTGTGTTGGATATGTGTTGAACTTTCACATTCTAACTGCTTTTTCATAACATTATCAAAAGCTGAAGAATTCGTGTGTAGAATGCTCCTAATTATGTGTGGATGAGGTTTTGAAAAGCCCATTATATGTAATGTACTGTAAATTGACGTAATATAATTTCTCGACTCAGCCTTGTATGGAATTCAACTTGATTTTGGCCTCTCCTCAGAAGTACAGTAAGTTGTCTTAGGGTCATGAAAATGGTTTGATGGATTTGCATGATAAAGTAATATGTGGATTTATAGTGGGATGAAGTACTGTTTTGAAGCAAAAAATACATGACAAGAGCCAAAGGTAAAGTCACATTGATAAAATCTCTTTATTAATATGTTTCAAAATATCTGCATAGTGTGTGAGTTTTGCTGTGTTTATTAATGTAGTATTGATTAGTTTGAATAGTTCCTGGTGGTACAATCAAAATATCAATAAAACTTCATTTTTTCTATTAAAAAGAAACCCAAACCCTTGGGCTACACAAAGGATTTGGTCCCATAAAAGCTTTAAAAGCAGTTGCATTTTATGTGCAACTTGCATATGTCTTTTACAACCCATGTCTTACTTATTGATATATTTGTACTACAAGAGTTACATAAAAATCTCATCAAGGAACAACATACAAAAATGTATTACTATATAAACTGTAATTGTACTGTAAGTCCATGTTTTGCTTTAGTCATATGTGACATTTTTTACTTTAATTTTCATGAAATATGATTGAATAAAATAGTATCCTAATTGCGTCATCATTGCATGTAGATCACTATGTTGTGAAACCTATTAAGGGGGTTGTATGCTACAATCAAGCATCCGATAATGTTCAGGTTTTGGTAGTTGTCTGCGTATCCAGATATCTCTTGACAACCTATCACTGGCTAACATGGATCACCATGCGAGTGAGGGACTGCCCAAATGGGCACTTCCTGTGTGACAAAATGGTACCATAATGCTGAGATGAAAGCTGACCAATAAGTATCAGAAATTAACTGAGGTTCAGTTGAGGTGATGATGATAATCCATTGGAGTGATTTTGGGAGGTAGTGAAAGGATGAAATAACAACATGGTTGTGTATCCTTCAAGTTTAACAACTGTGTGATATTATTATATAAATTGTGCCAGAATCTTTAAGAAATGGTGTCAGCATGGCTTTGAGTCTTGTCCATGTATGTTGTTGAACGCAATATGCAGGCACTATCATTATAAGATGATTTTACTCTACTTATTCTCAGCTTTCGTATACCTCTAAAGAAAAGAGTGTCATATTTTTTATGATCACACATCACATTTGTCTCATCTTGAAATATTCAGCGCCTTAGTTTCCCTTTTTATATAGAGTTTGATGAACAAGTAAAAGAACTGATCAACTTTTAAGCTGCAGGCACTTTGGTCATGTAACAAGTGTGGGAAATGATTTCTAACTGCAGTTAAAATTATTAAACTTCAATTATTCATGCTGGCAATGATTACCTCTCCCCTTACTGATGATCCCAGCCTCCCCGCTTAGATGAGATACTTAGTCCACAGACAGCCCTTGAGGAAAGAATTAATAATTGAATACAAGTTAATGATAATTACATGATAACTTTATTGGCTAAGCTCAGCGCACAATTTGATAAAGGCATTGACTAATATATAATAAAAACATTTTCCATAGAATATGAAATCTGAGTTAGGCAATCATTAGTATAGGACATGCCACATTCATTTCATCTATTTCTAATATTGGATGTACAGTTTCATTCCAAATTGAGAATAATTGCGATAATGTGACAAAATGTATAAGCTCATATTAAAGTCCAATTTATCTTATGAGTAGTGTTGAGCATTCCGATACCGCAAGTATCGGGTATCGGCCGATACTTGCGGTATCGGAATTCCGATACCGAGATCCGATACTTTTGTGGTATCGGGAATCGGAATCGGAAGTTCCCAGTGTATGGTTCCCAGGGTCTGAAGGAGAGGAAACTCTCCTTCAGGCCCTGGGATCCATATCCATGTAAAAAATAAAGAATTAAAATAAAAAATAGGGATATACTCACCCTCTGACGCGCCCTGGTAGTAACCGGCAGCCTGCTTTGCTTAAAATGAGCGCGTTCAGCACCTTCCATGACGTCACGGCTTCTGATTGGTCGCGTGCCGCTCATGTTCTAATTCTAGGAATTTAGGACCTGAGAATGACATCACGGCTTGTGATTGGTCGCCTGGCGGTCACATGAGCGGCACGCGACCAATCAGAAGCCGTGACGTCATGGAAGGCCCTAAACGCTCTCATTTTAAGCAAAGAAGGCTACCGGTTAACAGCGGTGAGGTGCAGGGGCCTCCGGAGAGGTGAGTATATCAATATTTTTTATTTTAATTCTTACACATTAATTTTACACATTAATATGGATCCCAGGGCCTGAACGAGAGTTTCCTCTCCTTCAGACCCTGGGAACCATCAGGATACCTTCCGATACTTGGTGTCCCATTGACTTGTATTGGTATCGGGTATCGGTATCGGCGATATCCGATACTTTTCGGGTATCGGCCGATACTATCCGATACCGATAATTTCAAGTATCGGACGGTATCGCTCAACACTACTTATGAGGCATTCCTCATGTGCAGATCAACATGTTGTTTTTTTTTTCCTCTAGAAGCAATAGTGAGCATGATGACCACATATGAACAGGATGGTTTAACCTGCATAAAAAAGGTTTTCATATTTTTTTTTTCAGTTTTAAAAAATAAATTGTTAACATCCTCTTAATCTTGTGCTATGAATAGTGTTGTGCGGTACCGTCCAATATTTGAAAGTATCGGTATCGGATTGGATCGGCCGATATCCAAAAAATATCGGATATCGCCAATACCGATACCCGATACCAATACAAGTCAATGGGACACAAATATCGGAAGGTATCCTGGATGGTTCCCAGGGTCTGAAGGAGAGGAAACTCTCCTTCAGGCCCTGGGATCCATATTCATGTGAAAAATAAAGAATAGAAAAATAAAAAATATGGATATACTCACCCCTCCGGCGGACCCTGGACCTTAGCGGTGTAACCGGCAGCCTCATTTCCTAAGAATGCAGTGAGTGAAGGACCTTCGATGACGTTGTGGTCACGTGAGCGGTCACATGAGCGGTCACGCGACCAATCACAAGACCGCAACCTCATCGCAGGTCCTGTACACTCACTGCATTCTTAGGAACGGAGACTGCCGGTTACACCGCTAAGGTCCAGGGTCCGCCGGAGGGGTGAGTATATCCATATTTTTTATTTTTATTCTTTATTTTTTACATGAATATGGATCCCAGGGCCTGAAGGAGAGTCTCCTCTCCTCCAGACCCTGGGAACCATACACAGGGAACTTCCGATTCCGATTTCCGATATCACAAAAATATCGGAACTCGGTATCGGAATTCCGATACAGCGAATATCAGCCGATACCCGATATTTGCAGTATCGGAATGCTCAACACTAGCTATGAATACTTATGTATATAATCCTAAACACACCTAACCAGTATTACCTACTTAAAGAGGATCTGTCACCAGGTCAAAAGTTTTTGTTTTCATTTTTCTCCTCGTAATATTCTATTTTTTTGTCTTGTTTATTTTTAAATTTGCCTGCAGGATTCCAAATATATAAACCTTTTTTTCATTTAGTCCTATTTTTTATGTTTTTTACCAAAAGGGTGTTTTTCATTGGATAATGCAGAGAAGCATAAATACACACCCCAGAGGAATCTATGAACAACACCCCCTTGTAAAGACTTAAAAAAAATATATCCCTAAATAAAAAGGACACTATTTTTGGAACCAAATTAGATTTTTGAAAAACAAAAAAAGTGACCTAAAAGACTCCAAATGTTAGGAGAGTTTAAAAACTGCACAAAATATTTAGTATGTAACAAACTAGAGAATCATTTCATATTACAGTACATTGTTTTTGAACTCTTCATTCAGCATTGATATTTGGTAGAATGCAAATGTGGGCTTGAAAAAATAAGGCGCACAACACATAATTGATATACCCATATAAGTAAACATACACAAAATGTGGTGAATGGTATCATCAAGTATACAGGGTGGGCCATTTATATGGATACACCTAAATAAAAAGGGAATGGTTGGTGATATCAACTTTCTGTTTGTGGCACATTAGTATATGGGAGGGGGAAAACTTTTCAAGATGGGTGGTGACCATGGCGGCCATTTTGAAGTTGGCCATTTTGGATCCAACTTAATTTTTTCCAATGGGAAGAGTGTCATGTGACACATCAAATTTATTGAGAATTTCACAAGAAAAACAATGTTGTGCTTGGTTTAATGAAACTTTATTCTTTCATAAGTTATTTACAAGTTTCTCTTTGTTTACAACCATTGACATGTCGCAGAGGTTAACACGTGAAGAGCAGAGAGAAATTGTGTTCATGTCTGGTGAACGCAGTGCCCAGGTCATTGCAGCAGATTTCAATGCAAGACACCCTCTGAGACCACCCATCTCCCATGCCACAGTTAGCAAACTGCTTGACAAATTTCGTGAAACAGGTTCAGTGTTGGATTTGACAAAATATGGACTCAAGAAAACTGTCACTAATGAAGAAACATCAGTGGCTGTCCTAGCTTCATTAAGCAAGAGCCCACAGTGTAGCACTCGCCGCATGTCACTGGGGTGGCACGGTGGCTCAGTGGTTAGCACTGTTGCTTTGCAGCACTGGAGTTCTGGATTCAAATCCCACCAAAGACAACATCTGCAAGGAGTTTGTATGTTTTCTCCCCGTGCTTGCGTGGGTTTCCTCTGGTTACTCCAGTTTCCTCCCACACTCTAAAGACATACTGATAGGGAATTTTGATTGTGATCCCCATTGGGGACAGCAATGATAATGTGTGCAAAACTGTAAAGTTCTGTGGAATATGTTAGCGCTATATAAAAATAAAGATTATTATTATTATTATTACCGGAGAGTGGCATCAGTCGAACATCCCTTTGGCGGATATTAGCTACTCACAATTGGCACCCTTACAAAATCCAGCTGCTGCAGCATCTCAACGAGGATGACCCAGATCAGTGCACTGAATCTGCAGAATGGGCAAAACAAAAATTGGAACAGGACCCTCAGTTTGCACAGAACATTAGGTTCAGTGATGAGGCAAACTTTTTTGATAATGGTGAAGTTAACAAGAAAAACCATCGCTATTGGTCTGACACTAAACCACAGTGGATAAATCCCTCCAAGACTATAGGAACACAAAAATTGATGGTATGGTGTGGTTAATGTGGTGTAAAGATAGTGGGGCCATTCTTCATCAATGGAAATCTCAATTCCACTGGATATCTGAAATTGCTACATGATGATGTGTTGCCTTCTTTATGCACTGAAGATGGCATGTTCCCTGAATTTTTCCAGCAAGATGGTGCACCACCATATTATGGGAGTCAGGTCCAAGCATTCCTACATGAACAGTTTCCTGGAAAGTGGATTGGTCATCGTGGGCCAGTTGAATGGCCACCAAGGTCTCCCGATCTGACCCCCTTAGACTTTTACCTTTGGGGTCATCTGAAGGCAATTGTCTCTGCTGTCAAGATAGATGTGCAGCATCTGAAACAAGGATAATGGAAGCCTGTGCTAGCATTTCTTCTGAGGTGTTGCTATCAGTGTGTCAATAGTGGGAGAAGAGAGTTGCATTGACAATCCAACACAATGGGCAGCACTTTAAACAGATTTTATAAGTGGTGATAAACTTGTAAACAACTCATGAAATAATAAAGTTATGTTAAAACCAAGCACACCATTGCTTTTCTTGTGAAATTCTCAATAAGTTTGATGTGTCACAAGCCTCAGAACCCATTGCATTTTGAAATTGCACATTTTATATTCATGTAATAAAAATAACACTTTTTTTCATGGATGCTATTATCCTCAATCTGGGATCCATTTATAACTGAAGTCCAGAATCACTCTGTGAAACTCAAAAGAGAACATATCTTGTATGTTTCTTCCTCTGCTGAGTGTGTCACCTTAGGATATAAGGAACTGGACAATGGCTGCATTTGACCCTCCTAATGTGCTCCAATAGAGTTGTGCCTACATTAGCCCAGCAAACTAAGATGAGCTTTCACTACCATCTCTGTACATCTTTACCCTACTTGCATGATTTACTAAGATCTTGATCACCTTTTTTGTTTGGCATATGCTATGTATCTACTACTAATCTGACCATTCAAATAAATGGGGTAATGCTGCAGTTTCTGGCATATTTTGTAATAAGTGATGCTATGCATGATGAAGATGATTAGCTAAAGCAGCATTGTGGCCCTTCATTGGTTGTGGTCCTTGCAGTTGTAAGGGTCGGTCAGAGCGGTAGTCATGGCTGAGGACTTCTGCTCCATCACACCCTGGCTTCCCCTCACATAAATATCATAGTTCTCTGTCAGCATACTTTTCATTTCATTCTTCTCACCATCAGAACGCTCTCTGGGTTGATGAGACTTCTCCCTAGACACTTGTTCTAAGACAGAGACACAGTCCAGTACCAACTGTAAACGAGTACCTTTACTATTTTCTGTTCTAACAGAAGAGAAGTGTACTGTAGAAGTGTACAGTATACACTTTGGGCTTCACACAAGCTATCTCCTGCACCTTCCCTGTGCTTTCCCTGTTTCCCTTCAGCATGTATCCGGATCGTCCTGTCCGGAATCACAGCACACTCTCTGTTCAGCTCCAACACACTCAGGTACTCGTCTGTCTGCTTTGCCTCAGACAAAAGGGCATCTACCCACGTAGCAAGCTGCCTCCTGATGAGTGACCTGTGCTGCTGTACTGCTGATAGCTGTCTTGCCACCATCTGTCCTGTCAATCTGCGTTGCTGTAATCTGCGCTGTTTTCTGTGGCCCTCAGACCCTTAAAGGCTGGGCTCCTGTCTTAAACGTTACGGAACTAACTGCCCTGTCAGGGCTCTCCTGCCCAACTGATTCAAATTTCTAGATGATTCCAAAATTAACTGCCATTAGCTCCTCCCACTTAACTATTTACCAGCTGAATAACTCTCCACCCCATATAGTGGCCAAACTAGGGTACTACGCTTTCCCTGCAACTATAACAGTAATCATACATAGCATTTACACAAAGGGTACCATAAATATATTATTACACCCTCACCACTTTTGTAATTAGCTTTGTCATAAAATGCCCTACACTTCTCCCTAACCTGTTATTCCCTATATATGTTTTAATACTTCACTTCTTGTAACATTTCATTTGAGAGGAGTCTCAAACAGGAGGTCGTGGGAGGCTGGGGCTGCACTCACTTCCCTGCAGTGTCTATCATCCCTTAAGAACAGGATGTCATCAGGGGGCAGCGCTGCAGTGACTTACTACATTTTCTTGCATGTCCTGGATCTAAGGTGAAAGATGCTGTGGGAGAGGTAAATGCAAGGCCTGCACTCTGCTTTTATCTTCTGGCTGTGAAACACAATGTCTTTAGAGGGCGGAGATAGAAACAGTGTGAGTGACAGCAGTGCAGCCCCACAGCTTCTAGCACCACCCTCAAATGAATTGTCATCAGGTGGCAGAGGTAGGAACTTATATTTTAAGCAATATAAACTAGTTGCTCAAAGCCATATCACAGATATAACAAACATCAATGAACTATTGATTATACATGCGGTCGTCATTGTCTATCTATGAGACAATATAATAGAAATCAATAGGTATGTCTTGTGATAATGTCATTTCATAAATGTAGTTTTCATGTTCATTGAAAGTCAATAGGATAATTTGTATTTAATTAATTGGAAAGAAAAGATATATAAGCAAGTTTATCAGATTAAGCTTCGTTAAGCTGAATGCATATGGCATAAAGAAATACATTAAAAGCTAAAAATATAATTGACTAAGATTTTGATCACTATATCTGGTTCTTTTAAGCAAAGCTATTTATCTGTGTGTAAAACATTTCTAAAAGTAAATGGTAATATAGTGTTAACGAATATTGATTTATCTGGCCTTCTCAAAAAGCACTCAAAAATTGCTGATTTTTCAATGTTTTACATGACTTAAAACTACATTAAAATCGATGTAGACAAGTCAGTCTTGTTTTAATCACTTCTCGATGTGATTTCTTGATGGATAGAAGTCACTTCTTGCTTCATAATGAAAATAAGGAAAATCACATTCATAGACCAGCCTTTCAGATATTTTACTGAGAAAGAGTCAGTGTAGCCCTAGCCAAAAATGTAAAATGCACCTCAATGCCTTCCCACCGCCGCCAACTTTGACATTCCTGACCAGGCCCCATTTTTCAAATTTGACATTTGTAACTTTTTATGGCAATAACTTTGAATGCTTCTACATATTCAAGTGATTGACACACTATTCTTTCATAACACATTTACATTCCAAGTGGTACATTTACCAACACAGGTACAATACAGTGGTACAATACAGGTTTTGCTCTTAGTTATAAAAATAACTTACATTTTCTTGAAAATGTAAAGAATGTGCTATTTACAGAATTTAAAAAAGTTACCTCATTGTGGAAACAAAACCCCTGAAAGAATTAATATAGGGGGAGTAGAGAGCATTTTGAACCCATATGTGTTTCACTGAATTTTAGAATAAAAGATGAAGATGAAACACTTCATTTTATTCCACTAAAATGTTGATTTAGCCAGAATTGTTTTCGTTTTCACAAAAGGTAATAAGAAAAAATAGACCTCAATTTTTATTACCCAATTTCTCCCAAAAGCAGAAATGCTAGCTATGTGGTCAGAAACTACTGTTTAGATGCATGGCAAGGCTCAGAAGAGAAGGCAAGTCATTTGGCTTTTTGGGAATAGGTTTTGCTGAAATAGTTTGCGGTTATCATTTACACAGAATCTAGGATACCAGAACAGCAGAAAACCCCTAAAAGGTAAGAAGCTTCTGCCTGGTATAGTAATGCCCTTTTTGATCCATACAATGTGAGCTGGGTATACTGCAGAACTCAGGAGGGAGGGTCGACTTATTTGGCCTTGAGAGTGTGGATTTTGGTAGATTGATTTTTTCATCACCTTTTTGACACTTTTTTGCCACTTTCCCAGAGCTACCAGTGAAGTGGAAATGTCCTATTTTTCCATTGACAGATCCATTGACAAGTTTGTTTTTGTATTTTTTTTAAGATGAGTTCGTACTTTTAATTTTACTGTTCTGTTTTGCGGTACAATACACTTCTTGATTGCTTTATATACCAATTATTGGGAAGCAGAATGGACAAATAAACAGCCATTATTCTTTAGATCAGCACTATTGCAGAGTATTAGTGATATGAGGTTTAGTTTTTTTTCCCTCTTTTGTCCGCTACTTTTCCTACATCTGTTTTACAACATTTGCACACTAAAACCACTTTTTTACTAAGATTTGTTTTTACATGGCAAGACTCTGTGAGATAAAACTTGCTATTTTTTTCCAATAAAGCTGTGTGAGGGCTTGTTTTTTGAAGGACTAGTCTATGCTTTCAGTGGTTTCCTTTAGCTTTACTAAAAAAATTTGATCACGTTTTGTTTCCTTTTTTGTGTGGCAGTATGATGAAAAAAAACTGCATTTTTCTCATATTTATTAATTTTTTCATGTTATTCATCAGATTGCATGAGAGAAGTATTCACTTCAGCCTGTGTGCAGTGAATATTTCTCTCATGTATGTTGGCACTCCACTCCCATGCACCAACATGTGAGAAAAAAAAGCAAGCAATTGCTATGGGATCAACATTTAAAATAGCACAACAAGAAACATGGAAAACACACAAAATAATAAAAACATTTAAAAAACTTGACTAGAAAGTAGGTAAACAAGGTGTGTTCATAATGAAGTCATCACTTAATCTCAACTGCCTGATGTCATAGCAAATTTATAGTTTTAACAATACAGACCTATAAGTGCAAAGAAGGAAAGTGTGAATACTGGTGCAAATGTAATAAGGGTACCCAAGAGGTGGGATAATACCAAGTAAAATAATTCAAATATAAAGCCTCCTAAAGGAAATTAATTTATATGCTTGTTTTTTGTTCTTTTGTATAGTTTTAAAATCATAATTTAACCTTTTTTCTCTGTTTTAAAAACTCCTACTTTATGACTTGAACACTCAATATGCTGATTGTTGGTCTAATAAAGTTCAATTCTTATATATTGCAGACACTCAGATCTGTCAGTTTTACACTGACACATAGCTTCTTAGACTCTATTCATGGTCTCATAGTGTCTGCTAGCTGGCAGATCCAGAGGCCAAAGCAGCCATCGGCACCCCATGATTGTGTTACAGGGGGAAAATGGGGTGAAAGGAGCCCCCTTCTCACAAACATCTAGATGCCACAGTTTCTATTGATTGAGGAAACTAGAGGCTTAAAAAACAGGGAGGGTGCTAGTAATAACCTTGGCTGTTGCTGCTAGACCTCATTGAAATAGAAGAAAACACATACTGAAATCAGCAAATCAAATACATCAACTTAAAGGGATTAAATGAACAGTGTAGTGGAGTAGTGAAACACATTTGCTTAGAAAGTAATTGCCAGACCCTTCGGAATGACACAGAGAAGTCAAAAGGAGAACACCAAACACATGGTCACAGGAGAATCTTGAGCATAGGTATGAAGAATAAAAAAGCTTTTTTAGACAAGCATTGGTATATGGTGGCACTAAAGAAGAAGAGTGCCCACATTTACAGTTGTGTGAAAAAGTGTTTGCCCCTTTCCTGATTTCCCATTAATTTGCACTTTTTTAATAGTTAAATGTTTCAGATCACGAAACAAATGATGGATGGTAAATTGATGTCTAGCTTTTGAGGAGCTTTTTGTCTACTTCAGTTTGTCAGGCAGGTCTGTTGTGATTCGGTTCGTGGGCTCCCCCGGTGGTCTCTTGTGGTACTGGTGTCCTGCAAGCTTTGCCTTCTCAGTTCACCTGTTCCTATCAGGATGTGGGAGTATCCTATTTAACCTTGCTCCTCTGTCATTCTAATGCTGGCCATCAATGTATCCAGAGTGATTCTGTTGCATGTTCCTGCTCCCAGTTTTCTGCTCAGCTAAGTTGGACACTTTAGTCCTTAAGTCTATTTTTGTATGTTTTGTCCAGTTTGCACGTATGTGAATCTCTGCAGCTGGAAGCTCTTGTTGGGCTGAAATTACCACTCCAGTGGCATGAGTTGTCACATGAGTTAAGGTAATTTCAGGATGGTGTTTTGAAGGGTTTTGCAGCTGACCGCGAAGTCCTCTGTTGTATCTTTCTGCTATTTAGTTAGCGGGCCTCTCTGTGCTAAATCTGCTTTCATACTACGTGTGTCTTTTCATCTGCTCTCACCGTTATTATATGTGGAGGCCTTTCGGGAGCTTAAGCGCCGTTTTTCTTCTGCTCCGGTGTTGTGCCAGCCTGATGTTTCTCTTCCTTTTCAGGTGGAGGTTGATGCTTCCGAGATCGGAGCGGGGGCGGTTTTGTCGCAGAAAAGTTCAGATTGGTCAGGTGGAGTCTTCGGATTGTCCTGGAGTGGATACCATGGTGGATAGGTTGCATCGTATTTGGGGGCAGGTGGTGGACAATTTGGAGTTGTCCCAGGAGAAGACTCAACGTTTTGCTAATCGCCATCGTCGTGTTGGTCCTCGTCTTCGTGTTGGGGACTTGGTGTGGTTGTCCTCCCATTTTGTCCCTATGAGGGTCTCTTCTCCTAAGTTTAAGCCTCGGTTCATCGGTCCTTATAAGATTTTGGAAATTCTTAACCTTGTGTCTTTTCGTTTGGACCTCCCAGCATCCTTTGCTATCCATAATGTCTTCCATCGGTCATTATTGCGGAGGTATGAGGTACCACTTGTGCCTTCTGTTGAGCCTCCTGCTCCTGTGCTGGTTGAGGGTGAATTGGAGTACGTGGTGGAGAAAATCTTGGACTCCCGTGTTTCCAGACGGAGACTTCAATATCTGGTGAAATGGAAGGGCTACGGTCAAGAGGATAATTCTTGGGTTACAGCTTCTGATGTTCATGCTTCTGATTTGGTCCGTGCCTTTCATAGGGCTCATCCAGATCGCCCTGGTGGTTCTTGTGAGGGTTCGGTGCCCCCTCCTTAAGGGGGGCTACTGTTGTGATTCGGTTCGTGGGCTCCCCCGGTGGTCTCTTGTGGTACTGGTGTCCTGCAAGCTTTGCCTTCTCAGTTCACCTGTTCCTATCAGGATGTGGGAGTATCCTATTTAACCTTGCTCCTCTGTCATTCTAATGCTGGCCATCAATGTATCCAGAGTGATTCTGTTGCATGTTCCTGCTCCCAGTTTTCTGCTCAGCTAAGTTGGACACTTTAGTCCTTAAGTCTATTTTTGTATGTTTTGTCCAGTTTGCACTTATGTGAATCTCTGCAGCTGGAAGCTCTTGTTGGGCTGAAATTACCACTCCAGTGGCATGAGTTGTCACATGAGTTAAGGTAATTTCAGGATGGTGTTTTGAAGGGTTTTGCAGCTGACCGCGAAGTCCTCTGTTGTATCTTTCTGCTATTTAGTTAGCGGGCCTCTCTGTGCTAAATCTGCTTTCATACTACGTGTGTCTTTTCATATGCTCTCACCGTTATTATATGTGGGGGGCTGCTATCTCCTGTGGGAACATTCTCTGGAGGCAAGCCAGGACTGTGTTTTCTTCTACCAGGGGTAGTTAGTTCTCCGGCTGGCGCGCGGCATCTAGAGACAACGCAGGAATGCCCCCTGGCTACTTCTAGTGTGGTGTGTAGGTTTAGCATCGCGGTCAGCTCTAGTTTCCATCACCCGAGAGCTTGTCCGTTTATTCTATGCTTCTGATGTTTCCTTGCCATTGGAAACCATAACACAGGTCCTATTTAAGTGATTTCTTAATGGAGAACAGGTGTGGCAGTAATCAGGCTAGGGTGTGGCTAGGGAATGTTAACTCAGCTTCCCAAAGATGTGATAAACCACAGTTAATTTATGTTTTAAGGGAGAGCAATCACTTTTTCACATATGGCCCTGTAGGTTTGGATTTCTTTTTCTCTTAATAATAAAGGCCTTCATTTAAAAACTGCATTTTGTGGTATCTTTTTCTAACATTTACATTTGTTTGGTGATCTGAAGTGTGACAAGCATGCAAAAGAATAGGACATCAGGAAGGGAGAAAACATTTTTTCACACAACTGTACATGATAAATGTACAAAAACAATTAAAAATAAATCAAGGACCGCACAAATATAACCCATAAATAAATCAAGTCAAATGTACACAACAGTGGCTCATAGCTGCTGCAAACATGATGTATATAGCAGGGTAAGTAAATTGACCAGATATAAATGGAATTCCTAAATGAAGATGGTAACCCTTTATATGGGTGTATGTTGCTGAAATAACAGACTAGCTATGCAGAGAAACTACCAGGCAATTCACAATGAGGAGATAAATTGAATATGGATTATATGAATGTCAGAAAAGACTCACACAATAATATACCAGATAGTCACAGAAGCATACATACCACAAGGGCACTAATCTTTACCATACGTTTGTACTCAGAATCATATACAGTTGGCAGTGTAGATAAATTCATCTGAGAAACACATGATGAAAAGGAAATAACTGGGTGCCCTATGGATGTAAAAGGAATGAAAAGGAAGAGTATAGTTTGTCAATGGAAGAGCAGACATAGGAGGCAAACAGACAGAGGTGTACTGGATTACCTGTATTGTCCACGGATCAAGTGTGGCGCACACCTTTATATACATCATATTGGCGGCAGCTGTGAGCCACTATAGTATACATTTGGTTTGATTAATAGATGGATTTTACTTGTGTGATCCTTTATTTATTTTTTTATTTTTGTTGTACATTTTTCATGTAAGTGCAGGCACTTTTATTCTTTAGTGCCACCATATACCAATGTTTGTCTAATGAAGATTTTTTATTTTTCATTCCTATGCTCCAGATTCTCCTTTGATCATATCTTTGGTATTCTCCTTTTGGTTTCTCTGCCATTGATATAGGCCAAGTTGTGAACTTAAAATTGCATTTTTTTGTCTAATATACTACCGGTCACAAGTTTGGACACACTTGTTCATGCAGTAGTTTTCCTTGTTCTTATTGGAGTGTACACATTGTAGATTTAGAGTGAAGGCAGCAAAACCACAAACAATGTGAAGAAACACAGATGAAACAAACCATAATATCTTTTAAATGTCAGATTCCTCAAAGTACCCCCGTTTACACTGATTACAGCTTTACATACATATAATAGCTCATTTTGCTAAAAATAGAAATTGATGATAGAAGAAAAAAACTGTATTAGCACCAATAGTTTCTGATTAACAATTTTCAATTAAATGGGTATTAATGTTGACAGTTTGTAGGCTAGACCACTCATATGATTGATTGAAACATGTGATCCCTGTATTATACACTTTACAAGAAACTTCAAATTTTTATTCATTTATCATGCTGTATTAGCATCAAATACATCTATTACCAGTTCTTATAATTTGGCTAATCCATCTTTTATGAGATACTTAAATATTTTTGCATAAGTGGACTAGCTGCTCATCTGTTGCTCTGTGCAGTGTAAAACCAATCCAAAGACAAAACCAGAGAATCCAAAATCAGGACAAAATTGGACTAAAATCTAAGGGACGGTGAGAATCTGGAAAGTCAGGTACGTCATATAGGCAGATAGTGGTCAGATGCAACTGGGCATACAAGTGTTAATCGAAAATATTGGTAAAGAGATATATTAGGTCAGAACATTATAACAATCCATTAAGCTCACCAAGTGGTATAGAAATTAGTGATGAGCGAATATACTCATTACTCGAGATTTCTCGAGCACGCTCGCGTGTCCTCAGCGCTGCAGCTGAATGATTTACATCTGTTAGCCGGCATAAGTACATGTGAAGATTCCCTAGCAACCAGGCAACCCCCACATGTACTTATGCTGGCTAACAGATGTAAATCATTCAGCTGCGGCAGAAAAACTAAATCTCCGAGCACTAAAAAATACTCGGAGGACACACGAGCATGCTCGAGAAATCTCAAGTTACGAGTATATTCGCTCATCACTAATAGAAATTCAATAACATCATTTAAAACAGTGACGCTAGGTAGTTAAACAGGTTGGTAATAACCCTTACTGCCCCTCGAACACAACATGCTATTGATTTAATGACTGGTCCTCCTGATTTTACACTTTGTTTGGACAGTGGCACCACCAATAATCCTAGTGATATTTGAAAGAAAATGATAAATGATTTGAGACATCAAAAGTTTTATTGAATTTATCTGTACCCAATACTCATTTGATTGGGAATTTAACAAGATCAGAAGCATTTTTTGTTGTTCCAGGGACGCAATTCACACCCATAATCACAGGGTCATCATGCACAAGAGTCTTAATGTGATGGCTGCCCATGCTACTCTATAAATGAACTATTACTATGTTTTTTAAATTGCAAATAAAGAAGTCTTGAATGTTTATTAGTTCTTTAAGAGACAGGATTCATCCTACTAAGTACAATTGTGTCTTATAAAACCTTGACGAATACAAGCTAACATTTTTATAATGAATATCTGGTAGATTAGAAATGGTATTTGTTTTCTATTGTATTTTATTGCTTTTATCTATTTAATTGATTTACTTGCAACCATTTGTTACTACATTTAATGATAAGTTTCTGCATGATATATATTTGTAGCTACTCGGTTGTGAACATTCTGACTTTTTAATGATAAAATAACTTGTTTCGAAGCGTGTTATGTAAATGAAATTACAGCAAATGCAATATTCATATGTGATTCTATAATCTAATATAGTTCTAAGCAATCCGATTTGATGGTTAAATACTATTTCTTTTGACTTGCAAAAGCAGAGGAAAACGCTTGTAATAAATGAAACACAATGAAGAATTATCAAACCATTCTCCCCAGAAATCATCTGCAGAACATGTGTTTATTTAATAAACAGAAGATGGCTTCATTATATACACTTGATTTCCATAAGCAATCGTTTCTTTATCTGTCACTTGTATCTAAGCAGGGCACATTATACAAATCTGGAAATGAAAAATTTAGATCAGGGGCACAGGAAACTCATTTAATGTCGAGAGCAGTCAAAATCAAGATTTCTTTATTTGTAGTAACAACGCTGTTAAATCAGAAAATTACTCTCCCTTTCTGCATGTCCTTCTTCTTTTACAATTCAGTTGTTTGATCATAAATTGTCGAGTGCAATGACTTGTCTCCTCCACTTTCCACACTGGTCAAGACAGATTAAAACTCCGGCATACCTCCAACCAGTTTCAGCATACCATTAGCATATATATGAGATTTGAGACATTTTCTAATATTCTCTAGCAGAACTCATCTGTCAGTCCAGAGATGAATTATAAAAACTCTTAGCTTGTTTTTCTTTCTTTCTTCTTTTTTTTTTTAAATGAGACAGATAAAATAAAAGGTGGGGATGAAGGAAGGAAAATATTCTTCTTGTCCCACCTCTTTTATATTATTATATTTAGTCATTTTTTTTATTCATTTTTTTTTCATGTATACAATTGTGCCAAGTTCAAAATATGTATCTTATCAAGTATCCTGACAGTACTTATCGATCTGTTCTACGTTCATTCTAATAACACCAGTGTGTCCTTCACTACTAAAAACTGATTTGGAAACAAGACATTAAGTTACACAGCAATCAACCAGTTTTATAACTTCTTCATGAAAAAGTTATAATACTTGCTTTTATCATACTAAAGGAAACCAGTTAATTACAGATGAGCGGATTTTTTGAAATTCGAATTTGCCGACATCACCGAATTCTCCCTCAAAATTTGATTTGCATGTAATTTCTTTGTGAAAAATTTCTATACTGGAAAGAGAAAAAAACAGAGAACCCCATTGTCCATAAGAGCTTGTACTTTACAGTTGAGAAATAGAGAACCATGCTAACCATATGAACTTACATACTACAGAAGAGAGAACCCCAGCTGATCAAAAGAGCTTATACTCTAAAGTGGAGCTATAAGAACTCACTGACCATATGAGCATACACTCTACAGGTTAGAGAGAATCCCGCTTACCCTAAGGGCTTACACACTGTAAGGTAGAAGAAACGCAGGATGCAGTGACGAGCAGGAGGCAGAGCAAGAGTTAACAGATTTTATATATTTAAATGTCTCAACAGTGAGTACTCCACACAGGGAGACAGGGGATGTAAACAGACAGGCCCACTATATATATATATATATATATATATATATATATATATATATATATATATATATATATATATATATATACATATATATATATATATATATATATATATATATATATATATATACAGTACACACCAACAATTTGGACACACCTTCTCATTTAAAGATTGTTCTGTATTTTCATGACTAAGAAAATTCTACATAAACACTGAAGGCATCAAAACTATGAATTAACACATGTAGAATTATATACTTAACAAAAAAGTGTGAAACAACTGAAATTATGTCTTATATTCTAGCTTCTTCAAAGTAGCCACCTTTTGCTTTGATGACTGCTTTGCACACTCTTGGCATTCTCTTGATGAGCTTCAAGAGGTAGTTAAAAATGTTCAAATTTGCATGAAATCATGATTTTTAGAAAATTTGGCTAAAAAATAGGCTTTAAGAAATAGCATTAGATTGCACTCACCTAGTGTTTCCAAGAATATAGTATAGAAAACGTATCAGAGTTTAACAGCTGCAGCAGATCCACTGGTAAAACTGGTGACCGACTCAGGATAGCATCTCCTGAGGAAGAAGTTCTAGTGACTTTGAAACGCAATAAGAATAAGCCATCATCTTTCATCTCCAATACGTCTGGACATTAATTTTTCACAGCAGCGCGGATGATATCCACAAAATTTCTAAACTGAATATGTTCTTCCAATACACACATAGGAAATAAATATATGTGTAACAAAACATTTATAATAGCAATAATTTTATGGAAGAAATACTTTATTTTCTGGAACAATTTCAAGGGTGCATACGCTTTCAGCCATAACTCCAGTTCTGCCAAGGGTTGAAGTGTATTAGATCCTGACAAAATTGAAGGGTAGATAAAGATAAACTTTCATGAACTTTCTGACATTGCAATGTTTCAATTGTCAAACCCCCAACTACTACTATCTTCACTACACTACTTGCTTTAGTCAAATATGTAAAATAAAAAAATTCCAAAAAATCTGCTAAGCTAGTATGCAGTCATTTTACAAATGTAGCTGGTAAGATAAAACTACTAAAAGTCCACAGACAGAAGAATTAGCATGTATGTATATAATTATGCCAAGCTAAAAATGTGCAAAATATCTTAAAGAGATTTACCGGGCTTGGGACACAAATCTGCAGTCACTATCTGTGACTGTAAACTGATGAAGAGTGACAGAATGTGCACTTGGTGCACATAATATGACAATTCACCAGTATTGCCTGTGCAAACAGTTGGTCACGAGATCACATATATGCAATTAGCATACTTGCAGTTACGTGCTGACTAGTGTTGAGCATTCCGATACCGCAAGTATCGGGTATCGGCCGATACTTGCGGTATCGGAATTCCGATACCGAGTTCCGATACTTTTGTGGTATCGGGAATCAGTATCGGATCCATATTAATGTGTAAAATAAAGAATTAAAATAAAAAATATTGATACACTCACCTCTCCGGAGGCCCCTGCACCTTACCGCTGTTAACCGGCAGCCTTCTTTGCTTAAAATGAGGAATTCTAGGAATTTAGGACCTGAGAATGACGTCGCGGCTTGTGATTGGTCGCGTGGCGGTCACATGAGCGGCACGCGACCAATCAGAAGCCGTGACGTCATGGAAGGCCCTAAACGCGCTCATTTTAAGCAAAGAAGGCTGCCGGTTAACAGCGGTAAGGTGCAGGGGCCTCCGGAGAGGCAAGTATATCAATATTTTTTTATTTTAATTCTTTATTTTACACATTAATATGGATCCCAGGGCCTGAAGGAGAGTTTCCTCTCCTTCAGACCCTGGTAACCATCAGGATACCTTCTGATACTTGGTGTTTCATTGACTTGTATTGGTATCGGGTATCGGTATTGGCGATATCTGATACTTTTCGGGTATCGGCCGATACTATCCGATACCGATACTTTCAAGTATCGGACGGTATCGCTCAACACTAGTGCTGACTAGTGTTGAGCGATACCTTCCGATATTTGAAAGTATCGGTATCGGATTGGATCGGCCAATATCCAAAAAATATCGGATATCGCCGATACCGATACCCGATACCAATACAAGTCAATGGGACACAAATATCGGAACGTAATAGGGAGCGATCCTGGATGGTTCCCAGGGTCTGAAGGAGAGGAAACTCTCCTTCAGGCCCTGGGATCCATATTCATGTAAAAAATAAAGAATAAAAATAAAAAATATGGATATACTCACCCCTCAGACGAACCCTGGCTGTCACCGCTGCAAGCGTCTGCCTCCGTTCCTAAGAATGCAGAGAGTGAAGGACCTTCGATGATGTCGCGGTCACAAGAGCAGTCACATGAGCGGTCACGCGACCAATCACAAGACCGCGACGTCATTGCAGATCCTACACTCACTGCATTCTTAGGAACGGAGGCTGCCGGTTGCACCGCTGAGAGCCAGGGGCCGTCGGTGGGTGAGTATATCAATATTTTTTATTTTTATTCTTTATTTTTTACATGAATATGGATCCTGATTCCGATTTCCAATATCCCAAAATTATCGGAACTCGGTATCGGAATTCCGATACAGCGAATATCGGCCGATACCCGATATTTGCAGTATCGGAATGCTCAACACTAGTGCTGACTGAAAGAGGTCAGCTTATTACTATAGAAGTGAATTAAGAGAAGCAGTTTGTGGAGACACTATGGTCAGTGGGTGCGCTCGTCCGTTGGTCCGAGACTGCATGGACCAGGGTTCATCCAACTGAACACCCGCACTCCTTTCCTGTGGGCGGAATACTACACAGACAACACAGGGTAAGGGTAAATTTATTGAACCATCAAACAGGCAATAACATATAGAACAGTCCCAGCAAAATACCCATGATGGTGGAAAATTACAGAGTCTCACCCTTTTGCTGACTCGCCAGGATTAGAGCAACTGCAACTTTTGGGCTTTCAGAGCCAACTACCCCCACCAATAGAACCTCGCTTTTGGCGTGCACACACAGAGAGGAGGTAATAACAAGCATAGGAATCTGACTATCCATTGAGGTATGTGGCCAGGTGACTGGAGGGTCACAAACCTGGCTTAAGCGAGTGTCTCTATGTGGATCAGGTGACCGGAGAGTCCCCCTCCTGGCTTCTCTGAAAGTCTCCATGGGGCCGGTTGTCCAGTGTGTCCAAATACTGGTTTCTCCAAACATATCCATGGGGCCAGGTGACAGGAAGGTCCAAATCCTGGCTTACCTAAATGTCTCCATGGATTCAGTGATTTTCAATGAGCAGATCTGTATTCATCCAGCTAGGGCTGAGGTCCTTTAATCTGGCATCATGTAGAATGTAAAATCTGTGTTCTCCTTTATGGTGCCATTGTCTATTGGCTGTTGTTCTGTAGAGACTCTCTTTTTCATGCAGATGGTTAGAAATATGTTTTTGTCTTACCCACATCTGTGGTTCAGGTCATCATCTACAGGACAGAGGGGAGGTGGGATGAGATGGGATGAGTTTAACTCTCATTGTTTGAGCATTTTATCAATCTTCACTCTTGTGTAGGTCAGCAAGCTACATGGCCTGATACATTGGGTAATCAACATATAAGCAAACATCAATTGTTCAATGATCCTGCATCCCTATCCTCCAAAGAAAACAATAAAATAAACTGCAGGAGCTGATAAAAGAGGTAAGCAGCAGCCATTCATCAATAAGAGTTAATTTTAAGACTCATATGATAACAGTCTTTGGTTCTTTACCCACTGAATAACAACATACATTCAACAGTCACCTTTCAGACAACAGCTGGCATAATTATGATTATGCTGTATTTTCACATGGGGCAAGTCTAGTTGACACATCAATGCAAGTAGTCAAGCCACATTCTTATATTTACATGGTTGCCCACTCACATCGGGTATACCGAGAAATGTGACAGCATTCACACTGCGCACTGACATGGTTCAGCAGTCTGCAGCCACACGGAGTGGCTGCAGATTTTTGTCTCATGCCTAAACAAACCCTTTTCTGTCATAGAAGTATATTCAGATCTCATTAGTAGAGCAGCCACAAAAAGTAAATAGAAAAGTAAAAAAAATATTGTCTTTGTCCAGCTCAAAGAAATTTATAGAGATTTGTTGGAATATGAAACAAAAGGCATTGTCTGGGCAAGCATGAATGAGACAACTACCTGCATATTTCATTAGTATCTAATCAGGTAATAAGTGTATCCACTCCATATATTAAGTTCCTGTTTTATTTAAGTGAAAATTCAACACTTTTTAAATTTATAAAATAAAGAATTAAAATTCTTTATTTTTTCTTTATTTGTTTTATTATAATTAACTTTTTAAGTTTGTTAAATATATTGTTTTATTTTATTTCAATCTGTAGCACTTATTTTACTCATTCCACATGGAATATCTCAATAATTGTATACCAGGATCTCTCTCTATATATTGCTCTTTTCCAGAAACCTTTGGATTAGACACTCAGGTTTCATTAAATATGATGTTGCAAGTAGCCAAGAGCAATAATCAATAGTAAGCTATACTCAATGCAATTTGCAGTGTTTCTCTGTTAAGGCAGGAGAAAGTGAGACCAACTCAATTAAAATTACCTGAATTGCTAAGTGCGGGGGGACAGAAGCAACAGCCTGAGGCCTACTTAGATCCAAAATCTGAAATTAAATTATATTAGACAACACAATCTAGGAGGACGAAGTATATCATTTTGAAGGATGACTGTCTTCTAAACTTGTAAGCCCTCCGGCTGTTTACAAGGTAAAATCACCTTGCTAAACAGAGATTAGGCAATTTACTGCCTGCAAGTGGGTGAATCCACAGACATCTTAATCAAGATGTCTTTAGAGAATTTACTAAATATATGTTTCAATATCTCAAGTGATGGGAAGTGAAGGTTTGGTGTGGGGTAACAGACATAGATTAGTCTGGGAGTTTAGTAACACTTGCATTGCCATGCCAAGCATTTTTTCCTATAATTTATATCATTATTTAAGCTTTATCTTGATTTTTTTTTAAATTGACATGATAGAAATATATTTTAGCATACAACTATATAAATTTAAGTAAAAAGGTATCATTAATGTTTGCTCACAATTAGCCTCTTACCTTTGTAACCTATAAAGAAAACATATAGAGGCCGATTTGATAAGACTGGAATTTTGGACGCCAGTCTTACTGAAGAGCTTGCTGGAGTGTAATGAGCCAAATTTAAGAGTCTGTGTAGAAACAGGGGTCAGAGAGCCCTGTCCGCTAGACAAAACTGCATAGACATCCAACCAAACGCCAGTTCTCCTTTTACCGTGGGCAAAATACTATTTTGACAATGCAGGGTGAGGGTACAACAAGTGTGGCAATACTTTATTGAACCACAAAACAGGCAAATAACACATAGAACAGTCCCAGGACAATACCCAAGATGGTGCAAAATCACAAAGTCTCACCCTTCCGCTGACTCACCGGGATAAGAACAATTGTTGCTTCAGAGCTTCCAGGGCCAAATACCCTACCTGTGGCATGCACACAGAGAGGAGGTAACAACAAGCTTAAGAAGATGACAGCCCATTGAGGTACAAGGCCAGGTGACCGAATGGTCACAAACTGGCTTCTGCAAACATCTCTATGGAGCCAGGTGACCAGTCGGTCCCATCCCTAGCTTGAACAAATGTATCCATGGGGCTCAGGTGACCATTAGGTCCAAATACCATAGAACCCAAATGTATCCATGGTACAGTGATGGTCAATGGAGCAGATCTGTATTCTTTCATCTGGGGCTGTGGTCACCTAAGCTGGCATCCTGTAGAATGACAAAATCTGTGTCCCTCATGATAAATCCATGATGTCTTTGCTGCTGTCCTGCAAAGAGTCTCTTGTTATTTGAATGTTTGGATGTCTGGATACATTTATGTATATGGAGGTGTCTGTCACAGATGAACAAATATGCTCTTTTTATAGTTAAAGCTGTCCTTCATGGAAGCATCCAGAGGTAAAGGGGAAGAATGGTGACAAGATTATCTTGCATTGCTTAATTATTTAATCTATTTGCATAGTTTTCCTCCTCTGTTTTGCAAGTTAGCAAGCAAGCTGTTCTGGACAATGTGTAATCAACAATTCAGCAAACATAATTGTTCAATGACCCGGTATAACTGTCTTGCAAAGATAGCAGACAATAAGTTGCAGAAGCTGATATAAGAGCCAAACATATTAGCTATTTATCCATGTAAAATATCAGTTAAACCTGCAAGATGAGTCAACATTTCAGACTCATGACCAAAAAGAAAGAAACACATACATTCAAAAGTCAACATATACATAGCAGTCAAAGACTCCTGGCTTACTGAAATATTACATATGGTTAATTAACCCCTTAAACACGTTAATGACCGGGCCAATTTTTACAATTCTGACCACTGTCCCTTGATTAGGCTATAACTCTGGAACATTTCAACAGATCCCGGTGATTCTGACACTGTTTTCTCATGACATATTGGGCTTCATGATCATGGTAAAATTTCTTTGATATTACCTGCATTTATTTGTGAAAAAAACAGAAATTTGGCGAAAATATTGAAAATGTTGCAATTTTCCAACTTTGAATTTTTATGCCCTTAAATCACAGAGATATGTCACACAAAATACTTACTAAGTAACTTTCCCACATGTCTACTTTACATCAGCACAATTTTGGAAACAATTTTTTTTTGTTAGGGAGTTATAAGGGTTAAAAGTTGACCAACAATTTCTCATTTTTACAACACCATTTTTTTCAGGGACCACATCACATTTGAAGTCATTTTGAGGGGTATATATGATAGAAAATTACCAAGTGTGACACCATTCTAAAAACTGCACCCCTCAAGGTGCTGAAAACAATATTCAAAAAGTTTATTACCCCTTCAGGTGTTTTGCAGGAATTCTTGGAATGTTTAAAAAAATGAACATTTAGCTTTTTTTCGCAAAAAATTTACTTCAGCTTCAATTTGTTTTATTTTACCAAGGGTAAAAGGAGAAAATGGACACCAAAAGTTGTTGTACAATTTGTCCTGAGTTTGCCGATACCCCATATGTGGGGGTAAAGTACTGCTTGGGTGCATGGCAGAGCTTGGAAGGGAAGGAGCGCTGTTTGACTTTCCAATGCAAAACTGACAGGGATTGAGATGGGATGCCATGTTGCGTTTGGAGAGCCACTGATGTGCCTAAACATTTAAAACCCCCACAACTGACACCATTTTGGAAAGTAGACCCCCTAAGGAACTTATCTAGATGTGTGGTGAGTAGAGTTGAGCGACTTTTACTTTTTTAGTATCGAGTCCGGTTTTGCAAAACCCAACTTTCTCAAAAGTCGGGTGAGGTGAAATCGGCCGATTATTTCGAAAAGTTGGGGGCCGACTGAAACACGAAACCCAATGCAAGTCATTAGGGAATCAAAGTCGGCAGAGAGTGGAGGACAGGAAAACACCTACAGTGCCCATTTTAATGCCAAAAACATCAATTCTTATTAATGAAGCTTGTCAATCTTAATTTACTTTATAATAATAGTCAGGCATTGAAAACTGGGGGTCATTTGGCTAAATTTGTGGGGGGTAGGGCTGGCTCAAGTTTTTTGTTGGCCCAGGAAAAGCGGAATACATCACGGCGATGGAGCAGGGAGAGGTAAGCATTTAAACTTTGCAAGTGCTGTGATCCTGAGCAAGCAGGGGGGGCCCACTTGTTCGCATTGGCACTGGCACAGGGCCCCTCAAAGTACGATGGTGTGTATGACGGCGGGGGCGCCTCCCACCAGCAGAGACACTTTTGCATACTATGAGGGGCTCTGTGCCAGTGACGTTGCCAACGAGTATGCCCCCCCACCTGATGAAGACACCTGCACTTTCATCTGCACCTTCCTTTTTGTCCCCGTGTAAGGTGGTATAGTATGTGGGAAGGGGAACCTGACTTTCAGCAGGGTCAGATTCTGGCTGTGTAGAGTGCAAGGGGAATGTAGTGGTCTGGGTCAATGTACCAGCAGACTCATCTAGCAGTGGCTGGGCAATGGGCAGGCTGAGGAGGAAAAACAGAGATAGAGGCCCAAATAATAAAGTAGGCTAAATGCAGTTCAAAATTGGTAACAGGACTAAACAGGCGGCATTGCTTTGTTCAGTGGAGGAAAACTGTAATGAGTGGCAGACACAGTTAGTAGACTCAAGTAATAAAGTGGTCCAAATGAAGTTCAAAATTGGTAACAGGAGTAAACAGGCGGCACTGCTTTGTTCAGTGGAGGAGAACAACAAGCAGCGGCAGACACCGCTAGTAGGCCCAACCAAATAAGTAGGCCAAATGCAGTTTAATATTTGACACAGGATGAAAATTGAGGCTCAGCTTTGTTCAGTGGAGGAGAACAACAAGCAGTGGCAGACACCGTTAGTAGGCACAACCAAACAAGTAGGCCAAATGCAGTTTAATATTCGGCACAGGATGAAAATTGAGGCTCAGCTTGTTCAGTGGAGGAGAAAAGCAAGGAGTGACAGACACCGTTAGTAGGCCCAACCAAACAAGTAGGCCAAATGCAGTTTAATATTTGACACAGGATGAAAATTCAGGCTCAGCTTTGTTCAGTGGAGGAGAACAACAAGCAGCGGCAGACACCGTTAGTAGGCCCAACCAAACAAGTAGGCCAAATGCAGTTTAATATTCGACACATGATGAAAATTGAGGCTCAGCTTTGTTCGGTGGAGGAGAACAACAAGCAGTGGCAGACACCGTTAGTAGGCCCAACCAAACAAGTAGGCCAAATGCAGTTTAATATTCGAAACAGGATGAAAATTGAGGCTCAGCTTTGTTCAGTGTAGGAGAACAACAAGAAGCGGGAGACACCGTTAGTAGGCCCAACCAATCAAGTTGGCCAAATGCAGTTTAATATTCAACACAGGATGAAAATTGAGGCTCAGCTTTGTTCAGTGGAGGAGAACAACAAGCAGCGGCAAACACCGTTAGTAGGCCCAACCAAACAAGTAGGCCAAATGCAGTTTAATATTCGACACAGGATGAAAACTGAGGCTCAGCTTTGTTCAGTGGAGGAGAACAACAAGCAGCAGCAGACGCCGTTAGTAGGCCCAACCAAACAAGTAGGCCAATTGCAGTTTAATATTCGACACAGGATGAAACTAGCAGCTCAGCTTTGTTCAGCGGAGGACAATTGTAAGGAGTGGTGCAGACAGACTTAGTAGGCCTAAAATAAATAAGTAGGCTCAATGCAGTTAAAAATTGGTTACAGCAGTACACAGGCGGCATAGCTTTGTTCAGTGGAAGACAGCTGGATTGAGTGGCACAGACAGACACACGTAGTAGGCCTAAAATAAAAAAGTAGGCTAAATGCAGTTCAAAATTGGTAAATGGAGTACACAGGCAGCATAGCTTTGTTCAGTGGATGACAGCTGGATTGAGTGGCGCAGACAGACACATGTAGTAGGCCTAAAATAAAAAAGTAGGCTAAATGCAGTTCAAAATTAGTAACTGGAGTACACAGGCGGTATAGCTTTGTTCAGTGGAGGACAGCTGGATTGAGTGGTGCAGACAGACACAGGTAATAGGCCTAAAATAAAAACATAGGCTAAATGCAGTTCAAAATTGGTAACTGGAGTACACAGGCGGCATAGCTTTGTTCAGTGAAGGACAGCTGGATTGTGTGGCGCAGACAGACACAGGTAGTAGGCCTAAAAAAAAAAGTAGGCTAAATGCAGTTCAAAATTTGTAACTGGAGTACACAGGCAGCATAGCTTTGTTCAGTGGAGGACAGCTGGATTGAGTGGCGCAGACAGACACATGTAGTAGGCCTAAAATAAAAAAGTAGGCTAAACGCAGTTCAAAATTGGTAACTAAAGTACACAGGCGGCATAGCTTTGTTCAGTGGAGGACAGCTGGATTGTGTGGTGCAGACAGACACAGGTAGTAGGCCTAAAATAAAAAGTAGGCTAAATGCAGTTCAAAATTGGTAACTGGAGTACACTGGCAGCATAGCTTTGTTCAGTGGAGGACAGCTGGATTGAGTGGCGCAGACAGACACAAGTAGTAGGCCTAAAATAAAAAAGTAGGCTAAATGCAGTTCAAAATTGGTAACTGGAGTAAACTGGCGGCATTGCTTTTTTCAGTGTCGGAAAATTGTATTGAGTAGCAGACTAAGTTAGTAGGCCCAAATAATAAAGTGGGCTAAATGTCTGCCAAAAAATTGTTCATAAGTAAAATGGTGGCATAGCTAGGTACAGGGGAGGGCTCCTCTGCTGAGTAGCAGACAGTGGTAGTAGACGCAAAGTATTAACTGATCTAAACGGAGACCAGGGCCCCTGTATATTTTAACTATCATCTATCATTTCAACAAATTTGTATTGGCAGTGCCATTGAAGGATTTAAAAGCACAGATTACACAGTGGTGGAGCAGGGAGAGGTAAGTACTGCAAGTGTTAGAGCACTGTTTGAGCAGGGGGGAACACTCTCTCATGGGCGGCGGTACTGGCACAGGGCCCCTCATATTACGACAGTGTGTCTGACGTTAGTTGTGCACCACAACCGTCAGAGACACTTCTTTGTACTATGAGGGACCATGTGCCAGTGCCATCGCCCAACAGTGGGTACACCCACCTGTCCATGCAAACGGCAGTCGCAAGGGTGCTTGCGCCAAGTGGTGACCACGGCCCTTTAAGCGGAGTCAGCCCATTTAGGGAGGTATAAAAATGGCCTATGGTGGACATTCAGCAGCTGCAAATGGAGGAATTGGAGCAGTCAGTAAGAGGAGGCCAAAAGCAAGACATTTTCCAGGCAAGCTGCGTGTCAGCAGGGGAAGGTGGGGCAAAATAATTTGAAATCAATGATTGGTTCGTTTTAATGAAGGTTAGATCAATCAACATTTTGGGTAGCCAGACAAGTCCTTTTTTCAGTCAGTATTGAACCAGCAGCACTGAAGACTTTTTCTGATAGCACACTAGCAGCAGGGCAAGCGAGCTCCTGTAATGCATATTCAGCCAATTCAGGCCAGGTGTCTATTTTAGATGCCCAGTAATCAAAGGGGAATGACCTGTGAGGGAGAACATCGATAAGGGAGGAAAAATAGTTCGTAACCATACTGGACAAATGCAGTCTCCTGTCGCTTTGAATTGATGCAGCAGTACCTGTTGTGTCTGCGGTCATTGTGAAATCACTCCACAACCTGGTCATAAAACCCCTCTGTCCAATGCCACTTCTGATTTATGCACCTCTAACACCTCTGCCATGTTGCCCCATACAGCTCGTGTGAGAACCATCACCGCCGCTGTATGCTGTGAATGCCTGAACCAAATGGTCTACAAGAGGTGCTTGTTTGGTAGCCAATATTTGCTCAAGGTTCTCATGTGGCATGATATTTTGTAATTTTCCTTTATATCCTGGATCCAGGAGGCAGGCCAACCAGTAATCGTCATCGGTCATCATTTTAATAAATAGCTATTGAACCCGTTCTACGCCCGGATGGCGAGCATTTATATTGGTATATGGTCTCCATCCTGGTATGTGCTGCTCCCATCTTGCTCTCCCATCCTGTCATGTGCTGCTCCATCCTGCATCCCCATCCTGTCATGTGCTCCCATCCTGCGTCCCCATCCTGTCATGTGGTGCTCCATCCTGTGTCCCCATCCTGTCATGTGCTGTTCCATCCTGCGCCCCCATCCTATCATGTGCTGCTCCCATCCTGCGCTCAGAGTGCAGGCGGCTGTGCTGAGTGCGGGCGGCTGCGCGTGGCGGTGGTGAGTGCGAGCGGCTGCGCGTGGCAGTGCTGAGTGTGGGCGGCTGTGGTGAGTGCGGGCGGCTGTGTGTGGCGGTGGTGAGTGCGGGCGGCTGCGCGTGGCGATGCTGAGTGTGGGCGGCTGTGCGTGGCGGTGCTGAGTGCGGGCGGCTGAGTTGGCTGTGGTGAGTGCGGGTGGCTGAGCGTGGCTGTGATGAGTGCGGGCAGCTGTGCGTGGCGGTGGCAAGTGCGGGCGGCTGTGCGTGGCGGTGGCGAGTGCGGGCGGCTGTGCGTGGCGGTGGCGAGTGCGGGCGGCTGTGCGTGGCAGTGGTGAGTGCGGGCGGCTGTGGTGAGTGCGGGCAGCTGTGTGTGGCGGTGGTGAGTGTAAGCGGCTGTGCGTGGCGGTGGTGAGTACAGGCGGCTGTGCATTGCGGTGGTGAGTGCGGACGGCTGTGCGTGGCGGTGGTGAGTGTGGGCGGCTGTGCGTGGTGGTGGTGAGTGCGGGCAGCTGTGCGTGGCGGTGGTGAGTGTGGGTGGCTGTGCGTGGCGGTGGTGAGTACGGGCGGCTGTGTGTGGCTCTGATGAGTGTGGGCGGCTGTGCGTGGCTCTGATGAGTGTGGGCGGCTGTGCGTGGCTCTGGTGAGTGTGGGTGGCTGTGCGTGGCTCTGATGAGTGTGGGCGGCTGTGCGTGGCTCTGATGAGTGTGGGCGGCTGTGCGTGGCTCTGATGAGTGTTGGCGGCTGTGCGTGGCTTTGGTGAGTGTGGGCGGCTGTGCGTGGCTCTGATGAGTGTGGGCGGCTGTGCGTGGCTCTGGTGAGTGTGGGCGGCTGTGTGTGGCTCTGGTGAGTGTGGGCGGCTGTGCGTGGCTCTGATGAGTGTGGGTGGCTGTGCGTGGCTCTGGTGAGTGTGGGCGGCTGTGCATGGCTTTGATGAGTGTTGGCGGCTGTGCATGGCTCTGATGAGTGTGGGCGGCTGTGCATGGCTCTGGTGAGTGTGGCCGGCTGTGCGTGGCTCTGATGAGTGTGGGCGGCTGTGCGTGGCTGTGCTGGGTGCCGAGTGCTGGCAGCCTGAGCAGGCGGGGACACCGGTGCGCTGGGGGGGTCAGGTGCCGGAGTCGCCGCTAGCTCAGGCCCCCAGCACTTGCTATATTTACCTGTCCAACGTTCCACTGCTACGCGCCACTCCATCTTCCGGGTCCTCTGCCTGTTCAGTCAGAGGGCAGCGCGCATTAAGCACATCATCACGCCCTCTGAACAGTTCAGTTCAGAGGGCGCGATGACGCGTTAATGCACGCCGCCATCTGACTGAACAGTCGCAGGCAGAGGATGGAGCAGCGCGCATCACTGGAACGGGGAGAGGTAAATATCACATACTCACCCTCCTGGCTCGTCCCTGCTTCTCCGTTGGAGATCGCGGTGTGCATTCACTGCTTACGCATACCGCAATCTCCTCCTGGGAGCGTCACTCTGTGGGGTCCAGACTGCGCCGGCGCTTGCGCTTGCGCAGTCTATAAAGGCTTCGGACAGAGTGACGATCGCAGCGTTATATTATAGATGCGGTGGTCCCTTTTTAGGATACGCAAGGCATACTCAGCTATGTGGGCAATGTTGCAGGTGTCAGTTCACTGCTTGTGCTGGGTTGAGGAGCACTGTCCTTCAAATCAACATCACTTGTCTCCCGCAAAAACCCTGTACCTGACCTTGCAACAACGCCACCAGTTTCTATTGCCCCCTGAGAAGCATCCTCCTCCCATAAGTATTCAACCCCATCATCCTCCTCCTCCTCCTCTTTGTCCACCACCTCGTCCAGGAGAGTTCCCTGAGCAGACAATGGCTGACTGTCATCAAGGCTTCCTTCCTCCTCGGCTGCAGACGCCTGCTCCTTAATGTGTGTCAAACTTTGAATCAGCAGATGCTTTAGTGGGATGCTTATGCTTATAATGGCATCGTCTGCATTTACCAGCCGTGTGCATTCCTCAAAACACTGAAGGACTTGACAGAGGTCTTGTAGCTTCGACCACTGCACACCTGACAACTCCATGTCTGCCATCCAACTGCCTGCCCGTTTATGTGTATCCTCCCACAAATACATTACAGCACGCCTCTGCTCGCAAAGCCTCTCAAGCATGAACAGTGTGGAGTTCCACCTTGTTGCAACATCGATTATTAGGCGGTGCTGGGGAAGATTCAGCGATCGCTGATGTTCAGCATACGGCTGGAGTGTATGGGCGACTGGCGGATGTGCGAGCAAAGTCTTCGCACCTTCAGGAGCAGGGCTAGTAACCCCGGATAATTTTTCAGGAAGCACTGCACCACCAGGTTCAAGGTATGAGCCAGGCAAGGTATGTGTTTCAGTTCTGAAAGGGCTATAGCAGCCATAAAATTCCTTCTGTTATCACTGACTACCTTACCTGCCTCAAGATGTACACTGCACAGCCATGACTGAGTTTCTTGCTGCAAGAACTCGGCCAGAACTTCTGCGGTGTGTCTGTTGTCGCCCAAACACTTCATTTCCAACACAGCCTGCTGACGCTTACCACTAGCAGTTCCATAATGGGACACCTCGTGTGCAACACTGGCAGCTGCGGATGGAGTGGTCGTGCGACTGCGCTGTGTGGATGAGCTTTCGCTTCTGCTGGAGGAAGAGGAGGCAAACGCCTACAGCCAACTGTTTCCTAGACCATGGGCTAGGCAGAACTGTCCCACTATGGCTGTCCCCTGTGGACCCTGCACCCACCACATTAACCCAGTTAGCTGTGATGGACACGTAACGTCCCTGGCCATGCCTTCTGGTCCATGCATCTGTTGTGAGGTGCACCTTTCTACTGACTGATTGCCACAGTGCATGGACAATGCGGCCTTTGACATGCTGGTGGAGGGCTGGGATGGCTTTCCTCGCAAAGAAGTGTCGACTGAGTAGGTCATAGCGTGGTACTGCGTAGGCCATCAGGGCTTTGAAAGCTTCGCTTTCAACCAACCGGTAGGGCATCATCTCTAACGAGATTAGTCTAGCAATGTGGGTGTTCAAACCCTGTGTATGCGGATGAGAGGATGAGTAGTTTCTTTTCCTAATGAGAGTCTCTTGTAGGGTGAGCTGCACTGGAGAGGTGCATATGGTGGAACTAGCGGTGGTGGTGGTGGTGGACATGGCGGATTGAGAGAGGGTTGGTGAGGCTATTCTTGATGTTGACCTACATACAGTGTTTCCTACCAAAAACCTTGTGATTCCCTGACTGCTTTGGCCTTGCGACGATACCTCCACATTTGCTGCTGGTGGGGTCCTAACTGGCAGGCTTACAGTGAGGGAACCAAAGTAGCATTGCTGACTACCTTCATTCTGAGCAGGTGCACCAACGGTAAGGGACGTTTGGTAGTTAGTCCAGGCTTGCAAGTGCATGCTGGTTAAATGTCTACGCATGCATGTTGTATTTAAATTTAGGGGATTCTTCCCTCTGCTAAAGGTCTTTGAGCATTTCTTACAGATAACTTTGCACTGATCATTCGGATCTTGGCTAAAAAATTGCCACACTCCACTCTTCCTACTATGCAATACCTTTTCAGGCATTGCACGCTGTGCTACTTTCACCGGATGGCCACGCTGTCCTAAAACTGTTTTTTTGGTTGACAAAAGTTTTTGGCCTGAGACGGGCCTGCCAGATGAAAGCTGTTATGATGTTGATGGCTGCTGTGGATCATCCTCCTCCACTTCTGAGCTACTGTCAGCAGCACCCTCTTCCCCCAATGGCTGCCAATCTGGGTCAACAACTGGGTCATCTATCACCTCCTCTTCAATGTCATGTGCACCTTTCTCTGTATCACCGTGTAAGGTGCTATAGCGTTTGGGACGGGGCACCATAGTCTCATCAGGGTCAGTTTCTGACTCAGTACACTGCGAGGGCAATGTAGTGATCTAAGTCAATGGAACAGCATAATAATCGAGCTGTGGCTGTGCATCAGTGCACTCCATGTCCGATTCATCTTGTAATGGGCTGTTAACAATTTCCCTTTCTAATCCAGGCACGGTATGTGTAAAGAGCTCCATGGAGTAACCTGTAGTGTCGCCTGACGCATCCTTCACTTTTGGTTTGGGTGAAGGACACAAGGAAGTGACTTGTTCCTGACCGGGAGCATCCACTGACGACTCGCTGCTTTTATATTTGGAACTTTCTGAAGAGGAGGCGAAAGAGCTAGAGGCTGAGTCAGCAAGGAAAGCGAAAACTTTTTCCTGCTGCTCCGGCTTTAAGAGCGGTTTTCCTACTCCCATAAAAGGGAGCCTTTGAGGCCTTGTGTAGCCAGACGATGATGCTGGCTCAACAACTCGAGCCTTAGGTGCAATTTTGCTTTCCCCACCACCACCAGATGCTCCAAAACCACCACCACCACCATCATTACCAGCTGCCAACGACCGCCCACGGCCTCTTCCACCAGACTTCCTCATTTTTGGGAAAATGTAACCAAAATAACAACCGTTATATGGTACTGTAAAACAAGGTAGAAGGTGTATCTACACTGGTTGAGAAATTAAATCTCCCTTTTTTTGGGGGGAGACTGCACCCAAACTCAGGCCCAGTGTATTACACTACACAATGTAAGTGGCAGAACGTGGCTGCCAGATATACGACAAGCAGAACTGATGTAGATCCACTTAGTAGCAATTTAAATCTCCCTTTTTTTGGGGTGAGACTGCCCCCAAACTCAGGCCCAGTGTATAACACAACACAATGTAAGTGGCAGAAAGTGGCTGGCTGATATACGACAAACTAACAGAACGGACGTATATCGACTTTGTGAGAATTTCAATCTCACTTTTTGGGGGGGGAGACTGAACGCAAACTCAGGCCCAGTGTATTTTACAACGCAATGTGAGTGGCAGCAAGTGGCTGGCTGATACACCACAAACTAAGAGGACTGAGGTATATCCACTTTGTGAGAATTTCAATTTCACTTTTTTTGGGGGGAGACAGAACCCAAACTCAGGCCCACTGTATTTTACAACACAATGTAAGTGGCAGAACGTGGCTGGCTGATATACGACAAACTAACAAAACTGATGTATATCCACTTTGTGAGAATTTGAATCTCCCTTTTTTGGGGGGGAGACAGCACCACAGCTCAGGCCCAGTGTGTAACACAACGCAATGTGAGTGGCAGCAAGTGGCTGGCTGATACACCACAAACTAAGAGGACTGAGGTATATCCACTTTGTGAGAATTTCAATCTCACTTTTTTGGGGGGGAGACTGAACCCAAACTCAGGCCCACTGTATTTTCCAACACAATGTAAGTGGCAGAACGTGGCTGGCTGATATACGACAAACTAACAGAACTGACGTATATCCACTTTGTGAGAATTTCAATCTCACTTTTTTTGGGGGGAGACAGCACCACAACTCAGGCCCAGTGTATTTTAAAACCCAATGCTGCCTGTGTACCCCTGTAACCCACTTTAAACTGCATTGAGCCTACTTTTTTATTTTAGGCCTAGTAAGTCTGTCTGCGCCACTCCTTGCAATCGTCCTCCGCTGACCAAACCAATGCTGCCTGTATACCCCTGTAACCCATTTTAAACTGTATTGAGCCTACTTTTTTATTTTAGGCCTACTACCTGTGTCTGTCTGCGCCACACAATACAGCTGTCCTCCACTGAACAAAGCTGATCTTCAATCTTCAGGCTTTCGACCTATATTTAGAATATGAAAATGCATTTGGCTTACTAGTTTGGTTGGGCCCTACTAACGGTGTCTGCCGCTTCTTGCTTTTCTCCTCCACTGAACAAAGCTGAGCTTCAATTTCCAGCATATATCAGATAATAAATTGCATTTGGCCTAGTTGTTTGGTTGGGCCTACTAACGGTGTCTGCCGCTCCTTGGTGTTCTCCTCCACTGAACAAAGCTAGGCTTCAATCTTCAGGCTTTCGGCCTATATTTAGAATTTGAAAATGCATTTGGCCTACTAGTTTGGTTGGGCCCTACTAACGGTGTCTGCCGCTGCTTGCTTTTCTCCTCCACTGAATAAAGATGAGCTTCAATTTTCAGCATATATCAGATATTAAACTGCATTTGGCCTACTTGTTTGGTTGGGCCTAATAACGGTGTCTGCCGCTCCTTCGTGTTCTCCTCCACTGAACAAAGCTGAGCTTCAATTTTCAGGCTTTCGGCCTATAATTAGAATATGAAAATGCATTTGGCCTACTTGTTTGGTTGGGCCTACTAACGGTGTCTGCCGCTGCTTGCTTTTCTCCTCCACTGAATAAAGATGAGCTTCAATTTTCATCATATATCAGATATTAAACTGCATTTGGCCTACTTGTTTGGTTTGGCCTAATAACGGTGTCTGCCGCTCCTTGGTGTTCTCCTCCACTGAACAAAGCTGAGCTTCAATCTTCAGGTTTTCGGCCTATATTTAGAATATGAAAATGCATTTGGCCTACTTGTTTGGTTGGGACTATATTATGGACCTGGTGGTTAGGAGCACCCGAAATGACCTGATGGTTAAAATAGAAAATCTGGGACAAGCTCTGAGGAAGTGGTAACTCTACTGACTGCAATCCCTAATCCTATCACACACACTAGAAATAGCCGTGGAGTGTACCTAACTCTCCCTAGACGCCTCTTCACAGCCTAAGAGCTAGCTACCCCTAAAGATAGAAACAGCAGCCTACCTTGCCTCAGAGAAATTCCCCAAAGTAAGGTAGCCCCCCACAAATATTGACTGTGAGTTAAGAGGGAAGTAACACACACAGGAATGAAACAGATTTTAGCAAATGAGGCCGAATCTTCTCTAAACAGACAGAGGATAGGAAAGGGAACTATGCGGTCAGTAATAAAAACTACAAAAACCACGAAGAGTGTGCAAAAAGACCTCCACACCGACTCACGGTGTGGAGGTACAGCTCTGCACCCCCAGAGCTTCCAGCTAGCAAGGAAATATCATAATAGCAGGCTGGACTGAAACATAGCATGTACTGAAAATATATTCAAAAACCGATGAACAGCAAAATGACTAGCAAGGACTTAGTTTCTGCTGGAGTAGACAGGTCATCTGAGAAATCCAAAAGAGATCTGAACCAGTACTGAGACATTGACAGCTGGCATGTACTAATGACCTGGGCAGAGTTAAATAGGGAAGCAAGCAGAAGCAATAAACGAGGGCAGCTGAGAAAGCCAACCTCAACGATCAGCAGTTCCACTCAAAGCCACCAGAGGGTGTCCAAGGACAGAACTCACCAAAGTACCATTCACGACCACAGGAGGGAGCCCGAGAACGGAATTCACAACAGTACCCCCCCTTGAGGAGGGGTCACCGAACCCTCCCCAGAACCCCCAGGCCGATCAGGACGAGCCAAATGAAAGGCACGAACCAAATCGGCAGCATGGACATCGGAGGCAACAACCCAGGAATTATCCTCCTGACCATAGCCCTTCCATTTACCCAGGTACTGAAGCTTCAGTCTCGAAATATGAGAATCTAAAATCTTCTCCACCACATACTCCAACTCCCCCTCAACCAACACCGGAGCAGGAGGATCAACGGAAGGAACCATAGGCGCCACATATCTCCGCAACAACGACCTATGGAACACATTATGGATGGCAAAAGAAGTTGGAAGGGCCAAACGAAACGACACAGGATTGATAATTTCAGAAATCTTATAAGGACCAATGAAACGAGGTTTGAACTTAGGAGAAGAAACCTTCATAGGAACATAACGAGAAGACAACCAAACCAAATCCCCAACACGAAGTTGGGGACCAACACAGCGACGGCGGTTAGCAAAACGTTGCGCCTTCTCCTGAGACAATGTCAAATTGTCCACCACGTGAGTCCAAATTTGTTGCAACCTGTCCACCACAGAATCCACACCAGGACAGTCAGAAGGCTCAACCTGCCCTGAAGAAAAACGAGGATGAAAACCAGAATTACAAAAAAAAGGCGAAACCAAAGTAGCAGAACTAGCCCGATTATTAAGGGCGAACTCGGCCAATGGCAAGAAGGTCACCCAATCATCCTGATCAGCAGAAACAAAGCATCTCAGATAGGTTTCCAAGGTCTGATTGGTTCGTTCGGTTTGGCCATTTGTCTGAGGATGGAACGCTGAAGAAAAAGACAAATCAATGCCCATCTTAGCACAAAAGGACCGCCAAAACCTAGAAACAAATTGGGAACCTCTGTCCGACACAATGTTCTCCGGAATGCCATGCAAACGAACCACATGCTGAAAAAATAATGGAACCAAATCAGAGGAGGAAGGCAATTTAGGCAAGGGTACCAAATGGACCATCTTAGAAAACCAATCACAAACCACCCAGATGACAGACATCCTTTGAGAGACAGGAAGATCAGAAATAAAATCCATGGAAATATGTGTCCAGGGCCTCTTCGGGACAGGCAAAGGCAACAACAACCCACTGGCACGAGAACAGCAAGGATTGGCCCGAGCACAAGTCCCACAGGACTGCACAAAAGAACGCACATCTTGTGACAAGGAAGGCCACCAAAAGGACCTGGCAACCAAATCTCTGGTACCAAAAATCCCAGGATGACCAGCCAACACTGAACAATGAACCTCAGAAATAACCCTACTAGTCCATCTATCAGGGACAAACAGTTTCTCCACTGGGCAGCGGTCAGGTCTATCAGCCTGAAACTCCTGCAGCACCCGCCGCAAATCAGGGGTGATGGCAGACAGAATCACCCCCTCTTTAAGAATACCAGCCAGCTCAGGGACTCCCGGAGAATCAGGCAAAAAACTCCTAGAAAGGGCATCAGCCTTCACATTCTTAGATCCCGGAAGGTATGAGACCACAAAATCGAATCGGGAGAAAAACAGTGACCATCGAGCCTGTCTAGGGTTCAACCACTTGGCGGACTCGAGGTAAGTCAGATTCTTGTGATCAGTCAGGACCACCACGCGATGTTTGGCTCCCTCAAGCCAATGTCACCACTCCTCAAATGCCCATTTCATAGCCAACAACTCCCGATTGCCGACATCATAATTACACTCTGCAGGCGAAAACTTTCTAGAAAAGAAAGCACACGGCTTCATCAAGGAGCCATCAGAACTTCTCTGAGACAAAACAGCCCCTGCCCCAATCTCAGAAGCATCAACCTCGACCTGAAAAGGGAGCAAAACATCTGGCTGACGCAACACAGGGGCTGAAGTAAAATGACGTTTAAGCTCCTGAAAGGCCTCAACAGCCGCAGGGGACCAATTCACCACATCAGCGCCTTTCTTCGTCAAATCAGTCAAAGGCTTAACCACACTAGAAAAATTAGCGATGAAACGACGGTAAAAATTAGCAAAGCCCAGGAACTTCTGAAGACTCTTCACAGATGTAGGTTGAGTCCAATCATAAATGGCCTGAACTTTAACAGGATCCATCTCGATAGTAGAAGGGGAAAAAATGAAGCCCAAAAAGGAAACCTTCTGAACTCCAAAGAGGCATTTAGAGCCCTTCACAAACAACGCATTAGCACGAAGGACCTGGAACACCATCCTGACCTGCTTTACATGAGACTCCCAATCATCCTAAAAGACCAAAATATCATCCAAATATACGATCATGAACCTATCCAGATACTTCCGGAAGATGTTGTGCATAAACGACTGAAACACAGATGGAGCATTAGAAAGACTGAATGGCATCACCAAGTACTCAAAATGGCCCTCGGGCGTATTAAATGCTGTTTTCCATTCATCACCCTGTTTAATACGCACAAGATTATACGCCCCTCGAAGGTCAATCTTGGTAAACCAACTAGCCCCCTTAATCCGAGCAAACAAATCAGACAACAGAGGCAAAGGGTACTGAAATTTGACCGTGATTTTATTGAGAAGGCGATAATCTGTACAGGGTCTCAGAGAGCCATCCTTCTAGGCCACAAAAAAGAACCCTGCTCCCAATGGTGATGAAGACGGGCGAATATGCCCTTTCTCCAAGGACTCCTTTACATAACTCCGCATAGCGGCATGTTCTGGCACAGATAAATTGAACAGTCGGCCCTTAGGGAACTTACTACCAGGAATCAAATTAATAGCGCAATCAGTGTCCCTATGAGGAGGTAGGGCACTGGACTTGGGCTCATAAAATACATCCTGGTAATCCGACAAAACCTCAGGGACTTCAGAAGGAGTGGAAGAAGAAATTGACATCATAGGAACATCACCATGTATCCCTTGACAACCCCAACTAGACACAGACATTGATTTCCAATCCAGTACTGGATTATGAACCTGTAACCATGGCAAACCCAACACGACAACATCATGCAAATTATGCAACACCAAAAAGCGAATATTTTCCTGATGTGCGGGAGCCATGTACATGGTCAGCTGAGTCCAGTACTGAGGTTTATTCTTGGCCAATGGCGTAGCATCAATTCCCCTTAAGGGAATAGGACTCTGCAATGGCTCCAAGGAAAAACCACAGTGCCTGGCAAACTCCAAGTCCATCAAGTTCAGGGCAGCGCCCGAATCCACAAATGCCATAACAGAGTAGGATGACAGTGAGCAAATCAGAGTAACAGATAAGAGAAATTTAGGCTGCAAGGTACTAATGGTGACAGACCTAGCGAACCTCTTAGTGTGCTTAGGACAATCAGAGATAGCATGAGAGGAGTCACCACAGTAAAAACACAGCCCATTCTGACGTCTGTGTTCTTGCCGTTCAGCTCTGGTCAAAGTCCTATCACATTGCATAGACTCAGGCCTCCGCTCAGAGGACACCGCCAAATGGTGCACAACTTTGCGCTCACGCAAACGCCGATCAATGTGAATGGCCAAAGACATTGACTCATTCAGACCAGCAGGCGTGGGAAACCCCACCATAACATCCTTAAGGGCTTCAGAAAGACCCTTTCTGAAAATTGCTGCCAGGGCACACTCATTCCATTGAGTAAGCACAGACCACTTTCTAAACTTCTGGCAATATACTTCTGCCTCATCCTGACCCTGACATAGAGTCAGCAAGATCTTTTCTGCCTGATCCACAGAATTAGGTTCGTCATAAAGCAATCCAAGCGCTAGAAAAAATGCATCCACATTAAGCAATGCAGGATTTCCTGGCTCAAGGGAGAATGCCCAGTCTTGCGGGTCACCACGCAACAAAGAAATAATAATCTTTACTTGCTGAATGGGATCACCAGAGGAGCGGGGTTTCAGAGCAAGAAACAGTCTGCAATTATTTTTGAAATTCAAAAATTTAGATCTATCCCCAGAAAACAAATCAGGAATTGGAATTCTAGGCTCTAACATTGGATTCTGAACTACATAATCTTGAATACTCTGTACCCTAGCAGTAAGTTGATCTACACAAGAGGACAAACCTTGAATATCCATATCTACACCTGAGTCCTGAACCACCCAGAAGTTAAGGGGAAAAGAAAGACAAAACAAGCTGCAAAGAAAAAAAAAATTACTCAGAACTTCTCTTTTCCCTCTTTTGAGATGCATTAACACTTTGTTTGCCAGCTGTACTGTTATGGACCTGGTGGTTAGGAGCACCCGAAATGACCTGATGGTTAAAATAGAAAACCTGGGACAAGCTCTGAGGAAGTGGTAACTCTACTGACCGCAATCCCTAATCCTATCACACACACTAGAAATAGCCGTGGAGCGTACCTAACTCTCCCTAGATGCCTCTTCACAGCCTTAGAGCTAACTACCCCTAAAGGTAGAAACAGCAGCCTACCTTGCCTCAGAGAAATTCCCCAAAGTAAGGTAGCCCCCCACAAATATTGACTGTGAGTTAAGAGGGAAGTAACAAACACAGGAATGAAACAGATTTTAGCAAAGGAGGCCGAATCTTCTCTAAACAGACAGAGGATAGGAAAGGGAACTATGCGGTCAGTAATAAAAACTACAAAAACCACGCAGAGTGTGCAAAAAGACCTCCACACCGACTCACGGTGTGGAGGTGCAGCTCTGCACACCAAGAGCTTCCAGCTAGCAAGGAAATATCATAATAGCAGGCTGGACTGAAACATAGCATGTACTGAAAATATATTCAAAAACCGATGAACAGCAAATGGACTAGCAAGGACTTAGCTTCTGCTGGAGTAGACAGGTCATCTGAGAAATCCAAGAGAGATATGAACCAGTACTGAGACATTGACAGCTGGCATGTACTAACGACCTGGGCCGAGTTAAATAGGGAAGCAAGCAGAAGCAATAAACGAGGGCAGCTGAGAAAGCCAACCTCAACGATCAGCAGTTCCACTCAAAGCCACCAGAGGGTGTCCAAGGACAGAACTCACCAAAGTACCATTCACGACCACAGGAGGGAGCCTGAGAACGGAATTCAAAACAGCCTATTAACGGTGTCTGCCGCTCCTTGGTGTTCTCCTCCACTGAACAAAGCTGAGCTTCAATCTTCAGGCTTTCGGCCTATATTTAGAATATGAAAATGCATTTGGCCTACTTGTTTGGTTGGGCCTACTAACGGTGTCTGCCGCTCCTTGGTGTTCTCCTCCACTGAGCAAAGCTGAGCTTTAATCTTCAGGCTTTCAGCCTATACTTAGAATATGAAAATGCATTTGGCCTACTTGTTTGGTTGGGCCTATTAACGGTGTCTGCCGCTCCTTGGTGTTCTCCTCCACTGAACAAAGCTGAGCTTCAATCTTCAGGCTTTCAGCCTATATTTAGAATATGAAAATGCATTTAGCCTACTTGTTTGGTTGGGCCTACTAACGGTGTCTGCCGCTCCTTGGTGTTCTCCTCCACTGAGCAAAGCTGAGCTTCAATCTTCAGGCTTTCGGCCTATACTTAGAATATGAAAATGCATTTGGCCTACTTGTTTGGTTGGGCCTACTAACGGTGTCTGCCGCTCCTTGGTGTTCTCCTCCACTGAGCAAAGCTGAGCTTTAATCTTCAGGCTTTCGGCCTATACTTAGAATATGAAAATGCATTTGGCCTACTTGTTTGGTTGGGCCTATTAACGGTGTCTGCCGCTCCTTGGTGTTCTCCTCTACTGAACAAAGCTGAGCTTCAATCTTCAGGCTTTCGGCCTATATTTAGAATATAAAAATGCATTTGGCCTACTTGTTTGGTTGGGTCTACTAACGGTGTCTGCCGGTCCTTGGTGTTCTCCTCCACTGAACAAAGCTGAGCTTTAATCTTCAGGCTTTCAGCCTATATTTAGAATATGAAAATGCATTTGGCCTACTAGTTTGCTTGGGCCCTACTAACGGTGTCTGCCGCTGCTTGCTTTTCTCCTACACTGAATAAAGATAAGCTTCAATTTTCAGCATATATCAAATTTTAAACTGCATTTGGCCTATTTGTTTGGTTGGGCCTACTAACGGTGTCTGCCGCTCCTTGGTGTTCTCCTCCACTGAAAAAGCTGAGCTTCAATCTTCAGGCTTTCGACCTATATTTATAATATGAAAATGCATTTGGCCTACTTGTTTGGTTGGGCCTACTAATGGTGTCTGCCGCTCTTTGGTGTTCTCCTCCACTGAACAAAGCTGAGCTTCAATCTTCAGGCTTTCGACCTACACTTAGAATATGAAAATGCATTTGGCCTACTTGTTTGGTTGGGCCTACTAATGGTGTCTGCCGCTCCTTGGTGTTCTCCTCCACTGAACAAATCTGAGCTTCAATCTTCAGGCTTTCGGCCTATACTTAGAATATGAAAATGCATTTGGCCTACTTGTTTGGTTGGGCCTACTAATGGTATCTGCCGCTCCTTGGTGTTCTCCAATGAACCAAGCTGAGCTTCAATCTTCAGGCTTTCAGCCTATATTTAGAATATGAAAATGCATTTGGCCTACTAGTTTGGTTCAACCCTATTAACGGTGTCTGCCGCTGCTTGCTTTTCTCCTCCACTGAATAAAGGTGAGCTTCAATTTTCAGCATATATCAGATTTTAAACTGCATTTGGCCTACTTGTTTGGTTGGGCCTACTAACGGTGACTGCTGCTCCTTGGTGTTCTCCTCCACTGAAAAAAGCTGAGCTTCAATCTTCAGGCCTTCGGCCTATATTTAGAATATGAAAATGCATTTGGCCTACTTGTTTGGATGGGCCTACTAATGGTGTCTGCCGCTCCTTGGTTTTCTCCTCCACTGAACAAAGCTGAGCTTCAATCTTCAGGCTTTCGGCCTACATTTAGAATATGAAAATGCATTTGGCCTACTTGTGTGGTTGGGCCTACTAACGGTGTCTGCCGCTCCTTGGTGTTCTCCTCCACTGAACAAAGCTGAGCTTCAATCTTCAGGCTTTCGGCCTATACTTAGAATATGAAAATGCATTTGGCCTACTTGTTTGGTTGGGCCTACTAACGGTGTCTGCCGCTCCTTGGTGTTCTCCTCCACTGAGCAAAGCTGAGCTTTAATCTTCAGGCTTTCGGCCTATACTTAGAATATGAAAATGCATTTGGCCTACTTGTTTGGTTGGGCCTATTAACGGTGTCTGCCGCTCCTTGGTGTTCTCCTCTACTGAACAAAGCTGAGCTTCAATCTTCAGGCTTTCAGCCTATATTTAGAATATGAAAATGCATTTGGCCTTCTAGTTTGGTTGAGCCCTACTAACGGTGTCTGCCGCTGCTTGCTTTTCTCCTCCACTGAATAAAGGTGAGCTTCAATTTTCAGCATATATCAGATTTTAAACTGCATTTGGCCCACTTGTTTGGTTGGGCCTACTAACAGTGTCTGCCGCTCCTTGGTGTTCTCCTCCACTGAACGAAGCTGAGCTTCAATCTTCCGGCTTTCGGCCTATATTTAGAATATGAAAATGCATTTGGCCTACTTGTTTGGTTGGGCCTACTAAGGGTGTCTGCCGCTGCTTGCTTTTCTCCTCCACTGAATAAAGATGAGCTTCAATTTTCAGCATATATCAGATTTTAAACTGCATTTGGCCTAATTGTTTGGTTGGGCCTACTAATGGTGTCTGACGCTCCTTGGTGTTCTCCTCCACTGAAAAAAGCTGAACTGAAATCTTCAGGCTTTCGGCCTATATTTAGTATATGAAAATGCATTTGGCCTTCTTGTTTGGTTGGGCCTATTAACGGTGTCTGCTGCTCAATGGTGTTCTCCTCCACTGAACGAAGCTGAGCTTCAATCTTCCGGCTTTCGGCCTATATTTAGAATATGAAAATGCATTTGGCCTACTTGTTTGGTTGGGCCTACTAAGGGTGTCTGCCGCTGCTTGCTTTTCTCCTCCACTGAATAAAGATGAGCTTCAATTTTCAGCATATATCAGATTTTAAACTGCATTTGGCCTACTTGTTTGGTTGGGCCTACTAATGGTGTCTGACGCTCCTTGGTGTTCTCCACTGAAAAAAGCTGAGCTTCAATTTTCAGGCTTTCGGCCTATATTTAGAATATGAAAATGCATTTGGCCTACTAGTTTGGTTGGGCCCTACTAACGGTGTCTGCCACTGCTTGCTTTTCTCCTCCACTGAATAAAGATGAGCTTCAATTTTCAGCATATATCAGATATTAGACTGCATTTGGCCTACTTGTTTGGTTGGGCCTAATAACAGTGTCTTCTGCTCCTTGGTGTTCTCCTCCACTGAACAAAGCTGAGCTTCAATCTTCAGGCTTTCAGTCTATATTTAGAATATAAAAATGCATTTGGCCTACTTATTTGGTTGGGCCTACTAATGGTGTCTGCTGCTCCTTGGTGTTTTCCTCCACTGAACAAAGCTGAGCTTCAATCTTCAGGCTTTCGGCCTATATTTAGAATATGAAAATGGATTTGGCCTACTTGTTTTGTTGGGCCTAATGATGTCTGCCGCTCCTTGCTTTTCTCCTCCACTGAACAAAGCTGAGCTTCAATCTTCAGGCTTTCGGCCTATGTTTAGAATATGAAAACGCATTTGGCCTACTAGTTTGGTTGGGCCTACTATTGGTGTCTGCCGCTCCTTGCTTTTCTCCTCCACTGAACAAAGCAGTGCCGCCTGTTTACTCCTGTTACCAATTTTGAACTTCATTTGGCCCACTTTATTATTTGGGCCTACTAACTGTTTCTGCCACTCATTACAGTTGTCCTCCACTGAACAAAGCAATGCCGCCTGGTTAGTCCTGTTACCAATTTTGATCTGCATTTAGCCTAGTTACTAATTTGGGCCTACTCACTGTGTCAGCCTCTCATTACAGTTGTCCTCCACTGAACAAAGCAATGCCGCCTGGTAAGTCCTGTTACCAATTTTGAACTGCATTTAGCCTAGTTACTTATTTGGGCCTACTCACTCTGTCAGCCTCTCATTACAGTTGTCCTCCACTGAACAAAGCAATGCCGCCTGGTTAGTCCTGTTACCAATTTTGAACTGCATTTTGCATAGTTACTTATTTGGGCCTACTCACTCTGTCAGCCTCTCACTACAATTGTCCTCCACTGAACAAAGCAATGCCACCTGGTTAGTCATGTTACCAATTTTGAACTACATTTAGCCCACTTTATTATTTGGGCCTATATCTGTGTTTCCTCCTCATCCTGCCCATTGCCCAGCCAGTGCTAGATGAGTCTGCTGGTACATTGACCCAGACCACTACATTCCACTTGCACTCTGCACAGCCAGAATCTGACCCTGCTGAAAGTCAGGTTCCCCTTCCTGCATACTATACCACCTAACACGGGGACAAAGAGGAAGGTGCAGATGAAAGTGCAGGTTCCTTCATCAGGTGGGAGGGCATACTCGTTGGCAACGTCACTGGCACAGGGCCCCTCATAGTACGCAAAAGTGTCTCTGCCGGTGGGAGGCGCCCCCGCCTTCAAACACACCGCCGTACTTTCTTTGAAGGGCCCTGTGCCAGTACCAATGCGAATGAGTGTTCTCCCCCTGCTTGCTCAGGATCACAGCACTTGCAAAGTTGAAATACTTACCTCTCCCTGCTCCACCGCCGTGACGTAGTCCGTGTTTCCTGGGCCCACGAAAAACTTGAGCCAGTCCTACCCCCCACAACTTTAGCCAAATGACCCCCAATTTTCAATGCCTAACTATTATTATAAGGTAAATTAAGATTGACTACCTTAAGTAACAAGAATGGATGTTTTTGGCATTAAAATGGGCACTGTAGGTGTTTTCCTGTCCTCCACTCACTGCCGACTTTGCTTCCCCATTGACTTGCATTGGGTTTCGTGTTTCAGTCGGATCCCCGACTTTTCGCAATAATCGGCCGATTTCACCCGACCCGACTGTTGACAAAGTCGGGTTTCGCGAAACCAGACTCGATCCTAAAAAAGTAAAAGTCGCTCAACTCTACCTCTGAAGATTAAGCAATCATGGTCATCACAATACCCGCATCAATTGCAGATACACAGGGATCACGTCTCTTCATTGCACATTTCCATTTAATATCTGAGTGAGTATATATTATAAATCTATTTAGTCTCACTATATTCACCAATACAAACATTTACACTTTTTTTTTTCTTCTCATTCCCCTATGATTCTGGTAGTGCTTTAAGGACCTATTACAACATCCACTGCATAACCAATGATTACTCATTAAGTAAGTGCTCGCTTATTCATTTATTCATCTATTTTTCATTTTATTGTTCGTTTTTGTAGACAGCGCAGGTGAATACCACTTTTTTCATTTGGAATTGAGATCGGGCGCCATGTCGCGTTTGGGAAGCCCTGATGTGCCTAAACAGTGGAAACCCCGAATTGTAACTGAAACCCTAACCCAAACACACCCCTAACCCTAATCCATACCACACCCCTAACCCCAACCACACCCCTAACCCTAATCCCAACCCTAACCACACCCCTAACTCCAAAACATCCCTAACCGTAATCCCAACCCTAACCACACCCCTAACCCTGACACACCCCTAACCCTAATCCCAACTGTAAATGTAATCCAAACCCTAGCCCTAACTTTAGCCCCAAACCTAACAGTAGCCCTAACCCTAACTTTAGCCCCAACCCTAATTTTATCCCCAACCCTAACCCTAACTTTAGCCCCAAACCTAACTGCAGCCCTAACCCTAACTATAGCCCCAACCCTAACTTTAGCCTACACACTAAGACTAATTTTAGCCCCAGCCCTAACCCTAACTTTAGCCCCAACCCTAACTGTAGCCCTAATTCTAGCCTCAACCGTAACCCTAGCCCCAACCCTAACCCCAATCCTAACCCTAGCCCTAACCCTAGCTTTAACCCTAGCCTTAACCCTAGCCCTAAACCTAGCCCTAATCCTAGCCCTAACCCTAGCCCTAACCCTAGCCCTAACCCTAACCCTAGCCCTAACCCTAGCCCTAACTCTAACCCTAACCCTAGGCCTAATGTGAAAATGGAAATAAATACATATTTATTTATTTTTTTCCCTAACTAAGGGGGTCTTGAAGGGGGGGTTGATTTACTTTTGTAGTGGGGTTTATGATCACACACTAAAAGATGCTTTTTATTGCAAAAAAAAGTTTTTGCGTCTCCACATTTTGAGAGCTATAATTTTTCCATATTTTGATACACAGAGTCCGGTGAGGCCTTGTTTTTTTGCAAGACGAGTTGATGTTTTTATTGGTAACATTTTCGGGCACGTGACATTTTTTGATCGCTTTTTATTCCGATTTCTGTGAGGCAGAATGAACAAAAAACAGCTATTCATGAATTTCTTTTGTGGGCGGTGTTTATATCATTCCATGTTTTGTAAAATTGATAAAGCAGTTTTATTCTTCGGGTCAGTATGATTACAGCGATACCTCGTTTATATCTTTTTTTATGTTTTGGCGCTTCTATACGATAAAAACTATTTTACAGAAAAAATAATTATTTTTGCATCGCTTTATTCTGAGGACTATAACTTTTTTATTTTTTCGCTGATGATGATATATGGTGGCTCGCTTATTGCGGGACAAGATAATGTTTTCAGCGGTACCATGGCTATTTATATCCGTCTTTTTGATCGCGTGTTATTTTACTTTTTGTTTGGTGGTATGATAATAAAGCGTTCTTTTTTGCCTTGTTTTTTTTTAACGATGTTCATTGAAGGGGTTAACTAGTGGGACAGTTTTATAGGTCAGGTCATTACGGACACGGCGATAATAAATATGTGTTTCCCTATGCCCCCAGAACGCTGCGATCATGTTTGATCGCAGTGTTCCGGGGGTTAATGTGTGAGGAGTGTTCCGTGACCCCTCCTGCCCCATAGTGCCAGATGTCAGCTGCGATAGTCAGCTGACAGCCAGGCACGATCGGCTGCGCTCCTCCCGTGCCGGTTGCATGTGATGTACTATCCCGTCACTGGGATTTAAGTCCCAGGTCACCTCGATGGGATAGGATAGTACGTCATATGGGATTAAGGGGTTAAGATCAAATGTTGTGCCGTCACAGAAGCACATACATCTTAATGAATTTGGCAAATCTTCTCAGTGGTGTACACCAGTATGTGCCTTGCTAGAAATGCTACTCCAGTCATGAAAACGTAGACACTTTTTCTGAATTTGATGGGTGGACATATTCATGCTTCATCTTACCTCGGTTCCTCATCATTACCATCAATTTTGGCAAAGCTGCCAAATCCAGCTGTAAAAATACTAAATGTCACAAAAGATTTGCACAACAATGTCTTGTGCTAAAATTTTGCTACCATTGAAAGTGTTTTCTGGTAGAAAAATGGCATAAAAACTTTCCAAAATCGACCCCATATGGTTCGCCGTTGAACCATTGGCAAAATGCTCATTGGGCATGTGCAATAGCAGTGAGTCAGTACACTTTCATACAATTACTTATCTGTTTATATCTTTTCACCTTAGTCACCTTCTGCCATTATATGTAATGCTTTTATTTTTGATGCATATCAATGTGTTTATCTACTGATATACAGCTCGGGCAAAAATTAAGATACCGCCACATCAAAATCCTGTCATGTAATCAAGGAATTTAATACTTAGGAATGTAATCAAGAGGATGATAGATAGTCACAAGCCATTTGAGCCTACTAATAAGCACTTTAAATAATACCTGTGTATCTATTTACAATTTATCTGAGCCATATACTATCTATCATGCATTTACAGTTGTACTCAAAAGTTTACATACCCGAGCAGAATTTTTGCTTTCTTGGCCTTTTTTCAGATAATATGAATGATAACACCAAAACTTTCTATCCTCCACAAACTACTGTGTTTTCTCTTTTAAATTGCATTGAATTGACAACCCAAAACATCCAAATGACGCTGATCAAAAGTTTACATACGCCATTTGATAATACCATGTATTGCCCCCCCATCATCAATGACAGCTTGAAGTCTTTTGTGGTAGTTGTGGATAAGGTTCTTTATTTTCTCAGATGGTAAAGGTGCACAATCTTCTTGGCAAAAAGCCTCCAGTTCCCGTAAATTCCTGAACTGTCTAGCATGAACTGTGCGCTTGAGATCTCCTCAGAGTGGATCAATGATATTGAGGTCATGAGACTGAGATGGCCACTCCAGAATCTTCTCTTTGTTCTGCTGTAGCCAATGACAGGTCGACTTGGCCTTGTGTTTTGGATCGTTGTCATGTTGGAACGCCCAAGTACATCCCATGCGCAGCTTCCGGGCTGATGTGTGCAAATATGCCTCTAGTATTTGCTGATAATGCACTGCATTAATCTTTCCTTCAACTTTGACCAAGTTTCCTGTGCCTTTGTAGCTCACACATCCCCAAAACATCAGTGATCCTCCGCCGTGTTTTACAGTAGGAATGGTGTTCCTTTCATCATAGGCATTGTTGACCTCTCTCCAAAAGTAATGTTTATGGCTAAAAGTTTATGGGCAAAAAGTTAAAATTTGGTCTCGTCACTCCATATTACCTTGTTCAAGAATTTTTGAGGCTTGTCTTTATGCTGTTATTGTAGGGGAGTAATGGCTTTCTTCTGGTGACTCGACCATGCAGCCCATTTTTTTTCAAGTGCCTCATTATTGTGCATCTTGAAACAGCCACACCGCTAGTTTTCGGAGAGTCTTGTCTTTCAGCTGATGTTATTTGTGGGTTTTTCTTTGCATCCGAACAATTTTCCTGGCAGTTGTGAATTACATTTTTGTTGGTCTACCTGACCATGGTTTTATTTTTACAGAGCCCCTAATTTTCCATTTGTTAATCACAGTTTGAATGCTACTGGGTGGCATTATCAATACCTTGGATATCTTTTTGTATCCCTTTCCTGTTTTATACAGTTCAACTACCTTTTCCCATAGATCTGTTGACAATTCTTTTGCTTTCCCCATGACTCACAATCCAGAAATGTCAGTCTGTATCCCAGAAGTTCACTCAGCTTTTATGCACACACACTGATTACAAGCAAACAGGTCCCAGGCAGGGCCTGTTTTAGACAAAGTGGGGCCCTAGGCAAAAATTTAAAGTGGGGCCCTAAATGCTAACATTGTAAAATCACCCAAACATTTAGGTTACATTACATGAGCAGGATGCGGATACAGTTGGTGGAGGGGCCTGGAGCACAAATAATACAGTGATAACTCTCTGAGTACAGATCATTTAGTAGATGTCACCTGCAGTCCTATGTAACACCACAGATAGACATAGCGTTTCAGAGTAAGACTATGTTCACATGCTGCATTTTTTTCAGTAGCCAAAACCTTTTCTATTAGCAGTAAAAATGTTGTATTGAAAACACCTGTTTTTCAGCTTGTTTTGTGGGGTTCTTCACACTTTTTTCTGCTTTTTTTGGAGTTAGGATGCTTGCTTTGTCTACAGTATGTTTAAGACCACATTCATACAATCAGTGTTTGGTCAGTATTTCACATCAGTATGTGTAAGCCAAAACCGGGAGGGTGCTAAATACAGAAGTAGTGACGTGTTTCTCAGGGTATGCTGAGCGGATTTTGCTGTGGATCTGAAGCAGTTTCCATGCGTGGTACAGCACCATGTAAATGTACAGAAAACAAAATCCGCCGTACACATGCTGCGGAAAATACCGAGCGGAAACGCTGCGTTGCATTTTCTGCAGCATGTCAATTCTTTGTGCAGATTCCGCAGCATTTTACACCTGCTCCATAATAGGAATCTGCAGGTGTAAAAACGCTGTTGAAAACCTCACAAAAAACGCGTTTTACCTGCAGAGTTTTAAGAATCTGCGTGGAAAAATACACGGCAGATTCCGCAACATGTGCACATAACCTCACTGTTCCACTGCTGTTTCTGCATTACAAATACTGATGTGAAATACTGAACATGTGAACGAGACCTAATAGTTTAATTCACCAAAACCACTTAAAAAATTGCAGTGAAAAATGCTGTTGGAATATCTGCAGCTTTATTCTTTCATTGCTTTCTACAGGTGAAAACACACTGAAAGAAGTGACACGCTACAGATTTAAAAAGCGCTACAGTTCTGAAATCCAGTCAGAAAACAAACAAGCGCCTGTAGGAGATTTCAGAAATCTCCTATGATTTGCTGGCGCTTTGAAAAGCAGCTTTTCGCCATGTCCATATGCAGAATTTTTGCAGCTTTTTCTTCTGCAAATAAGAAGTTTACAGCATTTTACAGCACAAGCAAAAACTGACATTTTCAGAAATCTCCTGCACACCCTTTTATTTTCTCCTGACTGAATTTCACAACAGCAGTGTTTTTTAAATCTGCTACGTGTCGCTTTCAGCATTTTTTTTCACCCGTAGAAAGCAATGAAAAAGTTTAAAAAACGCTGCAGATGTTGCAACGTTGTTTTTCACCGCATGTTTGGTGAATAAAACTAACTTTATTAAACATGTACTGTAGACAAAATGCATACTATAAAAAACAAACAGCAAAAGCTCTAAGGGTATGTGTCCACAATCAGAAAACGCTGCGGGTTGGCTGCTGTGTACTTGTGCAGTGTCCAACCCGCAGCGGCCAGATGTTACAGTATAGTGGATGGGATTTCAAGAAATTCCATCTCTACTATGCGTGCACTGACACCCGCACCTCACCCGCAGAGACGGACATGGGGCGTGTCTGTCCAGGCTGCAGCATGTCAATTTATCTGGCATAGACGCAAGTCTCCACAAAAGAAATCTCACCCCTGCAATGTATAGGACTTGGTGATTCCGTACAGATCAATGAACTCATGTGGAATCACCTGTGTTCAAAAGATGGCAGCACTTTGGACGCAGCACATGTCCACTGCATCCAAAGGGCTGCCATTTCCGGATCCTCTGCACATACCCTAAAAAATTGGTGCTTTGAAAGCAGTGTTTTTACTGCCAAGAGAGCAGGTTTTGGCTGCAAAAAAATGCACCTTTAACGCTGATTCCTATGCACACCTGTACTATATATGTGTATGGTTTACCCTTATTGTTTCATATGGGAATTCATTTATTTCTATATAATAAATGGCCTGATTCAGCAGACAATGTTCCTGCTTGTGTCATCTAGACAGTAGTGACAGGAGGTCGCCCTGTCAGATTACAAGCAGTGATTCAATGATTGTGGTCAGAGCCTATGCTGATCCCTGCTGTATGTGACTGTGAAACCTGATCCTAAAGCAAACAGCACAGAGCTCTGGGCCACATGAGTAAATCACAGCACTGAGGGGGTCTCAAGGGGGGTTTGGGAGAGACGCTCTGGGACTACAGAGCAATGCACAGCATTATTCACTGCTGAACACCCTCTGGGCACTTCATGCAGGGATTGCAGATGCAGGGGGCCCCCTTTGTAGGTTGGGGCCCCAGGCCTCTGCCTGGTCTGCCTGTGCCAAACACCGGCCCTGGTCACAGGTGAGGATGGTACATTTAGTAGCCATTCAAATCCATTTGTGTCAACTTCTGTGCATGATATCAGGTCAAAATCAACCAGGGTATGTGAACTTTTGATCAGCGTCATTTGGATGTTTTGGGTTGTCATTATAATTTAAAAAGAGAAAAAACACAGTAGTTTGACAATAAATGGCTTCACCCAACCACTAACCATGAAAAAAAAAAAAAAAGTTTTGGTGTTATCATTCATACTCTCTGAAAAAGGCCAAGAAAGCAAAAATTCTGCAAGGGGTATGTAAACTTATAAGCACAACTGTATAACGTGCACACATTGTGTTTTATCATATAAATTTTGACATTTGGTGAACTTGACAATTTGCTACCCCTGCTTAAGTACTTTATGAGGTTCTTTTTTACCCTTTTTCCACTTTTCATATTACTTTGTAATTGTATATTTTAATAATGTATCCAATAAATTAATATATTGTACCTCATACATTTAGCTCTACACCCATATGATATTGTGCAAAAGGCAACAGGAGCATTTTATTAAGGTGCTTATGCCAAAAATCACCTTTAAAAAGTCACAATATTTTGGGGCAACTTAGTATTTGCAGCAAAATATTGCGAATTTTGGCATTTACATGCTAGTCCCAGCTGGTCAGACAAATATGGCCATAGAATTGGTGAGACATCAGCGGATCATGGTGTGGTCATGCCAGCCTGTCAAAGTCATCATAAGCTAAGAAACTAAATCCAGAAATGTACGCCTGCCCCAAGTGCCGCTTAATGAACCAGGTCAGTGTACTCCAATGAACACTTCATTAAAACTAGCATGCACTATGCTAGTCATAAGGAATCACCCTCAAAATGTAAAGTACACATTTATATTTATTTATTTAAGTATTTTACAATACAAAATTATTAAAATAAAAAAATAGTTTTTACAGTACATATAGCTACCAGATGATAGAATATGTTGTCATGGTTTCTCTGGAAAAGATCCTCTCTATGGTTTACTTTAAGCATTCATTTATTTTTGTGTACAAAAAACATATTTTTTTCAGTATAGTTAGATCCAATTTTTATGTATTTTTGGTCCATTTGTCAGTTGTTATCATCAGTTGCAATTATTTTTCTCATATGCAAAAAAATGTAAGCTTCTCCTACCCATTATACAGTAAAGATACTGTATATAGGACTCGAATAACACATGGATGGCATACATGTGATTTTTTTTTTCTTGCACCCGTTGGGTGATATTGATCCGTAAATCAAATCAAAATCGATCTGCTAAATCAAAAACAAGCCGGGCAAGAACTTGCATAAAAGAAGCAACTTAAACATGAAATACAGGTGTCTGAATTAGACTTTAGTCCCACTTTGTTATCTGTACATCATGCATTGTGTGTGGCTATATAAAATTATCCAAAACAAATTGTTCACCACTAATGTTTATTAAGATTGTATGCTATGCAAAATAAGAATTATGTTCTGAAAGTTTTCTTTTTAAAAGAAAAGATTTTGGGCTCAATCCATCAAAGTTTTTAACTTGGCTTTCGGGCATAAAAACTTTTGTTAATACTTTTGCTGTTCTCGCATCATTTTTCTATAGCTCAAATTCATGATCAGTGGCACAATTAATTCTGCTCTTGATGAATCAGACCCTACCCTTTGACATTTTTGCTTATACTCTTTAGAAGATATCTCTTATTGTTTATACTTACATTGAAAATTACATTGTACTTTCCTTATATACTCCTTTTCAGCTTAAAACAGTTCAGTAGACAGATGATAAATATAATAAATACTATATAAGTGGGGTCCAACTTCACTGATGGACAGAATTGAGAAAAGCTCTAGGAAGAGTTATAATGTTGCAGTGATGCAGAATGTACTGTCATTATATTTCCAGGTTTACTACAATAGATCTTATTAAAGATATAATGAAAACTTAAACAACTTTCTTATGTTTATTTATTCATTTTTAAATTATTAGATTGCATTCAGTGAATGAGACCACATTTTGTAAAGATGAAGCAAACCAGTACTCTAAGTTAACTAGGCAATAGTTTTGTCATCTAAACATTGTGGATTGAACATTGTTATACTAGAGAGTACATAGTAGCAAACTACTAAGGTTGGGCAGGTTTGTCAGCAAAGCTTAAAAACAAATTTAACATTCTTGTGTGCAAAATGAATAAGTCGAAACTTTGCACAGGCAACGGACATGGTAGGACAATAGAAGAAAAACCTATTATCACATATAAGAATATGTTAGCTGCTAGAAGCAGCACCACCATCAGCACTGATGGCATCAACCTTTCTGGCAATAGTAGTACAAAATGCATTTTTATACACATGCATATATTTTATGACTGTGAGCAATTATATGTATTTCACATGCCCTAAGTAGTTTATACTGCCCCATTGGTCATATGCATTTGTCTGAAAATATATTTTTATTCCTATATATTTTTCACCTTGTATGATAGCTTTCTTAGTGTGATTATACATTTCTATTCCTGTATGGTTATTCTTATACAGATGTATGTGTGTATCTTGTATTCCCCCTGATATTTTCTACTGATTAACTCTTACCGACTCATATGTTGTGATCTGCCAAAAAATGGCAGTATGGTGTCATTGCTCTTTCAAATCATTATTTTAAATATCTGTATTTACATATTTGTTTTTATGAAAATAATTATAATAAAGTTATGTATGAAAATTTTTAATATATGCCCCATTGTCCATTTTTCCCTTCGATTTATCTTGTGATTGTGGATGAGCTTTTTGACCAGGCTTTTTTGTCTGGTTTTACTCTATGGATGAGCAATAAAATACTGATAATTTTTTATATCTTTTTTTGTAGGGTTATACACCGCAGAACTGTACCCCAGAGGACGCAATACTCTATAGATAAGTAAATGAAAACAGAAAACATTTTCAATGCTTTTTTGGACGGTTATATACCACCAAAATGTACCCCAGAGCACATAATACTCTATTGATGAGTAATTGAATACTGAAAAATATTCCAACACATTTTGAACTGTTAAGTGTCAAGATCTCACTCAGTCGGAGTAGCCTTTGGAAGTGGGGAGTCACCAGAAATAATACACAAGACACGTCTCGTATAGTGTATCACTGGGAAGCCTTCTGAAGCACGCCTTGCCTTCAAGATGCTATCCCTTCTTTATATAGTTGCATCGGTAGGTTTAGTGGTTATACAAGTTTTACATGTTTACAAAACAAAGAGACAAAACAGAAGAAAGAAAGAAACAGTTTCGTGGGCAGCAGTTTCACAACAAAACAATACAGTGGCAGTTTCACAAGCAAACAAAACAATACAGTTTCGCCTATGGCTAAAATGTCCTTGAATGGACAGGTCAATATTGATCACAAATTCTTTTTGGTTCATTGAGGTAATCATTTTTGTTCTGCTCTTCACATAAGTTACACTGCAATGTACTAGAGACCACGTAGTAGTATATGCATGAGTAATTAAATACAGAAAAAAGTTCAATGCTTTTTTGGACTGTTATGTAGCACTGAAATAAACCACAGAACACGTAATAGTATATGGATGAGTCATTCAATACAGAGCAATATTTGAAGGCTTTTTTCTGGAGTGTTATATAAATTGGTTTACCCAAAAAATAAAAATGTGGCCAACTGCTTCAGCTATATATTTAGGAACGGACTGCAAAGTCCTAATCCCTGCCTAGGGACTATATTCAGCCACTCACCCTGCTCCTACAACTCTCCCTCCCTAGGCTAAATGCAGATTGTATCTGATACAAGCAGAAATTTAGCCCTTACAAGGACTGGCAGTATGATGGTTCAGCTTCAGCACCAGTATCAACACTACTGGACTCTGATTCATTACTCTGTGATCAAGCACTCTCTCCTTTCAATGGCAACTGTCACAGAGCTGTGCAATGGCATCAGTGTGCCAAGCCTAGTGGCTCCTGTCCTTGTATATCTCCTGGTGGGCCAATCACAGTAATGCCACTGTCTAATGGATGCACCATTTCTGGGCGGCTGTGTACTGGTGTTATTAGTCTGAGATGGGGCCAATATCCATGGCCTCTAACCTATTAATATCAGCCAGCAGCTGTCTGTTTAGACTTAGCTGGTTATTAAAAATCGGAGGGAACCCCACATCATTTCTTTTTGAGTCCCCCTTTTTAGTATCCAGCAAATGCTAAGTAAACAGCTGTGAACACTTGTTAAAAGGCTGGGAACCTTTATGGCTATAGGCCTCTTCCCAGAATATTAACATCAGCCACCAGCTGTATGATTTCCCTCAGCTGTTAGGAAAAAGGGGGAACAAACAACATTTATTTATTTATTTATTTATTTATTTATTTAATGGGCACTTCATAGATGGTGGGTGCTAACTCCAACTCTCATCAGTGTCGCCTTGTCATGCTGATAACAAAGAGAGCAGGTAACGATAATGAGTGTTGGATGTTGGATTGAGCATTATATCAATGCATGCAGGTAATGTTAAGAGCAGATTGTTGTGTTTAAGCAGATTGAGGTTAGAATGAAGTGCATGTGCATATGTCTATATTGAGAGTCCGAAGGCACAGAAGAAACGCTGTGAAAAAAGATGGATGTGTATGATGTAATATAATGGGAATTGCCCACAGGCTATATAAAGTAGTATACAATAAATGGGACCCTTAATAGAAGGTACTTGCATGGCAATGCAGGATGAGTGTGGCGGTGACGCCATTACTTGTCACACTGATGACAAACGGATGTCATTCATGTATTATCAGTGTGCACATGTGCTGAATGTATTGCACACTGCCAGAAAAAACAGACATGTCTATGTGTTTTGCACATAGACACGCAGTCTGTGTGAACATACAATACAAAAAAGTGGCACTCTATCGTGCTAAAGCATGTAGACATTGAATATATGAAATAAAATAGCAATACTGCTCTGGATAATAAGAAATAATTTGAGATGCTTTGCACATAATTTGGCTAATTCATGCATGTCGAACAGCCAACAACAAGGTGGTCTCACGCTGCTGAGACCCTACCTGTCTAGTGTGAATACCTCTCTTAGGGTACTGTCACACAGTACCATTTTGATCGCTACGACGGTACGATTCGTGACGTTCTAGCGATATCGTTACGATATCGCAGTGTCTGACACGCAGCAGCGATCAGGGATCCTGCTGAGAATCGTACGTCGTAGCAGATCGTGTGGAACTTTCTTTCGTCGCTTGATCACCCGCTGACATCGCTGGATCGTTGTGTGTGACAGCGATCCAGCGATGTGTTCGCTTGTAACCAGGGTAAACATCGGGTAACTAAGCGCAGGGCCGCGCTTAGTAACCCGATGTTTACCCTGGTTACAAGCGTAAACGTAAAAAAAACAAACAGTGCATACTTACATTCCGGTGTCTGTCCTCCAGCGTCTCTGCTTCTCTCCACTGTGTGAGCGTCTGCCAGCCGGAAAGCGAGCACAGCGGTGACGTCTGACGTCACCGCTGTGCTTGCCGGCTATGGCGCTTACACAGTGGAGAGAAGCAGAACGCCGGGGACAGACACCGGAATGTAAGTATGTACTGTTTGTTTTTTTTACGTTTACGCTGGTAACCACGGTAAACATCGGGTTACTAAGCGCGGCCCTGCGCTTAGTTACCCGATGTTTACCCTGGTTACCGGGGACTTCGGCATCGCTCCAGCGCCGTGATTGCAACGTGTGACCGCAGTCTACGACGCTGGAGCGATAATCATACGATCGCTGCGACGTCACGGATCGTGCCGTCGTAGCGATCAAAATGGTACTGTGTGACAGTACCCTAGGCTGAAGTCTGGATTCCTGGGTGAATGTGGATATCTCTCTCAGAAAAGCCTGCATTTATGAGTAGGTAGGATCCTGCTGTGTGTACACACTGGCATGGGTTCAGACCCATAGATTTGAATGTAGGTCATACATAGGTCTGTAAGAGTCTACGGTACGTATGAAAATTGACACCAAATGCACTGGACACAATGATTTTGTGAAAGGTGATTTATATATATTCCAGACCACAGATTGTATAGTGCTTTGCTCTATACAATGGAGCAAGGGCGTGCCCTCTGGGAGGGCCCAGGCCGTAGTATGTACATACATATGTACGTACATATCCTTCATTCCTGGCTTAGAAACTAGCAAATCTCTGCTGCGTAATGACTGCAGAATTATCAATTTGGACAGGAGGAAAACCCCTTTAAGTGTGTTTATCATTTGCCTTCAAAGCATGATTATTTCCTCTAGCAATACTTGCAGAAAACTTGAATGAACTCAGTATGGTGGTTGTTCCTATCATCCTGGGGAACTTACCACATATTGGCTTGTGTAAATCTTTCTGTATTTTCATGCAAACCCACACAAACTGGATGATCTTTAGACCAGTGTGCTTTTGGAACTTATTATCACTTCCAGGACTTCTTGTTGTTAAGAGTTTTTAAAGATATTGGCTGTATGTTTGGGATTGTTGTCTGCTGCAGAATAAATCTGGATTAAATCATATGCCTTCTTTAGTTATCTGCCTGTATTTCTTATCATTCAGGACAATATTAATGCTGACCAAATCCCCCAATCCATGTGCTGAGATGCAGCCACTAGTGATGAGTGAATGTGCTCGGATAACGTCTCATCCGAGCACGCCCGGGTGTTGTCCGAGTATCTTGTAGTTCTCGTATATTGTGGTTGCATCCCTGCAGTTTGCATTATTTGCGGCTGGTAGCCTAAACATATGTGGAGATTGCCTGTTTGTTAGGAAATCCCCGTATGTTCAGACTGTCTAATAACCGCAAATCATGCAGCTACAAGGACTCGAACATAGTATACGAGCACTACAAGATACGCGAATAACACCCGAGCGTGCTCGTATAAGACCTTATCCGAGCATGTTCCCTCATCACTAGCAGCCACACTTTTGCAAGGAACCTTCGACATGTATCACTGTCTGTAGACACTAATAATTGTTCCAATCAGTAAGCAAATTGCCTTGTGGTAGAGCTAAATGTTTTAAATATTGACTCATCAGTCCAGATCACCTGTTTCGATTTTTCTGTACCACTGTTCCCATGTTTTCATGTATAATTTAATGGCTATTTTAGTGCCAAAGCTCTGGCTTTTGGGAACAAACAACTCCATGAAGACCACTTTTATAGCAGAGACAGACTGCCGTATTTCTTGTGTTTTGATCTCATCGTATACCTCCTACTGGCTTTCTTCTCTCCTGACCTGAGCTTGACAGTTGCATAGAAATACATCATGTTGTCTTGCTCTGGTCAGTAGAGGTGCTGGGCCCGTTCATGTACTGTGATGCGATCATCACACTACTTATACTGCAGTCTGTCCATACCCTTAGCCAGGCTTCTCCAAATAACGGACAGATGTGCACCCACCTTGGTCCCAATGTCATCTGCTGCACAATGTTTCCTTGGATGACCATTGCATACTTGTTCCTCAACATTGTCTATTTATTGGTCCAGCTATCTGTCAAGTTCCTTAAAAAACTGTTAGGGTACGTTCACACAGGACTTTTTTGCTGCTTTTTTTTGCTGCTTTTTTTTATGCTAATTTAGGTGCGTTTTTTTGGTGCGTTTTTGGTGCGTTTTTTGGGTACGTTCACACAGGACTTTTTTGCTGCAGATTTTTGCTGCAGATTTTTGCTGCTTTTTTTATGCCAATTTTCAGCTGCTAGGACACCTCACAATGGCTCTTCACACCTTACTACCAGGAACTCCCTCACAATAGATCACAATCAGCACACCTCACAATGGCTCTTCACACCTCACAATGGCTCACAATGGCTCTTCACACCTCACTACCAGGAACTCCCTCACAATAGATCACAATCAGGACACCTCACAATGGCTCTTCACACCTCACAATGGCTCACAATGGCTCTTCACACCTCACTAACCACACTCCTAAGCTCTTGGCTGTGAGATCCCTTCCTGCTGGCCATGATTTTCTGCACAAAAAACGCAGCAAATAATGCTACATGCGTTTTTTCAGCGTTTTTGTAGCGTTTTTTTCATCACCCATTCAAGTCAATGGGTGAAAAAACGCTGCAAAAACGCAGCAAAAACGCTGAAAGAAGTGACATGCCCTATGTCCAAAAAAAGCAGCAAAGCAGAAAAAACTGATCAAACAAAAAACCAACGTGTGTGCATGAGATTTCTGAAATCTCATAGGCTTTACTGGTACTGTAAAAAGCAGCTGAAAATTAGCATAAAAAAAAGCAGCAAAAAAAAGCAGCAAAAAAGTCCTGTGTGAACGTACCCTAAATGTACCTAGAAGAATTGATGCTATTTTGACGGGTGCAAGAAGGAATCACGCCACATATAGATTTGATTTAGATTTCTCCTTATATAGTTCAGATCTTCATTCAGCCATGCAGGATAAAAGAATCTAATGTTTTCATTAATTAAATGAACAAAGCAAGCTGGAAAAAGGGAAAACTGGTAAGCTGTATCCAACATATCTCTCGCTAATAAAAAGTAATAGACAATTTTCTGCATTCAGTTCTTTTGAATACTATTACACAAGGTAATAGAGTTTTGGAAATAGCAGTCTTAGAAGGCTGTCATAGAGAGCTTCTCTTCTTTCTTGTTTTTTTTTTCTTTTTATTAAATGACTAAGTGCAGCAGTCTGTGTCCTATCTCTCCTTCTTGCATCTATTGGATTGTATTATTTTACATTTTGATTGAAATGATGTCACCAGCAGATAAAAACCCAGCCAAGGCATTGTAATTGAATAAGGCTGAGTTGTTTATTCTTGTGATCTACAGTGGTGCTTTGCTTGTCCTAACAGCGAATGCATAAAAGATCCCCCAGTGTTTAACATACCATTGATTAGATCTATTAAAAAAAATCAAATCAAATTGCTGGGGATGAGTGGGAGGCGACAGCATGGATGAGAAAAGTAAAATAAATATATAATTAAATAGGAAAATAAATTAATTAATGACAAGACACCATCTGCAAAACTTTTCATGTGTGACTGAAAGTATCAATAAATACATTTCATGTGGCATCAGTGCCAGATGCAAACAGCTTTGATTGACATCATTTAAATGACAGTTAATGGGAACATGTCCCGTAAAAAAGCTTACTGTTCAGAATATAAACCTGCAATCTTGCTTCCATAAAAAAGCAAAGCAGTAAAGTGTCTTCATTATACAAGATTATATACAGCTTACTGAGGTGATGTGATGGATATGATTAATTATACTGAAGTGATACTAACGCCAGCTGTAAGCTTTAAATAAAAAAGATTATTGCACTTCTTAATGTTCATAAAAAAGATGATTTTGTGTAAGTAGTTGATAAAATACCCCTATGTCTTTCAAAAATGTAGCACATAATAAAAATAAAATGCAGGTATATCAGAAGAAATATAATGTATTGTCTGAAATTGAAGGCCATTTTTTGAAACATTTCTCAAAATTTTTTGGTAATATTTCAGTATTTGGTTTTAATTAGTAAAAAAGAATGGACGTTTCACTACTTTTATGTGTTAGTTCAGACATCAGGTATTTGTCCCAAGGTAACTTTAACACTGGAAATCTGCTTCAATTTACAGGTATACATACAGAGAAAACAGCACATAATTTGCTAAAATGACATTATGTCAACTCAGTTGTGAAAATACCAAATGATAAATCTGTAGCAAAAACCTTGGCAAAGCTCAATAAAACTTTTGTAAATTTCACAGCAAGTGAATGATGGAGAAATCCATGGTGGAAAAATCTTTGTATACCTGGAATTATTCCCAGTTTTATGGTTGAAAGAAGACATAAGTCTATCGAGGTCAACTTATAACCTTATGATATCCTATGTTTAACGTGTAAATAAGACTATTAATAAATAGCTGGTGAAACCTAAACATGCACATCTTTATACATATTATTGTTATTTTAAGCCTACTTTCCATATTAGATAGGTCGAGCCATATTTCCTATAAATCATCAAACAGTGGTTTTGCTCATTCTGCTTTTATAGGGAGAGGGGCCCACCAGGAGACTAACCTGTTCCCCTGTGGGCCAGTCCGATCTTGTGTATAGGGCTTCCCAACGATTTCCTGACCAATAATATTGGAGGCATAAGAATTGGGCAGTTTGAATTTAACCCGTAATGCTCCATTCCATACTATTAAGTCATAAAACATGTTATAATGTTTAGAGATTGCAGAAACAGAGCAGATACTTGCCATATTACATACCTGGCAATTTCTTTTAGCAGCGGCAATCAATGCTGCTGTTGCTGTTAATCTCTTAAATGCAGTTTCCAATCATGAAGTATTTTATTGCGGTGATCCAGCCTATATGTCCTTTCAGGTGATCATCGGCCCCCCTGTGACACGATCTACAGCGTGCTATAACAGCCAAAGGCCTTCTGAAGGCCCTCATGTCTGTCATCTGATTTCTTCTGGAATGTCCAGCCATAGCCTGGGCTTCAAAGGACACGCTAATTTTTATTATGCAATCAAAACATAATGCGTACCTCAAAATAGGATACATAACAACACTATGCTAATTTTGCAAACAGAAAGCTCTTAAACAGCTCCATTGATGGAAAAAATAGAAAAAATTATGAGGATTTTTTTTTCGTACTCCAGCACACCATATGGTAAAATGGTGTTGTTCAAAATTACATCTTGTTCCACAAAAAACAAGCACTCACATGGCCATATTGATGGACAAACAATAAAGTTACAGCTCTGGGAAGAAGGGGAGCAAAAAACGAAAACACAAAAATGGAAAATCGCAAAGTCGTGAAGGGTTTAAAAATAAATCTCAAGAAACAAAAGTGGGCATTTTTCACCATTTCACTGCACTTTATTTTTTTTTTAATCTTCCCTATATGGCAATTTTACTCTATATGATAAATTGAATGGTGTCATTCAAAACTAAAAAACTTTTCCTGCTAAAAGCTAGCTCTCATATGAGTAAGCATTATATAGGTGCGGAGACCCTGATTCCAGCTATGTATTACTCACTGCTTGCAGCAGTTTTGATAAAATCACCGATCTGCTGCAGATCAATCAGTTCTCTGTATGTTGAGCACTATATAACCCCTCTAACACCAATGATTGACATCTTTCTGTGAACGCTGTGCATAGGCCGAAAGCTATCAATTAGTGGTGGGGGTGAGGTTACACAGAGTTCATGAATATGGAGGACTACGTGGCAGTAATTTAATTAGGTCTTTAGTAATAAAGCAGTGATTTATTTTAAAACTAAAGCAAGCAGCCCAGTAAGTGACACATTGCTGAAATAAGGGTCTCTGTCTCTATATTATGCTGCTCTCAGATTAGGTGCCAGATAAATCTGGTGACAGATTCCCTTTAACCCGTTAATCCCATATGATGTACTATCCCATCAAGGTGACCTGGGACTTAATTCCCAGTGACGGGATAGTACCTCATATGTGATCGGCCGCGCTCACGGGGAGAGCACGGCCGATCGCGGCCGGGTGTCAGCTGACTATCGCAGCTGACATCCGGCACTATGGAGCGGCCACGGACCGCCACCAGCACATTAACCCCCGGCACACTGCGATCAAACATGATCGCAGTGTTCCGGCGGTACAGGGAAGCATCGCGCAGGGAGGGGGCTCCCTGCGTGCTTCCCTGAGACCCCCGGAGCAACACAATGTGATCGCGTTGCTCCGAGGGTCTCTTACCTCCTCCTCACTGCAGCAGGTCTGGATCCAAAATGGCCACGGCATTCGGGTCCTGCAGGGAGTTGACTTCACAGCGCCTGCTCAGAGCAGGCGCCGGGAAGCCTGGAGCTGTGCACGTCAGATCGCTGATCTGACACAGTGCACAGCAAAGTGTCAGATCAGTAATCTTACACTATAACATGATGCCCCCCTGGGGCAATGTTATAGTGCAAAAAAAATGTTCATATGTGTAAAAAAAAAAAAAAAAATTCCCCCCCCCAAAAAATATTGTTCCTATAAATACATTTCTTTATCTAAATAAAAAAAAAATAAAAGTACACATATTTAGTATCGCTGCATCCGTAACGACCCGACCTATAAAACTGTCCCACTAGTTAACCCCTTCAGTGAACACCGTACAAAAAAAACGAGGCAAAAAACAACGCTTTATTATCATACTGCCAAACAAAAAGTGGAATAACACACGATCAAAAAGACGGATCAAAATAACCAAGGTACCGCTGAAAACATCATCTTGTCCCGCAAAAAACGAGCTGCCACTCAGCATCATCAAAGAAAAAATAAAAAAGTTATAGTTCTCAGAATAAAGCGATGCAAAAATAATAATTTTTTCTATAAAATAGTTTTTATCGTATAAAAGCGCCAAAACATAAAAAAATTATATAAATGAGGTATCGCTGTAATCGTACTGACCCAAAGAATAAAACTGCTTGATCCATTTTACCAAACGCGGAACGGTATAAACGCCTCCCCCAAAAGAAATTCATGAATAGCTGTTTTTTGGTCATTCTGCCTCACAAAAATCGGAATAAAAAGCAATCAAATGTCACGTGCCCGAAAATGTTACCAGTACAAACGCCAACTCGTCCAACAAAAAACAAGACCTCACATGCCTCTGTGGGCCAAAATATGGAAAACTATAGCTCTCAAAATGTGGTAACGCAAAAAATATTTTTTGCAATAAAAAGCATCTTTCAGTGTGTGACGGCTGCCAATCATAAAAATCCGCTAAAAAAAGGCTATAAAAGTAAATCAAACACCCCTTCATCACACTCTTAGTTAGCGAAAAATTAAAAAATTAAAAAAATGTGTTTATTTCCATTTTCCCATTAGGGTTAAGGTTAGGGCTAGGGTTAGGGTTAGGGCTAGGGTTAGGGCTAGAGTTAGGGTTAGGGCTAGGGTTAGGGCTAGGGTTAGGGTTAGGGTCAGGGTTAGGGTTAGGGGTTAGGGCTAGAGTTAGGGCTAGGTTTAGGGCAAGGGTTAGGGCTAGGGTTAGGGTTAGGGTTAAGGCTAGAGTTAGGGTTGGGGCTAAAGTTAGGGTTAGGGTTGGGGCTAAAGTTAGGGTTAGGGTTTGGATTACATTTACGGTTGGGAATAAGGTTGGGATTAGGGTTAGGGGTGTGTCAGGGTTAGGGGTGTGGTTAGGGTTACGGTTGGGATTAGGGTTAGGCATGTGTTTGGATTAGGGTTTCAGTTATAATTGGGGGGTTTCCACTGTTTAGGCACATCAGGGGCTCTCCAAACATGACATGGCGTCCGATCTCAATTTCAGCCAATTCTGTGTTGAAAAAGTAAAACAGTGCTCCTTCCCTTCTGAGCTCTCCCGTGCGCCCAAACAGGGGTTTACCCCAACATATGGAGTATCAGCGTACTCAGGACACATTGTACAACAACTTTTGGGGTCCAATTTCTCCTGTTACCCTTGGGAAAATACAAAACTTGGGGCTAAAAAAAAATTTTTGTGGAAAAAAAAGGATTTTTTATTTTCACGGTTCTGCATTATAAACTGTAGTGAAACACTTGGGGGTTCAAACTTCTGTGAAGCACCTGGGGGTTTAAAGTGCTCACAACACATCTAGATAAGTTCCTTGGGGAGTCTCGTTTCCAATATGGGGTCACTTGTGGGGGGTTTCTACTGTTTAGGTACATTAGGGGCTCTGCAAATGCAATGTAACGCCTGCAGACCAATCCATCTAAGTCTGCATTCCAAATTACGCTCCTTCCCTTCCAAGCTCTGCCATGCGCTCAAACGGTGGTTTCCCCCCACATATGGGGTATCAGCGTACTCAGAACAAATTGGACAGCAACTTTTGGGGTCCAATTTCAACTGTTACCCTTGGAAAAATACAAAACTGGGGGCTAATTAATAATTTTTGTGGAAAAAAAGGATTTTTTATTTTCACGGCTCTGTGCTATAAACTGTAGTGAAACACTTGGGGGTTCAAAGCTCTCACAACACATCTAGATGAGTTCTTTAGGGGATCTACTTTTCAAAATGGTGTCACTTGTGGGGGGTTTCAATGTTTAGGCACATCAGTGGCTCTCCAAATGCAACATGGCGTCCCATCTCAATTCCTGTCAATTTTACATTGAAAGTCAAACGGCGCTCCTTCCCTTCGAAGCTCTCCCATGTGCACAAACAGTGGTTTACCCCCACATATGGGGTTTCAGAGTACTCAGGACAAACTGTACAACAACTTTTGGGGTCCAATTTCTTCTCTTACCCTTGGGAAAATAAAAAATTGAGGGCGAAAAGATCATTTTTGTGAAAAAATATGATTTTTTATTTTTACGGCTCTGCATTATAAACTTCTGTGAATCACTTAATGGGTCAAAGTGCTCACCACACATCTAGATAAGTTTCTTAGGGGGTCTACTTTCCAAAATGGTGTCACTTGTGGGGGGTTTCAATGTTTAGGCACATCAGTGGCTCTCCAAACGCAACATGGCGCCCCATCTCAATTCCTATCAATTTTGCATTGAAAAGTCAAACGGCGCTCCTTCCGAGCTCTCCCATGCGCCCAAACAGTTGTTTACCCCCACATATTGGGTATTAGCATACTCAGGACGAATTGGACAACAACTTTTGGGGTCCATTTTCTTCTCTTACCCTTGGGAAAATAAAAAATTGGGGGCGAAAATTCATTTTTGTGAAAAAATATGATTTTTTATTTTTACGGTTCTGCATTATAAACTTCTGTGAATGACTTAATGAGTCAAAGTGCTCACCACACATCTAGCAAAGTTTCTTAGGGGGTCTACTTTCCAAAATGGTGTCACTTGTGGGGGGGTTTCAATGTTTAGGCACATCAGGGGCTCTCCAAACGCAACATGGCGTCCCATCTCAATTGCAGTCAATTTTGCATTGAAAAGTCAAATGGCGCACCTTCGCTTCTGAGCTCTGCGATGCGCCCAAACAGTGGTTTACCCCACATATTGGGTATCGGCGTACTCAGGACAAATTGCACAACAACTTTTGGGGTCCATTTTCTCCTGTTACCCTTGGTAAAGTAAAACAAATTGGAGCTGAACTAAATTTTTTGTGAAAAACAGTTAAATATTCATTTTTATTTAAACATTCCAAAAATTCCTGTGAAACACCTGAAGGGTTAATAAACTTCTTGAATGTGGGTTTGAGCACCATGAGGGGTGCAGTTTTTAGAATGGTGTCACACTTGGTTATTTTCTATCAAATAGACCCCTCAAAATGACTTCAAATGAGATGTGGTCCCTAAAAAAAAATGGTGTTGTAAAAATGAGAAATTGCTGGTCAACTTTTAACCCTTATAACTCCCTAACAAAAAAAAATTTTGGTTTCAAAATTGTGCAGATGTAAAGTAGACATGTGGGAAATGTTACTTATTAAGTATTTTGTGTGACATATCTCTGTGATTTAATTGCATAAAAATTCAAATTTGGAAAATTGCAAAATTTTCAAAATTTTTGCCAAATTTCCATTTTTTTCACAAATAAATGCAGGAAATATCAAATAAATTGTATGACTATCATAAAGAACAATATGTCATGAGAAAACAGTGTCAGAATCACCAAGATCCGTTGAAGCGTTCCAGAGTTATAACCTCATAAAGGGACAGTGGTCAGAATTGTAAAAATTGGCCTGGTCATTAACGTGCAAACCACCCTCGGGGCTTAAGGGGTTAAGGGTTTACATAACCAATGCTCTTGTTTTCCCTTGAGATCAGCCATACCGTAGATTTATACTGTAGATTTCTGTATGCAGATTTCTCCCCTATTCTGAAAACACAGAAATGCTCTACTGAGCCAATCGTTCATTTGTGCGGTGGAGTTTTAAGAGATGAACTGTTGGCTGAATCAGTATTTGACTGACAGCTATCTAAATTACATGGGCATGTTTAGTTTTATTTTTTATTATATATAGTAGCTCAAAACTGATTAAAACACAGAATATGTAATTGGGTATAAACAGGGATTTAAAATCTTAGATTTCTTCATTTATGAAATTTTTGTTGAATTGAATTTTTTTCGTTTGCTAAAAAAGGGAATAACAGCAACTCTGAAGCACAGACAAAAAAGGGTCACTGTGCAAGGACAATATAGGGGCCCTTTACAGTCTAACAGCTCATCATAATCTACCTGCTTTGGAGTTGGAAAATGGCCCCTATGAACTCTGGGGACCCTATGCGGCCACACGTTCCACTAATGAAATGTCCGCCCCTGCTCTGAAGACCACTGGACAAAGTTGCATGGGTATCTTTATCAGGCACTCCAAATGTACACACACAAAAAGAATGTTACCACTGTATATTTGACTGAAACGGTCCCATACTAATTACACATAAATATAATGACTAAAACTGATCTCACTCTTCAACAGATACACTTGGATTATGCTAGAGGCATGTTTATGAATGATCACATTAAATCCTTTTTTTTTCTTCTGCAGACTTATATAGATGTCAAAGGCACACAGTACTACATATTACAGAGGCAAATGAATACTTCATGTATTTAATGCAACTTTTGCCAGTAGCAGTGTAATACAAGTTTGAGGTTTTATAAGTAAGGCTAGTTGAGCAATTAACCACATGAGAGAGTTTTAAGCTAATTGCATTCATGAGGGTGGATTGAGAAACTGGAAGCTGATCAAACAATGTAGTATTACATTCAGTTATTGGAAGAATGGTTGCATAAATTAAAAATTCTGGCAGGCTTAGTGGTAAAATATTTTCTAATTGTTACAAATGTCAGAAAATCATTGAACTGATGGTTTCTGGCTGAAATTCTAAGACATATTATATGCCAAAGCTTTTTTACCAATTGTCACAATTACTCCGATTGTGGGTACAGACTAGAGTGTATGGAAATGTAACCATAAATATTTAAATATATAAATTTAGTAAAGAAAACAACAAAACAAGTGTTGGGATAGAGTCAAGATAAATTCTGCAGTTACACTTTTAACCAAATTCTACTTAGCCCTTAACTTATGTGTATCTACTGAATAATAAAAAGCATTCTGTATTAAAGATATAAATGCTGCTGTAAAATTATTGTGGTAAAATGAAACCTCTGCTGTTAAGTGAGAAGTCCACTAACACTAAAGTCTTAGTAACTATCAAGGGAAGACTCCGGAGGGGTGCTGCAGAATCATACTGTTGCTACCAATTGTCAAGGGATGACACCTGGAAAGTCACGCAGATCCATCAGTTATTATCTTTAGAGCAAACAGCTCTCTGCTGCCCCTTATCATGCAGACAATAACGCAATAGCCTGATGATCAACGAAGGATGCCGTGGGCTGTTTCCACTGATAGGCCGGTTATCGGGAAACTAACAGTGAGCGAATGGTATATACATTTCCAACTCCAAAGCATGGAATATATGTATATACCCGAATTCAGTCACTGCGAGCTCCACAATAACCCCAGATTACTCACTGCCAACAACAGTTGTATTTTATACAGGCTGAATGGAGGTCTCCTTCTGGTTCTGGTAGCATATGGCTTTGCGGTGTGGATAACAGAACAAAAGGAGCAGAACTATTAAATTTTATATTTAATCCAAACTATGCAAGCATTGTTTATAAGAAATATATACAATTTTTTTAAAGGGGACAACACAATACAGCACATGCAGTTACATAAAATAAAAGGCTGAAACAAAGAAAAATTACTAAGCCGGCCACAGGGATAGCTCAGCTAGTGAAGGTGAGCACTTCGATTGGAGACGATCAGTGAACGGGATTCATGCATACACCAGTGTGCATCTCTCTACAGGATCTCAGACTATAATTTGTCATGATATTTTATCAGCACCTGAGTTGCAAACACATACCTCCTTGTGATAATCTCACATGGACTGGGTTGTGGGATGACCTCAGCCTTTCAAGATATTATGAAATTCCCATCTTATGCAATAGCTTCACTTCAGATGATTGTAGAAGTTTGAGATTGAAGCCATATTTTTTATCAGGATTTTATCTTCCTTCAGAGAACAAACATGACATGGTTGTTGTCAGCTGCCTACTAATGATTTGTGGCTTATAGACAGGGGTTACAGTAATGAAAAAAATATGCATAATGTTCCCTGATTTGTCCTGAAGCTGAAAATGTATGTCTCATCACTATTGAATCTATATAAGTCCCAATATTCATAATTCTCTTTTGGAGATCCCAAGTATAGGGGGAACAATAGCTTTCTTGCACTTCTCAATCTATGTGTAAACACATAAACCTCAACCTTTGTTATCTGGCCCTCTGAAAAGACCTTTCCACCCTCAGTTACCTGTCTAATCTATATAACTTTGTCTACGCTCAATAGACATCCTCATTGGTACTGTCAGGATTAGGGTTGAGCGACTTTCATTTTTTTAAGATCGAGTCGGGTTTTGCGAAACCCGACTTTGTCCAGAGTCGAGTCGAGTGCAGTCGGCCGATTATCGCTAAAAGTCGGGGATCGACCGAAACACGAAACCCAATGCAAGTCAATGGGGAAGCATAGTCGACAGTGAGTGGAGGCCAGGAAAACACCTACAGTGCCCATTTTAATGCCAAAAACATCCATTCTTGTTTCTGAAGCTTGTCAATCTTAATTAACTTTATAATAATAGTTGGGCATTGGAAATTGGGGGTCATTTGGCAAAAGTTGTGGGGGGTAGGGCTGGTTCAAGGTTTTAGTGGGCCCAGGAAACGTGGACTACGTCACGGCGGTGGAGCAGTGAGAGGTAAGTATGTCAAGTTTGCAAGTGCTGTGATCCTAAGCAAGCAGGGGGGGCCCACTCGTTGGCATTGGCACTGGCACAGGGCCCCTCAAAGTACAGCGGTGTGTTTGCACGGCGGGGGCGCCTCCCACCAGCAGCGACACTTTTGCGTACTCTGAGGGGCCCTGTGCCAGTGATGTCGCCAACGAGTATGCCCCCCCACCTGATGAAGGAACCTACACTTTCATCTGCACCTTCCTCTTTGTCCCTGTGTAAGGTGGTATAACATACGGGAAGGGGAACCTTACTTTCAGCAGGGTCAGATTCTGGATGTGTAGAGTGCAAGGGGAATGTAGTGGTCTAGGTCAATGTACCAGCAGACTCATCTAGCAGTGGCTAGGCAATGGGCAGGATGAGGAGGAAACACAGATATAGGGCCAAAGAATAAAGTAGGCTAAAGGCAGTTCAAAATTGGTAACAGGACTAAACAGGCGGCATTGCTTTGTTCAGTGGAGTAGCAAACCCAGGAGCAGCAGACACTGTTTTAAGGGCCCAACCACACTAGTAGGCCAAATGCAGTTTAATATCTGCTACTATAGGCCAAAAGCCTAAAGACTGAAGCTCAGCTTTATACAGTGGAGGACAACACCAGGGAGCGGCAGACCCCGTTAGTAGGCCGTAACCACCAAGCTTTTTAAAAAACAGCACTTAATGAGAGCCAGAAGGTTGAAGCTCAGCTTTATTCAGTTGAGGTCAACACCAGGGAGGGGCAGACACCGTTAGTAGGCCGTAACCACCAATTTTTTTAAAAAACATCACTTAATGAGAGCCAGAAGGTTGAAGCTCAGATTTATTCAGTTGAGGACAAACACCAGGGAGGGGCAGACACCGTTAGTAGGCCCTAACCACCAAATTTTTAAAAAAACATCACTTAATGAGAGCCAGAAGGTTGAAGCTCAGCTTTATACAGTTGAGGACAAACACCAGGGATGGGCAGACACCGTTACTTGGCCCTAACCACCAAATTTTTTAAAAACATCACTTAATGAGAGCGAGAAGGTTGAAGCTCAGATTTATTCAGTTGAGGAAAACACCAGGGAGCGGCAGACACCGTTAGTAGGCCGTAACCAAAGTTGAAGGCCAAATGCAGTTTAATATCTGAGACTGATGCTATAGGCCGAAAGCCAGAAGGTTGAAGCTCAGCTTTATACAGTTGAGGACAAACACCAGGGAGGGGCAGACACTGTTAGTAGGCCCTAACCACCAATTTTTTTAAAAAACAGCACTTAATGAGAGCCAGAAGGTTGAAGCTCAGATTTATTCAGTTGAGGACAAACACCAGGGAGGGGCACACACCGTTAGTAGGCCCTAACCACCAATTTTTTTAAAAAACAGCACTTAATGAGAGCCAGAAGGTTGAAGCTCAGATTTATTCAGTTGAGGACAAACACCAGGGAGCGTCAGACACCGTTAGTAGGCCGTAATCAAAGTTGAAGGCCAAATGCAGTTTAATATCTGATACTATAGACCGAAAGCCAGAAGGTTGAAGCTCAGCTTTATACAGTTGAGGACAAACACCAGGGAGCAGCAAACAGAGGTATTAGGCCACAAACACCAATTTTTTTAAAAAAATGCACTTAAGGAGAGCCAGAAGGTTGAAGCTCTGATTTAGACAGTGGAGGACAATTTGAATTAGGGACTGCAGACAGACTTAGTAGGCTGTCCCCTGTGGACCATGCATCCACCACATTAACCCATTGCGCCGTAATGGACATGTAACCTTCCGTGGCCATGCCTACAGGTCCATGCGTCTGTTGTCAGGTGCACCTTTGTACTCACAGATTGCCAGAGTGCATGGACAATGCGGTCTTTTACATGCTGGTGGAGGATTTGGGATGGCTTTTCTCGCAAAAGAAGTGTCGACTGGTTAGCTTGTAGCATGGTACAGCGTAGTCCATCATGGCTTTATTAATATTAAATAAAATATATAAATAGGCTCTATGAACTTTTAAATAGGTTTCAGGGGTACACAGGCAGCATTGGTGTGGTCATCGGAGGAGGATTGCAAGGAGGGACCGCAGACAGGCTAATGAAGGCCCGCAGACAGGCTAATGAAGGCCTAAAATAACAAAAGATAGGCTCATGGCAGTTTTAAATCGGTTACATGGATACACAGGCAGCATTGTGGTCGGTGGAGGAGTATTGCAAGGAGGGACTGCAGACAGGCTAACGAAGGCCTAAAATAACAAAAGATAGGCTCATGGCAGTTTTAAATCGGTTACATGGATACACAGGCAGCATTGTGGTCAGTGGAGGAGTATTGCAAGGAGGGACCGCAGACAGGCTAACGAAGGCCTAAAATAACAAAAGATAGGCTCATGGCAGTTTTAAATCGGTTACATGGATACACAGGCAGCATTGTGGTTAGTGGAGGAGTATTGCAAGGAGGGACCGCAGACAGGCTAACGAAGGCCTAAAATAACAAAAGATAGGCTCATGGCAGTTTTAAATCGGTTACATGGATACACAGGCAGCATTGTGGTCAGTGGAGGAGTATTGCAAGGAGGGAACGCAGACAGGCTAACGAAGGCCTAAAATAACAAAAGATAGGCTCATGGCAGTTTTAAATCGGTTACATGGATACACAGGCAGCATTGTGGTCAGTGGAGGAGTATTGCAAGGAGGGACCACAGACAGGCTAACGAAGGCCCGCAGACAGGCTAATGAAGGCCTAAAATAACAAAAGATAGGCTCATGGCAGTTTTAAATCAGTTACATGGATACACAGGCAGCATTGCGGTCAGCGGAGGAGGATTGCAAGGAGTGTCTGACACAGTTAGTACTCACTCACAAAAAATAAATAGATGTTAATGTCTCGCAAAACAACAAAAAAAAAAGTGTGGCATACTTAGGTACAGGGGTGGGCTCATCTGCTGAGTTTCTGACAAAGTAATTTGGCAGTAAGTATTTACTGGTGTCAATATAGGACACTGACCCAGACTACTTTAACTAGCATCATAGATGTCAACAAATTGGTATTGTCAGTGCCAGGCATTGAATGATGTCAGCGCATAGACTAAACATTGGTGGAGCTGTGCAAGATAATTTTGCACGTGTTAGAGCACAGTTTGAGCTGGGGGGGTGAACTCTCTTGTGGCCGGCGGTACCGTCCCAGGGCCCCTCATTTTACAACGGTGTGTCTGACGTTGGGTGTGCACCACCACCACCAGAGATACTTCATTGTACTATGAGGGACCCAGTGCCAGTGCCGTCGACCAAAAGCGGGCACACCCACCTCTTCAGACAAACAGCACTGTAACGTGTGCTTGCGCCAAGTGGCGAGACCACGGCTCCGTGGGGGGAATTTTCCCATTGAGTAAGGTGTAAACATGTCGTATGCTGGACAAACAGCTACTGCAAATTAAGAGATTGGAACACTCAGTAAGACCAGTCCACAAGCAAGACCTTTTTATAGGAAAGCTAGGTGTCAGCCGGGAAAGGTGGGGCAAAATAATTTGAAATCGAGGAGTGGTTCATTTTAATGAAGGTGAGATCATCCACATTTTGGGTAGCCAGACGAGTCCTTTTTTCGGTTAATATTGAACCAGCAGCAATGAATACTCTTTCTGATAGCACACTAGCTGCTGGGCAAGCAAGCTCCTGCAATGCATATTCTGCCAATTCAGGCCAGGTGTCTAATTTGGATGCCCAGTAATCAAATGGGAATGACGGTTGAGGGAGAACATCGATAAGGGATGAAAAATAGTTAGTAACCATACTGGACAAATGTTGTCTCCTGTCACTTTGAATAGATGCTGCAGTACCTGCCCTGTCTGCGGTCATTGCGAAATCACTCCACAACCTGGTCAGAAAACCCCTCTGTCCAACGCCACTTCTGATCTGTGCACCTCTAACACCTCTGCCCTGTAGCCCCCTGCAGCTCATGTGAGAACCATCACCGGCGCTGTGTGCTGGGAATGCCTGAATCAAATGGTCTACAAGGGTTGCTTGTTTGGTTGCTAATATTTGTTCGAGGTTCTCATGTGGCATAATATTTTGCAATTAGCCTTTATAGCGAGGGTCAAGGATGCAGGCCAACCAGTAATCGTCATCGGTCATCATTTTAATAATGCGTGGGTCCCTTTTGAGGATACGTAAGGCATAATCCGCCATGTGGGCCAAAGCTCCAGTTGTCAAATCTGCGGTTGTGCTGGTTTGAGGGGCAGTTACAGGCAAATCTACGTCACTTGTCTCCCTTAAAAAACCAGAACCCGGCCTTGCAACGCCACTAATTTCTGTTGGCCCAGGAGAAGCTTCCTCATTAAAAAAGTACTCATCCCCATCATCCTCCTCATCCTCCTCATCCTCTTCGCCCCCTACCGCATCCTCTACACGGCCCTGACCAGACAATGGCTGACTGTCATCAAGGCTTTCCTCTTCCTCGGCTGCAGATGCCTGCTCCTTTATGTGCGTCAAACTTTGCATCAGCAGACGCATTAGGGGGATGCTCATGCTTATTATGGCGTTGTCTGCACTAACCAGCCGTGTGCATTCCTCAAAACACTGAAGGACTTGACACAGGTCTTGTAGCTTTGACCACTGCACACCTGACAATTCCATGTCTGCCATCCAACTGCCTGCCCGTGTATCCTCCCACAAATACATAACAGCACGCCTCTGTTCGCACACTCTCTGAAGCATGTGCAGTGTGGAGTTCCACCTTGTTGCAACGTCGATGATTAGGCGATGCTGAGGAAGGTACAAAGAACGCTGATAGTTCTGCATACGGCTGGAGTGTACGGGCGAACGGCGGATATGCGAGCAAAGTCTGTGCACTTTGAGGAGCAGGTTGGGTAACCCCGGATAACTTTTCAGGAAGCACTGCACCACCAGGTTTAAGGTGTGAGCCAGGCAAGGAATGTGTTTCAGTTGGGAAAGGGCTATGGCAGCCATGAAATTCCTTCCATTATCACTCACTACCTTGCCTGCCTCAAGATGTACAGTGCCCAGCCATGACTGAGTTTCTTTCTGCAAGAACTCGGACAGAACTTCCGCGGTGTGTCTGTTGTCGCCCAAACACTTCATTGCCAATACAGCCTGCTGACGCTTGCCACTAGCTGTCCCATAATGGCACACCTGGTGTGCAACAGTGGCAGCTGCGGATGGAGTGGATGTGCGACTGTGGTCTGTGGACGAGCTCTCGCTTCTGCAGGAGGAGGAGGAAGAGGAGGAGGGGGGGCGAACGCCTACAGCCAACTCTTTCCTTGACCGTGGGCTAGGCAGAATTGTCCCAATATTGCTGTCCCCCGTGGACCCTGCATCCACCACATTCACCCAGTGTGCCATGATGGACACGTAACGTCCCTAGCCATGCCTACTGGTCCATGCATCTGTTGTCAGGTGCACCTTTGTAGTCACAGACTGCCTGAGTGCATGGACGATGCGATCTTTAACATGCTGTTGGAGGGCTGGGATGGTTTTTCTAGAAAAGAAGTGTCGACTGGGTAGCTCGTAGCGTGGTACAGCATAGTCCATCAGCGCTTTGAAAGCTTCGCTTTCAACTAAACAGTAGGGCATCATCTCTAATGAGATTAGTCTAGCAATGTGGGCGTTCAAACCCTGTGTACGCGGATGCGAGGATGAGTACTTCCTTTTCCTAACAAGAGTCTCATGTAGGGTGAGCTGGACTGGAGAGCTGGAGATCGTGGAACTAGCGGTGGTGCCGGTGGACATGGGTGACTGAGAGAGGGTTGGAGATGGTATTCTTGCCGGTGCCCTACATGCAGTGTTTCCTACTGCAAACCTGGTGATTCCCTGACTGCTTCGGCCTGGCGACGAAAGCTGCACAGATACTGCAGGTGGTGCGGGAAATGGTTTACAGTGAGGGAAGGGATGTAGTGTTGCTGACTAGCTTCATTGGCAGAGGGTGCTGCAACCTTTAGGGACGTTTGGTAGTTAGTCCAGGCTTGCAAATGCATGGTGGATAAGTGTGTATGCATTCAACTTGTATTTAGACTTTTAAGATTCTGAACTCTGCTTAAGGTAGTTGAACATTTTTGACAGATGACTTTGCGCTGATCATTTGGATGTTGTTTAAAAAAATGCCAGACTGCACTCTTTCTACTATCGGATACCTTTTCAGGCATTGCAGACTGAGCTTCTTTAACCGGATGGCCACGCTGTCCTCCAACTGGTTTTGGTTTTGCCACGCGTTTTTGGCCAGATACGGGCCCGGCAGATGGAACCTGTTGTGATGTTGATGCCTGCTGTGGCTCCTCCTCCTCCGCTTCAGAACTACTGCTGCCTGCACCCTGCTCCCCCAATGGCTGCCAATCGGGGTCAACAACTGGGTCATCTATGACCTCCTCTTCTATGTCGTGTGCAACTTTGTCTGTGTCACCGTGTAAGCCGGTGGTATTGCGTTCGTGACGGGGCACCATAGTCTCCGCTGGGTTTGATTCTGCCTCAGTACACTGCGAGAGCAATGTTCTGGTCTTAGTCAAAGGAACAGCATAGTAATCTGGCTGTGGCTGTGCATCAGTGCACTCCATGTCCGATTCAACTTCGAATGGGCATGGCCTGTTAACTGTTTCACTGTCTAACCCAGGAACGGTATTTGTAAAGAGCTCCATGGAGTAACCTGTTCTGTCGACTGACGCATCCTTCACTGTTGTTCTGGGTGAAGGACACAAGGAAGCGACTTGCTCCTGACCGGGAGCATCCACTGACGATGCACTGCTCTGACATTTGGCACTTTCCGTGGAGGAGGCGAAAGAGCTAGAGGCAGAGTCAGCAATGAAAGCCAATACTTGTTCCTCCTGCTCCGGCTTCAAAAGTGGTTTTCCTACTCCCAGAAAAGAGAGCGTTCGAGGCCTTGTGTAGCCAGACAACGAACCTGGCTCAACAACTCGAGACTTAGGTGCTGTACTGCTTTTACCACGACCACCTGATGCTCCACCACCACTACCATCATTACCAGCTCACAATGACCCCCCACGGCCGCGACCTCTTCCACTAGACTTCATCATTGTTTGCAAAACGTAACCAAAGTAACGGTATTTGTTACTGTAAAACAACTTATAAGGTGAACTCAAACTTCTGTTGGATTTATATATACCTTTATAGGTGCCTGACACTGAAAGGAAAATCAGGCCCAATGTTACACACTAGGTTTTCTGTGCCCCAATAATTTGAGACAGATGGCACACACAGGACCAGCACTCAAGCAGAAATGCCAATCTTAATCTCCCACTATTTTTTTTTTATGGGAGAATTAAAAAAAAAAAAAAAAACAATATTACACACTAGGTTTTCGGTGGCACACAATGAGAGACAGATGCCATACACAGGACTGGCACAGAGGCAGACTTGCCAATCTTTATCTTCCACTAATTATTTTTTTTTAAAAGGGAGAATTTACCCCCCCCCAAAAAAAATGGCCCACTATTACACAGTGGTTTTCAGTGGCACACAATGAGAGACAGATGCCACACACAGGATTGGCACAGCGGCAGACTTGCCAATCTTTATCTCCCACTAATTATTTTTTTTTTTTTACAGGGAGAATTTAGAAAAAAAAAAAAAAAAGGCCCAGCATTACACAGTGGTTTTCGGTGGCACACAATGAGAGACAGATGCCACACGCAGCAATGGCACAGAGGCAGACTTGCCAATCTTTATCTCCCACTAATTATTTTTTTTTTTACAGGGAGAATTTACCCAAAAAAATAAATGGCCAAGTATTACACAGTGGTTTTCAGTGGCACACAATGAGAGACAGATGCCACACACAGGACTGGCACAGAGGCAGACTTGCCAATCTTTATCTCCCACTAATTTTTTTTTTTTTACAGGGAGAATTTACCCCCCAAAAATAAATGGCTAAGTATTACTCAGTGGTTTTCGGTGGCACACAATGAGATACAGATGCCACACACAGCAATGGCACAGAGGCAGACTTGCCAATCTTTATCTCCCACTAATTATTATTTTTTTCTGGGAGAATTAAAACAAAAAAAATATATATATATATTACACACTAGGTTTTCTGTGGCACACAATGAGAGACAGATGTCACACACAGGACTGGCACAGAGGCAGACTTGCCAATCTTTATCTCCCACTAATAATTTTTTTTTTACAGGGAGAATTTACCCCCCAAAAAAATGGCCAAGTATTACACAGTGGTTTTTGGTGGCACACAATGAGAGACAGATGCCACACACAGGACTGGCACAGCGGCAGACTTGCCAATCTTTATCTCCCACTAATAATTTTTTTTTGTACAGGAAGAATTTACCCCCCCAAAAAAATGGCCCACTATTACACAGTGGTTTTCGGTGGCACACAATGAGAGACAGATGCCACACACAGGACTGGCACAGTGGCAGACTTGCCAATCTTTATCTCCCACTAATAATTTTTTTTTTACAGGGAGAATTTAAAAAAAGAAAAAAATATATATTACACACTAGGTTTTCTGTGGCACACAATGAGAGACAGATGCCACACACAGGACTGGCACAGAGGCAGACTTGCCAATCTTTATCTCCCACTAATAATATTTTTTTTACAGGGAGAATTTACCCCCCCCCAAAAAAATGGCCCACTATTACACAGTGGTTTTCGGTGGCACACAATGAGAGACAGATGCCACACACAGGACTGGCACAGAGGCAGACTTGCCAATCTTTATCTCTCTGCAGTAATCTCAGGAAAGTATGGCAGGCAGCTATAAAAAGGACTGCTGCACACAAAAGTGAGGACAAACACACAAGATAGCTGTGCAGAAAGGAAGGAACAGCAGGATTTGTGCTTTGAAAAAAGCAGTTGGTTTGCACAGCGGCGTACACACAAAGCAACGCAGCTATCAGGGAGCCTTCTAGGGCAGCCCAATGAGCTACAGCGCTGAGGAAAAAAAATGTAGCTTCCACTGTCCCTGCAAACAAAAGGTGGTGTTGGACAGTGGAAATTGCTACAGCACAAGCGGTTTGTGGCTTTATGTACCCTGCCTAACGCTCTCCCTGTTTCTGAAGAAGCGGCAGCAACCTCTCCCTACGCTCAGATCAGCAGCAGTAAGATGGCGGTCGGCGGGAACGCCCTTTTATAGCCCCTGTGACGCGGCAGAAAGCAAGCCAATCACTGCATTGCCCTTCTCTAAGATGGTGGGGACTGAGATCTATGTCATCACGCTGCCCACACTCTGCGTCCACCTTCATTGGCTGAGAAATGGCGCTTTTAGCGTCATTGAAACATTTGGCGGGAAAGTCGCGTACCGCATGGCAGACCTCACACAGGGATCGGGTCGGTTTCATGAGACGCCGACTTTGCCAAAAGTCGGCGACTTATGAAAATGAACGATCCGTTTCGCTCAACCCTAGTCAGGATCTCTTACTTCAAAAAGGAGCTGCCTGCACATTAATTAAGATTGTCACTTCACAACTATACCCAATTTCCTACTTCTTTAATGTCCATTGTACCAGTCCATTTCTAAGAGACTCAGATTGTCAGCTCACCTATTTGTTTCCTTACTGGAAATCTGCATGAGAGGGGAGGAGGGAGATGGGTGAAGGCCCCCTTTCGGTGAGAGATTCAGATATTTTAATATAGTCTATGACAGTTACATTTACATTTATAAGTAAATTCTATCAAGCTTTCTACAGCACATAAATTACCACGCACAATATGCAATAGACTTGTTTCTCTGCGGTCTCTGGTGTCTTCTTCATTCTCGCACTGTTTAGCAAATTATTTATTTATAATACATTATCCCACATGAGTTGGTAAGCAACAGATTGCCAAGATCAACAATTATGTATTGTACTTGACAAAGGTCTTTGGACCGAAACGTTGCTGCAGGAGGCAGAATAAAATGTGAGCTGCTTTTTCACTTCCTGGTGTGGCGCTGTCCTTCTCTTCATTTGAATTTGGATCTTTTGTCTGGGATGGACCCCCTGGTGAGGACGTGCGCCCTGATGTCCATAGAGATAATGCTATTTTAGGGTGCGGCCTGACCAAATTGTTTTGCATACCAACAATTATCTATTGTGTAAGTACAAATCCACATATTTTGAATTTCTAGGTCTTTTCAAGAGATACAGCAACTAACTTTTTTAAGGGAATCTATCAGCAAGTTATTAATATGTAATCTGTGAGCACTAGTGTTGAGCGATACCGTCCGATACTTGAAAGTATCGGTATCGGAAAGTATCGGCCGATACCGGCAAAGTATCGGATCTAATCCGATACCGATACCCGATACCAATACAAGTCAATGGGACACCAAGTATCGGACGGTATCCTGTATGGTTCCCAGGGTCTGAAGGAGAGGAAACTCTGCTTCAGGCCCTGGGATCCATATCAATGTGTAAAAGAAAGAATTAAAATAAAAAATATGGATATACTCACCTCCCCGACGCAGCCTGGACTTTACCGCCGTAACCGGGAGCCGTTATACCTAAAAATGCGCGCTTGAAGGGCCTTAGATGACGTCACGGCGCTCTGATTGGTCTGTAGCGGTCGCGTGACCGCTACGCGACCAATCACAAAGCAGTGATGTCACCTAAGGTCTTTCAAGCGCTTGAAATACCTTAGAAGACGTCTGCAGCTTCTGATTGGTCGCGTAGCGGTCACGCGACCGCTACGCGACCAATCAGAAAACAGTGACGTCACCTAAGGTCTTTCAAGCGCTTGAAAGACCTTAGGTGACGTCACTGCTTTGTGATTGGTCGCGTAGCGGTCACGCAACCGCTACGGACCAATCAGAGCGCCGTGACGTCATCTAAGGCCCTTCAAGCGCGCATTTTTAGGTACAACGGCTCCCGGTTACGGAGGTAAAGTCCAGGCTGCGTCGGAGAGGTGAGTATATCCCTATTTTTTATTTTAATTCTATCTTTTACACATTGATATTAATCCCGATACCGATTCCCGATACCACAAAAGTATCGGATCTCGGTATCGGAATTCCGATACCCGCAAGTATCGGCCGATACCCGATACTTGCGGTATCGGAATGCTCAACACTAGTGAGCACCAAGATGTAGGGAGAGAGCCTTTAATGTGTAGAAAGTGTAAGACATCCAAATTAGTAATTATAGTAGGTTTAGCTTATTGAATCTGAGCCTAGAGTGGGAGGCGTACATTTTAGTACCATTTAAGCAAAATAAGTGAGTTGCTTTCTGACAACCAAATATACTGTATCACTTTCTACAAACTTGATAAACGGAACCAAGCTTCCTGAAATGCGTTGTTTTACTGTATGTTTTCAAAAAGGGAACATATTACAATTTCTATTTTGGATATCTTGTCTTGCTAAAAAGTGTGTGTGCCCCAGAGTATGTGCCCATGATCAGGAATTGCATTTTTATGCAGCGTCAAACCCGCAGAGGTCATATGTAACAACATAGTGGATGGGATTTCTAGTGGTATTTTTCAGCCGTTCCTTAAAGGGGACAACCAACCCTATCTTATCAAAATGATTCAATTTCTGCTCCTTTTCTCCTTTTCTTTTATATTTTCCTTCAATTTTGTCAAAGCCTGTTGGTCATGTTCAATTAACATGTCTATAATAATAACCCCTTCCCGACCCATGATGCCACGTAGGCGTCATGAAAGTCGGTGCCAATCCGACCCACGACGCCTATGTGGCGTCATGGAATGATCGAGTCCCTGCAGATCGGGTGAAAGGGTTAACTCCAATTTCACCCGATCTGCAGGGACAGGGGGAGTGGTACTTCGGCCCAGGGGGGGTGGCTTCACCCCCCCGTGGCTATGATCGCTCTGATTGGCTGTTGAAAGTGAAACAGCCAATCAGAGCGATTTGTAATATTTCACTATGAAAACTGGTGAAATGTTACAATCCAGCCATGGCCGATGCTGTAATATCATTGGCCATGGCTGTAAACCCTGATCTGTCCCCCCCCACAGCCACCGGTCGCCTCCCCAGTCCTCCGTCCTGGGCTCCGCTCCCCTCCGTCATCCTCTCCGCTCCCCATCCTCCTGTCTGCTCCCCCCGTGCTCCGATCCCACCCCCTGTGCTCCGATCAACCCCCCTTGCTCCGATCCCCCCCTCATACTTACCGAGCCTCCCGGTGTCCGTCCGTCTTCTCCACGGGCACCGCCATCTTCCAAAATGGCGGGCGCATGCGCAGTGCGCCCGCCGAATCTGCCGGCCGGCAGATTCGTTCCAGCTACATTTTGATCACTGAGATAAAACCTATCACAGTGATCAAAATAAAAAAATAGTAAATGACCCCCCCCCCTTTATCACCCCCATAGGTAGGGACAATGATAAAATAAAGAAAATATATATTTTTTTTCCACTAGGGTTAGAACTAGGGTTAGGGTTAGGGGTAGGGTTAGGGCTAGGGTTAGCATTAGGGTTAGGGGTAGGGTTAGGGTTAGGGGTAGAGTTAGGGGTAGGGGTAGGGTTAGAACTAGGGTTAGAGTTAGAATTAGGCTATGTGCACACGGTGCGGATTTGGCTGCGGATCCGCAGCGGATTGGCCGCTGCGGATTCGTAGCAGTGTTCCATCAGGTTTACAGTACCATGTAAACCTATGGAACACCAAATCCGCTGTGCCCATGGTGTGGAAAATACAGCGCGGAAATGCTGCGTTGTATTTTCCGCAGCATGTCAATTCTTTGTGCGGATTTTGCAGCGTTTTACACCTGTTCCTCAATAGGAATCCGCAGGTGAAATCCGCATAAAAAACACTGGAAATCAGCTGTAAATCCGCAGGTAAAACACAGTGCCTTTTACCTGCGGATTTTTCAAAAATGGTGCGGAAAAATCTCACACGAATCCACAACGTGGGCACATAGCCTTAGGGTTGGAATTAGAGTTAGGGTTGGAATTAGGGCTAGGGTTGGAAATAGGGTTAAGAATAGGCTTGTGGTTAGGGTTATGGTTAGGGTTAGGGGTGTGTTGCGGTTAAAGTTGTGGTTAGGGTTGGGGTTTGGGTTAGGGTTGGGATTAGGGTTATGGTTAGGGGTGTGTTGTGATTAGGGTTGTGATTAGGGTTAAGGCTAGAGTTGGGATTAGGGTTAGGAGTGTGTTGGGGTTAGTGTTGGAGTTAGAATTGAGGGGTTTCTATTGTTTAGGCACATCAGGGGTCTCCAAACGCAACATGGCGCCACCATTGATTCCAGCCAATCTTGCGTTCAAAAAGTCAAATAGTGCTCCCTCCCTTCCGAGCCCCGACGTGCGCCCAAACAGTGGTTTACCCCCACATATGGGGTACCAGCATACTCAGGACAAACTGGGCAACAATTATTGGGGTCCAATTTCTCCTGTTACCCTTGTGAAAATAAAAAATTGCTTGCTAAAACATAATTTTAGAGGAATGAAAAATTATTTTTTATTTTCACAGCTCTGCGTTATAAACTTCTGTGAAGCACTTGGGGGTTTAAAGTGCTCACCACACATCTAGATAAGTTCCTTGGGGGGTCTAGTTTCCAAAATGGGGTTACTTGTGGGGGGTTTCTACTGTTTAGGCACATCAGGGGCTCTGCAAATGCAATGTGACACCCGCAGACCATTCCATCAAAATCTGCATTTCAAAACGTTACTGCTTCCCTTCCGAGCCCCGACGTGTGCCCAAACAGTAGTTTACCCCCACATATGGGGTACCAGTGTACTCAGGACAAACTGGACAACAACTATTGGGGTCCAATTTCTCCTGTTACTCTTGAGAAAATAAAAAATTGCTTGCTAAAACATCATTTTTGAGGAATGAAAAATTATTTTTTATTTTCACGGCTCTGCGTTGTAAACTTCTATGAAGCACTTTTGGGTTCTAAGTGCTCACTACACATCTAGATAAGTTCCTTGGGGGGGTCTAGTTTCCAAAATGGGGTCACTTGTGGGGGGTTTCTACTGTTTAGGCACATCAGGGACTCTGCAAATGGAATGTGATGCCCGCAGACCACTCCATCAAAGTCTGCATTTCAAAACGTCACTACTTCCCTTCCGAGACCCAACTTGTGCTCAAACAGTGGTTTACCCCCACATATGGGGTATCAGTGTACTCAGGACAAACTGGGCAACAACTATTGGGGTCCAATTTCTCCTGTTACCCTTGTGAAAATAAAAAATTGTTGCTAAAACATCATTTTTCAGGAAAGAAACATGATTTTTTATTTTCACGGCTCTGCGTTGTAAACTTCTGTGAAGCACTTGGGAGTTCAAAGTGCTCACCACATATCTAGATAAGTTCCTTGGGGAGTCTAGTTTCCAAAATGGGGTCACTTGTGGGGGTTTCTACTGTTTAGGCACATCAGGGGCTCTGCAAACGTAACATGATGCCCGCAGACCATTTCATCAAAGTATGCGTTCCAAAACATCACTACTTCCCTTCCGAGCCCCGGCATGTGCCCAAACAGTGGTTTACCCCCACATATGGGGTATTAGCATACTCAGGAAAACTGGACAACAAAGTTTGGGGTCAAATTTCTCCTGTTACCCTTGGGAAAATTAAAAAATTCTGGGCTAAAAAAATATTTTTGAGGAGAGAAAACACATTTATTATTTTCACGGCTCTGCTTGATAAACTTCTGTGAAGCACCTGGGGATTTAAAGTGCTCACTAGGGTTGAGCGAAACGGGTCGATCATTTTCAAAAGTCGCCGCCTTTTGGCTAAGTCGGCGTCTCATGAAACCCGATCCGACCCCTGTGCTTGTCGGCCATGCGGTACGCGACTTTCGCGCCAAAGTCGCGTTTCAATGACGCGAAAAGCGCCATTTCTCAGCCAATGAAGGTGAACGCAGAGTGTGGGCAGCGTGATGACATAGATCCTGGTCCCCACCATCTTAGAGAAGGGCATTGCAGTGATTGGCTTGCTGTCTGCGGCGTCACAGGGGCTATAAAGGGGCGTTCCCGCCGACCGCCATCTTACTGCTGCTGATCTGAGCTTAGGGAGAGGTTGCTGCCGCTTCGTCAGAAGCAGGGATAGCGTTAGATAGGGTCCACTAACCACCAAACTGCTTGTGCTGTAGCGATTTCCACTGTCCAACACCACCTTCGGTGTGCAGGAACAGTGGAAGCTATTTTTTTTTTTTTTCCTCAGCGCTGTAGCTCATTGGGCTGCCCTAGAAGGCTCCGTGATAGCTGTATTGCTGTGTGTACGCCACTGTGGAAACCAACTGCTTTTTTCAAAGCACATATCCTCTTGTTCCTTTCTGCACAGCTATCTTTTTTGTTTGTCCACACTTTTTATTTAATTTGTGCATCAGTCCACTCCTATTGCTGCCTGCCATACCTGGCTTAGATTACTGCAGGGAGATAGTAATTGTAGGACAGTCCCTGTTTTTTTTTTTTTTTTTTTTTTTTTTGTGGGAGATTAAGATTGGCATTTCTGCTACAGTGCCATCCCTGTGTGTGCCATCTCTCACTGAGTGGGCCATAGAAAGCCTATTTATTTTTTCCGTGATTTGTGTTCTAAATTCTACCTCAACACAAAAACACTACATCAATCAGTGGTAGAAAAATATTGGCCTCAGTCAGGGCTTGTGTGCCACTGCTGTGTGTGCTATCTCTTATTCAGTGGGCTATAGAAAGCCTATTTATTTATTTATTTTTTTTCTTATTATCTGGTTTCTAAAGTCTCCCTGAAAAAAAAAAAAATAAATAAAAAAACAGTGGGAGAGTAATATTGCCCTTTCAGCTTGTGTGCCAGTCTTGACTCCTGGGTGTGCCACCTCTCTCTCTCATTCAGTGGGCCATAGAAAGCCTTTTTTTTTTTTTAAATATTATTGGGTTTCTAAAGTCTCCCTTAAAAAACAAAAAATACATAAAAAAACTGTGGGAGAGTAATATTGCCCTTTCAGCTTGTGTGCCAGTCTTGACTCCTGGGTGTGCCACCTCTCTCTCTCATTCAGTGGGCCATAGAAAGGCTATTTAATTTTTTGGTTTTTTTAATATTATTTGGTTTCTAAAGTCTCCCTGAAAAAAAAAAAAACATAAAAAAAACAGTGGGAGAGTAATATTGCCCTTTCAGCTTGTGTGCCAGTCTTGACTCCTGGGTGTGCCACCTCTCTCTCTCATTCAGTGGGCCATAGAAAGGCTATTTATTTTTTTGGTTTTTTTAATATTATTTGGTTTCTAAAGTCTCCCTGAAAAAAAAAAAAACATAAAAAAACAGTGGGAGAGTAATATTGCCCTTTCAGCTTGTGTGCCAGTCTTGACTCCTGGGTGTGCCACCTCTCTCTCTCATTCAGTGGGCCATAAAAAGGCTATTTATTTTTTTGGTTTTTTTAATATTATTTGGTTTCTAAAGTCTCCCTGAAAATAATAAAAAAAAAACTTAAAAAAACAGTGGGAGAGTAATATTGCCCTTTCAGCTTGTGCGCCAGTCTTGACTCCTGGGTGTGCCACCTCTCTCTCTCTAATTGTGGGCCATAGAAAGCCTTTTTTTTTTTTTTTTTTTTTTTAATATTATTTGGTTTCTAAAGTCTCCCTTAAAAAACAAAAAATACATAAAAAAACAGTGGGAGAGTAATATTGCCCTTTCAGCTTGTGTGCCAGTCTTGACTCCTGGGTGTGCCACCTCTCTCTCTCATTCAGTGGGCCATAGAAAGGCTTTTTATTTTTTTGGTTTTTTTAATATTATTTGGTTTCTAAAGTCTCCCTGAAAATAAAAAAAAAAAAACTTAAAAAAACAGTGGGAGAGTAATATTGCCCTTTCAGCTTGTGCGCCAGTCTTGACTCCTGGGTGTGCCACCTCTCTCTCTCTAATTGTGGGCCATAGAAAGCCTTTTTTTTTTTTTTTTTTTTTAATATTATTTGGTTTCTAAAGTCTCCCTTAAAAAACAAAAAAATACATAAAAAAACAGTGGGAGAGTAATATTGCCCTTTCAGCTTGTGTGCCAGTCTTGAATCCTGGGTGTGCCACCTCTCTCTCTCATTCAGTGGGCCATAGAAAGGCTATTTATTTTTTTGGTTTTTGTAATATTATTTGGTTTCTAAAGTCTCCCTGAAAATAATAATAAAAAAACTTAAAAAAACAGTGGGAGAGTAATATTGCCCTTTCAGCTTGTGCGCCAGTCTTGACTCCTGGGTGTGCCACCTCTCTCTCTCTAATTGTGGGCCATAGAAAGCCTTTTTTTTTTTGTTTTTTTTTTAATATTATTTGGTTTCTAAAGTCTCCCTTAAAAAACAAAAAATACATAAAAAAAACAGTGGGAGAGTAATATTGCCCTTTCAGCTTGTGTGCCAGTCTTGACTCCTGGGTGTGCCACCTCTCTCTCTCATTCAGTGGGCCATAGAAAGGCTTTTTATTTTTTTGGTTTTTTTAATATTATTTGGTTTCTAAAGTCTCCCTGAAAATAAAAAAAAAAAAACTTAAAAAAACAGTGGGAGAGTAATATTGCCCTTTCAGCTTGTGTGCCAGTCTTGACTCCTGGGTGTGCCACCTCTCTCTCTCATTCAGTGGGCCATAGAAAGGCTATTTATTTTTTTGGTTTTTTTAATATTATTTGGTTTCTAAAGTCTCCCTTAAAAAACAAAAAATACATAAAAAAACAGTGGGAGAGTAATATTGCCCTTTCAGCTTGTGTGCCAGTCTTGACTCCTGGGTGTGCCACCTCTCTCTCTCCTTCAGTGGGCCATAGAAAGGCTTTTTATTTTTTTTGTTTTTTTAATATTATTTGGTTTCTAAAGTCTCCCTGAAAATAATAAAAAAAAAACTTAAAAAAACAGTGGGAGAGTAATATTGCCCTTTCAGCTTGTGCGCCAGTCTTGACTCCTGGGTGTGCCACCTCTCTCTCTCTAATTGTGGGCCATAGAAAGCCTTTTTTTTTTTGTTTTTTTTTTAATATTATTTGGTTTCTAAAGTCACCCTTAAAAAACAAAAAATACATAAAAAAACAGTGGGAGAGTAATATTGCCCTTTCAGCTTGTGTGCCAGTCTTGACTCCTGGGTGTGCCACCTCTCTCTCTCATTCAGTGGGCCATAGAAAGGCTTTTTATTTTTTTGGGTTTTTTAATATTATTTGGTTTCTAAAGTCTCCCTGAAAATAAAAAAAAAAAAAACTTAAAAAAACAGTGGGAGAGTAATATTGCCCTTTCAGCTTGTGCGCCAGTCTTGACTCCTGGGTGTGCCACCTCTCTCTCTCTAATTGTGGGCCATAGAAAGCCTTTTTTTTTTGTTTTTTTTTAAATATTATTTGGTTTCTAAAGTCTCCCTTAAAAAACAAAAAATACATAAAAAAACAGTGGGAGAGTAATATTGCCCTTTCAGCTTGTGTGCCAGTCTTGACTCCTGGGTGTGCCACCTCTCTCTCTCATTCAGTGGGCCATAGAAAGGCTATTTATTTTTTTGGTTTTTTTAATATTATTTGGTTTCTAAAGTCTCCCTGAAAATAAAAAAAAAAAAACATAAAAAAACAGTGGGAGAGTAATATTGCCCTTTCAGCTTGTGTGCCAGTCTTGACTCCTGGGTGTGCCACCTCTCTCTCTCTAATTGTGGGCCATAGAAAGCCTTTTTTTTTTGTTTGTTTTTTTAATATTATTTGGTTTCTAAAGACTCCCTTAAAAAACAAAAAATACATAAAAAAAAGTGGGAGAGTAATATTGCCCTTTCAGCTTGTGTGCCAGTCTTGACTCCTGGGTGTGCCACCTCTCTCTCTCATTCAGTGGGCCATAGAAAGGCTTTTTATTTTTTTGGTTTTTTTAATATTATTTGGTTTCTAAAGTCTCCCTGAGAAAAAAAAATAAATAAATTAGGTGGGAGATTAATATTGACATTAGTGCTTGAGTGACAGTCCTGCGTGTGTGTCATCTCTGTGATTTTGTGCCACAGAAAACAGAGTGTGTAACATTGTGCCTGATTTTCCTTGTGGTCTCACCAACCTGTTAAGGGATATTGAAATCATACTGAAGTTATAGCTCACCGTGTAAGTTGTTTGACAGCAACAAATAAAGTTACTTTGGTTAAGATTTTAAAACAATGAGGAAGTCTGGTGCAAGAGGTCGTCGTGGGCGTTCATTGTCAGCTGGTAATGATGGTAGTGGTAGTGGAGCATCAGGTGGTCGTGGGGATAAAAATATTCCACCTAAGTCTGGAGCTGTGGAGCCAGTTTCGTCGTCAGGCTACACAAGGCCTCGAACGCTCTCTTTTCTGGGAGTAGGAAAACCGCTTTTAAAGGCGGAGCAGCAACAGCAAGTTTTGGCTTACATTGCAGACTCAGCCTCTAGCTCTTTTGCCTCCTCTTCCGAAACTGGTAAATGTAAAAGCAGCGCGTCGCTTGTGGATGTTCACGGTCAGGGACAAGTCGCTTCCTTGTCCTCCTCAGCAAAAACTACAACAAGAGAGAAGGATGCAGCAGGCGACACAACGGGTCACTCCATGGAGCTCTTTACACATACCGTCCCTGGCTTAGAAAGTGAAATATTTAACAGGCCATGCCCATTACAAGTAGATTCTGACATGGAGTGCACTGATGCACAGCCACAGCCAGAGTACTATGCTGCTCCTTTGACTCAGACCACTACATTGCCCTCTCAGGGTACAGATCCACAATCAGACCCTGATGAGACTATGTTGCCCCGCCACGAACGCTATACCACCGACCGACACAGTGACACAGACGAAGTTGCACACGAGCTCGAAGAGGAGGTAATAGATGACCCAGTTATTGACCCCGATTGGCAGCCATTGGGGGAACAGGGTGCAGGCGGCAGTAGTTCAGAAGCGGAGGTGGAGGAGGGGCCGCAGCAGGCATCAATATCGCAACAGGTTCCATCTGCCGGGCCCGTATCTGGCCCAAAACGCGTGTCAAAGCCAAAACCTGTTGGAGGACAGCGTGGCCATCCGGTTAAAGCTCAGTCTGCAATCCCTGAAAAGGGATCCGAGTCTAGGAAGAGTGCAGTCTGGCATTTTTTTAAACAACATCCAACTGATCAGCGCAAAGTCATCTGTCAAAAATGTTCAACTAGCTTAAGCAGAGGTCAGAATCTGAAAAGTCTAAATACTAGTTGCATGCATAGACACTTAACCACCATGCATTTTCAAGCCTGGACTAACTACCAAACGTCCCTTAAGGTTGTAGCACCCTCGGCCAATGAAGCTAGTCAGCAACGCAACATCCCTTCCGTCACTGTAAGGCCACCATTTTCCACACCACCGGCAGTATCTGTGCAGGTTTCTTTGCCAGCCAAAAGCAGTCAGGGTCAGGGAACCACCAGTTTTGTAGGAGGAAATATTGCATCTAGGGCACCGGCGGAAACAATACCGTCTCCAACCGTCTCTCAGTCTGCCATGTACACCGGCACACCCGAAAGTTCCACAATCTCCAGCTCTCCAGTCCAGCTCACCCTACATGAGACTCTGGTTAGAAAAAGGAAGTACTTATCCTCGCATCCGCGTACACAGGGTTTTAACGCCCACATAGCTAGACTAATCTCGTTAGAGATGATGCCCTACCGGTTAGTTGAAAGCGAAGCTTTCAAAGCCCTGATGGAGTACGCTGAACCACGATACGAGCTACCCAGTCGACACTTTTTTTCCAGAAAAGCCATCCCAGCCCTGCACCAGCATGTTAAACAGCGCATCGTCCATGCACTCAGGCAATCTGTGAGTACAAAGGTGCACCTGACTACAGATGCATGGACCAGTAGGCATGGCCAGGGACGTTATGTGTCCATCACGGCACACTGGGTGAATGTGGTGGATGCAGGGTCCACAGGCGACATCAATTTAGGGACAGTTGTGCCTAGCCCACGGTCTAGGAAACAGTTGGCTGTAGGCGTTCGCACCCCCTCCTCCTCCTCCTCCTCGTCCTCCTGCAGAAGCTACAGCTCTTCCACAGAACGCAGTCTGCCAACCACTCCATCGGCAGATGACACTGTTGCACACCAGTTGTCCCATTATGGGCCAGCTACTGCCAAGCGTCAGCAGGCTGTATTGGCTATGAAGTGTTTGGGCGACAACAGACACACCACGGAAGTTCTGTCCGAGTTCTTGCAACAAGAAACGCAGTCGTGGCTGGGCACAGTAGATCTTGAGGCAGGCAAGGTAGTGAGTGATAACGGAAGGAATTTCATGGCTGCCATCTCCCTTTCCCAACTGAAACACATTCCTTGCCTGGCTCACACCTTAAACCTGGTGGTGCAGTGCTTATTGAAAACTTATCCTGGGTTCTCCGACCTGCTCCTCAAAGTGCGTGCACTTTGCTCACATATCCGACGTTCGCCTGTACACGCCAGCCGTATGCAGACCTATCAGCGGTCTTTGAACCTTCCCCAGCATCGCCTAATCATAGACGTTGCAACAAGGTGGAACTCAACACTGCACATGCTTCAGAGACTGTGCGAACAGAGGCGTGCTGTTATTTATTTGTGGGAGGATACACGGGCAGGCAGTAGGATGGCAGACATGGAGTTGTCAGGTGTGCAGTGGTCTAAGATACAAGACATGTGTCAAGTCCTTCAGTGTTTTGAGGAATGCACACGGCTGGTTAGTGCAGACAACGCCGTAATAAGCATGAGCATCCCCCTAATGCGTCTGCTGATGCAAAGTTTGACGCACATAAAAGAGCAGGCGTCTGCACCAGAGGAAGAGGAAAGCCTTGATGACAGTCAGCCATTGTCTGGTCAGGGCAGTGTACAGGACGAGGTAGCGGGCGAAGAGGAGGTGGAGGACGAGGAGGATGATGGGGATGAGTATATTTTTAATGCCGAACCTTACCCGGGGGCACAGGAAATTGGTTGCGTGTCACGGCCGGGTTCTGGTTTTTTGAGGGACACAAGTGACGTAGATTTGCCTGCAACTGCCCCTCAACCAATCACAACCGGAGATTTGACAACTGGAACTTTGGCCCACATGACGGATTATGCCTTACGTATCCTAAAAAGGGACACACGCATTACGAAAATGATGAACGATGACGATTACTGGTTGGCCTGCCTCCTTGATCCACGCTATAAAGGCAAATTGCAAAATATTATGCCACATGAGAACTTGGAACTAATATTAGCAACCAAACAATCAACTCTTGTTGACCGTTTGCTTCAGGCATTCCCAGCACACAGCGCACGTGATCGTTCTCACACGAGCTCCAGGGGGCAGCAGACTAGGAGTGTTAGGGGTGCACACATCAGAAGTGGCGTTGGACAGAGGGGTTTTCTGACCAGGTTGTGGAGTGATTTTGCTATGACCGCAGACAGGACAGGTACTGCTGCATCAATTAAAAGTGACAGGAGACAACATTTGTCCAGTATGGTTACTAACTATTTTTCATCCCTTATCGATGTTCTCCCTCAACCGTCATTCCCATTTGATTACTGGGCCTCCAAATTAGACACCTGGCCAGAATTGGCAGAATATGCATTGCAGGAGCTTGCTTGCCCGGCAGCAAGTGTCCTATCAGAAAGAGTATTCAGTGCTGCGGGTTCAATATTAACCGAAAAAAGGACTCGTCTGGCTACCCAAAATGTTGACGATCTAACATTCATTAAAATGAACCACAACTGGATTTCGAAATCTTTTGCCCCACCTTGCCCGGCCGACACCTAGCTTTCCTATGAAAAGCTCTTGCCTGTGAATTACTTTTCTAATGTCTAATTTGCTGCAGCTGATTGTACAGCATACGACATGTTTACACCTCCCTAAATGGCAAAACTCCCCACACGGGGCCGTGGTATCGCGACTTGGCGCAAGCACCCGTGAGACTGCTGTTTGTCTGAAGAGGTGGGTGTGCTCGCTTTTGGTTGACGGCATTGCTACTGGGTCCCTCATAGTACAATGTAGTGTCTCTGGCGGTGGTGGTGCGCACCCAACGTCAGACACACCGTTGTAACATGAGGGGCCCTGGGGCGGTCCCGCCGGCCTCAAGAGAGTTCCCCCCTACCCCAGCTCAAAATGTGCTCTACCACGTGCAAAATTATGTCGCACAGCTCCACCAATCTTTAGTCTATTCGCTGACATCATTCAATGTCTGGCACTGACAATAGAAATTTGTAGACATCTATGATGCAACTTAAAGTAATCTGTGTCTGTGTCCTATATTGGCACCATTAAATAGTTACTGCCAAATTACAATGTCAGAAACTCAGTAGATGAGCCCACCCCTGTACCTAAGTATGCCACCTTTTTTTTTGTTTTGGTTGTTTTGCGAGACATTAACATCTATTTATATTTTGGGAGTACTGGGACAGACACTCCTTGCGCTACCCCTCCACTCACCACCAAGCTGCCTGTGTATCCATGTAACCGCTGTAAAGCTGCCATGAGCCTATTGTTTGTTATTTTAGGCCTTTGATAGCCTGTCTGCGGTCCCTACTTTAAATACTCCTCCACTCACCACCAAGCTGCCTGTGTATCCATGTAACCGCTGTAAAACTGCCATGAGCCTATTGTTTGTTATTTTAGGCCTTTTATAGCCTGTCTGCGGTCCCTACTTTAAATACTCCTCCACTCATCACCAGCTGCCTGCCCGTGTATCCATGTAACCGCTGTAAAACTGCCATGAGCCTATTGTTTGTTATTTTAGGCCTTTGATAGCCTGTCTGCGGTCCCTACTTTAAATACTCCTCCACTCACCACCAAGCTGCCTGTGTATCCATGTAACCACTGTAAAACTGCCATGAGCCTATTGTTTGTTATTTTAGGCCTTTGATAGCCTGTCTGCGGTCCCTACTTTAAATACTCCTCCACTCATCACCAGCTGCCTGCCCGTGTATCCATGTAACCGCTGTAAAACTGCCATGAGCCTATTGTTTGTTATTTTAGGCCTTTGATAGCCTGTCTGCGGTCCCTACTTTAAATACTCCTCCACTCACCACCAAGCTGCCTGCCCGTGTATCCATGTAACCGCTGTAAAACTGCCATGAGCCTATTGTTTGTTATTTTAGGCCTTTGATAGCCTGTCTGCGGTCCCTACTTTAAATACTCCTCCACTCACCACCAAGCTGCCTGCCCGTGTATCCATGTAACCGCTGTAAAACTGCCATGAGCCTATTGTTTGTTATTTTAGGCCTTTGATAGCCTGTCTGCGGTCCCTACTTTAAATACTCCTCCACTCACCACCAAGCTGCCTGTGTATCCATGTAACCGCTGTAAAACTGCCATGAGCCTATTGTTTGTTATTTTAGGCCTTTGATAGCCTGTCTGCGGTCCCTACTTTAAATACTCCTCCACTCATCACCAGCTGCCTGCCCGTGTATCCATGTAACCGCTGTAAAACTGCCATGAGCCTATTGTTTGTTATTTTAGGCCTTTGATAGCCTGTCTGCGGTCCCTACTTTAAATACTCCTCCACTCACCACCAAGCTGCCTGCCCGTGTATCCATGTAACCGCTGTAAAACTGCCATGAGCCTATTGTTTGTTATTTTAGGCCTTTGATAGCCTGTCTGCGGTCCCTACTTTAAATACTCCTCCACTCACCACCAAGCTGCCTGCCCGTGTATCCATGTAACCGCTGTAAAACTGCCATGAGCCTATTGTTTGTTATTTTAGGCCTTTGATAGCCTGTCTGCGGTCCCTACTTTAAATACTCCTCTACTCACCACCAAGCTGCCTGCCCGTGTATCCATGTAACCGCTGTAAAACTGCCATGAGCCTATTGTTTGTTATTTTAGGCCTTCGAAGCCTGTCTGCGGTCCCTCCTTCCACTAGGCCTCCACTGACCAGACCACTGCTGCCCGTGTACCCCTGGAACCAATTTTAAAGTGCCTACAGCCAGCCAATTTTATTGTGTTAGGCCTTCGAAGCCTGTCTGCGGTCCCTCCTTCCAATAGGCCTACACTGACAAAGGTACACCTGACAACAGACACATGGACCTGTAGGCATGGCCACGGAAGGTTACGTGTCCTTTGTGGCTCAATGGGTTAATGTATTGGATGCATGGTCCACACAGGGGACAGCCTGCTAAGTCTGTATGCAGTCCCTAATTCAAGTTGTCCTCAACTGAATAAAGCTGAGCTTCTACCTTCTGGCTCTCATTAAGTGTTTTTTAAAAAAACAAAATGGTGGTTAGGGCCTACTAACGGCTTCTGCCCCTCCCTGGTGTTGCCCTCAACTGAATAAAGCTGAGCTTCTACCTTCTGGCTCTCATTAAGTGTTTTTTAAAAAACAAAATGGTGGTTAGGGCCTACTAACGGTGTCTGCCCCTCCCTGGTGTTGCCCTCAACTGAATAAAGCTGAGCTTCTACCTTCCGGCTCTGATTAACTGCTGTTTTTAAACACATTGCTAGTTCCGGCCTACTAACGGTGTCTGCCCCTCCCTGGTGTTGCCCTCAACTGAATAAAGCTGAGCTTCTACCTTCCGGCTCTGATTAACTGCTGTTTTTAAACACATTGCTGGTTCCGGCCTACTAACGGTGTCTGCCCTTGCCTGGTGTTGCCCTCAACTGAATAAAGCTGAGCTTCAACCTTCTGGCTCTCATTAAGTGTTTTTTAAAAAACAAAATGGTGGTTAGGGCCTACTAACGGCTTCTGCCCCTCCCTGGTGTTGCCCTCAACTGAATAAAGCTGAGCTTCTACCTTCCGGCTCTGATTAACTGCTGTTTTTAAACACATTGCTGGTTCCGGCCTACTAACGGTGTCTGCCCCTCCCTGGTGTTGCCCTCAACTGAATAAAGCTGAGCTACCTTCCGGCTCTGATTAACTGCTGTTTTTAAACACATTGCTGGTTCCGGCCTACTAACGGTGTCTGCCCCTGCCTGGTGTTGCCCTCAACTGAATAAAGCTGAGCTTCAACCTTCTGGCTCTCATTAAGTGTTTTTTAAAAAACAAAATGGTGGTTAGGGCCTACTAACGGCTTCTGCCCCTCCCTGGTGTTGCCCTCAACTGAATAAAGCTGAGCTTCTACCTTCCGGCTCTGATTAACTGCTGTTTTTAAACACATTGCTGGTTCCGGCCTACTAACGGTGTCTGCCCCTCCCTGGTGTTGCCCTCAACTGAATAAAGCTGAGCTTCTACCTTCCGGCTCTGATTAACTGCTGTTTTTAAACACATTGCTGGTTCCGGCCTACTAACGGTGTCTGCCCCTGCCTGGTGTTGCCCTCAACTGAATAAAGCTGAGCTTCAACCTTCTGGCTCTCATTAAGTGTTTTTTAAAAAACAAAATGGTGGTTCCGGCCTACTAACGGTGTCTGCCCCTGCCTGGTGTTGCCCTCAACTGAATAAAGCTGAGCTTCAACCTTCTGGCTCTCATTAAGTGTTTTTTAAAAAACAAAATGGTGTTTAGGGCCTACTAACGGTGTCTGCCCCTCCCTGGTGTTGCCCTCAACTGAATAAAGCTGAGCTTCAACCTTCTGGCTCTCATTAAGTGTTTTTTAAAAAACAAAATGGTGGTTAGGGCCTACTAACGGTGTCTGCCCCTCCCTGGTGTTGTCCTCAACTGAACAAAGCTGAGCTTCCACATTCTGGCTTTCGGCCTATACTATCAGATATTAAACTGCATTTGGCCTACTAGTGTGGTTAGGCCCTTGAAACAGTGTCTGCTGCTCTTGGGTTTGCTACTCCACTGAACAAAGCAATGCCGCCTGTTTAGTCCTGTTACCAATTTTGATCTGCATTTAGCCTACTTTATTCTTTGGCCCTATATCTGTTTCCTCATCATCCTGCCCATTGCCCAGCCACTGCTAGATGAGTCTGCTGGTACATTGACCTAGACCACTACATTCCCCTTGTACTCTACACAGCCAGAATCTGACCCTGCTGAAAGTAAGGTTCCCCTTCCCGCATATTATACCACCTTACACAGGGACAAAGAGGAAGGTGCAGATGAAAGTGCAGGTTCCTTCATCAGGTGGGGGGGCATACTCGTTGGCGACGTCACTGGCACAGGGCCACTCAGAGTACGCAAAAGTGTCGCTGCTGGTGGGAGGCACCCCCGCCATGCAAACACACCGCCGTACTTTGAGGGGCCCTGTGCCAGTGCCAATGCGAACGAGTGGGCCCCCCCTGCTTGCTCAGGATCACAGCACTTGCAACGTTGAAATACTTACCTCTCCCTGCTCCACCGCCATGACGTAGTCCATGTTTCCTGGGCCCACTAAAACCTTGAACCAGCCCTACCTCCACAACTTTTGCCAAATGACCCCCAATTTCCAGTGCCCAACTATTATTATAAAGTTAATTAAGATTGACAAGCTTCAGAAAACAAGAATGGATGTTTTTGGCAGTAAAATGTGCACTGTAGGTGTTTTCCTGGCCTCCACTCACTGCCGGCTATGCTTCCCCATTGACTTGCATTGGGTTTCGTGTTTCGGTCGATCCCCGACTTTTAGCGATAATTGGCCGACTTCACTCGACTCGACTCTGGACTAAATCGGGTTTCACAAAACCAGACTCGATCTTAAAAAAATGAAAGTCGCTCAACCCTAGTGCTCACTATGCATCTAGATAAGTTCCTTTGGGGGTCTAGTTTCCAAAATGGGGTCACTTGTGGGGAGTTTCTACTGTTTAGGCACATCAGGGGCTCTGCAAACGCAACGTGACGCCCGCAGAGCGTTCCATCAAAGTCTGCATTTCAAAACGTCACTATGTCCCTTCGGAACCCCGTCGTGTGCCCAATCAGTGGTTTACCCCCACATATGGGGTATCATCGTACTCAGGAGAAACTGGACAACAACGTTTGGGGTCCAATTTCTCCAGTTACCCTTGGGAAAATAAAAAGTTGTGGGCTAAAAAATCATTTTTGAGAAAAGAAAAACTATTTTTTATTTTCATGGCTCTGCGTTATAAACTTCTGTGAAGCACTTGGGGGTTCAAAGTGCTCACCACACATCTTGATTAGTTCCTTTGGAGGTCTAGTTTCCAAAATGGGGTCACTTGTGGGGGAGCTTCAATGTTTAGGCACACAGGGGCTTTCCAAACGCGACATGGTGTCCTCTAACGATGGAGATAATTTTTCATTCAAAAAGTCAAATGGCACTCCTTCCCTTCCGAGCCTTACCATGTTCCCAAACAGTGGTTTGCCTCCACATGTGAGGTATCTGTGTACTCAGGAGAAATTGCCCAACAAATTTTAGGATCCATTTTATCCTGTTGCCCATGTGAAAATGAAAAAATTGAGGCTAAAATAATTTGTTAAAAAATAGTACTTTTTTCATTTTTATGGATCAGTTTGTAAAGCACCTGGGGGTTTAAAGTGCTCACTATGCTTCTAGATAAGTTCCTTGGGGGGGTCTAGTTTCCAAATTGGGGTCACTTGTGGGGGAGCTCCAATGTTTTGGCTCACGGGGGCTCTCCAAACGCGACATGGTGTCCGCTAAAGATTGGAGCCAATTTTTCATTCAAAAAGTCAAATGGCGCTCCTTTCCTTCCGAGACCTGCAGTGCACCCAAACAGTGGTTTACCCCCACATATGAGGTATCATCGTACTCAGGACAAATTGGACAACAACATTCATGGTCCAGTTTCTCCTTTTACCCTTGGAAAAAAAAATTGTTGCTAAAAGATCATTTTTGTGACTAAAAAGTTAAATTTTCAATTTTTCCTTCCATGTTGCTTCGGCTGCTGTGAAACACCTGAGGGGTTAATAAACTTCTTGAATGTGGTTTTGAGCACCTTGAGGGGTGCAGTTTTTAGAATGGTGTCACTTTTGGGTATTTTCAGCCATATGGAACCCTCAAACTGACTTCAAATGTGAGGTGGTCCCTAAGAAAAATGGTTTTGTAAATTTTGTTGTAAAAATGAGATTGCTAGTCAAATTTTAACCCTTATAACTTCCTAGCAAAAAAAAATGTTGTTTCCAAAATTGTGTTGATGTAAAGTAGACATGTGGGAAATGTTATTTATTAACTATTTTGTGTCACATAACTCTCTGGTTTAACAGAATAAAAATTCAAAATGTGAAAATTGCGAAATTATCAAAATTTTTGCCAAATTTCCATTTTTTTCACAAATAAACGCAGAAATTATCAACCTGAATTTACCACTAACATGAAGCCCAATATGTCACGAAAAAACAATCTCAGAACCGCTAGGATCCGTTGAAGCGTTCCTGAGTTATCACCTCATAAAGGGACACTGGTCAGAATTGCAAAAAACGGCCAGGTCATTAAGGTCAAAATAGGCTGGGTCATGAAGGGGATAAAAGAGCATTTATGTAAACCCTTTTCCCAGGTATTCCTGAAACCAGCATCCACCTCCAAAGCGGGAAAAATTTGGACCATCAAGCCCCTAGGTATTAAAGTTAATTTCTTATAATAGTCTTCCAAACTCCTCACATTCCACCATGTTTTAGTCAACATCTTATGTAAGTTAGTAATTTCTATAGTCAACTTTTGAAACTCATCATTATCTATGTTACCACCAACACCCTCATCATTAGGGCCAAAGTTGCCTTTAGATCCATATTAACTACTGATGTGCCTCCAGCAAGAAAAAAACTGACCATGAAAAGTCAGAACAACAAACGACTCAAAAGTAAATAAATATAGGTGGGCACCAACAAAAAACAATATTTTCAATGGGATCTCCTAGGTGCATATCTATTAAATTACATACAAAGAGCAAAAAGAATATATGCACACAACCAAGGGATCACAAAATGTTAACACATTTTATTTATAGAGCTAACAGAAAATGTAAAAACACTTAAAAAGCATCCAAACAAGGATTGTCCAAATTGGTCCAAAAAATACCTGTGTTCAATAATGAATGTCCCTAACAGCTTGATAACAACAATAACACAGTCAATAACAAAAAATGCATACATAAATAAATAAAAATACCATTGACCGGTTTGAAAAATATGTTGTAGGGGGAAAGAAAAATACATTTAAATGGGTTAAGGCAGATTATGAAAATAAAAAAGCCTTCAGATGGACTCATCGTGGGGATAGGAGAAACGTGAATGTACAGGGCTTGGACAATAAAATGGATAATACATCTAATGTTATAGAACCTGTGTCCAGTAATTTTTAATCCTCTGATATGAGTGACCGTGAAAGTGCCACAGAAGGGGTATACGAAAATCCCCAAAGCATAACGAAAAGGGGCAGATGTTACAGGGACTGGTCCCCCTCGTACAAACGAGAAACGAGATGCCACACCAGAAGGCGTTAGTACAGGACAAAAATATTAGTCGTGATTTACAAATTATAAACTTGTCGTCATTAGTGTTGAGCGATACCGTCCGATACTTGAAAGTATCGGTATCGGAAAGTATCGGCCGATACCGGCAAAGTATCGGATCCAATCCGATACCGATACCCGATACCAATACAAGTCAATGGGACTCAAGTATCGGACGGTATTCCTGATGGTTCCCAGGGTCTGAAGGAGAGGAAACTCTCCTTCAGGCCCTGGGATCCATATAAATGTGTAAAAGAAAGAATTAAAATAAAAAATATCGCTATACTCACCTCTCCGACGCAGCCTGGACCTCAGCGAGGGAACCGGCAGCGTTGTTTGTTTAAAATTCGCGCTTTTACTTGGTTACGTGAAGTCCCGGCTTGTGATTGGTCAGGGCGGCCATGTTGCCGGGACGCGGACCAATCACAGCAAGCCGTGACGAAATTACGTCACGGCTTGCTGTGATTGGTCCGCGTCCCGGCAACATGGCCGCCATTAACCAATCACAAGCCGTGACGTCACGGGAGGCTGGACACGTGCGCTTTTTAAAATGGGCGCGTGTCCAGCCTCCCGTGACGTCCCGGCTTGTGATTGGTTGCGCCGCGGTCAACCAATCACAAGCCGGGAGGCTGGACACGCGCGCATTTTAAAATGGGCGCGTGTCCAGCCTCCCGTGACGTCCCGGCTTGTGATTGGTTGCGCCGCGGTCAACCAATCACAAGCCGGGAGGCTGGACACGCGCGCATTTTAAAATTTTAAAATGCGCGCGTGTCCAGCCTCCCGGCTTGTGATTAGTTGATCGCGGCGCAACCAATCACAAGCCGGGACGTCACGGGAGGCTGGACACGCGCCCATTTTAAAATGCGCGCGTGTCCAGCCTCCCGTGACGTCACGGCTTGTGATTGGTTGCGTCTCCCATGTGACTGCGACGCAACCAATCACAAAGCCGGGACGTAATTTTAAAATCCTTAAGGACCTGAAATTACGTCACGGCTTGCTGTGATTGGTTGCGTCGCCCATGTGACTGCGACGCAACCAATCACAACGCCGGAACGTAATTTTAAAATCCTGAAGGACCTGAAATTACGTCACGGCTTGCTGTGATTGGTTGCGTCCCGGTCACATGGGCGGCACGCAACCAATCACAAGCCGGGACTCACGTAAAGGAAAGAAAAGCGCGAATTTTAAACAAAGAACGCTGCCGCTTCCCTCGGTAAGGTGCAGGCTGCGTCGGAGAGGTGAGTATAGCAATATTTTTTATTTTAATTCTCTCTTTTACACATTTTTACATTAATGTTGTTTCGATACCGATACCCGATATCACAAAAATATCGGATCTCGGTATCGGAATTCCGATACAGCAAGTATCGGCCGATACCCGATACTTGCAGTATCGGAATGCTCAACACTAGTCGTCATATATTTTGACTCCCATGGATAAGAGTGTTCTATCCAGGGGATTATCTTTCTCACCTATGAATACTCTTAAGAAATTTAAACTATCAAAAGACCTATATTTGTTCTGCAGACAATTAACTTTCAAGTTGCTGTACCACCAACAATCTCTTAGGTGTCGAGTTCCTGCCGCTGCACAGGGGGAATCTCGAACCATGTCTGCTGTGGTCTCCCATTCTACATCAGCCGCAGTGGATCCTGACCAGCGAAGATGTCGGTCCCAGCTTCTCACTCAGTCTGACATTGTGCAAAGGGTTACTGCTGCCTTTCTAGGCTCTGCTTTTGTGGCCAGCACTGTTCACTGGTGAGCAGGCTTTTCTGGGACTAAGTCCTGCTTTGCGCACACAGGTCACACGCTCAGGCCCTGTAGCAGCTCCCATTGGTTCTCCAGGAAGGTCCTGAAGAGCTGCAACTATAAAACTTTTGCATGGCCGCACGGCCATGCGCTAGTATTAACCTATGTTATGAGCTTTGCTACCTTGTGGTCATGGTTGTATGTGGTCAGGGTTGGCTGAAATAAGCCCCTAGAATACCGGCACCGCCGGTGAGGAGTTTTGTGTGTGTGAATTCAGGGCTGGTGTATAGCCACTAGAATTCCGGCTCCACCGGAGAGGAGTTGTTGTGTGCTATGCTGACTGCATGACCACAGTTTGGTTTCGGCTCTATTAGGTAGCTGTGATCCTCTGTGAGGTTAACAGGGCACAGCGTTTTCCTACCTTGCGATACTGTGAAGTAACAGACTTCGCTTATACTGCCATATAGTGCCGCCTTTTGCTAGCAGCAGGTTTCTCTCCTGCACGGTGGACCCCGGGTTGCGAACGCATCCATTATTACAAATATATATACTCGGTGCGTTCTGTCAACCGTATCACCATCTCTTGTTAATAATATGCCAGAGGATGAAAGACAAGTATTTTGGGACCTCTTTGAACTTTTGGAAGAAAATGAATCTGAACGAGGTAAGAAGAAAATGTTCACTGGGAGAATACTGTCTCAGGCTACACCTTCATTTGTACTCTTTCTTGTGGTGCAGATATTTTTCGATACAGTAAGCCGGGACTTTAAAAACCTAAAAATTGAGAAAAATTGTCACAATAATTTGTCAAAGCAGGAAAAGAAGCGCTATTAAAACTATAGCGCAATGACATGTTTGAAGTAAAAAAGACTGACAAAGGGTCAATATTGTCCTCTGGCCAAAGGAAATGTATGTTGCAGAAGCTAAAAGGCAATTGAATAATTTGTCACATTGTCAGGTTTTACCATCTAATCCCACCTCTGTGTTTCAATCACAGATGGAAAGGTTGTTATCCAAAGCACTACAACATGGAATCATCACTAAAAAGGAATTTGATTTCTTTTTACAAAGCATCCTGTGGTACCGACTTTCTATATGTTGCCGAAGGTCCACAAGTCAATTTAAGAGCCCCCCTGGTAGACCAATCATATCAGGGATTGGGGGCTTATATGAGAAATCTTGCGTCAATTTGGACTTTTATTTACATCCAATTGTCCATTCTCTAGATTCTTACCATAAGGGATTCATCTCATCTGATTCAGATGATTGAAAATTTGGAGATCCCAGAAAACATCGCTCTTGTAACTCTAGATGTAGAGTCATTATACGCCAGCATAACCGACCGAGGTATTTCAGCAGTTTCTTATTATTTGGATAAGTGTACAACTGGCAGTAGAAAACATGACTCATTTGTTTTTGAGTTATTGAGATTTGTCTTGGAGTAGAATTATTTTGTTTTTGATAGAACTTTCTACAGACAGGTTTCCGGTACTGCAATGGGCGCAAGATGTGTGCCCTCTTATGCCAACTTATATGTGGGGTGGTGGAAGGAGACCTTTGTATATAATCTTACATCTTTTCAAAGACATGTATTACATTGGTATCGATTCTGTTAGGGGTCGAGTTCCCGCCTCTGCACAGGGGGAATCTCGGTCCATCTCCGCTGCGGTCTCCCATTCGTCTCCTGCCACAGTGGAGCCTGCTCAGCGGAGACGTCGGTCCCAGCGTCTTGCTCAGTCCCACTCTGTACAAAGAGTTACTTCTGCTTTTCCTGCTTCTGCCATTAAAGTCAGTGCTGGGCAGCGGCGAGCAGACGCTTCTGGGACTAAGTCCTGCTCTTCTCGTTCTGAGCATGCCCTGAGTAAGATCTCTCAGTGGAGATCAAGGGTCACATGGTCAGATACTGCAGCTAAGTCCATTGGTCCTTTCAGGAAGGTCCTGTAGGTGCTAGCACTAAGTCCTGCTTGGCACACTGTCATGATTCCCAATGGCAGGGAAACATCAGAACACAAAAATAACAGACGAGCTCTGGGTGATGGAATCTCGAGCTGACCGTGAGCTAAAACTACCACACAACTAATAGTGGCCAGGGAGCATACCTACGACTTCCTAGATGCCACGCGCCAGCCGGAGGACTAACTACGCCTGGTAGAGGAAGGAACAGACCTGGCTTACCTCTAGGGAAATACCCCAAAAGATGATAGCAGCCCCCCACATGTAATAACGGTGAGTTAAGAGGAAAAGACATACACAGTATGAAAGTAGATTTAGCAAAGAGAGGTCCACTTACTAGATAGCAGAAGGATACAAAAGAGGACTTCACGGTCAACTGAAAACCCTTTCAAAAAACCATCCTGAAATTACTTTAAGACTCCTGTGTCAACTCATGACACAGGAGTGGCAATTTCAGCCCGCAAGAGCTTCCAGCTACAGAGAATAACAAAAACTGCAAACTGGACAAAAGATACAAAACAAAAGGACAAAGTCCACTTAGCTGATCAGCAGACTAGTAGCAGGAACATGCAACCGAAGGCTCTGGTTACAATGATGACCGGCAAGGAAATGACTGGAGAGCAAGGCTAAATAGGAAACTCCCAAACAGTGATGGGAGCAGGTGAACTGAGACAGCAAAGCACACACAAGTCACCAGTACCACCAGCAACCACCAGGGGAGCCCAAAAAGCGGATTCACAACAGTACCCCCCCCTTAAGGAGGGGGCACCGAACCCTCACGAGAACCGCCAGGGCGATCTGGATGAGCCCTATGAAAGGCACGAACCAAATCCGAGGCATGAACATCAGAGGCAGTTACCCAAGAATTATCTTCCTGACCATAGCCCTTCCATTTAACCAGATATTGAAGTCTCCGTCTGGAAATACGGGAATCCAAGATCTTCTCTACAACGTACTCCAATTCACCCTCCACCAGCACAGGAGCAGGAGGTTCAGTAGAAGGAACCACCGGTACCTCATATCTCCGCAACAACGACCGATGGAATACATTATGGATAGCGAAAGATGCCGGGAGGTCCAAACGAAAGGACACAGGGTTAAGTATCTCCAAAATCCTATAAGGACCGATGAACCGAGGCTTAAACTTAGGAGAAGAAACCCTCATAGGGACAAAACGGGAAGACCACCACACCAAGTCCCCAACACGAAGGCGAGGACCAACACGACGACGGCGGTTAGCAAACTGCTGAGTCCTCTCCTGGGACAACTTCAAATTGTCCACCACTTGTCCCCAAATCTGATGCAACCGATCCACCACCGCATCCACTCCAGGACAATCCGAAGATTCCACCTGACCAGATGAAAAACGAGGATGAAACCCTGAATTGCAAAAGAAAGGAGAAACCAAAGTGGCAGAACTAGCCCGATTATTAAGAGCAAATTCTGCCAACGGCAAAAAGGCAACCCAGTCATCCTGATCCGCAGACACAAAACACCTCAAATAAGTCTCCAAGGTTTGATTAGTTCGCTCCGTCTGGCCATTAGTCTGAGGATGGAATGCAGACGAAAAAGACAAATCAATGCCCAACCTGGCACAGAATGCCCGCCAAAATCTAGACACGAACTGGGTTCCCCTGTCAGAAACGATGTTTTCCGAAATACCATGCAAGCGAACCACATTTTGAAAAAATAGAGGGACCAACTCAGATGAGGAAGGCAACTTAGGCAATGGTACCAAATGAACCATTTTAGAAAAACGGTCACACACCACCCAGATGACAGACATCTTCTGAGAAACAGGGAGATCAGAAATAAAGTCCATAGAGATGTGCGTCCAAGGCCTCTTCGGAACAGGCAAGGGCAACAATAACCCACTAGCCCTAGAACAACAAGGCTTGGCCCGAGCACGCACATCCCGAGACAGGGAAGGCCACCAGAAGGATCTAGCCACCAAATCTCTAGTACCAAAAATTCCAGGATGACCTGCCAGTGAAGAAGAATGAACTTCCGAGATGACTCTACTGGTCCAATCATCCGGAACAAACAGTCTACCAGGCGGACAACGATCAGGTCTATCCGCCTGAAATTCTTGCAAAGCACGTCGCAGATCTGGGGAGACAGCAGACAAAACCACCCCATCCTTAAGGACACCAGCAGGTTCAGAATCCCCAGGAGAGTCAGGCTCAAAACTCCTAGAAAGAGCATCTGCCTTAACATTTTTAGAACCCGGTAAGTATGAAACCACAAAATTAAACCGAGAAAAAAACAACGACCATCGTGCCTGTCTAGGATTCAGGCGCCTAGCAGACTCTAGATAAATCAGATTCTTGTGATCAGTCAAAACTACCACCTGATGTCTGGCACCCTCAAGCCAATGACGCCACTCCTCAAATGCCCACTTCATGGCCAAAAGCTCCCGATTACCAACATCATAGTTTCGCTCGGCGGCCGAAAGTTTTCGAGAAAAGAACGCACAAGGTCTCATCACTGAGCAGTCGGAACTTTTCTGCGACAAAACCGCCCCCGCTCCGATCTCGGAAGCATCGACCTCAACCTGAAAAGGAAGAGAAACATCAGGCTGGCGCAACACAGGGGCAGACAAAAAGCGGCGCTTAAGCTCCCGAAAGGCCTCCACAGCAGCAGGGGACCAATTGGCAACATCAGCACCCTTTTTGGTCAAATCCGTCAGAGGTTTAGCAACGCCAGAAAAACCAGTTATAAATCGACGATAAAAATTAGCAAAGCCCAAGAATTTCTGAAGACTCTTAAGAGAAGTAGGCTGCGTCCAGTCACAAATAGCCTGAACCTTGACAGGGTCCATCTCAATAGAAGAAGGGGAAAAAATGTACCCCAAAAAGGAAATCTTTTGAACCCCAAAAACACACTTTGAACCCTTTACACACAAAGAATTCTCCCGCAAAACCTGAAAAACCCTCCTGACCTGTTGAACATGAGACTCCCAGTCATCAGAAAAAATCAAAATATCATCCAAATACACAATCATAAATTTATCCAAATATTCACGGAAAATATCATGCATTAAGGACTGAAAGACTGAAGGTGCATTAGAAAGGCCGAAAGGCATTACTAAATACTCAAAATGGCCCTCAGGCGTATTAAATGCGGTTTTCCACTCATCCCCCTGCTTAATTCGCACCAAATTATACGCCCCACGAAGATCAATCTTAGAGAACCACTTAGCCCCCCTTATGCAAGCAAACAAATCAGTCAGCAAAGGCAATGGATACTGATATTTGACTGTAATTTTATTCAGGAGTCGATAATCAATACAAGGCCTCAGAGAGCCATCCTTTTTAGATACAAAGAAAAAACCAGCTCCTAAAGGAGATGAAGAAGGACGAATGTGTCCCTTTTCCAGGGACTCCTTAATATACTCTCGCATAGCAGCATGTTCAGGTACAGACAAGTTAAACAAACGACCCTTTGGAAATTTACTGCCAGGAATCAGATCTATGGCGCAATCACAATCTCTGTGGGGAGGGAGTGAACCAATTTTTGGCTCCTCAAAAATATCACGATAATCAGACAAAAATGCCGGAATCTCAGAGGGAATAGATGACGAAATGGAAACCAAAGGTATGTCCCCATGAGCCCCCCGACATCCCCAGCTTAACACAGACATTGTTTTCCAGTCAAGGACTGGGTTATGAGATTGTAACCATGGTAATCCAAGCACCAAAACATCATGCAAATTGTACAACACAAGGAAGCGAATCACCTCCTGATGGTCTGGAGTCATACGCATAGTCACTTGCGTCCAGAATTGTGGTTTATTACAAGCCAAAGGCGTAGAATCAATACCCTTCAGAGGTATAGGGACTTCCAGAGGCTCTAAATCAAACCCACAGCACCTGGCAAAGGACCAATCCATAAGACTCAGAGCGGCGCCAGAGTCCACATAGGCATCCACGGTAATAACTGATAATGAACAAATCAAGGTTACAGACAGAATAAATTTAGACTGTAAAGTGCCAATTGAAATAGACTTGTCAACCTTCCTTGTACGTTTAGAGCATGCTGATATAAAATGAGCAGAATCACCACAATAGAAGCATAACCCATTTTTACGCCTATAATTCTGCCGCTCGCTTCTGGACAGAATTCTGTCACATTGCATTTTCTCTGGCGTCTCTTCAGAAGATACCGCCAAATGGTGCACGGGTTTGCGCTCCCGCAAACGCTGATCAATCTGAATAGCCATTGTCATGGACTCATTCAGACCTGTGGGCGCAGGGAACCCGACCATGACATCTTTAACGGCATCAGAAAGGCCCTCTCTGAAATTTGCCGCTAGGGCGCACTCATTCCACTGAGTAAGCACAGACCATCTACGAAATTTTTGGCAGTATATCTCAGCTTCATCTTGCCCTTGAGATAGGGCTATCAAAGCATTTTCAGCTTGAATCTCCAAATTAGGTTCCTCATAAAGCAACCCTAAAGCCAGAAAAAACGCATCCACATTGAGCAACGCAGGATCCCCTGGTGTCAATGAAAATGCCCAATTTTGAGGGTCACCTCGCAGCAAAGAGATTACAATCTTAACCTGCTGGACAGGATCTCCAGAGGAGTGAGGTCTGAGAGAAAGGAACAATTTACAATTATATTTGAAATTCAGGAACCGAGATCTATCTCCGGAAAACACCTCTGGTGTAGGAATTTTAGGTTCAGACATCGGAGTATGTATAACAATATCTTGTAAATTTTGAACCTTGGTAGCAAGATTATTTAAACCTACAGCCAAACTCTGAGGGTCCATCTTTAAACAGGTGAGATCAGAGCCATTCAAGGATTAGAAGGAGAGAAAGGCAAAGGCAGTAATTAGAGCTGAAATACAACTTATCCAACTATGGAGCAAGCATAGGGGGAAAAAAAAAAATCTACAGACTTCTTTTTTCTCTCCTTTCTTCTGCCAATAACTTTAACAGTGGCCGGTCATACTGTCATGATTCCCAATGGCAGGGAAACATCAGAACACAAAAATAACAGACGAGCTCTGGGTGATGGAATCTCGAGCTGACCGTGAGCTAAAACTACCACACAACTAATAGTGGCCAGGGAGCATACCTATGACTTCCTAGATGCCACGCGCCAGCCGGAGGACTAACTACGCCTGGTAGAGGAAGGAACAGACCTGGCTTACCTCTAGGGAAATACCCCAAAAGATGATAGCAGCCCCCCACATGTAATAACGGTGAGTTAAGAGGAAAAGACATACACAGTATGAAAGTAGATTTAGCAAAGAGAGGTCCACTTACTAGATAGCAGAAGGATACAAAAGAGGACTTCACAGTCAACTGAAAACCCTTTCAAAAAACCATCCTGAAATTACTTTAAGACTCCTGTGTCAACTCATGACACAGGAGTGGCAATTTCAGCCCGCAAGAGCTTCCAGCTACAGAGAATAACAAAAACTGCAAACTGGACAAAAGATACAAAACAAAAGGACAAAGTCCACTTAGCTGATCAGCAGACTAGTAGCAGGAACATGCAACCGAAGGCTCTGGTTACAATGATGACCGGCAAGGAAATGACTGGAGAGCAAGGCTAAATAGGAAACTCCCAAACAGTGATGGGAGCAGGTGAACTGAGACAGCAAAGCACACACAAGTCACCAGTACCACCAGCAACCACCAGGGGAGCCCAAAAAGCGGATTCACAACAGCACACACTGAGCATGCCCAAAGCAAGATCTCTCAGTGGAGATTTAGGGTCACATGCTCAGGTATAGCAGCCTCTCATTGGTCCTTCTAGGAAGGTCTTTTACTTGCTGCAGCTATATAAGGCTCGCATGGCCGCACGGCCATGCGCTAGTATTGCTTTCATTTATGTACTTTGCGCCAGTGTGGTCTCGTATAAGTGTGTTCAGGGACCCGGCTGAAATAAGCCCCTAGAATGCTGGCACCTCCAGCGAGGAGTTCATATGCTTGTGTGTTCAGGGACCTGGCCGAAATAAGCCCCTAGAATGCTGGCACCTCCGGCAAGGACCAAGACCACTGACTGCTCTTGTTTAGACAGTTAACCTGTGCCTCTGTGGAGTCTAACAGGGCGCAGTGCTTTGAGTTCACGGCTGCTCTGTGAAGTAACAGAGTTAGCTAACACTGCCATTAGTTCCGCTATTTGCTAGCAGCAGGTTCTCCTGCACGGTGGACCCCGGGCTGTGAACGCATCTATCCTAATAAAATATACTTTCATTAGGTGCGTTCCGCTAGCCCTAACAGATTCATTGACAACATCATAATTTTGTGGACTGGGACTGTGGATCATTTGAATGGATTGATTGAACATCTAAATCTTTCTTTAATTCTTTTTTTTTTATATAAAGCACTAACATATTCCGCAGCGCTTTACAGATTGCACACATTATCGTCGCTGTCCCCGTTGGGGCTCACAATCTAAATTCCCTATCAGCATGTCTTTGGAATGTGGGAGGAAACCGCAGTACCCGGAGGAAACCCACGCAAACACGGAGAGAACACACAAACTCTTTGCAGATGATGTTCTTAGTGGGGTTTTGAACCCAGGACTTCAGCGCTGCAAGGCTGCTGTGCTAACCACTGCGCCACCGTGCTGCCCATCTTAATGATAATTGTCTCAATATTAAGTTAACCCCTTTCTTTTCCACCAGTTATGTGGACTTTTTGAATCTGCAATTGACAGAATTGAAAGAAAATTACATCAGAAAGCAACCGCTATGAATAATTTACTGCATTACTCAAGTTTTCACCCTGTCCATTTACGTAGGCGGATCCCTAAAGGACAATTCTTGCGCTTGAGGAGAATCTGCAGTAGAAAGGAGGATTTCTGTAATGAATCAATTAAACTTACAAACAGATTTTCGGAGTGGCGATACCCGCGTAAAGTTATTGCCAGATCACTTGAGCATAGCAGTGATCGGAGGGAATTATTGAAGCCTAAACCAAGACAACCTTTGCAAATAATAAATATGATCACACAGTATTACAATCAGTGGAGAGACGTGTACAGGATCCTGGAGAAAACTGGGGATTTATGCCCAGCGAATATAAGCTACAACCCTTTATCGAAAAACCAAAGCTGATAGCAAGAAAAGCAAAAATCTAAAAGATTATCTAAAGCACAGTCATTACAGATGAGCAAAATCGCTTAAGTGCTGGGTTCAAATCACACCAAGGACAACTCCGGTTTCCTCCCACATTCCAAAGATGTACTGATAGGGAATTTAGATTGTGAATCCCATCGGGGGCAGCGATGAAAATGTCTGTAAAGTGCTGCAGAATATGTCAGTGCTATACTGTATATATATATATATATATATACTAGATTGTGGCCCGATTCTAACGCATCGGGTATTCTAGAATATGCATGTCCCCGTAGTATATGGACAATGATGATTCCGACTGTGCCCGTCGCTGATTGGTCGAGGCAACCTTTTTGACATCATCGTCGCCATGGCAACCATTATGACATCTACGTCGATACTGTGCCCGTCGCTGATTGGTCGAAGCCTGGCAGCCTCGACCAATCAGAGACGCGGGATTTCCATTATGACATCATCGTCGCCATGCTGTGCCCGTCGCTGATTGGTCGAGGCCTGGCGGCCTCGACCAATCAGAGACGCGGGATTTCTACGTTGATACTGTGCCCGTCGCTGATTGGTCGAGGCCCAGGCGGCCTCGACCAATCAGCGAATGAATAAACGGGACAGACAGACAGACAGACAGAAAAACCCTTAGACAATTATATATATAGATTTTATATGCTGTCGGCACAATATATATATATATATATATATATATATATATATATATATATATATATATACATATATATATTGTGGGAATATAGCTCAGCAGGGATCTTTGCTTTGGCTCAAGCAGGTGGCTATGGAGTCACAATGGACAATAGCAGGCTGGTAAGTTCCACACAGATATGTGCCAGGCATATTTATTGTGCACACTTGTCATACAAAACATGAAATAAAATCTCTAAGGCCATCTGGCCACTAACTAAAAATAAGGTTCTAACTACAAAACAAACCTACACAACAAGAAAGAAGTTCATGCACTCTTACTGTGTCAGCTTCCCAGACCAGCAGATGAGAGAGTGAGATCTCAGCAACTCCTGATTATTTCAGCTGAAGCAGTCAGGAGACCAAAACCTGGACTGCATGTGTGGAGGGGAAGCACCAGTCCTTTCCACGCTGATCACTACAGAAACCAGGACCGGATTACAGTGAAATTAACAGCTTCACAATCAATACTGGGAGACATATGAAATGAAACGGGGAGTAACATATATGTTTTCTAGTACTTCTCCCCTTGGTACCTCACACACTCCCTTCCTCTGTTCGAGCCCGTAGGGTCAGACACGACGAGTCACTAAGCAGTGCGTTCTAGACAACGCATCTGCATTCCCATGTGCTGCGCCTGCCCTGTGCTCAACGGAAAATTTAAAAGTTTGCAATGCTAACAACCAGCGTGTCACCCTCGCATTGCCCTCTTTTGCCCGGGACATCCACGTTAGGGGTGAATGGTCCGTCACTAGCCTAAATTGGCGACCTAGCAAATAATAGCGTAAGGTGTATAGGGCCCATTTTACAGCCAGGGCTTCCCGCTCAACCACACTATAATTCTTTTCTGCCCTCGTAAGCTTTCTGCTTAGATAGCCCACTGGGTGTTCTTCGCCATTCACTTCCTGTGACAACACTGCACCGAGGCCAACACCAGAGGCGTCCGTTTGGACAATAAACTCCCATTTAAAGTCAGGTGCAACCAACACTGGTTGGTCACAGAGGACCATTTTCAAATGTTGAAAGGCCTCCTCTGCTTCTGCATTCCACTTTATTGTGATAGATTTCGACCCCTTGGTAAGATCTGTGAGAGGGGCCGCGATGGTGGCAAAATGTTTGATGAACCGCCTATAATAACCGACGATCCCTAAAAAAGCTACAACTTGTTTTTTGGTGACCGGTCATGGCCAATTCAGAATAGCGTCCACCTTATTGGTCTGTGGCTTTACGACTCCTCGCCCTATGCTATATCCCAGATAGCGAGCCTCTTCCAATCCCAAGGTACATTTCTTGGGATTGGCAGTCAACCCAGCAGTTTTTACCGAGTCTAAGATGGCTTCTACTTTTGGTAAATGTGTGTCCCAGTCATCACTAAAGACAATGATATTGTCCAAGTATGCGGACGCATACTGGACATGGGGTTTTAGGACAATATCCATTAGTCGTTGGAAGGTGGCTGCGGCACTATTCAACCCAAATGGCATATCACGGTACTGGAACAGTCCCTGGGGCGTGACAAAGGCAGTTTTTTCTTTGGCTGAATCCGTGAGGGGAATCTGCCAATAACCTTTTGTTAAGTCAATAGTGGATATGTACCTGGCCGAACCCAGTCTCTCTATAAGTTCATCAACCCTCGGCATCGGGTAGGCATCGAATTTCGATACCTCATTTAATTTCTGAAAATCATTACAAAATCGAATAGTCCCATCGGGTTTGGGCACCAACACGATTGGGCTAGCCCAACCACTCCGTGACTCCTCAATGACTCCAAGCTCTAACATTTTCTCAACTTCCTGGGCAATGGCTTGTCTCTGAGCCTCCGGAATTCGATATGGTTTTAGCCGTACCAGCGCCTGTGGATCAGTAACAATGTCATGCTTAATTAAGTGAGTATGGCCAGGAAGTTCTGAGAAAACCTCTGCGTTTTTCTGTATGAATTCCTTGGTCTCTCATTTTTGACTTTCGGACAGTGTCTCTGCAATACCCACTTCTGGCAGTGTTACCTGGGGGACATTTACCATAGATGGTGGTGCCCTTCGAGGTCCATCACCAAGGGCAGCTCCTGCTATTAGACTCTCCCTGTCCTGCCAGGCCTTGAGCAAGTTTATGTGGTAGATTTGTTTGGTTTTTCTCTTGTCTGGTTGATGTATCTTATAATTCACTTCACCTATTCTGTCCAACACCTCGTATGGGCCCTGCCACTTCGCAAGAAATTTATTTTCTACAGTAGGTACTAATACTAACACCCTGTCTCCGGGTTGAAAGACTCGTGTTCTAGCCGCTCGGTTGTATACCGTGCTTTGGGCATGTTGTGCACGTTCTAAACATTCCTTAACTATTGGTATGACCGCCTCAATTCTATCTTGCATAAGCATTACATGTTCAATTACACTACGATAAGGAGTCACCTCTTGTTCCCAAGTCTCTTTAGCAATATCTAACAGGCCTCTAGGACATCGCCCATAAACTAACTCAAAAGGTGGAAAGCCTGTGGAGGAATGGGGTACTTCACGTATAGCGAACAGGAGATATGGTAGGAGAGCACCCCAATCCTTCCCGTCCTTATCTACCACCCTTTCAACATTCCCTTCAGGGTTTTATTAAATCGCTCCACCAATCCGTCAGTCTGAGGGTGATATACTGAAGTACACAAGTGGGAGATTTTTAGTAGTTTACATAAGTCTTTAAGTATACGAGACATAAAGGGGGTCCCCTGATCCGTTAGTATATCCTTCGGAATACCGGTGCGAGAAAACATATTAACAAGCTCCTTTGAAATTGCTTTCGCATTGGCATTCCGCAGGGGTACTGCTTCAGGGTAACGAGTGGCATAATCTAGTACTACCAAAATGTACTGATGACCCCTGGCAGATTTAACTAGTGGACCAACTATATCCATTGCTATCCTCTCGAAGGGCACCTCTATTATTGGTAAGGGCACAAGGGGGCTTCTAAAATGTGACATAGGTGCGGTCAATTGACACGTAGGACAGGACTGACAATACTGGGTCACATCTCCCGCTAGACCCGGCCAAAAGAAACGTTGCAGAATACGGTGTTTTGTTTTTTCTCCGGCCAGGTGTCCCCCCAAGGGATGTTTATGGGCCAGTTCCAAAACTACCTGGCGGAAGGACTTGGGCACCACTAGTTGCTCTACCACCACTCCTCGTACTTTGTCTATGTGATACAGCATATCCTGTTGCACCGCCACATGTGGGAACTCATTTTGAGCCCCTGGGTACAATGGTCTTCCCTCAGAGACCTTTACATTTTCCCATGCCCCTGCCAGAGTAGGATCTTGGTGCTGAGCGGTCCCGAACTTACCACGGGCCATCTCAAGACCTGGCATTTCTATAGCTTCTTCTAGTTTATCTGCCTCGCCTGCAAATACAGCCAGAGGAGAGTCTACAGATCTGGGAGTTTCCTCTGAGATGGGCCCCCCTTCACCTTGCTGCAATGGCTCAGGGGCTAGCCCCACGGCACCATCCTCAACTAGAGTGTCCATGCCATTTTTAAGGCTCCACAAGTCCCAAAATAAGGGAAAGTCTCTCCCTAATATTACGTCATGTCCCATAGACTTTAGGACTGCCGCTTGATGTCTTTTGGTTCTGTGATGCAGTGACCCCTGTTATGACCCCAATGGCGAGGGTCTCAGAGGAACGTGGAAGTCTGCAGAATACAAAAATCCAGCTCATAGGGCAGTGGTAACTGGGTTGACCATATATCTACTCCTAACGCCAACACTAGAAGTAGCCGGGGATCATTCCTACGTTGATTCTAGATGACACGCGCCAGCCGGAGAATCTAGCTACCCCTAGTAGAGGAAAACAAAGACCTTTCTTGCCTCCAGAGAAGGGGACCCCAAAGCTGGATAGAAGCCCCCCACAAATAATGACGGTGAGGTAAGAGGAAATGACAAACACAGAAATGAACCAGGTTTAGCACAGAGAGGCCCGCTTACTGATAGCAGAATAAAGAAAGGTAACTTATATGGTCAACAAAAACCCTATCAAAATCCACACTGGAAATTCAAGAACCCCCGAACCGTCTAACGGTCCGGGGGGAGAACACCAGCCCCCTAGAGCTTCCAGCAAAGGTCAGGATATAGATTTGGAACAAGCTGGACAAAAATACAAAACCAAAACAAATAGCAAAAAGCAAAAGGCAGACTTAGCTGATATAACTGGAACCAGGATCAGTAGACAAGAGCACAGCAGACTAGCTCTGATTACTACGTTGCCAGGCATTGAACTGAAGGTCCAGGGAGCTTATATAGCAACACCCCTAACTAACGACCCAGGTGCGGATAAAAGGAATGACAGAAAAACCAGAGTCAAAAAACTAGTAACCACTAGAGGGAGCAAAAAGCAAATTCACAACAGTACCCCCCCCTTAGTGAGGGGTCACCGAACCCTCACCACGACCACCAGGGCGATCAGGATGAGCGGCATGAAAGGCACAAACCAAATCGGCCGCATGAACATCAGAGGCGACCACCCAGGAATTATCCTCCTGACCATAGCCCTTCCACTTGACCAGGTACTGAAGCCTCCGCCTGGAGAGGCGAGAATCCAAGATCTTCTCCACCACGTACTCCAACTCGCCCTCAACCAAAACCGGAGCAGGAGGCTCAGCAGAAGGAACTACAGGCACAATGTACCGCCGCAACAAGGACCTATGAAATACATTGTGAATAGCAAACGACACAGGAAGATCCAGATGAAAAGATACAGGATTAAGGATTTCCAATATCTTGTAAGGCCCAATAAAACGAGGTTTAAATTTGGGAGAGGAGACCTTCATAGGAACAAAGCGGGAAGAAAGCCACACCAAATCCCCAACGCGTAGTCGGGGACCCACACCGCGGCGGCGGTTGGCAAAGCGCTGAGCCTTCTCCTGTGACAACTTCAAGTTGTCCACCACATGATTCCAGATCTGCTGCAACCTATCCACCACAGAATCCACCCCAGGACAGTCAGAAGGCTCCACATGACCCGAAGAAAAGCGAGGATGGAAACCAGAGTTGCAGAAAAAAGGCGAAACCAAGGTGGCGGAACTAGCCCGATTATTAAGGGCAAACTCAGCCAACGGCAAGAATGTCACCCAATCGTCCTGATCAGCAGAGACAAAACACCTCAAATAAGCCTCCAAAGTCTGATTGGTTCGCTCCGTCTGTCCATTAGTCTGAGGATGGAAAGCAGACGAAAACGACAAATCAATGCCCATCCTACTACAAAAGGATCGCCAGAACCTGGAAACGAACTGGGATCCTCTGTCTGACACAATATTCTCAGGGATGCCGTGCAAACGAACCACGTTCTGGAAAAACACAGGAACCAGATCGGAAGAGGAAGGCAGCTTAGGCAAAGGAACCAAATGGACCATCTTGGAGAAGCGATCACATATTACCCAGATAACGGACATGCCCTGAGATAGCGGAAGATCAGAAATGAAATCCATGGAGATATGTGTCCAAGGTCTCTTCGGGACAGGCAAGGGCAAGAGCAAACCGCTGGCACGAGAACAGCAAGGCTTAGCTCGAGCACATGTCCCACAGGACTGCACAAATGACCGCACATCCCTTGACAAGGAAGGCCACCAAAAGGACCTGGCCACCAGATCTCTGGTGCCAAAAATTCCCGGGTGACCTGCCAACACCGAGGAATGAACCTCGGAAATGACTCTGCTGGTCCACTTATCCGGGACAAACAGTCTGTCAGGTGGACAAGACTCAGGCCTATCAGCCTGAAATCTCTGCAACACACGTCGCAGATCCGGAGAAATAGCTGACAAGATAACTCCATCTTTAAGAATACCAACAGGATCAGCGACTCCAGGAGCATCAGGCACAAAGCTCCTAGAAAGAGCATCGGCCTTCACATTCTTTGAACCTGGTAAATACGAGACAACAAAATCAAAGCGGGAGAAAAACAATGACCAGCGGGCCTGTCTCGGATTAAGGCGTTTAGCAGACTCGAGATACATCAGATTTTTGTGATCAGTCAAGACCACCACACGATGCTTAGCACCCTCGAGCCAATGACGCCACTCCTCAAATGCCCATTTCATGGCCAACAACTCCCGATTGCCCACATCATAATTTCGCTCGGCAGGCGAAAACTTCCTAGAGAAAAAGGCACAAGGCTTCATAACAGAGCAACCAGGGCCTCTCTGCGACAAAACGGCCCCTGCCCCAATCTCCGAAGCATCCACCTCAACCTGAAAGGGAAGTGAGACGTCAGGCTGGCACAAAACAGGCGCCGAAGTAAACCGGCGTTTCAACTCCTGGAAAGCCTCCACGGCAGCAGGAGCCCAGTTAGCTACATCGGAGCCCTTCTTGGTCATATCCGTCAAAGGTTTCACAATGCTAGAAAAATTAGCGATAAAATGACGGTAGAAGTTAGCGAAGCCCAAGAACTTCTGAAGACTCTTAACTGACGAGGGCTGAGTCCAATCAAGAATAGCTCGGACCTTGACTGGGTCCATCTCCACAGCAGAAGGGGAAAAAATGAACCCCAAAAAGGGAACCTTCTGTACACCAAAGAGACACTTTGAGCCCTTGACAAACAAAGAATTTTCACGCAAAATTTTAAAGACCAACCTGACCTGCTCCACATGCGAATCCCAATTATCAGAAAAAACCAAAATATCATCCAGATAAACAATCAAAAATTTATCCAGATACTTCCGGAAAATGTCATGCATAAAGGACTGAAAAACTGAAGGCGCATTGGAGAGCCCAAAAGGCATCACCAAGTACTCAAAATGACCTTCGGGCGTATTGAATGCGGTTTTCCATTCATCACCTTGCTTAATGCGCACAAGGTTGTACGCACCACGAAGGTCTATCTTGGTGAACCACTTGGCACCCTTAATCCGGGCAAACAAGTCAGACAACAGCGGTAAAGGATACTGAAATTTGACAGTGATCTTATTTAAAAGCCGATAATCAATACAAGGTCTCAAAGATCCGTCCTTTTTTGCCACAAAAAAGAATCCTGCACCAAGAGGGGAAGAAGACGGACAAATATGTCCTTTTTCCAGAGACTCCTTGATATATGAACGCATAACGGTATGTTCAGGTACCGACAGATTAAACAGTCTTCCCTTAGGAAATTTACTGCCTGGGATCAAATCTATAGCACAGTCACAGTCCCTATGAGGAGGCAGTGCACTGGACTCAGACTCACTGAAGACATCCTGATAATCAGACAAATACTCCGGAACTTCCGAAGGCGTAGAAGAAGCAATAGACACAGGCAGTGAATCCTCATGAATACCACGACAGCCCCAACTTGAGACTGACATAGCCTTCCAGTCCAGGACTGGATTATGGGTCTGTAACCATGGCAGCCCTAAAACGACCAAATCATGCATTTTATGTAAAACCAGGAAACGTATCACCTCGCGGTGTTCAGGAGTCATGCACATGGTAACCTGAGTCCAATACTGCGGTTTATTTGCTGCCAATGGTGTAGCATCAATACCCCTAAGAGGAATAGGATTTTCTAATGGTTCAAGAGTAAATCCACAGCGCTTAGCAAATGAGAGATCCATGAGACTCAGGGCAGCACCTGAATCTACAAACGCCATGACAGGATAAGATGACAGTGAGCAAATCAAAGTTACAGACAGAATAAATTTAGGTTGCAAATTACCAACGGTGACAGGACTAACAACCTTAGATATACGTTTAGAGCATGCTGAGATAACATGTGTAGAATCACCACAGTAGTAGCACAAGCCATTCCGGCGTCTATGAATTTTCCGCTCACTTCTAGTCAGGATTCTATCACATTGCATTAAATCAGGTGTCTGTTCAGACAACACCATGAGGGAATTTGCGGTTTTGCGCTCCCGCAACCGCCGGTCAATTTGAATAGCCAGTGCCATAGTATCATTCAGACCTGTGGGAATGGGAAAACCCACCATAACATTCTTAATGGCTTCAGAAAGGCCATTTCTAAAATTAGCGGCCAGTGCACACTCGTTCCAATGTGTCAGCACGGACCATTTCCGAAATTTTTGGCAATACACTTCAGCCTCGTCCTGCCCCTGAGACATAGACAGCAAGGCCTTTTCTGCCTGAATCTCAAGATTGGGTTCCTCATAAAGTAAACCGAGCGCCAGAAAAAACGCATCAAGATCAGCCAATGCCGGATCTCCTGGCGCCAGCGAAAAAGCCCAATCCTGAGGGTCGCCCCGTAAGAACGAAATAACAATTTTTACTTGCTGAGCAGAATCTCCTGATGAACAGGGTCTCAGGGACAAAAACAATTTACAATTATTCACGAAATTCCTAAACTTAAACCTGTCTCCGGAAAACAGTTCAGGAATCGGTATTTTAGGTTCTGACCTAGGATTTCTGATAACATAAAGGTAAAGGGGAAGGAGAAAAAAAAAACTCAGAATCTTCTTTCTTATAATCCCTCTTCTGCAATGCATTTAATACTGGCCTGGCAAACTGTTATGACCCCAATGGCGAGGGTCTCAGAGGAACGTGGAAGTCTGCAGAATACAAAAATCCAGCTCATAGGGCAGTGGTAACTGGGTTGACCATATATCTACTCCTAACGCCAACACTAGAAGTAGCCGGGGATCATTCCTACGTTGATTCTAGATGACACGCGCCAGCCGGAGAATCTAGCTACCCCTAGTAGAGGAAAACAAAGACCTTTCTTGCCTCCAGAGAAGGGGACCCCAAAGCTGGATAGAAGCCCCCCACAAATAATGACGGTGAGGTAAGAGGAAATGACAAACACAGAAATGAACCAGGTTTAGCACAGAGAGGCCCGCTTACTGATAGCAGAATAAAGAAAGGTAACTTATATGGTCAACAAAAACCCTATCAAAATCCACACTGGAAATTCAAGAACCCCCGAACCGTCTAACGGTCCGGGGGGAGAACACCAGCCCCCTAGAGCTTCCAGCAAAGGTCAGGATATAGATTTGGAACAAGCTGGACAAAAATACAAAACCAAAACAAATAGCAAAAAGCAAAAGGCAGACTTAGCTGATATAACTGGAACCAGGATCAGTAGACAAGAGCACAGCAGACTAGCTCTGATTACTACGTTGCCAGGCATTGAACTGAAGGTCCAGGGAGCTTATATAGCAACACCCCTAACTAACGACCCAGGTGCGGATAAAAGGAATGACAGAAAAACCAGAGTCAAAAAACTAGTAACCACTAGAGGGAGCAAAAAGCAAATTCACAACAGACCCCTGTAACAGGTAGGGGGCGCTGCATGGTCTCCCCGGTATGTGCACGGAGTTGTATTGAGGCCATGAGAATAGACCTGCAGTGATGTCAGGATCACGTGACCAGCCATGTGATCCATTACTGTGGGTGTGGTTACAGGTACATAACGTGACCAGGGTGTGGGTCACATGGTCCCTGGGTTCCTGTGTGGTTCCAGTGAGTGGACCTGAGTGGTGAGGTTACAGGGGGTTCCTGAGCGCTGTGTGTGGGCTGTGTATGCCCCTGTGCTGGAAGACCTGGTAGGAGGCTTCCTGGAGAGCACATGCTGGCGTGAGAGGTCCTGGGAGGTGTACCAGGACCCCTGAGCAACACACAGTGGAACTTGGGGAAGCTACAGTCCTTCGGTGGCTCTGGACTGACTGATGTGTGCCGGCCAGGCAAGTTGGTGAACCCCGTAAGGCAGTTTCCCCAGGAGAGAGGACTGACAAGGAGTCAGCAGATGGAGCAGGAGCTCCCATAAGGTACCTCCACAAGCTGTTGGTGCTTGTAACCTGGACTGTGTGGTAACCCACGGCAACTGGTCAGTGAGGACCAGCATGTTTAGTGTCCGTGAGTCCAACCCGTAGTTAAAGTGTTTGAAGATGCAGATGGTGCCTATTGTGTTTCGTGATACATACATGATGAACTGAGCATAACCCGGTTTATGAGGCTTAATAAACCGTATGGACTGCTTTGTTTTAAAAACCCGTGCCCGTGTGCTTGAATATCGCAGCCAAGCGAGTGTCCCCCAATACACTCAGTAAGAAAAGTCTTACATTGTCTTACAGTTCCTACTGGTGTGGCAAGAGTGACCCAGGCAGTGGGGTAGTTTTTTATATCACCATGGATGCAACTAATGCCCACAGTTAAGTTCGTTAGAGCTCTAGGGTCCACCAAACTGGCATGTACCAGAGTTACTTGACTGCCGGAATCAAAGACGGCGTTCACACTATGGCCGTCAACCTCAAGGCAACACACGTGTCGTTCATTTCCTGTGAGGACCTCTGCAACACAGACCGACTGTACATATAACGAAAGTCGCCTCATAGCGTTACAGTCCATTGGCTCTGTAGTCATTGGGCAGTTAGCTGCTGCATGGCCAAGCCCACGACATCGCCAACACTGTATAGGTCCTTGCCTCCTCGCCGGAGACCCCAGATAGGGTCTGCTGGCTTGCTGTGAGACTGTACTGCCCACATAGTCCTTTATGGGTCTGCTAGCCTTCATTGCAACATTCTCTTCTTTTGAAGATGAAGTAGGTTTCGCAGGATTTTCTGGCGATTTCTTGGGAGCCCAGCGAGATGATAACGTCCCTTGGAGTAGGCTTTCAGAAGCATTGTAGCATTCGACCATATTCACCAACTGGTTGGCTGTAAATGGGTCACCCTGTCCAACCCACATCTGTATCTTAGCGGGTAAGGACCGCAGGTACTTGTCTAGAACAACACGTTCCACCATCTGTGCGGATGTCAAAGTCTCTGGTTGCAGCCATTTTTTTACTAGATGGACGAGATCATGCATTTGTGAGCGGGCTGGCTGATGCCCCACAAAAGTCCATAAATGTACCCTCTGTGCTCGTACATATGTGTTTACTCCCAGCCTCGCCAGCATTTTGCTTTTTAATTTGGTATAGTCCATAGCATCCACTCCACTTAGATCATAATAGGCCTTTTGTGGATCTCCGCTCAGAAATGGAGCAACCACTTCAGCCCATCTGTCAACCGGTAAATGCTCACATTCTGCAATACATTCAAATATGGTGAGATACGCTTCCACATCATCGTCAGCAGTCATTTTAAGCAGAGTCTTTTGTACAGCTTTCCGCGCACTAGCAACATTTTGTGCATGATCCCCCTCAACTCGGGGCTATCGAACCAAAGCCTGCTTTATTGCATTCAACTGCTCTTGCTGAATCTGGTTTTGCTGGTCCAGGGCTTGCTGGAAGTACGTATTGGTCTGCTGTTGTTGAACATTTGCCTGCAATAACTGTTTCACTAGTTCCTCCATATTACTGGACTCTTGGCTCTTCAAAAGCACAGGAGCTTTCAGCCAGGACATACACAGAGCGTTTTCTCTGCAGTCACAGTCCAATAGCCACAATTGCCTGCATTCGAAACACCATTTGTGGGAATATAGCTCAGCAGGGATCTTTGCTTTGGCTCAAGCAGGTGGCTATGGAGTCACAATGGACAATAGCAGGGTGGTGAGTTACACACAGATATGTGCCAGGCATATTTATTGTGCACACTTGTCATACAAAACATGAAATAAAATCTCTAAGGCCGTCTGGCCACTAACTAACAATAAGGTTCTAACTACAAAATAAACCTACACAACAAGAAAGAAGTTCATGCACTCTTACTGTGTCAGCTTCCCAGACCAGCAGATGAGAGAGTGAGATCCCAGCAACTCCTGATTATAGCAGCTGAAGCAGTCAGGAGACCAAAACCTGGACTGCATGTGTGGAGGGGAAGTACCAGTCCTTTCCACGCTGATCACTAAAGAAACCAGGACCGGATTACAGTGAAATAAACAGCTTCACAATCAATACTGTGAGACATATGAAATGAAACGGGGAGAAACATATCTGTTTCCTAATACTTCTCCCCTTGGTACCTCACAATATATATATATATATATATATATATATATATATATATATATATATATATATATGAGAATAGAGATAAAGAAAGAATGCGGCACTCACCCGGTTCCTTCCACTGTAATTCATTCTTTATTAAGCGTGGCATTCCATATCAGACACGGCACAATACAGGCTATGGCATGAAGAGGGAGCAGTGAGGGAGTGTGCAGAGACAAGACGGACGACGGCCGTTTCACGCACAGGCGCTTCTACGGGTCCATGTCACATGTCACAATGGCATAATTAAAGTTAATTGGCCGCATTGAGTAATCCCTGATTGTCAATTAACCTTGTAGTTTGGGCTGAAATGCCGGATGGTGCATTATTATAAAAATGCCGTTTATTGATCCCCATGGGATAGGATAGAAAAAGGAACCCTGGGCTCTGTAAAATCATAAACATTAGGTACTCCTACAAATACCATTAGGTATTTACATAGATAAAAGAAGGGGGGGACCTTTATTGATTTATACTTAAAAGATGTGTTATGCTTGTAAGAAAATTGTATAAACGTTAAAAATATATTTTTATTATTATTTTTAAAAAAGGTAAAAGCAAACAAGAGATCTATAAAAGTATATATAAAAATATAAATATAAAAATAGTATATGATAGAAAATAAAATATACTAAAAGAAAACCGAACATCACATCTAGCCATCCCTAATATTTATTAAAGCCTAAGGGGATTAGCAAGGTTAGATGTGGATAAAATTATTATTTTGTAGTCCCAACAATAATCATATAGATAACTAATACAAATGCTATAAAAATGCTATAAAAATATACTTATGATGTATAGCTGGGGATAGTAATAATCTCCAATCACACAATTCACCTGCATATCTCCGTTACTCTGCGTAATGGGGTTGTGAGGGAGAGAGGGGGGGGGATGGTGGGGGGAGGGGGAAGGGGTTATTTTAAAAGGCATATAGCTCAATTTCTTGGTTTAAGCCAGTCGGAGCCAGACTATCTAAGGTAAATATCCACCTGGACTCAACCCGAGACATGGCTTTAATATAGTCCCCCCCTCGGGAATTGCGTGGGACCACTTGGATGCCCCAAAAGGATGTGCCATAGAGGGAGTGATTGTGTTGTTCCAAATAATGTCGGGATAATGGGTGTCCTATGAACCCCTTATTGATATTATTAAAATGTTCATTAATCCTGTCCAATAGTCTTCTTTTTGTACGACCTACGTAGATCTTTCCACACGGGCATTTTAATATATAGATGACCCCTGTGGTCTGGCAAGTGATATAGTCATGAATAGCATACTCACTCAATTCATTGGCGTCCTTAAAACTAGTGTGAATCACTTTCTTACTGGAGACTCGTCTACAGCATGTACATTTGCCACATGGCATAAAACCTTGTGGTTTCGCTTTGGGGTCGGTTAGATATGTCTGTTTTTTCGGGTTTTGTATGGGAAGTATAGATTTCGTGGTTGGTGCAAGTAAGAGTCCCAAGTTTTGTGCCTTTGTGTAAACAAACTTGGGTTTTGTGGGTAACAGGTCACCAATACACTTATCCCCTTTCAAGATGGGCCAGTGCTTGTTAATAATATTTTTGAAACGCCTATGGCCTGAATGGAATTGCGTTATTATTGGGACTTGCCCTATTTGTTCTTGTATAGTAGGGGGGTTGCAGGTGGCTATGGTTCTGTGAATTAAGGAGTCCCTCGGCATGGTTTCTATTTCCATTTTTGTTCTATTAAGAGTGGGTACATCATAACCCTTTTCCTCAAACTGTGCTAACAAGTAGTCACTCTCCCTTTGATAATCCTCAACTTCTGTACAGTTCCTTCTAATTCTTAAAAACTGGCTTTTTGGAATGTTGGAAAGCCATACTGGCAGGTGACAACTGCTAACATGAATATAGCAGTTTGAGTCCACTTGTTTGTGGAAACCCCTAGTGATTACTTTGTTCTGTTCTACACAGATAGTTAGGTCCAAAAAATTAACACTAGTATGGCTAATGGTGGGTGTGAACTCCAGGCCATAGTTATTGGAGTTGAGGCTGGAAATAAAAACTTGTAGGTCTGTTAGTGAACCATTCCAAATAAAGATGATGTCATCTATAAAGCGGTGCCAAATTTGGAGGCCTTTTCGGAGATGACCGTCCTCGTAGATGAATTCGAGCTCCCACTTTCCTACATAAAGATTTGCGAAACTAGGCGCGAACCGCGTACCCATAGCGGTCCCGTGAGTTTGCAGATAATACTGTTTTTCGTATAGAAAGTAGTTATGTTTTAGAATGAATTCAATGCCCTCAATTATGAACTGGATTTGTGTGTTTTTATAGGTGCCTAGTTTTTTAAGAAAAAATTCTGCCGATTGACACCCTTTTAATGGATCAATTACAGTATAGAGGGACTTGATGTCCAGAGTTCCCAGGATAAGGTCACTTCACCATTCTATCGTTTCCAAAATCTGTAGAGTGTGTGTGGTGTCCTTTAGGTATGCAGGCAGGAGTGGCATACATTTTTGTAGGTGGGTGTCCACGTACCTGGATAGATTGGCTGTTAAACAGTTTATACCCGATATGATGGGTCTTCCTGGTGGGTTGTCTATACTTTTGTGTATTTTAGGGATATGATAAAATATAGCTGTAGAGGGGGTTTTGTTGTTAATAAACTGGTATTCTTTTTTATTTAAGACGCCTATAGTTTTATCTTTTGCAGCCAGGATGTTAAGTTCTTTCATAAATTTTGATGTGGGGTCAAATGTCATTTTTTTGTATGTTACTGTGTCGCCCAACAGGTTTAGGGATTCATTGTGGTACTTCATATAATCCAATACGACAATACCGCCCCCCTTATCCGCCGGGCGGATTATAATGTTATTGTTCTCCTGTAATTGGATAATGGCATTTCTTTCACTAGGGTTTAAGTTGTGTGGAGTATATTTTGAATTTCTTTTGTGTATTTTCTTGATATCTGTAGTTACCATAGTTTCGAAGGCCCGAAATGAGTTAGAGTACTCATTGAGGGGATTAAACATAGATGGACAGGCTAAGTTGGTGTGGACATACTCCATGGATGACTGGTTTAAAGTAGTGGTAGCAGTACCTGGATTATTATTGCTTTTTTTAAGAAAATATTTTTTGAGAGCTAAATTTCGTAAGAATTTTTTTATGCTTATATATAGGTTGAAAGGTTTGGCTTTAGCCGTAGATGCGAACTTTAAGCCTTTTTGTAAGAGTGTTTGTTCATTCTGTGTTAATATATGAGAACTGAGGTTGAAGATTTTTTGGGTACTGGTAATTATTGGTTTACTTATTTTCTTTTGGGAGAGTGCCCCTCCTCTCTTACCTCTTTTGGTCTTGCGCCTAGTGCCCGAAAAAAATCCTTATTTGTACTAGTATTTGGTTTGGGTCTTAGCGTTTTTTTATTGTTATTATTATTGCTCCTATTAGTGGTGGTATTACTGTGGGTGCCATTCAAAGATTTGGCAGTTGAACTTCCATAGTTGCTACCTTGTATTTTTCTAGTGTTGACTGGATTCGATTGTTTGGTAAAGAATGTCCGCACTTGTTTTTGTCTGATGGGTTCTCCCCTATGTGGAGGTTGGCTGGTACTTGTAGGGGTAGAGACCTCCCAACTAGCATTATTGGCTGGTTCTCCATCATATGCAGATAGCTGAGCATACCTATTAGAGGTAGGAATGCTTATTGGTTCTAGGCTCGGTTGATCCTGTCCTATTGTAGTCCGTATGTTACTATGGGAGTCATTAATAGTCTCTCCCTCTCTTATGGATGTAGTTGACTGGGTTCTATCATTAGTGCGAACCGATACCGGGGTATATTGTGTGGAATTAGAGTATGTAGAAAAGATGATGGAGGCATCCATAGAATTATGTGCTGGGGTCAAATTGTATTCATCGAGGGTGACATAGTTCCTAGAGTTGGAGGCGGGTGTCCCGGGTTCATTCAGTGTTGTTTTTCTAGGGGTATTGTCTATAGGGATATTGTCCCTTGCAAACTTCCTCAATTTCTTGGAAATTATTTCTTTTTCTCTCTCTTTCAATCTACACATGATGTTAGCTGTAAGATCCTGGATACCATCCAGGTGATTGAAATTGTTCAATTGCTCAAACAAAGTACTTATTAGGTTGCTAGTTTTACTGAGATTAGACTTGCGTTTATTATTAATAAATTGTAAAACCTGGTTGGAAAAGTGTAAGAATAGGTTATCCCATTCTTGCTGGATATCGGGGTCACCGAAATCCCCTGCTAGTGTTTTGTAAATCACCAAGCCTCTAGGGACTATGCCTCTTTGTGCATATTTCTCCAGTGAGGCAATTTCCCATAGATCTCTCATTTCATTGATTAGCTGTTTTTCTAATGATTTTAAAAGGCTTCTGGCTTGGTCAAGCTCATTAGTTGTATCCCTATGGTGTACAAATTGTTTTTGAATGAACGTGCGTCTAAATTCCCGATCCTTTCTTAAGGCATCTATGGCCATGGTGAGGCTGCCCAAAGTATACTGGCACAGATACAAAAAAGAGAATAAATATAAAGTGTGTATACTGGCGCCTAGTCACCTGAAAGGGTAGAGTAGAATGCTACGGGAGCTGCAAGTGGTTGCAACAGGTTCTGTGCCAATCCTGTTAAAAAGAACAACCAAGTAGTGAAAGATAATAGAAACCACTGCGCTTCCCAAAAGCAACAGAACGAGCAGAAGAAAAAAACTAGACTTACTTGATAAGGAATTAGTTAATGGGTATAGGAGCCGAAAGTTCCCTTAGGAGCAGAGTAGAACCTGATTACGGTATATAGCCGAAAGGAATGTCATACAGTCAATGGAGTGTTAATAGAATAGTGCAAATGCGATAATAGAGAATATTGTATGCACACTTACTTATTATTAGAGGCTTTTGTATGCTATACTGTAAAAGTGTTCCTATTTTGAACAGATACCGACATACTTGGTAACACCTACTACCACCCACCCAGGGTGGAGGTGCCAAATATAATTGTGGACAGCAGGGCAACTCCCATAATAATTAGAAACCTATAGAGAACTGGAGTGTAATACCCCTGAATAATGAAAGATTACAACAACTACTATTATCAAAAATTTACTTTATTAAATTTAAAATGCATACAAAAAGGACATATATCTGGTATAAAATGACCGGAGATGGTGATGACACAAAGAACCGGAGCCAGTGGCACCCCAAAATTGCCAAATGGCAGCACTACATAACACCTAAGAAGTAACTGGTGTATATGAGCCCCCTAAAAATGTACATATTTAGCTGTATAGCCAAAAAATCTCAAAAAGGTAAGAGGTGCAGCAGTGCCCATTCAGAGTCCAAAATCCTAATATTCAAAGGACATAATAAAGTGCAAGAAAAATATATGGTATGGACGCTGCTACAAGTGCTTACCCATGTGGGTGCGGTGTCAGCTGGATCCGTGTAGCCCCGACGTACGTTTCGCTGTATCTAGCTTCCTCGGGAGGCCTGTGTGTGTTGTCGCTAAGAGAGGGACTTATAAATGCCTGTGCCAGCTGATCATAATCAGCGCCGCTCACTGGAGCGCATGGTGGGCGGAGTTCGGGCCGCAAACGTGTCACATCCGGCCATCCGGGTACAGGAGGGAGTCTGGGAGGAAAACGCCTCCCTTGACGTCAGTGACTGACTCCTGACCCACTAGGATGCCGTCAGGGACACAAGCTAAGTCCGAGGCCACCGGGCATGCGCGCACCGCGGTCGCCATTTTGTTTACTGGCGAAACTATGGGCAAGTGTGATATGCGCATATATTGAATGTTCCTGTGTGATAAAAATCCCACCTAATGCGCCCAAACAATAGAGCAAATGTACATAAGCACAGAGAGAAAGGGTATTAATGCATTAAACACAAAGTGCAGCATGAGTGATATTTCAGTTAGATCTTTATACAATAATTAGAACTGCATAAGCATATTTTCTCTCCTCCACTCTCCTTGGGCATGATCGCGCTGTAGCCGACATCATAGCAAAAAGTCCTCTCCATAGATAGCCCGTGGCGACAAAATTCCAACAATCATTACTAAACATAAACAAATTAAAGAAACAAGGTTAAAAACAAGACAACACAATAAAAACAAGGGAGACAGGACTCATGAGAGTATTACTCCAAGTACTACAAGACGACCCTGCACAATCACAGGGTCCTCGTGGACAAAAAAGAGAGAGGAAACCACATGCATGTAAGAAAAGTGGGGTGGCTTCCCCAGAGAGAATGAGACACACAGAAGAAGTACGAGAGAGAACTATTACATTTAAACCCTGAGATGCCAACATCCCAAGGGGGAATGGATTTCACAAAAAAGGTACGAAAGAAAGCTTTTCATTCAACCCCTGGGGTGACATTGTCCCAAGGGTCACTATGCAGCGGCACTCCATTTGGGCTAGAATTTTTTTGGAGGGCTTAGCGATCCAATATGTAAATTCATCGAGTACTATCTGCACCCTTTAGTTGAGACGCTGCCCTCGTATGTCAGAGACACTACGGACGTCCTGAGGAAATTGGATGGTCTTCATTTGGAATCTGGAATGCTCCTTGCAACAGTAGACGTAGAATCCCTCTACACTAGTATAGGGCATGTTGATGGATTAGAGGCGGTGGCATTCTTTCTTGGCATGAGCAACCTTGACCACACATTGCGTTCCCTGATCTTGGAGCTGCTTGAATTCATCTTGACGCATAATTATTTTACTTTCAAAGATAAATTTTATTTACAGCGTCGCGGCACTGCGATGGGCGCGGCGTGCGCGCCATCCTACGCTAACCTCTTTCTCGGCTTCTGGGAGAGGGAGGTTTTCGGGGATGGCGCGTGCGCCGCCTCCCAGGCGCAGTGCTGGTACAGATACATCGATGATGTCTTCATTATCTGGCAAGGTCCTGAGCAGGGCTTCCATGACTTCATCCGTGGACTTAACCGTAATAATCGCAATATTAAACTGACATATAAACTGGCAGCAAATGAAATTGACTTCTTGGACATCAAGGTCATGGTGTGTGCAGATGGTGCTATACAAACGGATGTATTCCGAAAGGAAACATCGGTCAATTCCTTGCTTCATGCTACGTCTGCACACACCTCTTCAACTATTCGCGCCGTACCCATTGGTCAGTTTCTACGGATGAAACGTATCTGTTCCACGGATGGTGCATTTGAGGCTCAGGCTCGGGACCTTGAAAAGCGGTTCCATGATCGGGGCTACAGCAATAGGTCAATCAGGCAAGGGTATGCTCGTGCCAGGGGTACCTCTCGCCGACAATTGTTCTCAAAAACTTGCCCAAATGATGGGAATGATCCACCTCTTAGGTGTATCATGACATTTAATAACCAATGGGACAACATCAGACAGAGTATGGCGAGACATTGGTCCATGCTGTTGACAGATAAAACATTAAAACAACTTTTACCAGACAGACCCCTATTAACTGCAAGGAGAGGCCGTAATTTAAAGGACTTACTTGTCAGAAGCCACTATGTGGCCAAAACACCGAATATCTTTGGGGCGGGCCCACAGCGCTGTGGGTGCTATCCGTGTGGCTCATGCTTAGCATGTAAGAACATTATACGAGCCACTAGTTTTACACCAGCAAATGGAGGTAGGGACTACCGGATCACATGCTACATATCATGTAGCACCACATTTGTGGTATATTATGCCGTATGTACATGCAACCTTATCTACATAGGTCTCACTTCACGTGAGTTACGGATTCGAGTCAGGGAACATGTCAGGGACATCAGAGCAGCGAAGGATGTGACTGATGTTCTTACTCTCAAAACTATCCCACGGCACTTCAAGTTACACCACAACTGTGATCCACGGGCACTCCAGGTCCGTGGTATCGACAGGGTTCACTTGGGCATTAGGGGTGGTGACCCTAAAAAAATTCTAGCCCAAATGGAGTGCCGCTGGATAGTGACCCTTGGGACAATGTCACCCCAGGGGTTGAATGAAAAGCTTTCTTTCGTACCTTTTTTGTGAAATCCATTCCCCCTTGGGATGTTGGCATCTCAGGGTTTAAATGTAATAGTTCTCTCTCGTACTTCTTCTGTGTGTCTCATTCTCTCTGGGGAAGCCACCCCACTTTTCTTACATGCATGTGGTTTCCTCTCTCTTTTTTGTCCACGAGGACCCTGTGATTGTGCAGGGTCGTCTTGTAGTACTTGGAGTAATACTCTCATGAGTCCTGTCTCCCTTGTTTTTATTGTGTTGTCTTGTTTTTAACCTTGTTTCTTTAATTTGTTTATGTTTAGTAATGATTGTTGGAATTTTGTCGCCACGGGCTATCTATGGAGAGGACTTTTTGCTATGATGTCGGCTACAGCGCGATCATGCCCAAGGAGAGTGGAGGAGAGAAAATATGCTTATGCAGTTCTAATTATTGTATAAAGATCTAACTGAAATATCACTCATGCTGCACTTTGTGTTTAATGCATTAATACCCTTTCTCTCTGTGCTTATGTACATTTGCTCTATTGTTTGGGCGCATTAGGTGGGATTTTTATCACACAGGAACATTCAATATATGCGCATATCACACTTGCCCATAGTTTCGCCAGTAAACAAAATGGCGACCGCGGTGCGCGCATGCCCGGTGGCCTCGGACTTAGCTTGTGTCCCTGACGGCATCCTAGTGGGTCAGGAGTCAGTCACTGACGTCAAGGGAGGCGTTTTCCTCCCAGACTCCCTCCTGTACCCGGATGGCCGGATGTGACACGTTTGCGGCCCGAACTCCGCCCACCATGCGGTCCAGTGAGCGGCGCTGATTATGATCAGCTGGCACAGGCATTTATAAGTCCCTCTCTTAGCGACAACACACACAGGCCTCCCGAGGAAGCTAGATACAGCGAAACGTACGTCGGGGCTACACGGATCCAGCTGACACCGCACCCACATGGGTAAGCACTTGTAGCAGCGTCCATACCATATATTTTTCTTGCACTTTATTATGTCCTTTGAATATTAGGATTTTGGACTCTGAATGGGCACTGCTGCACCTCTTACCTTTTTGAGATTTTTTGGCTATACAGCTAAATATGTACATTTTTAGGGGGCTCATATACACCAGTTACTTCTTAGGTGTTATGTAGTGCTGCCATTTGGCAATTTTGGGGTGCCACTGGCTCCGGTTCTTTGTGTCATCACCATCTCCGGTCATTTTATACCAGATATATGTCCTTTTTGTATGCATTTTAAATTTAATAAAGTAAATTTTTGATAATAGTAGTTGTTGTAATCTTTCATTATTCAGGGGTATTACACTCCAGTTCTCTATAGGTTTCTAATTATTATGGGAGTTGCCCTGCTGTCCACAATTATATTTGGCACCTCCACCCTGGGTGGGTGGTAGTAGGTGTTACCAAGTATGTCGGTATCTGTTCAAATTATAATTATACTGTGTTTTTTCACAGCGTGTCCTACCGACCAAATGGACCATAAAGCACGTGAAAGGACGTGGCTTTCCAAACTTGACCAGGTTTTTGGTGTTGTTTCTGGTGTGATTTTAAATACAAGGGAGACAGATGAACTAATAACTAAGCTCAAGTATCTTTTTAACAAGAAAACACGTTTATGGTGGAACAGGGCCTTCCTGGAACGTTATCTAGCAAAGGGGTTAATACCTAGAGGCCTTCGTGTTCAAGTATTTCCTTCCTTTAGCATGGAGGACGAGGGGCTTAGGAAACAATAGGAAGAGCTATCCTCCACTTGCTCTAATGGCTATATGAGATTGCTTATTAAATCTAATACATCAACAATTCAGGAAGTGGAATTAGAGATTAATGCCTTGCAAAACACCCTCACGACTAAATTATCAGCTGAGGAAATGTCTAATCTAAACAAGGAACTTGAGAATGATTTTCAGAAATGGGAAAAAGAGATAGTAACATCCAAAACGAAGAAGTATCAAAGAGATACATTGGACTACAAAAACAACTATGTTTATAGATGGAGAAGACAGGGGTTTGGCCAATCGGCACCTAGAAATCCCCGTAATTCATTTTCCTCTGCCTCCTCAATGGAGGATGAACCAACAACTAGCGGTTCCCTACAGAGTGTCCATCAGGAGAGATTGGGCATGGGCAAACATGGATCATATAAGGGGAGGTCGTATAATAAGAGAAAGTTAACTCCACCTCAGTCTCGGGACAAAAAATCTAAAACTACTAATACCTTAGAGGTAATTAACCTTTCTACCCATGTTTTGACTAAGATACAACTGGAGGTTCTGGGGTTGGGTCTTAGTTTTGTCCCTACTAATAACTTCAATTTCTTTTCAGCGATGAAGGACATTCAGCTCTTTCTGAGAAAAGCTCTGTTGCGGAAACTTCATGCCAAACCGGCAGATCCTACTATTCCTGAAACCGTGACTGAGCAAGAAACTCTTTTAATCTTAGAGGAACTGGAACAAGAGAGCACTTCAAATACATCAGGTACCTTTCCTACTTCGGTTGTTCCAAGGTCTACCACATTCCCCCCCTTCTCACTATGTCCATCTATCGAAATTTTCAATAAACTGGTTTTAGAGGATTTGAAAACCCTCCCCAGTACCCATAGAGGTGATAATTTGACACGGGCACAACGCCTCGCTCTTAAAGAACTGGGCCTGATGAGGGATATTGTAATCAAGCCAGCAGATAAGGGGGGGAATGTGGTCATCTGGCCAACGGTCAAGTACGAAAGGGAGGCACTACGCCAGCTGAGGGACCGGGACTCATACTCCACCCTCATGGCCAACCCCACGGTGGAATTCTCTCAGGATGTTTTTGAGATTTTGGACAGGGCTTTCTCACAGGGGACTATACCTAAGAAAATTTTCGAGGGTTTATACGTGCAAAATCCGGTAGTCCCTACCTTCTACCTGTTACCAAAGATTCACAAGAATCAAGTTGATCCCCCCGGGCGTCCGATTGTCTCTGGCATAGGAGGGCTTAGCGATCCAATATGTAAATTCATCGAGTACTATCTGCACCCTTTAGTTGAGACGCTGCCCTCGTATGTCAGAGACACTACGGACGTCCTGAGGAAATTGGATGGTCTTCATTTGGAATCTGGAATGCTCCTTGCAACAGTAGACGTAGAATCCCTCTACACTAGTATAGGGCATGTTGATGGATTAGAGGCGGTGGCATTCTTTCTTGGCATGAGCAACCTTGACCACACATTGCGTTCCCTGATCTTGGAGCTGCTTGAATTCATCTTGACGCATAATTATTTTACTTTCAAAGATAAATTTTATTTACAGCGTCGCGGCACTGCGATGGGCGCGGCGTGCGCGCCATCCTACGCTAACCTCTTTCTCGGCTTCTGGGAGAGGGAGGTTTTCGGGGATGGCGCGTGCGCCGCCTCCCAGGCGCAGTGCTGGTACAGATACATCGATGATGTCTTCATTATCTGGCAAGGTCCTGAGCAGGGCTTCCATGACTTCATCCGTGGACTTAACCGTAATAATCGCAATATTAAACTGACATATAAACTGGCAGCAAATGAAATTGACTTCTTGGACATCAAGGTCATGGTGTGTGCAGATGGTGCTATACAAACGGATGTATTCCGAAAGGAAACATCGGTCAATTCCTTGCTTCATGCTACGTCTGCACACACCTCTTCAACTATTCGCGCCGTACCCATTGGTCAGTTTCTACGGATGAAACGTATCTGTTCCACGGATGGTGCATTTGAGGCTCAGGCTCGGGACCTTGAAAAGCGGTTCCATGATCGGGGCTACAGCAATAGGTCAATCAGGCAAGGGTATGCTCGTGCCAGGGGTACCTCTCGCCGACAATTGTTCTCAAAAACTTGCCCAAATGATGGGAATGATCCACCTCTTAGGTGTATCATGACATTTAATAACCAATGGGACAACATCAGACAGAGTATGGCGAGACATTGGTCCGTGCTGTTGACAGATAAAACATTAAAACAACTTTTACCAGACAGACCCCTATTAACTGCAAGGAGAGGCCGTAATTTAAAGGACTTACTTGTCAGAAGCCACTATGTGGCCAAATCCGAATATCTTTGGGGCGGGCCCACAGCGCTGGGGGTGCTATCCGTGTGGCTCATGCTTAGCATGTAAGAACATTATACGAGCCACTAGTTTTACACCAGCAAATGGAGGTAGGGACTACCGGATCACATGCTACATATCATGTAGCACCACATTTGTGGTATATTATGCCGTATGTACATGCAACCTTATCTACATAGGTCTCACTTCACGTGAGTTACGGATTCGAGTCAGGGAACATGTCAGGGACATCAGAGCAGCGAAGGATGTGACTGATGTTCTTACTCTCAAAACTATCCCGCGGCACTTCAAGTTACACCACAACTGTGATCCACGGGCACTCCAGGTCCGTGGTATCGACAGGGTTCACTTGGGCATTAGGGGTGGTGACCCTAAAAAAATTCTAGCCCAAATGGAGTGCCGCTGGATAGTGACCCTTGGGACAATGTCACCCCAGGGGTTGAATGAAAAGCTTTCTTTCGTACCTTTTTTGTGAAATCCATTCCCCCTTGGGATGTTGGCATCTCAGGGTTTAAATGTAATAGTTCTTTCTCGTACTTCTTCTGTGTGTCTCATTCTCTCTGGGGAAGCCACCCCACTTTTCTTACATGCATGTGGTTTCCTCTCTCTTTTTTGTCCACGGGGACCCTGTGATTGTGCAGGGTCGTCTTGTAGTACTTGGAGTAATACTCTCATGAGTCCTGTCTCCCTTGTTTTTATTGTGTTGTCTTGTTTTTAACCTTGTTTCTTTAATTTGTTTATGTTTAGTAATGATTGTTGGAATTTTGTCGCCACGGGCTATCTATGGAGAGGACTTTTTGCTATGATGTCGGCTACAGCGCGATCATGCCCAAGGAGAGTGGAGGAGAGAAAATATGCTTATGCAGTTCTAATTATTGTATAAAGATCTAACTGAAATATCACTCATGCTGCACTTTGTGTTTAATGCATTAATACCCTTTCTCTCTGTGCTTATGTACATTTGCTCTATTGTTTGGGCGCATTAGGTGGGATTTTTATCACACAGGAACATTCAATATATGCGCATATCACACTTGCCCATAGTTTCGCCAGTAAACAAAATGGCGACCGCGGTGCGCGCATGCCCGGTGGCCTCGGACTTAGCTTGTGTCCCTGACGGCATCCTAGTGGGTCAGGAGTCAGTCACTGACGTCAAGGGAGGCGTTTTCCTCCCAGACTCCCTCCTGTACCCGGATGGCCGGATGTGACACGTTTGCGGCCCGAACTCCGCCCACCATGCGCTCCAGTGAGCGGCGCTGATTATGATCAGCTGGCACAGGCATTTATAAGTCCCTCTCTTAGCGACAACACACACAGGCCTCCCGAGGAAGCTAGATACAGCGAAACGTACGTCGGCGCTACACGGATCCAGCTGACACCGCACCCACATGGGTAAGCACTTGTAGCAGCGTCCATACCATATATTTTTCTTGCACTTTATTATGTCCTTTGAATATTAGGATTTTGGACTCTGAATGGGCACTGCTGCACCTCTTACCTTTTTGAGATTTTTTGGCTATACAGCTAAATATGTACATTTTTAGGGGGCTCATATACACCAGTTACTTCTTAGGTGTTATGTAGTGCTGCCATTTGGCAATTTTGGGGTGCCACTGGCTCCGGTTCTTTGTGTCATCAGTGATGAAAAATTTACTTTATTAAATTTAAAATGCATACAAAAAGGACATATATCTGGTATAAAATGACCGGAGATGGTGATGACTCATCACCATCTCCGGTCATTTTATACCAGATATATGTCCTTTTTGTATGCATTTTAAATTTAATAAAGTAAATTTTTGATAATAGTAGTTGTTGTAATCTTTCATTATTCAGGGGTATTACACTCCAGTTCTCTATAGGTTTCTAAAAGTGTTCCTATGTAGGTACTGCTAATCCTCCTTCCCCAAGCTTAGATAATGTTTCTAAGGAGAAATAGTGTGTTACGTATTAAAAAGCGTAAACATACAACTTCAACCTATTTATTGATATGGTTTCAGGCTACTCACTGCTTATATGGGGGTCTGGTGGCTGCACCGGTGGTGCTAGCTAGCCGCAGTGTGATTTTAGTCGGTACTGATAAGGAGAAGGATAGAATGATGATATAAGCAATCTATCGTAACATAAACAATCTGTCCTGGAACATATAAAGCTGGCGGTAGCAAAGGGATAAAAGTTGTCCGTTCACTCACCCGGTACTGCTAGGGTCAGTGCCTCTAAGTATGGTAGCGCTGATTAGGTCCGGCAATTGGTGGTGCAGGGTGATACCAGGGGTTTTCTGCAGAAGCGCGTTCTAGCTAGAGCGCAGGAGCGCGGGAGATCACCAGCGCCTCGCGTGCCCCGGCCGGAAGCAACGCTGAGGACGCGGCGGTGACTAGGGGGCGGAGCTGTTGTGACGTCACACAGAGTAAGGACGGGAGCGTGGTGGAGACAAGCTGCCTATGCGTTTCGAGGGTTAACTTCCCTCTTCGTCAGGGCTATGTCTCCACTATAGGGGTCCGTCCTTAAGTAGTCACCTGATTGCTAGATAAGCTCCCCTGGAACCCCTGATTGATGAATGGCACCATAATTAAAGTTAATTGGCCGCATTGAGTAATCCCTGATTGTCAATTAACCTTGTAGTTTGGGCTGAAATGCCGGATGGTGCATTATTATAAAAATGCCGTTTATTGATCCCCATGGGATAGGATAGAAAAAGGAACCCTGGGCTCTAATAATAAGTAAGTGTGCATACAATATTCTCTATTATCGCATTTGCACTATTCTATTAACACCCCATTGACTGTATGACATTCCTTTCAGCTATATACCGTAATCAGGTTCTACTATGTTCCTAAGGGAACTTTCGGCTCCTATACCCATTAACTAATTCCTTATCAAGTAATTCTAGTTTTTTTTCATCTGCTCGTTCTGTTGCTTTTGGGAAGCGCAGTGGTTTCTATTATCTTTCACTACTTGGTTGTTCTTTTTAACAGGATTGGCACAGAACCTGTTGCAACCACTTGCAGCTCCCGTAGCATTCTACTCTACCCTTTCAGGTGACTAGGCGCCAGTATACACACTTTATATTTATTCTCTTTTTTGTATCTGTGCCAGTATACTTTGGGCAGCCTCACCATGGCCATAGATGCCTTAAGAAAGGATCGGGAATTTAGACGCACATTCATTCAAAAACAATTTGTACACCATAGGGATACAACTAATGAGCTTGACCAAGCCAGAAGCCTTTTAAAATCATTAGAAAAACAGCTAATCAATGAAATGAGAGATCTATGGGAAATTGCCTCACTGGAGAAATATGCACAAAGAGGCATAGTCCCTAGAGGCTTGGTGATTTACAAAACACTAGCAGGGGATTTCGGTGACCCCGATATCCAGCAAGAATGGGATAACCTATTCTTACACTTTTCCAACCAGGTTTTACAATTTATTAATAATAAACGCAAGTCTAATCTCAGTAAAACTAGCAACCTAATAAGTACTTTGTTTGAGCAATTGAACAATTTCAATCACCTGGATGGTATCCAGGATCTTACAGCTAACATCATGTGTAGATTGAAAGAGAGAGAAAAAGAAATAATTTCCAAGAAATTGAGGAAGTTTGCAAGGGACAATATCCCTATAGACAATACCCCTAGAAAAACAACACTGAATGAACCCGGGACACCCGCCTCCAACTCTAGGAACTATGTCACCCTCGATGAATACAATTTGACCCCAGCACATAATTCTATGGATGCCTCCATCATCTTTTCTACATACTCTAATTCCACACAATATACCCCGGTATCGGTTCGCACTAATGGCAGAACCCAGTCAACTACATCCATAAGAGAGGGAGAGACTATTAATGACTCCCATAGTAACATACGGACTACAATAGGACAGGATCAACCGAGCCTAGAACCAATAAGCATTCCTACCTCTAATAGGTATGCTCAGCTATCTGTATATGATGGAGAACCAGCCAATAATGCTAGCTGGGAGGTCTCTACCCCTACAAGTATCAGCCAACCTCCACATAGGGGAGAACCCATCAGACAAAAACAAGTGCGGACATTCTTTACCAAACAATTGAATCCAGTCAACACTAGAAAAATACAAGGTAGCAACTATGGAAGTTCAACTGCCAAATCTTTGAATGGCACCCACAGTAATACCACCACTAATAGGAGCAATAATAATAACAATAAAAAAACGCTAAGACCCAAACCAAATACTAGTACAAATAAGGATTTTTTTCGGGCACTAGGCGCAAGACCAAAAGAGGTAAGAGAGGAGGGGCACTCTCCCAAAAGAAAATAAGTAAACCAATAATTACCAGTACCCAAAAAAATCTTCAACCTCAGTTCTCATATATTAACACAGAATGAACAAACACTCTTACAAAATGGCTTAAAGTTCGCACCTACGGCTAAAGCCAAACCTTTCAACCTATATATAAGCATAAAAAAATTCTTACGAAATTTAGCTCTCAAAAAATATTTTCTTAAAAAAAGCAATAATAACCCAGGTACTGCTACCACTACTTTAAACCAGTCATCCATGGAGTATGTCCACACCAACTTAGCCTGTCCATCTATGTTTAATCCCCTCAATGAGTACTCTAACTCATTTCGGGCCTTCGAAACTATGGTAACTACAGATATCAAGAAAATACACAAAAGAAATTCAAAATATACTCCACACAACTTAAACCCTAGTGAAAGAAATGCCATTATCCAATTACAGGAGAACAATAACATTATAATCCGCCCGGCGGATAAGGGGGGCGGTATTGTCGTATTGGATTATATGAAGTACCACAATGAATCCCTAAACCTGTTGGGCGACACAGTAACATACAAAAAAATGACATTTGACCCCACATCAAAATTTATGAAAGAACTTAACATCCTGGCTGCAAAAGGGAAAACTATAGGCGTCTTAAATAAAAAAGAATACCAGTTTATTAACAACAAAACCCCCTCTACAGCTATATTTTATCATATCCCTAAAATACACAAAAGTATAGACAACCCACCAGGAAGACCCATCATATCGGGTATAAACTGTTTAACAGCCAATCTATCCAGGTACGTGGACACCCACCTACAAAAATGTATGCCACTCCTGCCTGCATACCTAAAGGACACCACACACACTCTACAGATTTTGGAAATGATAGAATGGCGAAGTGACCTTATCCTGGGAACTCTGGACATCAAGTCCCTCTATACTGTAATTGATCCATTAAAAGGGTGTCAATCGGCAGAATTTTTTCTTAAAAAACTAGGCACCTATAAAAACACACAAATCCAGTTCATAATTGAGGGCATTGAGTTCATTCTAAAACATAACTACTTTCTATACGAAAAACAGTATTATCTGCAAACTCACGGGACCGCTATGGGTACGCGGTTCGCGCCTAGTTTCGCAAATCTTTATGTAGGAAAGTGGGAGCTCGAATTCATCTACGAGGACGGTCATCTCCGAAAAGGCCTCCAAATTTGGCACCGCTTTATAGATGACATCATCTTTATTTGGAATGGTTCACTAACAGACCTACAAGTTTTTATTTCCAGCCTCAACTCCAATAACTATGGCCTGGAGTTCACACCCACCATTAGCCATACTAGCGTTAATTTTTTGGACCTAACTATCTGTGTAGAACAGAACAAAGTAATCACTAAGGGTTTCCACAAACAAGTGGACTCAAACAGCTATATTCATGTTAGCAGTTGTCACCTGCCAGTATGGCTTTCCAACATTCCAAAAAGCCAGTTTTTAAGAATTAGAAGGAACTGTACAGAAGTTGAGGATTATCAAAGGGAGAGTGACTACTTGTTAGCACAGTTTGAGGAAAAGGGTTATGATGTACCCACTCTTAATAGAACAAAAATGGAAATAGAAACCATGCCGAGGGACTCCTTAATTCACAGAACCATAGCCACCTGCAACCCCCCTACTATACAAGAACAAATAGGGCAAGTCCAAATAATAACGCAATTCCATTCAGGCCATAGGCGTTTCAAAAATATTATTAACAAGCACTGGCCCATCTTGAAAGGGGATAAGTGTATTGGTGACCTGTTACCCACAAAACCCAAGTTCGTTTACACAAAGGCACAAAACTTGGGACTCTTACTTGCACCAACCACGAAATCTATACTTCCCATACAAAACCCGAAAAAACAGACATATCTAACCGACCCCAAAGCGAAACCACAAGGTTTTATGCCATGTGGCAAATGTACATGCTGTAGACGAGTCTCCAGTAAGAAAGTGATTCGCACTAGTTTTAAGGACGCCAATGAATTGAGTGAATATGCTATTCATGACTATATCACTTGCCAGACCACAGGGGTCATCTATATATTAAAATGCCCGTGTGGAAAGATCTATGTAGGTCGTACAAATAGAAGACTATTGGACAGGATTAATGAACATTTTAATAATATCAATAAGGAGTTCATAGGACACCCATTATCCCGACATTATTTGGAACAACACAATCACTCCCTCTATGGCACATCCTTTTGGGGCATCCAAGTGGTCCCACGCAATTCCCGAGGGGGGGACTATATTAAAGCCATGTCTCGGGTTGAGTCCAGGTGGATATTTACCTTAGATAGTCTGGCTCCGACTGGCTTAAACCAAGAAATTGAGCTATATGCCTTTTAAAATAACCCCTTCCCCCTCCCCCCACCATCCCCCCCCTCTCTCCCTCACAACCCCATTACGCAGAGTAACGGAGATATGCAGGTGAATTGTGTGATTGGAGATTACTATCCCCAGCTATACATCATAAGTATATTTTTATAGCATTTTTATAGACATTTGTATTAGTCATCTATATGATTATTGTTGGGACTACAAAATAATAATTTTATCCACATCTAACCTTGCTAATCCCCTTAGGCTTTAATAAATATTAGGGATGGCTAGATGTGATGTTCGGTTTTCTTTTAGTATATTTTATTTTCTATCATATACTATTTTTATATTTATATTTTTATATATACTTTTATAGATCTCTTGTTTGCTTTTACCTTTTTTAAAAATAATAATAAAAATATATTTTTAATGTTTATACAATTTTCTTACAAGCATAACACATCTTTTAAGTATAAATCAATAAAGGTCCCCCCCTTCTTTTATCTATGTAAATACCTAATGGTATTTGTAGGAGTACCTAATGTTTATGATTTTACAGAGCCCAGGGTTCCTTTTTCTATCCTATCCCATGGGGATCAATAAACGGCATTTTTATAATAATGCACCATCCGGCATTTCAGCCCAAACTACAAGGTTAATTGACAATCAGGGATTACTCAATGCGGCCAATTAACTTTAATTATGGTGCCATTCATCAATCAGGGGTTCCAGGGGAGCTTATCTAGCAATCAGGCGACTACTTAAGGACGGACCCCTATAGTGGAGACATAGCCCTGACGAAGAGAGAAGTTAACCCTCGAAACGCGTAGGCAGCTTGTCTCCACCACGCTCCCGTCCTTACTCTGTGTGACGTCACAACAGCTCCGCCCCCTAGTCACCGCCGCGTCCTCAGCGTTGCTTCCGGCCGGGGCACGCGAGGCGCTGGTGATCTCCCGCGCTCCTGCGCTCTCGCTAGAACGCGCTTCTGCAGAAAACCCCTGGTATCACCCTGCACCACCAATTGCCGGACCTAATCAGCGCTACCATACTTAGAGGCACTGACCCTAGCAGTACCCGGTGAGTGAACGGACAACTTTTATCCCTTTGCTACCGCCAGCTTTATATGTTCCAGGACAGATTGTTTATGTTACGATAGATTGCTTATATCATCATTCTATCCTTCTCCTTATCAGTACCGACTAAAATCACACTGCGGCTAGCTAGCACCACCGGTGCAGCCACCAGACCCCCATATAAGCAGTGAGTAGCCTGAAACCATATCAATAAATAGGTTGAAGTTGTATGTTTACGCTTTTTAATACGTAACACACTATTTCTCCTTAGAAACATTCTCTAAGCTTGGGGAAGGAGGATTAGCAGTACCTACATAGGAACACTTTTACAGTATAGCATACAAAAGCCTCTAATAATAAGTAAGTGTGCATACAATATTCTCTATTATCGCATTTGCACTATTCTATTAACACCCCATTGACTGTATGACATTCCTTTCAGCTATATACCGTAATCAGGTTCTACTCTGCTCCTAAGGGAACTTTCGGCTCCTATACCCATTAACTAATTCCTTATCAAGTAAGTCTAGTTTTTTTTTTGTTTTTTTTTTCTTCTGCTCGTTCTGTTGCTTTTGGGAAGCGCAGTGGTTTCTATTATCTTTCACTACTTGGTTGTTCTTTTTAACAGGATTGGCACAGAACCTGTTGCAACCACTTGCAGCTCCTGTAGCATTCTACTCCACCCTTTCAGGTGACTAGGCGCCAGTATACACACTTTATATTTATTCAAGTTTATATACACCTTCTACCTTGTTTTACAGTACCATATAACGGTTGTTATTTTGGTTACATTTTCCCAAAAATGAGGAAGTCTGGTGGAAGAGGCCGTGGGTGGTCGTTGCCAGCTGGTACTGATGGTGGTGGTGGAGCATCTGGTGGTAGCTGGAAAAGCAAAATAGCACCTAAGGCTGGAGGTGTTCAGCCACCGTCATTGTCTGGCTACACAAGGCCTCGAAGGCTCCCTTATCTTGGAGTAGGAAAACCGCTTTTAAAGCCGGAGCAGCAGGAAAAAGTTTTGGCTTACATTGCTGACTCAGCCATTAGCTCTTTCACCTCCTCTTCAGAAAGTTCCAAATATAAAAGCAGCGAGTCGTCAGTGTATGCTCCCGGTCAGGAACAAGACATTTCCTTGTATCCTTCACCCAAACCAAAAGTGAAGGATGCGTCAGGCGACACCACAGGTTACACCATGGAGCTCTTTACACATTCCGTGCCTGAGTTAGAAAGGGAAATTGTTAACTGCCCATTACAAGATGAATCGGACATAGAGTGCACTGATGCACAGCCACAGCTAGATTATTATGCTGTTCCATTGACTCAGATCACTACATTGCCCTCGCAGTGTACTGAGACAGAATCTGACCCTGATGAGACTATGGTGCCCCATCCCAAACGCTATAGCACCTTACACAGTGACACAGAGGAAGGTGCACATGACATTGAAGAGGAGGTGATAGATGACCCAGTTGTTGACCCAGATTGGGAGCCATTGGGGGAAGAGTGTGCCGCTGCCGGTAGCTCAGAAGCAGAGTAGGATGATCCACAGCAGCCATCTACAATGCAACAGCTGTCATCTGGCAGGCCCGTATCAGGCCAAAAACATGTGTCAAAAACAAAAACAGTTTTAGGACAGCGTGGCCATCTGGTGAAAGTAGCACAGCGTGCTATGCCTGAAAAGGTATTTGATAGTAGGAAGAGTGCAGTGTGGCAATTTTTTAACCAAGATCCGAATGATCAGTCAAAAGTTATCTGTAAGAAATGCTCACAGACCTTTAGCAGAGGGAAGAATCTTAATAATTTAAATACAACGTGCAAGCGTAGACATTTAACCAGTATGCACTTGCAAGCTTGGACTAACTACCAAACGTCACGTTCCGTTGGTGCACCTGCTCAGAATGAAGGTAGTAAGGAATAGGGTTGAGCGACCTTTACTTTTATAGGATCGGGTCGGGTTTCACGAAACCCGACTTTTTCAAAAGTCGGGTCGAGTGAAATCGGCCGATCCTATAAAAAAGTCGGGGTCGGGGTCGGCCGAAACTCGAAACCCAATGCAGTGCATTGGGTTTCCAATGGTTCCCAGGGTCTGAAGGAGCGGAAACTCTCCTTCAGGCCCTGGGATCCATATTTAAGTGTAAAATAAAGAATTAAAATAAAAAATATCGCTATACTTACCCTCTGACGGGCCCTGGTACTAACCGGGAACCTTCCTTCCTTAGAATCAGCCTTCCAGGACCTTGCGGTGACGTCGCGGTGACGTCGCGGCTTGTGATTGGTCGCGTGGCCGCCCATGTGACCGCTCACGCGACCAATCACAAGCCGCGACGTCACCGTGACGTCACCGTGACGTCATCGAAGGTCCTGGAAGGGCTGATTCTTAGGAAGGAAGGCTGCCGGAAAGAAGCAGGGCGTGTCCGAGGGTGAGTATATACCTAATAGGAATATACTCACCCTCGGCTTCGTTCCGGCAGCCTTCCTTCCTAAGAATCAGCCCTTCCAGGACCTTCGGTGACGTCACGGTGACGTTGCGGCTTGTGATTGGTCGCGTGAGCGGTCACATGGGCGGCCGCGCGACCAATCACAAGCCGCGACGTCACCGCGACGTCACCGCAAGGTCCTGGAAGGCTGATTCTAAGGAAGGAAGGTTCCCGGTTAGTACCAGGGCCCGTCAGAGGGTAAGTATGGCGATATTTTTTATTTTAATTCTTTTTTCTACACTTAAATCTGAATTCCGATACCAATTCCCGATATCTTAAACATATCGGGAATCGGTATCGGAATTCCGATTCCAGATTCAGAAGATCGCCGACTTCATGGCCGACCCCACACAGGGGTCGGGTCGGGTTTCATGAAACCCGACTTTGCCAAAAGTCGGCGACTTCTGAAAATTGCCGACCCGTTTCGCTCAACCCTAGTAAGCAACTCTACATTGCTTCCCTCAATGTAAGCCCACCGGTTAGGACACCACCAGCAGCAAATGTGGAGGTATTGTTGCAAGGCCAAAGCAGTCAGGGAATCACAAGGTTATTGGTAGGAAACACTGCTTGTAGGCCAACATCAAGAATACCATCACCAACCCTCTCTCAATCTGCCATGTCCACAACCATCACCACCGCTAGTTCCATCATATGCAGCTCTCCAGTCCAGCTCACCCTACAAGAGACTCTCGTTAGGAAAAGAAAGTACTCATCCTCTCATCCGCGTAGACAGAATTTGAACGCCCACATTGCTAGACTAATCTCGTTAGAGATCATGCCCTACCAGTTGGTTGAAAGCGAAGCTTTCAAAGACCTGATGGCCTACGCAGTACCACACTGTGACCTACTCAGTCGTCACTTCTTTGCGAGAAAACCTATCCCAGCCCTCCACCAGCATGTCGAAGACTGCATTGTCCATGCACTGAGGCAATCAGTCAGTGGAAAGTTGCACCTCACAACAGATGCATGGACCAGTAGGCATGGCCAGGGATGTTACGTGTCCATCACGGCGCACTGGGTTAATGTGGTGGATGCAGGGTCCACAGGGGACAGCCATAGTGGGACAGCTCTGCCTAGCCCACAGTCTAGGAAACAATTGGCTGTAGGCATTTGCCACCCTTCCACCTCCTCCTCCTCCTCCAGAAGCGAAAGCTCGTCCACAGAGCGCAGTTGCACGACCACTCCATCCACAGCTGCCAGTGTTGCACACGAGGTGTCCTATTATCGAACAGCTAGTGGTAAGCATCAGCAGGCTGTGTTACCAATAAAGTGTTTGGGCGACAACAGACACACCGCGGAAGTACTGGCCGAGTACTTGCAGCAAGAAACTCAGTCATGGCTGGGCAGTGTACATCTTGAGGCAGTCAAGGTAGTCAGTGATAACGGAAGGAATTTTATGGCTGCCATAACCCTTTCAGAACTGAAACACATACCTTACCTGGCTCAGAGCTTGAACCTGGTGGTGCATTGCTTCCTGAAAAATTATCCAGGGTTACCAGCCCTGCTCCTGAAGGTGCGAAGACTTTGCTCGCACATCCGCCGGTCGCCCGTACACTCCAGCCATATGCTGAACCATCAGCGATCGCTGAATCTTCCCCAGCACCGACTAATAATCGATGTTGCAAAAAGGTGGAACTCCACACTGCACATGCTTCAGAGGCTGTGCGAACAGAGGCATGCTGTAATTTATTTGTGGGAGGATACACATACACGGGCAGGCACTAGGATGGCATACATGGAGTTGTCTGGTGTGCAGTGGTCGAAGCTACAAGACCTCTGTCAAGTCCTTCAGTGTTTTGAGGAATGCACACAGCTGGTAAGTGCAGACAATGCCATCATAAGCATGAGCATCCCACTAATGCATCTGCTGATGCAAAGTTTGACACACATTAAGGAGCAGGCATCTGCAGCTGAAGAGGAGGGAAGCCTTGATGACAGTCAGCCATTGTCAGCTCAGGGAACTCTCCTGGACGAGGTGGCGGATGAGGAGGAGGAGGAGGATGATGGGGATGAATATTTATGGGAGGAGGATGCTTCTCAGGGGGCAATAGAAACTGGTGGCGTTGCAAGGTCAGGTACAGGGTTTTTGCGGGAGACAAGTGATGTTGATTTGAAAGACAGTGCTCCTCAACCCAGCACAAGCAGTGAACTGACACCTGGAACATTGGCCCACATGGTTAAGTATGCCTTGCGTATCCTAAAAAGGGACCGCCGCATTATCAAAATGATGACCGATGACGATTACTGGTTGGCCTGCCTCCTGGATCCAGAATATAAAGGAAAATTACAAAATATCATGCCATATGAGAGCCTTGAGCAAATATTGGCTACCAAACAAGCAACTCTTGTTGACCATTTGGTTCAGGCATTCACAGCATGCAGCGGCGGTGATGGTTCTCACACGAGCTGTACGGGGCAACATGGCAGAGGTGTTTGAGGTGCACATATCAGAAGTGGCGTTGGACAAAGGGGTTTTATGACCAGGTTGTGGAGTGATTTCGCAATGACCGCAGACAAGACAGGTACTGCTGCATCAATTCAAAGCGACAGGAGACTGCATTTGTCCAGTATGGTTACAAACTACTTTTCCGCCCTTATCGATGTTCTGCCTCACAGGTCATTCCCCTTTGATTACTGGGCATCTAAAACAGACACTGGGCCTGAATTGGCAGAATATGCATTACAGGAGCTTGCGTGCCCTGCTGCTAGTGTGTTATCAGAAAGAGTATTCAGTGCTGCTGGTTCAATACTGACCGAAAAAAGGACACGTCTGGCTACCCGAAATGTTGATGATCAAAACTTCATTAAAATGAACCAATCATGGATTTCAAATTATTTGGCCCGACCTTCCTCTGCTGACACGTAGCTTGCCTGAAAAATGTCTTGCTTTTGGCCTCCTCTTACTGACTTCTCCAATTCCTCCATTTGCAGCTGCTGAATGTCCACCATAGGCCATTTTATACCTCCCTAAATGGGCTGACTCCCCCCACAGGGCTGTGGTCACCACCTGGCCCAAACACCCGTGCGAGTACCGTTTGCCTGGACAGGTGGGTGTGCCCACTCGTGGGCGATGGCACTGTCACAGGGTCCCTCATAGTACAATGAAGTGTCTCTGACAGTGGTGGTGCACAACCAACGTCAGACACACTGTCGTAATATGAGGGGCCCTGTACTGCCGCCCACGAGAGAGTGTTCCCCCCAGCTCGAACAGTGCTCTACCACTTGCAATACTTACCTCTCCCTGCTCCACCACTGTGTAGTCTGTGCTGTTAAATCTGCCAATACAAATTTGTTGAAATGATAGATGATAGTTAAAATATACAGGGTCCCTGGCCACCATTTAGACCAGTTAATACTTTGTGACTACTACCACTGTCTGTTACTCAGCAGAAGAGCCCACCCCTGTACCTAGCTATGCCACCTGTTTATTTATGAAAAAAAATTTGGCAGACATTTAGCCTACTTGCTTATTTGGGCCTACTCACTGTGCCAGCCACTCCTTACAATTGTCCTCCGTTGAACAAAGCAATGCTGCCAGTTTAGTCCTGTTACCAACTTTGAACTGCATTTAGCCTACTTACTTATTTGGGCCTACTCACTATGTCAGCCACTCCTTACAATTGTCCTCCGCTGAACAAAGCAATGCCACCAGTTTGGTCCTGTTACCAATTTTGAACTGCATTTAGCCCACTTTATTATTTGGGCCTACTCACTGTGTCAGCCTCTCATTACAGTTGTGCTCCGCTGAACAAAGCAATTTTGGCAGACATTTAGCCTACTTGCTTATTTGGGCATACTCACTGTGTCAGATACTCCTTACAATTGTCCTCCGCTGAACAAAGCAATGCCGCCTGTTTAGTCCTGTTACCAATTTTGAACTGCATTTAGCCCACTTTATTATTTGGGCCTATATCTGTGTTTCCTCCTCATCCTGCCCATTGCCCAGCCACTGCTAGATGAGTCTGCTGGTACATTGACCCAGACCACTACATTCCCCTTGCACTACTCAGCCAGAATCTGACCCTGCTGAAAGTCAGGTTCCCCTTCCCGCATACTATACCACCTTACACGGGGACAAAGAGGAAGGTGCAGATGAAAGTGCAGGTTCCTTCATCAGGTGGGGGGGCATACTTGTTGGCGATGTCACTGGCACAGGGCCCCTCATAGCATGCAAAAGTGTCTCTGCTGGTGGGAGGCGCCACCCACCATCAAACACACTGCCGTACTATGAGGGGCCCTGTGCCAGTGCCAATGCCAACGAGTGGGCCCCCACTGCTTGCTCAGGATCACAGCACTTCCAAAGTTGAAATACTTTCCTCTCCCTGCTCCACCGCCGTGACATATTCCGCATTTCCTGGGCTCACGAAAAACTTGAGCCAGCACCCCCCACAACTTTAGCCAAATGACCCCTACTTTTCAATGCCTAACTATTATTATAAAGTAAATTGAGATTGACAAACTTCAGTAATAAGAATGAATGTTTTTGGCATTAAAATGGGCACTGTAGGTGTTTTCCTGTCCTCCACTCTCTGCCGACTTTGATTCCCCATTGACTTGCATTGGGTTTCGTGTTTCAGTCGGCCCCCAACTTTTTGCAATAATCGGCTGATTTCACCCGACCCGACTTTTCACAAAGTCGGGTTTCGCGAAACCTGACTCGATCCCAAAAAAGTAAAAGTCGCTCAACTCTACTTGTGACATGTTGTTACATAAACTCATGACGTGACAGAATAAGTATAATGAGAGAACTTATTATGTCTAGCACATGCGCAAATGTAGTAGAGGAAATCTCTTATAAATAAATATAAGCATGTTCTCTTTTTTGTATTGATTTGCACAACATGATGTGTGATATACATATTTTTATTAGTGACTTTTTTGAGATCGCTTTCTACTGTGAAGTGTTTGCTTGGTATAAGTGCCGTGATATGTGGGGCGCATGCACCCTAGTTGACCTAGTCATTCCTTATGTATGTCCTGTAATTTGTGGGGCACATGCACATATGCGTAGCACCCCATCACTCTCCTTCTTCATCAAATAGCCCTTACACAGCCTGGAGGTGTGTTTGGGGTTATTTTCCTGTTGAACAATAAATGATTGTCCAACTAAATGCAACCCGGATGGAATAGCATGCCGCTGCAAGATGCTGTGGTGGCCATGCTGGTTCAGTATGCCTTAAATTTTGAATAAATTCCCAACAGTGTCACCAGCAAAGCACCCCCACACCATCACACCTCCTCCTCCATGCTTCACGGTGGGAACCAGGCATGTAGAGTCCATCCTTTCACCTTTTCTGCGTCGCACAAAGACACGGTGGTTGTAACCAAAGATCTCAAATTCGTACTCATCAGACCAAAGCACAGATTTCCACTGGTCTAATGTCCATTCCTTGTGTTCTTTAGCCAAAAGAAGTCTCTTCTGCTTGCTGCCTGTCCTTAGCAGTGGTTTCCTAGCAGCTATTTTACCATGAAGGCCTGCTGCACAAAGTCTCCTCTTAACAGTTGTTGCAGAAATGTGTCTGTGTGTGGCCTTGACCTTTTCTCTAATCTGAGCTGCTGTTAACCTGTGATTTCTGAGGCTGATGACTCAGATAAACTTATCCTCAGAAGCAGGGGTGACTGTTGATCTTCCTTTCCCGGGGCGGTCCTCATGTGAGCCAGTTTCTTTGTAGCACTTGATGGTTTTTGCACTTGGGGACACTTTCAAATTTTTCCCAATTTTTCGGACTGACTGACCTTTATTTCTTAAAGTAATGATGGCCACTCATTTTTCTTTACTTAGCTGCTTTTTTCTTGCCATAATACAAATTCTAACAGTCTATTCAGTAGGACTTTCATCTGTGTATCCACCAGACTTCTGCTCAACATAACTGATGGTCCCAACCCCATTTATAAGGCAAGAAATCCCACTTATTAAACCAGGTACACCTGTGAAGTGAAAACCATTTCCTGTGACTACCTTTTGAAGCCCATAATGAGAATGCCAAGAGTGTGCAAATCAGTCATCAAAGCAAAAGGTGGCTACTTTGAAGAACCTAGAATATAAGACATATTTTCAGTTGTTTCACACTTTTTTAAGTATATAATTCCACATGTGTTAATTCATAGTTTTGATGCCATCAGTGTGAATTTACAATTTTTATCGTCATGAAAATACAGAAAAATCTTTAAATGAGAAGGTGTGTCCAAACTTTTGGTCTGTACTGTACCTCATTTAGATTTCCTTCCTAATTTTGAATTGCTTTGACGGAATTATCAACAGCAACTTGCGTTATATGCGCACATAGTGTGGGACGCGCATGCGCAAGGGAAGAATTGAATTGATAGAGCTTATATGCATAACCGGATGTGATGTCTTGCGCATGTGCGATATGCAGGAAGCCGATATATAGACACTTCGTCTCTCCTTGCTGTTGACCATCTGGTATGGATTTAAGCATTATTAATTTGATTGTTGGGAATATTTATAGATAAGGTTTTCAATTCAAAGACACACTTACCTTGAGAAAGACACAGTGGTGTTCGATACGCGTGGGTCCATGTCTCCTTTGCATCCGGGGCCATATATATGGGTTTGAACATTATCATTTAAACTTCTCATTCCTTGAAATTTTCCCAGGATGTGCCTTATGTTGCCTTTTTGTGACCTCCTTTTTTCTTAAATTCATGTGAGGTCATTTTTTATCTCATTGTGCTGACAGCGGATATATCAAAAGTATACACAGTGCCTTGCAAAAGTATTCGGCCCCCTGGAACTTTTCAACCTTTTCCCAGATATAATGCTTCAAACATAAAGATGCCAAATGTAATTTTTTGGTGAAGAACCAACAACAAGTGGAACACAATTGTGAAGTTGAACAAAATTTATTGCTTACAGTATTTTAAATTTTTGTAGAAATTCAACAACTGAAAAGTGGGGCGTGCAATATTATTCGGCCCCTTTACTTTCAGTGCAGCAAACTCACTCCAGAAGTTCATTGTGGATCTCTGAATGATCCAATGTTGTCCAAAATGCCTAATGATGATAAGTATAATCCACCTGTGTGTATTTAAGTCTCCGTATAAATGCACTTGCTTGTGATAGTCTCAGGGTTCTGTTTGGAGCACAGAGAGCATCAAGAAGACCAAGGAACACAACAGGCAGGTCCGTGATACTGTTGTGGAGAAGTTTACAGCTGGATTTGGATGCAAAATGATTTCCAAAACTTTAAACATCCCAAGGAGCAATGTGCAAGCGATCATATTGAAAGGGAAGGAGTATCATACCACTGCAAATCTACCAAGACCCGGCCATCCCTCCAAACTTTCATCTCAAACAAGGAGAAGACTGATCAGAGATGCAGCCAAGAGGCCCACGATCACTCTGGATGAACTGCAGAGATCTACAGCTGAGGTGGGACAGTCTGTCCATTGGGCAACAATCAGTCGTTTACTGCATAAATCTGGCTTTAATGGAAGAATGGAAAGAAGAAAGCCATTTCTCAAAGATATCCATAAAAAGTGTCATTTATAGTTTGCAACAAGCCACCTGGGAAACACACCAAACATGTGGAGGAAGGTGCTCTGGTCAGATGAAACCAAAATGGAACTTTTTGGTAACAATGCCAAATGATATGTTTGGCATAAAGGCCACACAGCTCATCACCCTGAACACACCATCCCCACTGTCAAACATAGTGGTGGCAGCATCATGGTTTGCCCCTGCTTTTCTTCAGCAGGGACAGGGAAGATGGTTAAAATTAGGGTTGAGCGAAACGGGTCGGCCATTTTCAGAAGTTGCCGACTTTTGGCAAAGTCGGGTTTCATGAAACCCGACCCGACCCCTGTGTGGGGTCGGCCATGAGGTCGGCGATCTTCTGAATCTGGTATCGGAATTCCGATACCGAGTTCCGATATGTTTGCGATATCGGAACTCGGTATCGGAATCCACATTTAAGTGTAAAATAAAGAATTAAAATAAAAAATATTGATATACTCACCTCTCCGACGCAGCCTGGACATCGCCGCTGGTAACCGGCATCTTCCGTTCCTAAGAATGGCGCTTGAAAGACCTTTCGATGACGTCACGGCTTGTGATTGGTCGCGGCGGCCCACGTGACCGCTGAGCGACCAATCACAACAAGCCGTGACGTAATTCTCAGGTCCTAAATTCCTCATTCTAGGAATTTAGGCCATGAGAATTACGTCACGGCTTGTGATTGGTCGCTGAGCGGTCACGTGGGCCGCCGCGACCAATCACAAGCCGTGACGTCATCGAAAGGTCCTTCACGCGCTGATTCTTAAGAAGGAAGGCTGCCGGAAAGAAGCAGGGTGCGTCCGAGGGTGAGTATATACCTAATAGGAATATACTCACCCTCGGCTTCTTTCCGGCAGCCTTCCTTCTTAAGAATGAGCGCGTGAAGGACCTTTCTTTTTTTGAAGGAACTTTACAGCTGTGTTCCACTTGTTGTTGATTCTTCACCAAAAATTTACATTTGGCATCTTTATGTTTGAAGCATGATATGTGGGAAAAGGTTGAAAAGTTCCAGGGGGCCCAATACTTTTGCAAGGCACTGTATATATATATATATATATATATATATATATATATATATATATATATAAGTTTTGTATATATCCACCTTTTATTTGATTATGACACAATGGATGTATTATCAGCACTATTAAGGCTTTGGAGTTATATCCATGATTGGGATCATGTATGGCTAATTGTATTTATTTATGTATGAATTTTTTATTATTGATTGTGTTATTGTTGTTATCAGGCTGTTAGGGACATTTATTATTGAACACAATATTTTGGATCAATATTGTTGGATGCTTTCTAAGTGCTTTAAATTTTCTGAGAGCTCTCTAAATAAAATTTGTTAATATTTGGTGATCACTTGGTTGTGTGCATACATTCTTTTTCTTTCTATGTGTGTAACTTAATAGATGCACTTTGGAGATCCCATTCAAAATATTGTTTTTTTATGGTGCCTACCTATATTTATTTACTTTCAAGCGGCACATCCATATAGCATCATTCCAAATTATTGAGATAAATTTGCAGCAGCAGAGTTCTCTCCCTTTCTGCTCAAAATTCATCCTCCCCAGGCCAGGAGAGGTGGTTAAATCTGCACATCACTAAAGGTCCTGAAACATCTCACCACTAGTGTTGAGCATTCCGATACCGCAAGTATCGGGTATTGGCCGATATTTGCTGTATCGGAATTCCGATACCGAGATCCGATACTTTTGTGATATCGGGAATCGGTATCGGGATCGATATTAATGTGTAAAATAAAAAATAAAAATAAAAAATATTGATATACTCACCTCTCCGATACAGCCTGGACCTTACCGATGTAACCGGCAGCTTCCGTTCCTAAGAATGAGCGCTTGAAAGTCCTTAGATGACGTCGTGGCTTGTGATCCATTAATATGGATCCCAGGGCCTGAAGGAGAGTTTCCTCTCCTTCAGACCCTGGGAACCATACAGGATACCTTCCAATAATTGGTGTCCCATTGACTTGTATTGGTATCGGGTATCGGTATCGGCGATATCCGATACTTTTCGGGTATCGGCCGATACTATCCGATACCGATACTTTCAAGTATCGGACGGTATCGCTCAACACTACTCACCACTAAACACTGGAACTGAAGGATTTTTTAGGATATCAGTCATGTGATCAGTCATTTACCTTGTGGAAACAGGAAATGATAGAGAATAAGAAGACTGATACTACTATTCATTATTAAAACTGGTGTAGGATTGATGTATGTGTATATATTTGTATGCAACTAAGTTGTGTGTATTTACTGTGCATGCAGCAGCACTATGTGTATTTGCAGTGCATGTAGCAATTTTGCGTGTATTGCAGAGTTATGTGCGTATGCTGCAGATAATGCTGCAGATAAATAAAAACAGAAGCTGACTGTAAACCTGGCTAACTTAAACCTCCATATATCGTTCCGAAGAGCCCTAGATTACTTTATTGACCCCTGGTTATATTGATCTCTCTAATCATGGAAACTGGAGGCTATTTGGCGGTAGTTGAGAAATTTTTGTTTTAATATGTTTATGGTTAATTATTGTTTTTTTTCATCTGATTTTGTGTTTTCTCTTTTAATACATCCCTATAAAGGTCACTGATTACTTTTACAATATAATACACCGAAAGAAGAATGGACACTTAAGCTAAAATTTATAATTTATTAATGAACCATTAAAACAGTTAGAAACTGCACAAATGAAACAAGTAACAGAAATAAATGTACAAAAAATATAAAAGAAAGGCAACACTAGTGCCGCATACAAAATAACACCTGCTGGGTAACAAATTAATATGGATAGATTGAGCGCCCCCCGAGGAAGCAATAAGTGCGAAACGCGCGTCGGGGCTCCCCTTTCCGCATACCGTGATTGGGAGGACTCTGTGTGTGCTCACATCCTTACATTGTTTGTAAGTATAATATGGCTCTTCTTATGTGGTTTCATGGGACTTTTCCCGGTATACCTGCACACATGTGCTATAGATATATAGGGCTCACTTGCAACATTGTACTTCATATGAGATACCTTATCTCTTTATTATTTATATGCACACTCTTTGTCCCCCTGTACCTGCTCTGTACTTAGGAGGTTATATCCTGTTGGACATTTTATTATATGTGTGCCGCTACGTATATTCTTTAATATTTATATGTATTTATTGGTTACTTCGTGGCACACTTCCTCTCTATCCATATTAATTTGTTACCCAGCAGGTGTTATTTTGTATGCGGCACTATTGTTGCCTTTCTTTTATATTTTTTGTACATTTATTTCTGTTACTTGTTTCATTTGTGCAGTTTCTAACTGTTTTAATGGTTCATTAATAAATTATAAATTTTAGCTTAAGTGTCCATTCTTCTTTCGGTGTATTATATATTTTGATGGCGGAGCGCATATTTAGAGCGCCCTCTCTATAGGTTGACTGATTACTTTTACAGTCTGGAAATTGAGATACAGTGAAGAGCAAAAGGGTAACAATGTTTTGAACTTTTGATTTTCAGGCTCCATATCTCACCATGCAGTACTGCTTCTAATGTGAGACTATCATAATTTTATAGACTACCATCTTGGATATCTCTTACTTAAATTTGACTTGCAAATATTTAGCATATGATTAGTTATACAGGTTATTGCTGTGTCACTGCATTGTTACTGTTTTCCTCCTAAAGATCTATATTTAAATTTTTATTATTTTGTAAATTCACCTTTGGCTTTCAACACTGCCTGAATTCTTCTGGGCATGCTCTTGCTCAGATTCAATCATGTGTTGACAGAAATTTGATCTCATGTTTCTTCTACACGTTCCCAAAGTTGGCGCATACTGATCGACGCACTTGGGTATGTATACAGTTTTGTCTTAATTTCTAACCACAAGTGTTTCATTGGGTTGATAGTCCAGTCAAAATACAGTTTGACCCGGAACAAATTCCAAGAAAGCATTTTATGATTTTTTTTATTACTATTATATGTGGGGAACAACATATTAAAAGTTTTCCAAAAATGTATCACCACAAAGGTCCTAACTATGACGTCATAAGACGATGACAGCCATGGCACTAAAAATAACGAATATTTCCCTATTTCAAAGCTGTAGCTTTAGGTTACAGAAGAGTTTGCATTTTTTATACTATGTATTTTCAGATAACAATTTTTATACAAAGTTTTATACTAACTACTTGGACAGGCGAGATCATGACGTCATCAATGACGTCATGACATATATGTACATTTCTAGAAATTATAGAATTAATACACAGTGCATTTTAAGACCTACTTCATCACTGAATAAGCGTTTCAGGTCAATAGTCACTATTTTCATCATCAGACACTGCTTCCTCACTAACATTATCTCAATGCCCTTCTTGACATGGTCCGCATACCCGTGAATAGGTAAGTCCATGTCTTTTGCAAGTGCACCAAAGTGTACTACAACCACGAGAACAATTGCAGTGAATTATTTTCAGAAGTGTTTCTGGCACGGGTGAAGTATCCATCATCAATGGAACTAGACTGTTATTCTGCAATTCCCATCCCCATTCAGTAGTTTCCATGGCCTCACCATTGTCCATCCAAAGCATCACTTGGAGGTAACTCCGAAGGGCATGATACTTCGTTGCAGAGGAGGTCGGTGGCAGTCGTTCAGGTGTAACAAAGATTTTGGCTGAACCAACTTTTTTGCAGAGAGTAGAATACCTCATTGCAGACAGATTGTCTTCAGGTTTGCCCCCGAACAATGCCACCATCGCTTTACACCCAGCATCTTCAATCTTAGCTCTGTTTTTGTTAGTTGTGGAAAAGATTTTAGCACAGCTATTTAAGACCGAGTCTCCCTTCAAAACCTTGTGTAGACCGAGTTTTTTTCCGATCCCAAAAACTGTGGAAGTGGTATCGCAACCCGTGAATGCGTGAGTCTCCCTTCAAAACCTTGTGTAGACCGAGTTTTTTTCCGATCCCAAAAACTGTGGAAGTGGTATCGCAACCCGTGAATGCATGAAGGAACAGAAGAGTGCTGCAGACATGGTTTCCCAGGAACCTCTTCATAACCTTAATGTCATATACTGTTGCAGGACTCCCTTTATCCAAGTAGAAATAAAGCTTGTTGCCATCGATGGTTGACGCGTGATGAAGTAACAACACCAAAGGATCTATATCTTCACCAATGAGACTAGTTGTAATGTTTAGTACACAGTCTATTTAGAGTCTTGTGCTTGGGTGCGAGGAAGACACAGGAGACACAGGTTTAGTTAGGACTTGCTTGTATTACTTCATACAAGTATGCCACAGAGAAACAGGTTTTACATAATTGCAGGTACAGAGGTACAGAGGCAGGAGACACGGCGGCCGACACAGCAGCCCAGAGTAAACCTGAAGTCCAGCATTAAGCATAAAACAGGTTCAGAATCTCTCTGTTACTTCCCTGGTAAATGTTGATTAACATGCAGCAGAGTTCCAGTGTCCACAAGTGTTCCAGAGATCCACAGAAGGAGATGGCTGAATTACTAAGTCCAAAACTTCCAGGAGCAGGTCACAAGCTGACTGCAGACATGATTCAGAAGTACTGATTGAACAGCTGAGGCTGCTTATAAAGGCAAGAGGTGGAGAACAGGGTGGAAACATAGAAGCTACAAACTCCATACTGATTCGGGGCAAAGTAGCTGCAGGCAAGACAAAGCAAAATGGCCGATGGAAAAACCAGGTTACAATAACAAAATCACAGCAGATATAGCAAAGAGACTGAGAATCTTACACTAGTACTTTTGTTGGATGACATTGACACTGCTGCCTTAACAATCCCCACATCTGCATCCCCCTCTGATTGTATTACGTGGCAACCTCTGTCATTCATGTGCTGTGAAACGAGATTGATAAGATAGTTTGTTCTCCACATTCAAAAGGAAGTCCTCCTTTTTCCCGACAAATTTTGTTCCTTCAGCAATGTTCACTTTGCTACTTGTTCGTTTTTTGCGCCGTCACTGATAAGTAATGTCTTTAGTGTTTGGTCCTCCAATGTAACCATCAAATACTATCGTAGCCTTACCATAGTGCTTTAGTGTGAAAGATGCATAGTCTTCAGCGATTGAACAATATGTCTTTCCTTCTGACCACTTCAGTCGATGGAGAAGAGAACCTCCATCAAGAACATAATGTTCCACTTCTGGTATATCCTTGAGTACTGCGTCATCTGAACTCTGTACTTTTATAGCAGCCATCAGTTGTGCTTTGTTTGGTTTGCATATCTAACGTGATGGTATTATGATCGACGTTGTCCGCAGCGAATAGCAGTGCCGTATCCAGTCTGTCTATGGTACCACCGAGTACATCCTGGCCAACAGAAGCGGCAGCGTTTTCCTCGAATCGCTGAACTTCTGAATATGATGAACAATATCCCATGGCTGAGAGACTGTCTACAAGAAATAGAGACCTTTAAAGATGATGGAGCTGGACTGCTAACCCAAGCTGCAATGGAGCTACTACAGCCCTGGGACGTACAGCCTGAACAACTGATTGTCCAGTGCTTGCAACCATCCAGTGAATGTCCTTTCCAACGAAGAGGCTTTCAAGCAAGCAAAGCAAACTCAGGGGGAGATAATATAAGGCAGACCGACATTCAAGTGAAGAAGTCTTCGGATATTCATCGGTTGAAGATGGGATCTTAAACTTGATATCGCTCTTGATTAGTTTGGCCACAGTCTCTATGATGGCTCTCTTCTGGGCTTCTTCATTCATTTCCTGACTACGGAAATAGTCCCTCAGGATTATTCTGGTCTTTTCACGGAACATTGCAATGTTAGGCAACCCTTCCCACTCTTCTATGAATAGCGAATTGCCATACCTCTCCTCCAGCCTATACCTCAGCCATTTATTACTATAGGCAGCACTGTCTCCTTCTACAAGATTCTCCGTCATTTTACTTTTCAAGATCTGTGACAGTCAGTTGCTCTTCATCGTTGTCCTCGAGAAATGCACACATTCTCAAGAACGCTTGCTCTTGGTCCATGTTCATTGGCCTCCCTACCTTCCACGGTTTCTTTGTAGCAGATCCACCACCATGACGCATAGAAATTCCGTAATTTGTCCAAAAGTTAATGTCACATGAACGATGATACAGACAGTCTGCAGCATGTAAATCCTTCCCAAAGTAGTTGAATGGTGATTGCCCAGTCATCATTACACTGTTTGCAATGTGACATGATGGACCTTACAAATCCATCCATCTTAACAAAGCTATAGTCATCAAAATCACTACTAGATCTTGTCTTCACCACTTCTTGTCCACAGAACAAACACTGCGTCGTGCTATCATAGGATCCAGTAGACACCCATGTACCTCTCTTGGCAGGTGAGTGATGAACGGAAGTAGCTTTCTTATGCAAGTCTATTTGCTTCTTGTTTATGTAGTTCATACAACATCTCTTGTGCACAACTGCTCCAGCAGCTACCACAGTGCTAACGCCCCTCTCAATATTGGCTTTATTGATCCCTTCATCTCCTTTCGCACCAATCACAACTCTTTCTCCGTCATCTTCTACTTCATGGCTGCATAAGGGGCAAGTTTCTCGACTTTCCATCATTCTCAGCTCTGTAAAAGAAGATAAATAAATCGTTAAATAATAAATATAATAATAGTAGTAATTGTAAAAGAAAAATGATAGACACTGAAAGGCGAGTCGCATTTAACATTTTACAGCTTTGGCGGCCATATTCTTTGACGTCACATTTGGACCCTTTGTGGTAACCCTATCTTGGTAAACTTTTAAGAAACACAAGCCTCAAGCATTTTCTAAATCATTTATACCCCTCAGTTTACTTAATGAGGGAGCTATATTAGCTCAGGACACTCTTATACAACCATAGAACACTAGAACACAGGAGAAAAAAAGAGTACAAAAAGTCCTAAATAAAATCCAAATAATTTATTCAACAATACAAGTAAAACATCACAAAAAACGTAAAGGAAAAATCAAATAGTGACAAAGTGGAAAAGTTGACTTTACAGGTATAAAACCCAGGGACAGTATAAATTAAAGTGGATGGGAGGACACCCAAGCAACAATACCACAATCAATGAAAAATACTGCAACAAAGCCACTAGTAGTGGAATGTCAATATGCTCGGTATAGTAATTTGATGCAGTTTCTAAAATGCTAAGTCATAGGAGTCATATCCAAATTCAAAGTGCTGCTAATTAATTTAAAAAGCAATATCAAAACCAGTCATGATAGCCCTCAACCGGAAATTAGGTATATATCACTTTAAAAAATATATGTTGGGATGTCAGAAAGTGCCCTTACCTATAGTCTCCACTGCAATCACCTGAGTAGCGCAGCCCCAACACGCATTTTGCGTGGGCTTCCTCGGGGGGCTGTCAAACTTTTAGTATGTTTTCCATACATGTAATACTACAAAAAAAAACAATAAAAAGCTTTGTTAGGAGTGGAGTTTCCTCTGCTGCACAGGGGGAATCTCGATCCGTTCCTGCTGCGGTTTCCCATTCTCCTTCGGCCGCAGTGGAGCCTGCTCAGCGGAGACGTTGGTCCCAGCGTCTCACTTAGTCTGATTCAGTGCAAATGGTTTTTGCTGCCTCTCCAGGTTCTGATATTGTACCCTGCACTGATCTACAGCGAACAGGCTTTTCTGGGACTAAGTCCTGCTTTGCACACACTGAGCATGCCCAGGGTAAGATCTCTCAGTGGAGATCGAAGGTCACATGTTCAGGTACTGCAGCCAAGTCTATTGGTCTTTCTAGAAAGGTCCTGTAGGTACGCAGACTCAGTGGCAATCTCTCATTGGTCCTCTTCTTTAAGGTCCTGAACGTGCTGCAGCTATTTAAGGCTCGCATGGCCGCACGGCCATGCGCTAGTATCTTCTAAAGTTACATGCTTTGCGCCACTGTGGTCATATGCATGAATGTGTTCAGGGACCCGGCTGAAATAAGCCCCTAGAATGCTGGCACCTCCGGCGAGGAGATTATGTATGAAAGTATTCAGGGACCTGGCTGAAATAAGCCCTTAGAATGCTGGCACCTCTGGCGAGGAGTGTTGTGTGCATGCATGACCACTGACTGCTCTCTTCTGGGTAGTTAGCCTGTGTCTCTGTGAGAGTTAACAGGGCACAGAGCTTTGCTTTCTCAGCTGCTCTGTGAAGCTAACAGAGCTGGTTAATATCGCCATAAAGTGCCGCCACTTACTTAGCGGTAGGATATTTCCTGCACGGTGGATCCCGGGTTGCGAACGCACCTATCACATCAATAAATATATTTGGTGCGTTCCGCAAACCCTAACAGTATACTAGCACCAGGATCTGGCTAAGTAATGGCGGACGAACAGTGATTGCAGGGGTACATCCAGCTGCTGGAGGGCTGGTTGGCCTCTCTCGAGCGTGCAACCTCGGCGGTGGATGTTACCGCAAATGCTGTTCAGGCTGCTAGCGTGGCTGCAGCAGCTTTACCCACTGCCACCTCTGTTCCGACCTTATCCCACCTTCCGTTGCCTGAAAAATTCTCTGGGGACAGTAAGTCCTGTAGGGGATTCGTGAGCCAGTGCGGTATACATCTCGAGCTCCTGGCTGCACGTTTTCCCACAGAGCGGGCAAAGGTGGGATTTGTAATTTCTCTCCTGTCGGACAGAGCTTTGGAGTGGGCTACGCCGCTGTGGGAGCGCAACGATCATGTGGTGCAGAGTGTTCCTCGATTTCTGGGCACTCTGAAGCAGGTCTTCGTAGGACCTCAAGTCACCCATGATACGGCGCTCCAACTGCTGGCATTGACTCAGGGTTCGACCATGGTCAGCCAATTTGCCATTCTCTTCTGGACTTTAGCGTCTGAGTTGGAGTGGTCAGATAAAACCCTCATCCCAGTATTTTGGAGGGGGCTGGCTGACCATGTGAAGGACGCTTTGGCCACTAGGGAGATTCCCGCTACACTGGAGGAGCTCATACCTATATCAACTCGCATAGACCTTCGTTTTCACGAGCGAGGGTTGGAGCGAGCCCAGTGTAAGCAGAGGTTTCTGCTGGCTCCCACCTTCGCCAGACCTCTGGAATCTCCGGTCCAGGCGCCCGAGTCACATGAAGCCATAGAGGGGTCGCGAGCGGGGTCTAAGTCCCAGGCCGCTTGTGCCCTTAAGGTCTGTCATGTTTGCCAGCAGTCTGGACATTTTGCCTCCAAGTGTCTGCAGCGGTCGAGGAAACATCAGCGTCTAGTGGCAGTTGGAGGAGGTACATTAGACATAGCGACGTTTACCTCAAAATTGTCCTTCAAGGGGACAATTACCATAGGCCCATCCACTCTTATGGTAGAGCTTTGCATGGACTCTGGTGCGGAGGGTAATTTTATGTCATCCGCTTTCGCCCAGCAACACGCAATGCCCCTGGTGATCCTCGCCAAGCCAATAACCTTTCGAGTGGTAAATGGGTCGACACTACCTTCACAGATTACACACCAAACCATCCCTTTCACTCTTTCTGTATCTCCATCACATCAGGAGATTATTTCTCTTTTGGTCCTTCCTGAGGGAGTTGATGAGGTCCTGTTGGGGATACCCTGGCTTCGTTTTAATTCTCCTCATATAGAGTGGTCCTCAGGGAAAATTTTGGGATGGAATAAATCCTGTGAGGGTAGATGTCAGAGGGAGTGCGTTCAGGTTGCTACAACTGAGGTACCCGCAGATCTTTCCTCTCTCCACAAGCACTATTGGCCTTATGCGGACGTGTTCTCCAAAAGGGCTGCGGAGACCCTTCTGCCTCACCGCCCCTATGACTGTCCTATCGATCTCTTGCCTGGTGCTGAGCCTCCCCGGGGTCGAGTCTATTCGTTATCTCTCCCGGAGACAGAGGCAATGTCTCAGTACATCCAGGAAAATCTGGCAAGAGGTTTTATTAGGAAGTCAGTGTCACCTGCAGGGGCTACGTTCTTCTTCGTGCAGAAGAAGAGTGGAGAATTACATCCATGCATTAACTACAGGGGTCTTAACGAAATCACCGTTAAAAACAAGTACCCACTACCCCTGATATCTGAGCTCTTTGATAGGCTACGGGGAGCAAGGGTATTTACTAAATTAGATTTGCGGGGTGCTTATAACCTGATTCGCATCCGTGAGGGGGACGAGTGGAAGACGGCTTTTAACACCAGAGATGGGCACTATGAATATCCGGTGATGCCCTTCAGGCTCTGTAATGCCCCAGCCGTTTTCCAAGACTTTGTGAATTACATCTTCCAGGAGATGCTCACCACCTCGGTCATAGTCTATCTGGATGATATTCTCATCTACTCTCCAGATATTGACTCCCACCGGAGAGATGTTCGCAAAGCCTTCGACCTCTTATGGGCAAACTCCCTCTACACCAAGTTGGAGAAGTGTGTGTTTAAGCAGGAGTCCTTGCCATTCCTTGGTTATATCATCTCTGCTCAGGGTTTGGCTATGGATCCTGCCAAACTACAGGCTGTGATGGACTGGCAGGAACCCCATTCTCTTAAAGCGGTGGAGCGCTTTATGGGCTTCATCAATTACTATCGCCAGTTCATTCCACACTTTTCAACTTTGGTAGCTCCCTTGGTTGCCCTCACCAAGAAGGGAGCAAATCCCAAGTTGTGGTCGGAGGATGTCTCCAAGGCATTCCTTTCGATTAAGTCACACTTCGCTAGCGCTCCTATTCTACATCGCCCCGATGTAGATAAGCCATTTATCATGGAGGTGGATGCCTCATCCGTTGGTGCTGGAGCAGTCCTTTTCCAAAAGGATGCTCAAGGTCGGAAGCATCCTTGCTTCTTCTTCTCTAAGACCTTCACACTAGCAGAGAGGAATTATTCCATCGGGGACAGGGAGTTGCTAGCAATGAAGTTAGCTTTTTCTGAGTGGAGATACCTCTTGGAGGGTGCTCGCTTTCCCTTCCAAGTATTCACTGACCACAAAAACTTGGTGTACATACAGATGGCCCAGCGGCTGAATTCTCGCCAGGCCAGATGGTCCCTGTTCTTCTCCCGGTTCCATTTTACTCTCCATTTTCTCTCTGGGGAGAAGAACATTCGTGCCAATGCTCTCTCTCACTCCATAGTGTCATCTGAGGAGGAGGATGAGGAGCCTCGGCTTATTGTCCCCTCTGAGAGCCTGAGAACTGTGGCCCCGGTTTCGCTAGAGTCCATGCCCCCGGGCAAGACTTTCGTACCAGCGAATTTGTGACCGGAGGTTCTGTATTGGGCTCACTCGTCCAGAGTGGGTGGACATTTTGGAACCAAGAGGACATCTGGGCTTTTGGCGAGGAAGTACTGGTGGCCGCATATGGCCCGTGACATCGGGGACTATATTCGGGCATGTGTCTCCTGCGCCCAGAATCGGTCTTCACGGCAACGGCCTGCTGGGTTACTTTACCCCATGCCGGTGGCAGACAGGCCCTGGGAGATGGTCGGGATGGACTTTGTGGTGGGTTTGCCCAAGTCTCGCGGCTGTACCATCATTTGGGTCATCACCGATCATTTCTCGAAAATGGTGCATTTGGTGCCGCTACCACGGTTACCTTCTGCACAGGCCTTGGCGGCGTTGTTCATCAAACATAGTTTCCGCTTACATGGAATGCCTGATAAAGTTGTCAGTGACCGGGGTCCCCAATTTGCGTCTCGGTTTTGGAGAGAGCTCTGCCGTTTACTCAGCATAGAGCTGAATCTCTCCTCTGCATATCATCCCGAGACGAATGGGTTGGTAGAGAGAACCAATCAGACTCTGGTGACATACTTATGACATTTTGTCTCTGCTAGGCAGGATGACTGGGCATCTTTGATACCTTGGGCGGAATTTGCCTTAAACAACGCCGTAGCCAATTCCACTGGTCAAACTCCTTTTCTTCTTAATAACGGCCAGCATCCGTGTGTCCCTGTGCCCATACCCATGTCATCCACCGATTCTAGGGTGGCAGACTGGGCGGTGGAGGCACGTGACATCTGGGACCGCACACAGGATGCCATCCGGGCCTCCAAGGAGAGAATGAGGGTCTCGGCTGATACACACCGGCGCCCCGCTCCGACCTTTGCTCCTGGCGATTTAGTGTGGCTCTCCGCTCGTAACATCAGGCTGCGAGTTGAGTCCACTAAGTTTGCGCCTCGCTACATTGGCCCGTTCAAGGTTCTGGAACAGGTGAACCCTGTGGTCTACCGTTTGGCTATTCCTCCACTCCTTGGTATCACCGATACCTTTCATGTTTCCCTCTTAAAGCCCGTTCATTTGTCCCGGTTTTCTGAGTCATCTGCCGGGACATCGGGTTCATCCACGGATGAGTTTGAGGTGAATGCTATCGTGGGGTGCAAGGGGGTACATGGCAAGAAATTTTATCTGGTGGATTGGAAGGGTCACGGTCCAGAGGATAGAACCTGGGAGCCTGTGGAGCACATTCGGGCTCTGCTGCCCATTGCAGCTTCTGAGCGTAGCGAGGCTCAAGGAGGGGGGGCCCTAGGAGGGGGGGTAATGTTAGGAGTCGAGTTTCCTCTGCTGCACAGGGGGAATCTCGATCCGTTCCTGCTGCGGTCTCCCATTCTCCTTCGGCCGCAGTGGAGCCTGCTCAGTGGAGACGTCGGTCCCAGCGTCTCACTGAGTCTGATTCAGTGCAAAGGGTTTTTGCTGCCTCTCCAAGCTCTGCTATTGTACCCTGCACTGATCTACGGCGAACAGGCTTTTCTGGGACTAAGTCCTGCTTTGCACACACTGAGCATGCCGAGGGTAAGATCTCTCAGTGGAGATCGAGGGTCACATGTTCAGGTACTGCAGCCAAGTCTATCGGTCTTTCTAGGAAGGTCCAGTAGGTATGCAGACTCAGTGGCAATCTCTCATTGGTCCTCTTCTTTAAGGTCCTGAACATGCTTCAGCTATTTAAGGCTCGCATGGCCACACGGCCATGCGCTAGTATCTTCTAAAGATACATGCTTTGCGCCACTGTGGTCATATGCGTGAATGTGTTCAGGGACCCGGCTGAAATAAGCCCCTAGAATGCTGGCACCTCCGGCGAGGAGATTGTGTGTGAAAGTATTCAGGGACCCGGCTGAAATAAGCCCTTAGAATGCTGGCACCTCCGGCGAGGAGTGTTGTGTGCATGCATGACCACTGACTGCTCTCTTCTGGGTAGTTAGCCTGTGTCTTTATGAGAGTTAACAGGGCACAGAGCTTTGCTTTCTCAGCCGCTCTGTGAAGCTAACAGAGCTGGTTAATATCGCCATATAGTGCCGCCACTTACTTAGCGGCAGGATATTTCCTGCATGGTGGATCCCGGGTTGCGAACGCACCTATCACATCAATAAATATATTCGGTGCATTCCGCAAATTCTAACAATGCTTTCTTGGAATTTGTTCAGGGTAAAGTTTTTTTTTCGTATTTTGACTGGACTATGAGGTCTTGGGACTGTTGGGGCCATGGGGCCACTCCAGCACCTTTACTAAATTGTGATTGAACCAGTTCTTTGATAACCTTGACGTATGCTTTGGGTTGCATTCCTGTTGGAACACTGGGTTGTGCTTTTCATACCCATAGTACTTGAGTTTGTAAAGTAACTCACCTTATAGGATACTCACATATAGCTTAGCATTGAGACCACCATTGAGCATGGAAAAGTATTAATGCCTTTGGCTGTGAAAAAAACCCATATCATCAGGCTTCCTTCAGCGAACTTGACATTTCCTTCAATTTCTCATTCTGTTAGCCCCTTTTTCCCTTGTTTATTTCAGGCCCATTTGCACCTATAAACATCAACATCTAGTTTATTGACTTTCGTGTCATCACTAGTGTTGAGCATTCCGATACTGCAAATATCGGGTATCAGCCGATATTCGCTGTATCGGAATTCCGATACCGAGTTCCGTTATTTTTGTGATATCGGAAATCAGAATCAGAAGTTCCTATAAGTTCCCAGGCATGTGCGGTGCGTATGGTTCCCAGGTTCTGGAGGAGAGGAGACTCTCCTTCAGGCCCTGGGATCCATATTCATGTAAAAAATAAAGAATAAAAATAAAAAATATGGATATACTTACCCCTCCAACGGACCCGGACCTCAGCCGTGCAACCGGCAGTTCCTAAGAATGCAGTGAGTGTAGGACCTGCGATGACGTCGCGGCTTGTGATTGGTCGCGTGAGCGGTCACATGAGCGGTCACGCAACCAATCACAAGCCGTGACGTCATCGAAGGTCCTTCATTCTGCATTATTAGGAACGGAGGCAGACGCTTGCAGCGGTGACAGCCAGGGGCCGTCCGAGGGTGAGTATATCCATATTTTTTTATTTTTATTCTTTATTTTTTACATGAATATGGATCCCAGGGCCTGAAGGAGAGTTTCCTCTCCTTCAGACCCTGGGAACCATCCAGGATCACTTCCGATATTTGTGTCCCATTGACTTGTATTGGTATCAGGTATCGGTATCGGCGATATCTGATATTTTTTGGATATCGGCCGATCCAATCCGATACCGATACTTTCAAATATCGGAAGGTATCGCTCAACACTAGTCATCACTCAAAATCACCTGTTTCAAATCTTTAAATGTCTACTTTTCATACTTGTTTGCAAATGCGAAACAATGTTTCTTATAAAAATATTGAAGTTGATTCTTCTTCACCTTTTTTCGGGCCACCATTCAAAACTTACGTAATGTGTTTTGCACGGTTCTTGCATTGACGTCACCTCCACTGCCGTGTTTGTCACGCCATAACTGATGAGATGATGGGATGAGCCGACTCGTTGACTCCAATATTTTGCCTGGATGTCCACCTTTTGGCTTCTGAATGGATAGACGGACTTCATTTTGTATTCTTCCAACTTTCATGACACTAACTTGATGCAGTTAGGCAATTTTCTAGGCCAAGAGACTGCAATCGATGAGCTGGATGAAGCTGTTTCTCTTTTCTTGGAAAATTGTCTTCATGGCTGCTCCTTGATTCGAACCAATTAATTTTCACTTGGGAATCAACCTCATAACACACTGAGCTATTGGAAATGTGAGAATAGGTTGTATTTTGTAGTATTTAGGAAGAATAATATTTTCCACCAACAGGTGGAAAACAGTAACAATGCAGTGACATGACAAGAATCTGCATAGCAAATCATATGCTAAATAGTTGCAAGTCAAATATATGTATTAGGCTGGTGTCACATTTGTGTTTTTTGCCGCTGCGTTTTAGAGCAAAAAAAGCATGCGTTTTTTTCCCTATATTTTAGGCTAGTTTCACATTTGCGTTTAAAAACGCAGCGTTTTAAAACGCAAACACAGGTGGTGAAAAAAACGCATGTAAACACGTGCAAACGCTGCGTTTATTAGATGCATGCGTTTTCGCATGCGGTAAAAAAACGCAGCATTTTGCCGCGTTTACATGCGTTTTTTCCTGCGTTTGCGTTTTTCAAAATGCATGCTGAGAAGTGTGTGACAGCTGCCAATCATCAATTCAACAAGAAAACCCACTATAAATAGAAATAGCTAGGGTTAGGGGTAGGGTTAGGGGTAGGGTTAGGATCCCTAAGGTTAGGGGTAGGGTTAGGGTTAGGGATAGGGTTAGGGGTAGGGTTAGGGGTAGGGTTAGGATCCCTAGGGTTAGGGGTAGGGTTAGGGTTAGGGGTAGTGTTAGGGGTAGGGTTAGGGGTAGGGTTAGGATCCCTAGGGTTAGGGGTAGGCTTAGGGGTAGGGTTAGGGTTAGGGGTAAGGTTAGGGGTTAGGGGTAGGGTTAGGGTTATGATCCCTAGGGTTAGGAGTAGGGTAAGGGGTAGGGTTAGGGGTAGGGTTAGGGTTAGGGTTAGGATCCGTAGGGTTAGGGTTAGGGGTAGGTTTAGGGTTAGGGTTTGGATCCCTTTATCACCTTGATGGTGGGGGTGGCTTATCAGTGTGTTTTCTTGTTTTTTTCTATGGAAACGCATGTGTTTAAAAACGCAACCAAACGAATGTGCTTAAAAACGCATGCGTTTACATAGACAGCAATACTTTTTTGCCGCAAAAAAAAACGCCTCTAGAAATTACTACATGTTGCATTTCTGAAACAAAACGCAAGCATGGAAACGACGCATGCATCGCAAAACGCAGCAAAACGCATACAAAAACGCTAAACGCAACGGCAAAAAACGCAAATGTGAAACCAGCCTTAGGTGTTTTTAAGCACATGCGTTTGGTTGCGTTTTTAAACGCATGCGTTTCAATAGAAAAAAACAAGAATACCCACTGATAAGCCACCCCCGCCGTCAAGGTGATAAAGGGATACAAACCCTAACCCTACCCCTAACCTTACCCCTAACCCTACCCCTAACCCTAGGGATCCTAACTAGGGTTGAGCGAAACAGATCGGCCAATTTCAAAAGTCGCCTACTTTTGGCAAAGTCGGGTTTCGTGAAACACGACCCGATCTCACGTGGGATCGGATCGGCGGTCTTCGCTACAAAGTCGAGTTTCTTTTTTATATATATATGTATATATGTCATTGAGACACATATACACTCACCGGCCACTTTATTAGGTACACCTGTCCAACTTCTTGTTAACACTTAATTTCTAATCAGCCAATCACATGGCGGCAACTCAGTGCATTTAGGCATGTAGACATGGTCAAGACAATCTCCTGCAGTTCAAACCGAGCATCAGTATGGGGAAGAAAGGTGATTTGAGTGCCTTTGAACGTGGCATGGTTGTTGGTGCCAGAAGGGCTGGTCTGAGTATTTCAGAAACTGCTGATCTACTGGGATTTTCACGCACAACCATCTCTAGGGTTTACAGAGAATGGTCCGAAAAAGAAAAAAAATCCAGTGAGCGGCAGTTCTGTGGGCGGAAATGCCTTGTTGATGCCAGAGGTCAGAGGAGAATGGGCAGACTGGTTTGAGCTGATAGAAAGGCAATAGTGACTCAAATCGCCACCCGTTACCACCAAGGTAGGCCTAAGAGCATCTCTGAATGCACAGTGCGTCGAACTTTGAGACAGATGGGCTACAGCAGCAGAAGACCACACCGGGTACCACTCCTTTCAGCTAAGAACAGGAAACTGAGGCTACAATTTGTACAAGCTCATCGAAATTGGACAGTAGAAGATTGGAAAAACGTTGCTTGGTCTGATGAGTCTCGATTTCTGCTGCGACATTCGGATGGTAGGGTCAGAATTTGGCGTAAACAACATGAAAGCATGGATCCATCCTGCCTTGTATGGAGCATCTTTGGGATGTGCAGCCGACAAATCTGCGGCAACTGTGTGATGCCATCATGTCAATATGGACCAAAATCTCTGAGGAATGCTTCCAGCACCTTGTTGAATCTATGCCACGAAGAATTGAGGCAGTTCTGAAGGCAAAAGGGGGTCCAACCCGTTACTAGCATGGTGTACCTAATAAAGTGGCCGGTGAGTGTATATATATATATATATATATATATATATATATATATATATTTATATTTACTTCAGCGAATGAAGGTAACTACAGGTCATTGACCTACATTACCTTCATTTGCGGTGATGCGCCCTCTGCTGGATGTCCTCATATGACCTCGAGCCTGGTAACTTTTCTGAATATTTTTCCACGTTCGAGGGACATCCAGCAGGGGGCGCATCACTGCGAATGAAGGTAACTACAGGTCATGACCTACATTACCTTCATTCACCGGGGTTTGACAGGCACGAGCACAGCTGCCTGTAAATATTTTAACCCCTTCAGATGGATTTACATCGTGGGATGTGACAGATCATCGGAAGGTATGTATATTGTTGGTTTATTATGTTTCCTTTGTTACAGAGCGAGGGTCATTCAGGTGGATTGAGAGAGCAATAAAATATTAAAACAACCTGTGTGTTTTTTTCATTAAAATACTTTTTAATAATGTGTGTGTGTGTTTTTTTAACCCTTTCATTCAATTGGATTAATAATGGATAGGTGTCATAATTGACGCCTCTCCATTATTAATCTGGCTTAATATCACCTTACAATAGCAAGGAGACATTAACCCTTCATTATCCCCATATCCCAACGCTACACGGGAGTGGGAAGAGAGTGGCCAAATGCCAGAATAGGCGCATCTTCCAGATGTGCCTTTTCTGGGGTGGCTGGGGGCAGATGTTTTTAGCCACGGGGGGGCCAATAACCATGGACCCTCTCTAGGCTATTAATATCTGCCCTCTGTCACTGGCTTTACCGCTCTGGCAGAGAAAATTGCGCGGGAGCCCACACCAATTTTTTCCGCGATTTAACCCTTAAATTTAATAGCTACAGCGGCCAAATTTTGCACATACACACTACTAACATTAGTAGTGTGGAATATGCCAAAAAAGGGGGATATGACATGGTTTACTGTATGTAAACCATGTCTCTTATCATGTCGGGTTTAGGCAGGAGAAATGAAAAGCAGGCAATTGAATTACCGGCTTTTCTGCTATATCGCGCTGAAGTTAAAATAAAAATATATAGATTTCCCATTGACTTGCATTGGGTTTCGTGTTTCGGCCGATCCCCCGACCCCGACTTTTCAAGAAGATCGGCCGATTTCACTCGACTCGACTTTTGAGAAAGTCGGGTTTCGGGAAACTCGACTCGACCTCAAAAAAGTAAAAGTCGCTCAACCCTAATCCTAACCCTAACCCTAACCCTCGACCTCAAAAAAGGAAAAGTCGCTCAACCCTAATCCTAACCCTAACCCTAACCCTACCCCTAACCCTAGGGATCCTAACCCTAACCTTAACCCTACCCCTGGGGATCCTAACCCTAACCCTAACCTTACCCCTAACCCTAGGGATCCTAACCCTAACCCTAACCCCAACCTAGCTATTTCTATTTATAGTGGGTTTTCTTGTTGATTTTGATGATTGGCAGCTGTCACACACTTCTAAGCATGCGTTTCAAAAATGCAAACGCAGGAAAAAACGCATGTAAACGCGTCAAAGCGCCGCGTTTTTTTTTACCGCATGCGAAAACGCATGCGTCTAAAAAACCCAGCGTTTGCACGCATTTACAAGCGTTTTTTCACCACCTGCGTTTGCGTTTAAAACGCTGCGTTTTTAAACCAAATGTGAAACTAGCCTAACATTAAAAACGCATGCTTTTTTTGTATGCGTTTTGCCGCGTTTGACGACGCATGCGTCGTTTCTATGCTTGCGTTTTGTTGCGGAAATGCAACATGTAGTAATTTCTAGAGGCGTTTTTTTGCCGCAAAAAAACGAATTGCTGTCTATGTAAACGCATGCGTTTTTAAGCACATGCATTAGGTTGCGTTTTTAAACGCATGCGTTTCAATAGAAAAAAACAAGAATACACACTGATAAGCCACCCCCCACCGTCAAGGTGATAAAGGGATCCAAACCCTAACCCTACCCCTAACCCTACCCCTAACCCTAGGGATCCTAACCATACCCCTAACCCTACCCCTAACCCTAGGGATCCTAACCCTAACCCTAACCCTACCCATAACCCTGGGGATCCTAACCCTAACCCTAACCCTACCCCTAACCCTACCCCCAACCCTAGGGATCCTAACCCTAACCCTAACCCTAACCTTAACCCTACCCCTAACCCTGGGGATCCTAACCCTAACCCTAACCCTACCCCTAACCCTAGGGATCCTAACCCTAACCCTAACCTTAACCCTACCCCTAACCCTAGGGATCCTAACCCTAACCATAACCCTAACCCTACCCCTAACCCTAGGAGTCCTAACCATAACCCTAACCCTACCCCTAACCCTAGGGATCCTAACCCTAACCCTAACCCTACCCCTAACCCTACTCCTAACCCTAGTGATCCTAACCCTAACCCTAACCCTAGGGATCCTAACCCTAACCCTAACCCTACCCCTAACCCTACCCCTAACCCTAGGGATCCTAACCCTAACCCTAACCCTACCCCTAACCCTAGGGATCCTAACCCTAACCCCAACCCTAGCTATTTCTATTTATAGTGGGTTTTCTTGTTGATTTTGATGATTGGCAGCTGTCACACACTTCTCAGCATGCGTTTCAAAAATGCAAACGTAGGAAAAAACACATGTAAACGCGTCAAAACGCCGCGTTTTTTTTACCGCATGCGAAGACGCATGCGTCTAAAATACGCAGCGTTTGCACGCATTTGCATGCGTTTTTTTCACCACCTGCATTTGCGTTTTAAACGCTGCATTTTTAAACGCATATGTGAAACTAGCCTTAGATAGCCAAGATGATTATCTATAAAATTATGGTAATCTCACATTCCAAGTAGTAGTGGATGGTGAGATATGGAGTCTGCAAATAAAAAGTTCAAAACATTGCTACCCTTTTGCTCTTCACTGTAAGTAAATATTATATGTGGTTTTACAACCTGTGCCTGTCAGGCGCACTGTGCATTAAGTCAGGAGAGCCAGAGGTGCTCATGACAGAGGGATAAGCAGGAGGCACCATTAACCAAACAACACTATGAAGACCAAGGAAATCTCCAAATAAGTCAGGGACAAAGTTGCTGAGGGTTGGGTAACAAAAATCCCAATCTCTGATAATTTCCCAAAGCACCATCAAATTTATTATCATCAAATTGAAAGAACATGGTACCACAACATATCTGCCAAGAAAACTCTCAGCCCAGACAAAGAGGGCATTAATCAGAGAGGCAGCACAGAGACCAAAGTTAAACCTGAAGGAGCTGCAGAGTTCCCAAGCAGAGACTGGTGTATCTGTCCATATGACCAAAATAGGCTGTACATTATATAGAGGTGGCCTTTATGGAAGATGGGGCAGAAAAAGCCTTTACTTACACACAAAAATTGTAAGGCTTATTTTAAGTTTGTCAAAAGATGTGGGATACTCCCCAAATGTATGGAGGAAGGTGCTGTGGTTAAATGAGACTGAAACTTTACTTTTTTGGCCACCAAGGAAAACACTATGTCTGGCATCAAATCAATATAACTCATCACCCCAAGAACACCATTTCCATAATGAAACATGGTGGTAGCAGCATCATGTTGTGGGAATTTTTTCAACAGCAGGCACGGGGAAAATGGTCCGGGAAGATTGATGGTGTTAAATGCAGGAATACTGTTGAAAAAAACCTGCTTCAGTCTGTTAGTAATTTGAGAATGGGATGGAGGTTCACCTTCCAACAAGAAGGAAACCAAAGCATACTGCTAAAGCAACACTCCCATGGTCAGACTTGAAGATTGCTGTTCAACAGACGAAACCACCTAACTAGAAGGAGCTGGAGCAGTTGTGCCTTGAGGAATAGGCAAAAATCCCAGTGACAAGATGTGGAAAGCTCATGGAGACTTATCCAAAGCGACTTGAAGCTGTTATTGCTGCAAAAGAAGGCTCTACAAAGTACTGACTTCAGGGGGGTGAATAGTTATGCATATTGGATTTACAGTTACTTTGTCATATTTGTTGTTTGGTTCACAATAAAAATAAAAACAAAGGCCCGGTTGTTGCCTTGGAGACCTGAGGTCATCATGACGACATCCAGGTCACCAGGCTAGCAAGCTTGTTAGACCATGCTCAGAGCATAGTCTAACAAGCTTGTGTGTCAGTGCAGAACTGACAGTTTATAAAGCATTGTAATGCTTAATAACAGTGATTGGACTGAAAATAGTGATAGTTCAGTAAAAAATAAAACTGAAAAAATATATTAAAAAAATAATAATAATAAAAAATATTTCTATTGTATCGCCATGTCCTGAAAGATCCAACCTATAAAACTGTCTCACTGGTTAACCCCTTTAGTGAACACCGTAAAAAAATAAATAAACAAGGTAAAAAACTATGCATTTTTATCATAGTGCTGAACAAAAAGTTAAATAAAACTCAAAATTACAAATGTAAATAATTGTGGTATCGATGAAAATTAAATCTTGTCCCGCAAAAACAAGCCGCCGTATTGCTCCATCAGTAAAAAAATAGAAAAGTTATACAGTAGCTCTCAGAATGTAGTGATGCAAAAATAAATATTTTTTTCTGTAAATAAAATAGTTTTTATTGTATAAAAGCTCCAAAACATAAAAAATTATGCAAATGTGGTATAGCTGTAATCATACTGACCCGAAGAATAAAGCTGCTCTATCAATTTTACTATGTGCGAAATGGCATAAAAACAAGATCCTAAATTACAGCTTTCAAAACAAATGAATGTGAAACTAGTTTTTGGCAAAAAAAAAGGGTCTTTTTTTTTTTTTCTGTATCGGAATTCCGATACCGGGTTCCGATATTTTTGCGATATCGGAAATCGGAATCGGAAGTGTGCGGTGCGTATGGTTCCCAGGGTCTGGAGGAGAGGAGACTCTCCTTCAGGCCCTGGGATCCATATTCATGTAAAAAATAAATAATAAAAATAAAAAATATTGATATACTCACCCCTCCGGCGGACCCTGGCTCTTAGCGGTGCCTCCGTTCCTAAGAATTCAGGGAGTGAAGGACCTTCGATGACGTCGCGGCTTGTGATTGGTCGCGTGAGCGGTCACATGAGCGGTCAACGCGACCAATCACAAGCCGCGACGTCATCGAAGGTCCTTCACTCTGCATTCTTAGGAACGGAGGCAGACGCTTGGACCGGTGAGAGCCGGGGTCGTCGGAGGGGTGAGTATATCAATATTTTTTATTTTTATTCTTTATTTTATACATGAATATGGGTCCCAGGGCCTGAAGGAGAGTTTCCTCTCCTTCAGACCCTGGGAACCATTCCGATATTTTGTGTCCCATTGATATGCATTTGTATTGGGTATCGGCGAGATCCAATATTTTGCCGGTATCGGCCGATCCAATCCGATACCGATACCTTTGCATATCGGAAGGTATCGCTCAACACTACTAATCACTTGGAATGAGCAAGCACTAAAATGTTCGGATGTCTGAGCATTTTTCTGGCAGACCCTACAAGAAGGTCTGGCAAGCAGAGAAATGGAAGGAAAAAGTGCTGAATGGAAGGAGAACAGCATGGGGAAGACCACTGGAAGCATCTCAGACTCCCAGGTCACTGCTGCTCTACTGACAATAAAACAATCAAAATCGAAGAGAACTTGGAGTTTACAGGACAAAGAAGATAAGAAACATTTTTCCTATATAATGACTAGAATATAAGGCAAATTTGAAAAAGAATGAAAAAAATAATTTTAGTAAACCAAATGTGAATTTTTTATACGGAAATTCTAAATTTTAGTGTAATTTATGAAGGAAGCAAGACGACAAAAATTAGGGACTCAGGTACACGCTGTCTTAGACATAAAGATGGGTCTTGTAGACATTTTGCTCAATTTGTCATCTAGTGGTACTCCTACCTCATAAAGGCTATGCAATAAGTGTAAAGGCTGCCAAAAATTACAAGCACAGTCATCCATACACCCTTCAAGGCACTATCTGTAGTACCTCATTCAAATATTAAGAAAGTGTAGTTGTGACACTTCTACACTCATAAAGGCTCTGCACATAGTTCAAAGTGAGGAAAAATGATAAGGAAGGTCATCTAGTCATCCATAGACCCTTGAAGGCAACAACTGGCAAGCCTCATTCAAATATTGAAGATTAAAAACAGTTTATCTGCTGTTGTCATCTGGTGGTGTGGAAAAGTCAGGGCTAATCCAGGCTTTATTTTTATCAGAGTAAGGCTGTCATCACTTTCTGTTATGATCTACCAAGTGGTGTTAAAAGCCTGCTCAGACAAGACTCTAGCAGCATTTCCAATGCATAGGTGTCCAGCTTTGAGACCAAATAGCAGAAGGTTACAGAGGTATTAGGGAGTACCCTGGTTTTGTCAGACAGGTATTGCTTGACCATCTTTAAAAACTTTTCCCTCCTTGTCAAAAATACCCAGTAATCAAGGCCTAGACACTGGGAAGGTGTCATGACATTGGCTCAGACCTTTGAAAATGGACTCCTGCCTCTGCTCTACCTGGTGTGTGTCTACCTCGCCTCTTCTCCTTGGTTGGGCAAGGAAGCTGCAATCATTGTCTGATGGGAATTTTTTCAACATTTTTTCCACAATGGCTCTCTGGCATAGCACCATTTTAGTAGAATTCTCAACCTCAGAAAGGAGAAATGCAAGGCTCTCCTTGTAGCGTGGGTCCAGCAGAGTGAACAACCAGTACTGTTTTTTGGCCAAGATGAATGTAACGCAAGGATCATGGGAAAGGCAGTGGTACATAAAGTCGGCCATCCGTGCCAAGTTCCCTACAGCCAACACTTCCTTGTCTCCACCATGATGACTATTTTCCATCTCCTCCTCCATAAGGAAAACTACTTAAAAATGATGTTCCACATTATTTAGCAGGCCACAGCTTTCAAGTAACATGGAAACAAAAAAGGATCTCTCTGCTGCCAAAAAGCATCAAATAGTGCAATGCCTTGGTCAAGGAAAGAAAACATTAGATATGTCCAGAAAGCTTAAGCGTGATCATCGTACTGTTAAGAGATTTGTGGCTGAATTTGAGCACAGACGTGTTCATGCTGATAAAGGCATAATGAGGAAGGTTTCTGCCAGGCAAGTTCATCAGATTAAGAGAGCAGCTGCTGAAAAGCCATTACAAACCAGTAAACAGATATATGAAGCTGCTGGTGCCTCTGGAGTCCCTCGAACCTCAAGGTGTAGGATCCTTCAAAGGCTTGCATTGGTTCATAAACCTACTATTCGGCCACCCCTAAACAGTGTTCACAAGCAGAAACGGTTGCAGTGGGCCCAGACATACATGAAGAGTAATTTTCAAGCAGTCTTGTTTACTGATGAGTGTTGAACAACCCTGGATGGTCCAGATGGATGGAGTAATAGATGGTTGGTGGATGGCCACCATGTTCCAACAAGGCTGAGACGTCAGCAAGGAGGTGGAGGAGTCATATTTTGGGCCGGAATCACGGGGAAACAGCTGGTGGGACCCTTTAAGATTCCTGAAGGTGTGAAAATGACCTCTGCAAAGTATATAGAGTTTCTGATTGACAACTTTCTTCCATGGTATAAAAAGCAGAAATGTGCCTTCAAGAGCAAAATCATCTTCATGACAATGCACCATCTCATGCTGCAAAGAATACCTCTGAGTCATTGGCTGCTATGAGATATGAAGTATTATCAAGCAAAAGATGTATGATGGTGGGAGGCAGTTCACATCAAAACAGCAGCTCTGTGAGGCTATTCTGACTTTATGCAAAGAAATACAAGAAGAAACTCTCCAAAAACTCACAAGTTCAATGAATACAAGAATTGTGAAGGTGATATCAAAGAAGGGTTCCTATGTTAACATGTAACTTGGCCTGTTAGGATGTTTTGGAGTTAAATAGCTTTTTTGTTCAGTGAATGTGACTTCCTAATGCTGCAAATTCAACAAATGAGCTTTTTTAGTTCTTTAAAACACATCAAATGTTTAGAAATTCTACTGTGCCTAATAATTTGGAACAGTGCATTTTGAGTTTCTATTCATTTTGGAGATCATACTGCTATCATTGTGAGGTTTCTTCAATAAAATTCAATGTATACTCTAACGGGTGATGACTTTTATTAGACTGACTGTCATTTGCCTCGACAATTTAGGAAAATCCGAGAAAAATATAATTTGCATAATAATTTGGAACATGGTGTAGGAGTGATGGGACAAAGCTTGAGTGGGTTATAAAATCAGTTGTGCTATCAGCCAGCTCCTGTTCCTCCTCAGTCTCCATCTCCTCACTGTTACCCAATCAGCACTGAGTAGATGATATTAGGCTATGCTGGCTAGTATCTCCCAGTCTGATGTCTACCTCCATCTCCAACTGGTCCACATGCAAGGCTTCATGTTTAACCCCTTAACCCCCAAGGGTGGTTTGCACGTCAATGACGGGGCCAATTTTTTCAATTCTGACCACTGTCAATTTATGAGGTTATAACTCTGGAATGCTTCAACAGATCCTGATGATTCTGACACTGGTTTCTCATGACATATTGTAATTCATGACAGTGGTAAAATTTATTTGATATTACCTGTGTTTATTTGTGAAAAAAATGGAAATTTGGTGAAAATTTTGAAAATGTTTTCAATTTTCCAAATTTGAATTTTTATGCCATTAAATCACAGAGATATGTCACACAAAATACTTAATAAGTAACATTTTTCATATGTCTACTTTACATCAGCACAATTTTGAAATTATTATTTTTTTTGTTAGGGAGTTATAAGGGTTAAAAGTTGACCAGCAATTTCTCATTTTTACAACGCCATTTTTTTTTTAGGGAATACATCACATTTGAAGTCACTTTGAGGGGTTTATATGATAGAAAATACCCAAGTGTGACACCATTCTAAAAACTGCACACCTCAAGGTGCTCAAAGCCATATTCAGAAAGTTTATTAACCCTTCAGGTGTTTCACAGGAATTTTTGGAATGTTTAAATAAAAATGAACATTTAACTTTTTTCACAAAAAATTTATTTCAGCTCCAATTTGTTTTATTTTACCAAGGGTAGCAGGAGAAATTGGACCCCAAAAGTGTTGTGAAATTTGTCCTAAGTGCGCTGATACCCAACATGTGGGGGTAAACCACTGTTTGGGCGCACGTCAGAGCTTGGAAGGGAAGGAGCGCCATTTGACTTTTCAATGCAAAATTGACTGAAATTGAGATAGGACGCCATGTCGCATTTGGAGAGCCCCTGATGTGCCTAAACATTGAAACCCCCAAAGTGACACCATTTTGGAAAGTACACACCCTAAGGAACTTATCTAGATGTGTGGTTAGCACTTTGACCCACCAAGTGCTTCACAGAAGTTTATAATGTAGAGCCGTAAAAATAAAAAAATATTTTTTAACATAAATGATTTTTCGCCCCCCCCCATTTTTTTTTCCCAAGGGTAAAAGAAGAAATTGGAACCCAAAATTTGTTTTAAAATTTGTCCTAAGTACGCTGATACCCCATATGTGGGAGTAAACCACTGTTTGTGCGCATGGCAAAGCTGAGAAGGGAAGGAGCGCCGTTTGACTTTTCAATGCAAAATTGACTGGAATTGAGATGGAACCCATGTCGCGTTTGGAGAGCCGCTGATGTGCCTAAACATTTAAATCCCCCACAAGTGACACCATTTTGGAAAGTAGACCCCCTAAGGAACTTATCTAGATGTGTTGAGAGAACTTTGAACCCCCAAGTGTTTAACTACAGTTTATAATGCAGAGCCGTGAAAATTAAAATTCTTTTTTTTCCACAAAAATATATTTTAGCCCCCAGTTTTGCATTTTCCCACAGGTAGCAGGAGAAATTGGACCTCACAAGTTGTTGTCCAATTTGTCCTGAGTATGCTGATACCCCATATGTGGGGGGAACCACCACTTTGGGTGCATGACAGAGCTCGGAAGGGAAGTAGCACCGTTTGAAATGCAGACTTTGATGGAATGGTCTGCAGGCATCACAATGCGTTTGCAAAGCCCCTGATGTACCTAAACAGGAGAAACCCCCCAAAATTGACCCCATATTGGATACTAGACCCCCCAAGGAACTTATCTAGATGTGTTGTGAGAACTTTGAACCTCCAAGTGTTTCACTACAGTTAATAATGCAGAGCCGTGAAAATAAAAAACATTTTTGTCCACATAAATTATTTTTTAGCCCCCAGTTTTGTATTTTCCCAAGGGTAACAGGAGAAATTGGACCCCACATGTTGTTGTCCAATTTGTCCTAAGTATGCTGATACCCCATATGTGGGCTGGGAACCACCGTTTGGGTGCATGGCAGAGCTCGGAAGGGAAGGAGTGCCGTTTGGAATGCAGACTTAGGTGGATTGGTCTGCAGGAGTCATGTTGCATTTGCAGAGCCCTGATGTACCTAAACAGTAGCAACACCCCACAAGTGACCCCGTATTGGAAACTAGACCCCCCAATGAACTTATCTAGATGTGTTGTGAGAACTTTGAACCCCCTAGTGTTTCACTGCAGTTTGTAATGCAGAGCCATGAAAATAAAAAATCCTTATTTCCACAAAAATTATTTTTAGCCCCCCAAATTTTTATTTTCCCAAGGGTAACAAGAGAACTTGGACCCCAAAAGTTGTTGTCCAATTTGTTCTGAGTACGCTGATACCCCATATGTTGGGGTGAACCCCTGTTTGGGCACACGGGAGAGCTCGGAAGGGAGGGAGCACTGTTTTACTTTTTCAGCACAGAATTGGCTGGAATTGAAATCGGATGATGTGTCGCATTTGGAGAGCCCCTGATGTGCCTAAACAGTGGAAACCCCGCAATGCTAACTGAAACCCTAACCCGAACAGAGCCCTAACCTTAATCTCAACCCTAACCATACCCTAATCACACCCCTAACCCGAACATGCCCCAAACCCTAATCCCAACCACACCCCTAACCCCAACACACCCCTAACCCTAATCCCAACCCTAACCACACCCCTAACTTCAACACAACCCTAACCCTAATGGTAACCCTAAACACACCCCTAACCCTAATCCCAACCCTAACCACACCCCTAACTTCAACACAACCCTAACCCTAATGGTAACCCTAAACACACCCCTAACCCTGACACACCCTTAACCCTAATCTCAACCCTAATCCCAACCGTAAATGTAATCCAAACACTAACACTAACTTTAGCCCCAAAACTAACCCTAACTTTTGTCCCAACCCTAACCCTAACTTTAGCCCCAACCCTAACCTTAACTTGTGCCCCAACTCTAACCCTAACTGTAGCCCTAACCCTAACTTTAGCCCAACCCTAACCCTAACTTTAGCCCAAACCCTAACTATAGCCCTAACCCTAACTTTAGCCCCAACCCTAACCATAATGGGAAAATGGAAATTAAAACATGTTTTTAATTTTATTATTTTTCCCTAACTAAGGGGGTGATGAAGGGGGGTTTGATTTACTATTTATAGTGGGTATTTTAGCTGATTTTTATGATTGGCAGCTGTCCCACACTAAAAGACGCTTTTTATTGCAAAAAATAGTTTTTGCATCTCCACATTTTGAGAGCTATAATTTTTCCATATTTTGGTCCACAGAGTCATGTGAGGTCTTGTTTTTTGCGGGATGATTTGCATTTTTATTGGAACCATTTTTGGGCACGTGACATTTTTCGATTGCTTTTTATTCCTATTTTTGTAAGGCAGAATGACCAAAAACAAGCTATTCACGAATTCTTTTAGGGGGGCGTTTATACCGTTCTGCTTTTGTTAAAATTGATAAAGCACTTTTATTCTTCGGGTCAGTACAATTACAGCGTTACCTCATTTATATCATTTTTTAAAGTTTTGGCACTTTTATGCAATACAAACTATTTTATGTAAAAAATAATTGTTTTTGCATCGCTTTATTCTGAGGACTATAACTTTTTTATTTTTTAGCTGATGATGCTGTATCATGGCTCGTTTTTTGCAGGATAAGATGATGTTTACAGTGGTACCATGGATATTTATATCAGTCTTTTTGATCGCATGTTATTCCACTTTTTGTTCTGCGGTATGATAATAAAGCGTTTTTTGCCTCATTTTTTTTGTGACAGTGTTCACTGTAAGGGTTAACTGGTGGTACAGTTTTATAGGTAGGGTTGTTATGGACGCGGCGTTACTAAATATGTGTGCTTTTATTGTTCTGTTTTTTATTTAGATAAAGAAATGTATTTATTGGAACAACATATATATTTTTTTTATTTAGGATTTTTTTTTTTTTTACACATGTAAATATTTTTTTTTTACTTTATAACATTGCCCCAGGGGGGACATCACACTATAGTGTCAGATCGCTGATCTGACAATTTGCAGAGCACTGTGTCAGATCAGCGATCTGCAGTAGGCAGTGCAGTAGGCTTGCAAGTGCCTGCTCTGAGCAGGTGCTTGCAAGCCACCTCCCTGCAGGACCCGGAAGGAGCCCCGTGGCCATTTTGGATCCGGGGCCTGCAAGGGAGGAGGAGGTAGGAGACCCTCAGAGCAATGGAATCACAACGAGTTGCTCCAAGGGTCTCAGGGAAGCACGCAGGGAGCCCCCTCTCTGTGCGATGCTTCCCTGTGCCGCTGGAACGCTGCGATCATGTTTGATCGCAGTGTTCTGGGGGTTAATGTGCCAGGAGCGGTCCATGACCACTCCTGGCACATACTGCCAGATGTCAGCTGCGATAGGCAGCTGACACACGGCTGTGATCGGCCACGCTCCCCCTGTGAGCGCGGCTGATCACGCTGGATGTGCTATCCCTTCACTGGGAATTAAGTGCCAGGTCACCTCGATGGTATAGTACGTCCAAAGGGATTAATCGGTTAATTGTCAACATCAACTATTTAGTTAGGCACAGAAACAGGATAGTTGCGCTTGAGATGGTGCCATCGCCGCTTACCATCTTTGTGGAGTCCTCAAAGTCATGGATAACAGCACAAATGTCAGACATCCATGCCCACTCCTTAGTTGTTATGTGTGGAGGCTGACCAGAATACTGACAGGGGTGTTGGAGATGATATTCCAAAACTAGCCTCTGCTGCTCACAAAGCCCTGCAACCATGTGAATTGTGACTGACTGCCGGCCGGAATGTAAGAGCAGAGCACAGCAGTGACATCACCGCTGTGATCTGCTTTCACTTTACGGCGGCACTCAGTCAGAGCGGGAAGCAGACTGCAAGGGACCTGATAGACACCTGAATGTGAGTATGTACTGTTTTTTTTTTTTACTTTTACGATGGTAACCAGGGTAAACATCGGGTTACTAAGCGCGGCCCTGCGCTTAGTAACTCGATGTTTACCCCGGTTACCCGGGGCCTTCGGCATCGTTGGTCGCTGGAGAGCGGTCTGTGTGACAGCTCTCCAGCGACCACACAACGACTTTCCAACGATCACGGCCAGGTCGTATCGCTGGTCGTGATCGTTGGAAAGTTGCAGAGTGTGACAGTACCCTTAGAGCAGGAAGATAAGACTCTGCCAACAGTCCCACCCTGCAGCATGAGCATATCATTAACCAAAAACTTCTAACACTGATTACACAACAATCACAACAAGGATTTCTTCACCCCAGGTAACAATTTAATCAGTATAAGAGCAGCAACCTGGCAGTGTCTGTAGTTTACTTTGCAAAATCCTACAGACAGGTTCGCTTTAAATCTCCAAATAACAACACTAGTATAAGATATTTTTCTTTTTCTTCTGGCCACAAATACCAGATGCAATATTTCTGATAAGTCCCAAATATCTTTCCCCAAATGCTTCACTGTTCCAATCAAATTGTCCCTCCTGGTGTGTTCTGAAAATACAATATATTCTTCTGTGCATTCAGAAATGAAACTTGAATGGTCATACGAATACTAAAATCAATTATTATTTGGTATACTATCAAGGTGATTATAGCTTTTAATAATTTGATTTATTCGACTATGAACATGCTTCTAATTTTATATCATCCTCACAATAATTCTGTCTCAGAATTTCAGAAACTAAAATATAATTACATTTATATACGTGGCAGCACTATCTGTGTTCCACTAAATAAACATGGTTGATTTAACTTTATATTTTTACCCTTGTCTGTATTTCTAAACATTGTTTAATTTCTATATTTTAAAGCCAAGTTACTCATATTGTTGGCAGCATTTAACTACAGCAGCACATTTTCCTACTTTTTCCCGATTAGGCATCTAAAGAGATCAAAAGTCAATGAGACATTTTATTTTAGACAGACTGAACAGAAGGACTATGGGAAATTGGCTTTCAATGTCAAAACAAATGACTAGAATGAAAGAAAACAAGATGGATGAGAAAAAACTACATACTGCACATAGCCCTGATAGACATTTAAGATGCTTAGTGAGAGACTCTTCCACTCCTTACTCATTGGTGTTTGCAGGTGTCAGCTGTGACCATTCGATGAGTCGTCTTGCTCCCAATTCCGCTCCACTGGTTCCTGAAAAGTAAATAGCCCAGAACAAGCCAAAAGATGATGTCAGACACTGGACCATTGAGCAAGTATGATCAGTGCAATTTCAGAACACTGGAACATTGTACGTTTCTCTCTTATCAGTGTGGATTTAAAATTCTCAAAGGGACGTCCAATTGCCTTGGGTCTTTGTTTCAATATAATTTAGGAAACACATTTTCATCATGCTCCGTCTTTCCTGTAATTGTGTTTTAGGTGGAATTTAATGTTTAATATATGCCCTATTCTGATGTTTGGACAATATTTTGCCCTGATATGTGCTTCATGAATAAATAAAAAAGCGCTGCTACACAGATATTGACACACTGCGAAACTGTTATACCAGGCAATCCCTCCATTGTAATTAGTAGAAATATTCTAAACGCATTCTGGCATCGTCACATATACAGGTTGTTCATTCTACTAATTTGAACATCAAACACACAGTTCCTTTGTAAAGCAATCAATGTGCAACGTGCTAGAAGTCTGTACTAATCATAACTGTGCATTGTAATTAAAATATTTTAAATGATTCATTTGTGGGTATCTCTCCTGGACAGGCTCATTGTGTATGCTATGTAGAAGTAATGAACACATAAAAGATGTGGAGTTTTTTTTCCTCTGCTATCATCCAGGTTAATAGTTTAATTGTATACGGTTATTATTACATTAAAGCAATGCATACCTGGCAAGCTTTATCTGGTAACAGAGACTTTTAAATGTGCCAGTGTTTCTACACAAGTAACGTGGGTCAATTGCAAAAGGGATAACCATAATGATTAAATCATTAAAATTTTGTCTATGCTTCACAGAGCATAGAGAAAATTAACTTCCTACCAACCTCATTTTTCTGCTGAACATGAAATAATGATTTTCTGCCAGTATAATTACAAAGCTAACATCTGATAGACTCAGCATCCAGGGGGGATTATCACATGCATGAGTATTAGACCTCATTACCAGCTTGACTGCAAAATTATTACATCTTGTAATTGGATGGTGAGATTTATATACAGATTGGCCGGGTTTCTGTAAGATTGTAATTACAAGCTTCGTTGGTTTGCTACTTATCACACGTTGCAGGAGGAGGCAAAAACAAGCAGTGGAAAGACCATTTCATTAAGCCATAACCCTATCAAGGGAGGAGCACTGTAACATCGCTGTATTTATTAGGCCAAACAGAGCTGTTTGCAGAAAGGAAGACCATTTATTACCGCCTGACAAATGGGATTTCATTTATTTAACCTCGGTGATCTATTTCAGTAAAATGTACAAACGAGCCATCCATTTTATGATCCAGAGTCAACGCCTCAATTATCTAAAGGCTAACTGACTGTTAAAGCACCCATCTGCTAGGATGAATTCATTGATTTAATTTGCTTCATGTTGCTGAATGATTCTTAGCGAAAAATAGATTGGGAGGAGGAGAAGGCAGCAGAGTGATTGAACGTACTTCTGTCTGCATGCCTGCATTTGTGCTTGTAAATGAAAGAGAGAAGAGAGAAAGGGAGAGTGTGTTTATTTTAATCCTTCAGCACAATACAAGAAGGCGATCAATAGCAGCTTAAATTTTATGAGACAAGGAGTTAAGTTGTTCGGCTCAAGCCAGAACACCTTTGTTCTCCCATAACAAGTAATCTCTGTGGCGGAATTAATATTGACAAGCTGGCTCCTTTGTAGCTAATTTTGTGGCAGTCTGCACCAATCAGGAGCCTGGCAGTAATAGAGTTGTTATTAGAGTTCATTATGAAAGCTGTGGATCAATGGGTTCACTGAGAGACAGCGGACATGCTGCCGCTACAAAATGCATGTGTACGCTGAAGGAAATGAAACACTTTTAATGTCCTTGCAATAATTTATTCCTTACTTCACTCGAAGTGGAGATTTTTTTTAAGGCTTTCCTCATAAGACTTCTCTCTCATCAAAGCTTTGCAACTTAAAAAGAAAACAAGGAGGCTCCCAGAGAAATGATGCGCCTATGTTTTCGGTACCCAGGGCAGGAATGTTGTTTTTTGTTGCTGTATACTTGTCAGCCTTGCAAAAATGCAAAGCAGTAATGCTATATTACAAAGTGTATCAAATAAGTAATCAGTTGAAGTGCTCATTTACCATAGTGAATTCAAAGGAAAACTACATCAGCAATTATGTACTTGCTTCATCTGACAATGACTTAACAAGGTTTAAAGAAATATTAGTTTGGAAGCACTATACAGCAACTTCACATAGACTTTAATTAAGCGTCTACATTCTGTGTAACTGCGATATCCATTTAAGACACTTTTCAAAACCAAAAACATCATCCTATTTACCACAATATGAAAGGGAAAAATTTTAAATGTAAATCTAATTACAATTTCCTTTAACCCATAATCCATTAATCTTCACTGATGGTAAGATTTAGCAAAGCCAAGGTTCAGACTTTCAAATTTCAGCTCTGAAGCCTGTATAATATGAATGCAGCCCCAAGCTTTGGTACAGTCTGTAAGTCAGTATTGGTGCACTGGATTTACAAAGTGATGTCATTACATTGGAACACCTCCATCAAATCAAAGCCCCCTGAGATACTCCCTGTGTTGTCTGTAAATATAGACCCCCTGAATCCCGCCGGTACATCCGGTGTCTCCTGGTCCCTTCGGCTCTGTCCCCCAGGCCTTGGTGACTTCTTCTGGGAAGAAATTGGCAGTCGCATGTGCAGTGCACTCGCCAAGATGTGCTGGACAGCACTGGGCTACAATAGGAGATTATTCCTATAGGTTAACTTTGATCACTCTGATAGACCCTATTACAGTGATCAAAATAAAAAAAATAGTGGATCAAACCCCCTTTATCACCCCCTTAGTTGGATAAAATAATAAAATAAAAAATGTACTTTTTTCTATTTTTCCATTAGGGTTAGGATTGGGACTAGGGTTAGGATTAGGGTTGGGGTTAGAGCTAGGGTTCAGAGTGGGCTAGGTTTAGGGTTTGGGCTAGGGTTAGACCTAGGGTTAGGATTGGGCTAGGATTAGGGTTGGGGCTAGGATTAGGGTTTGGCTAGGGCTAGGGTTTTGAGTTTGGGTTAGAGCTAGGGTTAGGGTTGGGCTAGGGTTGGGGCTAGGGTCAGGGTTTATGCTAGGGTTGAGGTTAGGGTTGTGTTGGGGATAGGTTTGTGTTGGGGTTAGGGTTGTGGCATTGGGGTTAGGGTTGTGGTTAGGTTTATGGTTAGGAATGGGATTAGGGTTAAGGGTGGATTGGGTTTAGGGTTGAGTTTAAGGCTGTTAGGGTTGGAGCTAGAATTGGGGGGGTTTCCACTGTTTAGGTACATCAGGGGGTTTCCAATTCGACATGTCGCCCGCCGTTGATTCCAGTTAATTTTGCATTCAAAAAGTTAAACAGTGCTCCCTCAATTCTGATCCCTGCCATGCACCCAAGCAGTGGCTTTCCTCCACATAGGGGTATCGACATACTCAGAAAAAATTGCACAATAACTGTTGTGGTCCATTTTATCCTTATACCCTTGTGAAAATAAAAAGTATGGTTCCAAATTAATTTTTTTGTGAAAAAAGTAAAATGTTCATTTTTTTCCTTCCACATTGCTTCAGTTCTAGTGAAGCACCTGAAGGGTTAATAAACTTATTGAATGTGGTTTTGTGCACCTTGAGAGGTGCAGTTTTTAGAATGGTGTCACTTTTGGGTATTTTCTATTATATTCCCAAAGTCACTTCAAATGTGAGGTGGTCCCTTAAAAAATGGTTTTGTATATTTTGTTGGAAAAAGGAGAAATTACTGATCAACTTTTAGCCCTAATAACATCCTACCAAAAAAAAAATTATGTTTTCAAAATTATTGTGATGTAAATTACACATGTGGGAAATGTTATTTATTAACTATTTTATGCGATATGACTCTCTAATTTAAGGGCACAAAAATTAAAATGTGAAAATTGCTAAATTTTCTAAATTTTTGCCAAATTCACGTTTTTTTCATAAATAAACGCAAGTCATATTGCAGATATTTTACCACTAATATGAAGTACAATATGTCATGAATCATATGTCAGAATCAGTGGAATCCGTTGAAGGTTTTCAGAGCTATAACCTCATAAAATGACAAAGGTCAAAATTGTAAAAATTGGCTCGGCCATTAAGTGCAAAATTGGCTATGTCACTAAGGGGTTAAAATAGAACATAAAAATCTTGCAATCTTTCAACGACCACTAGGGCTTTTCAAGACTCATATTTCCTTTTGCTTCAGAAAACAACATATGTACATATGTACATATGTTCAATGGTCAGATTCTGACCCTATCTTTTGTATTGAAAGATCTAATGGGCATGTATAAAGGCCATTGTGAAGGGAGGGAAACAGGGTGAGTGGTGACATATTCTGTTGTGAATGGTGGATCTTATGTTATCAGCTGTGTACTGTATATTGGTGTTATCAGTCATTATAATTGTTGCTGTACAGATAAAAATCTCCTGGAAGCGCTTCCTGAAAGGAGTGGAGGTATGAGCCTAAAAAGCCACAGTTGCCAGTATGGGCTATAACATGATTTCTGATAGCTGAGCTGAAACTGATCTGGAGACTTAAAGGGGTTTATCCCACAAGCAAAGTATATTTTAAATAATAAATATTGGAATAAAAAATAAGTTACACAATTGAACGTGTTAAAAAAATATTTCCTGTGCAGAGATAATCTTACAAATGTGCCCCTGCTGTGTACTGTGCAATGGCCGTGTCTGACTGTGCAGGAGCATGGTCTGATCATATCACAGCTTCTGGGAAGAGCAGGAAGCAAACGAGTATACAGACAGGACAGCATGGAATCACAGCTGATTCTTTTTGCGCCGAAAAACATTTCTCTACCTGTTTTAAAGCAATGTTTTACCTGAAAAAAAGAATGATTTACGATCCCATGCTCTCCATATAATTGTCTTTGCATTTTCCCTTGCCCAGGAGATCTGGTATGATCAGACCATGTTCCTGCATGGTCAGACACGGCCATTACACAGTGCACAGAAAGGGCACATTTATACGATTATTTCAGCACAGGAACATTTTTTCAAACATATCCAATTGTAGAAATTATGATTATTATTCAAATATCTATTGATTAAAATGTTAATTAAATTTAACTTAGCTAGTGGGAAAACCCCTTTAACAAGTATGGTGCATCATGCAATCCTGGCCTCAACACAACATACTAGCTGAGTAGATGAAGTGTCCACCCAGACATAATATACTGTGCAGCTAAGGGTTATGAATAGTGAAGATACTCTGTTTTATTTCCACTACTACAGAAACCAGAGTATGAATCTCTAGGAAGCCATATTTTACTAAATGATAAATAAGAATATGAATACCAGGAACTGCTCTAACCGAGTCAGACCATATTAAGCATTTTATTTCAGCTTGCAAGTTAGACCATTGATTTTTTGATAATATGTATTCATAGACCTGATTAAGGAAATTTGTTAGCAACATTATAACTTTCATACTTGTTTGATGTGGTTAAATCTGCTGTTTTACAGAGGGACTTTATGCGGTTTAAAAGTCGTGTGTTTGTTCTTAGTATATTCTTTTGTCAGATAATATTTTAGCAATAGGTTCGAAGTGTTAAAGCTAATTCTTTTGAAATATACTTATATTATCTTTGACTTTCTTAACTGTGTTCCATTTGTTGCTATGTGTAAATTGTTTATGTCCCCTCATCTGCAATATGGTAGTGTTACAGCAAGCTGTCACATTTGCAGTTAAATATCCTAAATCAATACATAGTAAGATTGCATTTTATATACACGTCGTCAAAATTGTTGGTACCCTTCATTTCATGACAGAAAAACCCACAATGGTCTCAGAAATAACTTGAATCGGACAAAAATAATAATAATTAAAATATCTATGAAAATGAACAAATGAAAGTCAGACATTGCTTTTCAACCATGCTTCCACAGAATCTAAAAAAATAAAACTCATGAAATAGGCCTGGACAGAAATGATGGTACGCTTAACTAAATATTTTGTTGCATAACCTTTTGAGGCAATCACTGCAATTAAACGATTCCTGTAACTGTCACTGAGACTTCTGCACCTCTCGACAGGTATTTTTGCCTGCTCCTCAGGAGCAAACTGCTCCAGTTGTCTCATGTTTGAAGCTTGCCTTTTCCAGACAGCATGTTTCAGCTTTTTCCAAAGATGCTCAATAGGATTTAGGTCAGGGCTCAAAGAAGGCCACTTTAGAATAGTCCAATGTTTTCCTCTTAGCCATTCTTGGGTGTTTTTAGCTGTGTGTTTAGGGACATTTTCCTGTTTCAAGACCAATGACCTGCAACGAAGACAAAGCTTTCTGACACTGGGCAGCACATTTCTCTTTAGAATCCCCTGATAGTAGTGTTGAGCGATACCTTCCGATACTCAAAGGTATCGGTATCGGATGGTATCGGCCGATATCCAAAAAATTTCGGATATCGCCGATACCGATACCCGATACCAATGCAAGTCAATGGGACACAAGTATCGGAAGGTATCATGGATGGTTCCCAGGGTCTGAAGGAGAGGAAACTATCCTTCAGGCCCTGGGATCCATATTCATGTAAAAAATAAAGAATTAAAATAAAAAATATGGATATACTCATTCCTCCGGTGGCCCCTGGACCATACCGATGTAACCGGCAGCCTCCGTTCCTAAGAATGAGGAGTTTAGGACCTTCGATGATGTCGCGGCTTGTGATTGGTCGCGTGACCTCTCATGTGACCGCTCATGCGACCAATCACAAGCCGCGATGTCATCGCAGGTCCTAAACTCCTCATTCTTAGGAACGGAGGCTGCCGGTTACATCGGTAAGGTCCAGGGGCCGCCGGAGGGGTGAGTATATCCATATTTTTTATTTTAATTCTTTATTTTTTACATGAATATGGATCCCAGGGCCTGAAGGAGAGCCTCCTCTCCTCCAGACCCTGGGAACCATACACTGGGAACTTCCAATTCCGATTTCCGATATCACAAAAATATCGGAACTCGGTATTGGAATTCCGATACAGCAAATATTGGCCGATACCCGATACTTGCGGTATCGGAATGCTCAACACTAGCTATGAATACTTATGTATATAATCCTAAACACACCTAACCAGTATTACCTACTTAAAGAGGATCTGTCACCAGGTCAAAAGTTTTTGTTTTCATTTTTCTCTTTGTCTTGAGATTTCAATGTAACCGGCACAGATTCTAGACACCCTGTGCCAGATGCAGCAAAGCAGCCCCAGAATATAACAAAGCCTCTTCCATGTTGCACAGTAGGGACAGTGTTCTTTTCCTGATATGCTTCATTTTTCTGTCTGTGAATATAGAGCTGATGTGCCTTGCCAAAAAGTTCCATTTTTGTCTCATCTGTGCATAGGACATTCTCCCAGATGCTTTGTGGCTTGTCAACATGTAGTTTGCCAAATTCCAGTCTGGATTTTTTATGATTTCTTTTTCAACAATGGTGTCCTTCTTGGTCGCCTCACATGAAGTCCATTTTGGCTTATACAACGATGGATGGTGCGACGTGACACTGATATTTCTTGAGCTTGAAGCTCTTTTGTTACCATTCATATAATCCTTCTCTTTGATTAGTCATCAATTTTCCTCCTGCGGCCACGTCCAGGGAGGTTGGCTACAGTCCCATGGATCTTAAATTTCTGAATAATATGCGCAACTGTAGTCACAGGAATATCAAGCTGGTTGGAGATGGTCTTATAACTTTTACCTTTAACGTGTTTGTCTATAATTTTCTTTCTAATCTGCTGAGACAACTCTTTCCTTCCCTTCTTCTGGTCCATGATTAGTGTGATACACACCATTTCAAACAGCACAGTGAGTATCTGTAGCCCTATAGGAAGGCCCACTCACTGATTCCAAGATTGTAGACACCTGTGATGCTAGTTAATGGACACATCTTGATTTAACATGTCCCTTTTGTCACATTATTTTCAAGGGTACCATTATTTCTGTCCAGACCTATTTCATTAGTTTTATTTTTTTTTAAATTCTTTGGAAGCATGGTTGAAAAGCAATGTCTGACTGTCATTTGTTCATTTTCATAGATCTTTTATTTATTATTACTTTTGTCAGATTCAAGTTATTTCTGCGACCAATGTGGGTTTTTCTGACATTAAATGAGATGTACCAACAATTTTGACCATGTGTGTATATATTCTACTATATTCTCTTAGAACCCCTCAAATGATTAAATCCAAATTATCTCCTTTATAACACTTACTACACTGTTCAAAAAAATAAAGGAAGCATTTAAAAAAACAATGTAACTCCAAGTCAATCACACTTTTTTAAAAGAACCTGTCCAGTTACGAAGCAACACCGATTGTGAATTAATAACACCTGCTAGTGTGCAAATGGAACAGACAACAGGTAGAAATGATAGGCAATTAACAAGACAATTCCTATAAAAGAGTGGTTCCACAGGTGGTGACCAAAGATCATTTCTCTGTTCTCATTCTTTTTGGCTGTTATTTTGGTCATTTTGGCATTTTGGCATTGCTCTGACCCATAGAGGTACTGTACAGCAGCATGAGGCAGTGTCTACAACCCACAGAAGTTGCTCAGGTAGTGCAGCTCATCCTGGATGGCACATCAATGCGCGCTGTGGCAAGAAGGGTAGCTGTTTGTTATCAGTGTCCAGCATATACCAAGAAACAGGCCAGTACACCAGAAAACGTGGAGGGGGTCGTAGGAAGGCAACAACACAGCAGCAGGACCACCACCTCCTCCTTTGTGCAAGGAGGAACCAGAGGAGCAATGCCAGAGCCCTGCAAAATGACCTCCAGCAAGCCACTAACATTCATGTGTCTGCTCAAACTGTCAAAAACAGTCTCCATGAGGGTGGGATGAGGGCCGATGACCTAAAGAGTGTCTTGTACTTACAACCCAACATTGTGCAGGCATTTGCCAGAGAAGACCATGATTGGCAGATTTGACATTGGCACCTTGTGCTCTTCACAGAAGAAAGTAGGTTCACACTGAGCACATGTGACAGATGTGACAGAGTCTGGCGATGCCAAGGACAATGTTCGGCTGCCTGCAACATCCTCCAGCATAATCGGTTTGGCAGTGGGTCAGTAATGGTGTGGAAAGGCATTTCGTTGGATGGCTGCACAGCCCTCCATGTACTAGCCATAAGTATCCTGACAGCCATTAGGTACCGGAATGAGATGCTCAAACCCATTGTGGGGACCATATGCAGGTGCAGTGGGCCCTGTGTCCCTTTTGATGCATGACAATGCTAGGCCTCATGTGGCTTAAATGTGCCAGCAGTTCCTGCATGATAAAGGTATTGATGCTATGGACTGATTCCCCAGACCTGAATCCAATGAAGTACATGTGGGACATCATGACTCATTACATTAACCAATTCCATGTTGCATCACAGACTGTCCAGGAGTTGACTGATGTTTAAATCCAGGTCTGTGAGGAGATCCTTCAGGAGAACATACACTGCCTCATCAGGAGCATGCCAAGGCATTGTAGGAAGATCATACAGGCATGTGGAGGCCACACAGGCTACTGAGAGTCATTTCCTTGTCTTGAGGCATTTCCACTGAAGTTGGATAAGACTGTAATTTGATATTCCACTTTTATTTTGAGTATCATTTCAAATCTAGACCTCTTGGAATATTAATTTTCATTTATGTTGATCATTTTTATGGTTTATAAACGCATTCCTCTATGTAATGAATAAACATTTGCAACTATACTATTGTTAGGGCTAGCGGAACGCACCGAGTAAATATAGAGGTTTTATTATAATTGATGCGTTCGCAGCCCGGGGTCCGCCGTGCAGGAGAACCTGCTGCTAGCAAACGGCGGAACTATATGACGGTATGAGCTAACCCTGTTACTTCACAGAGTAGCTGAAACTCAAAGCACTGCGCCCTGTTTGACTTCACAGTGGCACAGGCTAACTACTCAACTGAGAGCAGTCAGTGGTCATGCATGCACACAAACTCCTCGCCGGAGGTGCCAGCATTCTAGGGGCTTATTTCAGCCAGGTCCCTGAATACATTCACACCAAATCTCCTCATTGGAGGTGCCAGCATTCTAGGGGCTTATTTCAGCCGGGTCCCTGAACACAAACTCACATGACCACACTGGCGCAAAGCACATAACCGTGCGGCCATGCGAGTCTTAAATAGTTGCAGCACATACAGGACCTTCCTAGAAGAACCAATGAGAGGCTGTCAAAGAGCGTGAGCACCTACAGGACCTTCCTGAAGGACCAATGGCCTTAGCTGAAGTATCTGATTATGTGACCCTCGATCTCCACTGAGAGATCTTACTCTGGGCATGCTTAGAACGAGAAAAGCAGGACTTAGTCCCAGAAGTGTCTGCTCGCCACTGCCCAGCACTGACTTCCATGGGAGAAGCAGGAAAAGCAGCAGTAACTCTTTGCACAGAGTCAGACTGAGCAAGATGCTGGGACCGATGTCTCTGCTGAGCAGGCTCCACTGCGGCAGAGGAAGAATGGGAGACCGCAGCGGAGATGGCCCGAGATTACCCCTGTGCAGAGGTGGGAACTCAACCCCTAACAACTATTTTATTCAGTGATATTGTGGATGTGGTATTTTAGTGTTTGAGCAGTGTATATGCTTTACCCTCATTAGGGTATATCCTGGTACAGACTATCCAGGCACCTGTCAACTGTTTAATCTACTTCTTATCTGGATGGGACAATTCCAAATAGAATTACATATATCAACTCCTGTCTGTCAATTTTGCTGGAAGGGACATCATTTTTTTCCAGGTTAACTGGCAAATTTGCCCATATTTTCTTTGTTCTAAACCAAAATAGCATTCTTGAGAATACAGCTTCTAATTACTCTCTGATGAAGTAAAATACCCACAAGGCTCACGGTTGTCTTTATAAGAATCTTTCACCTTGGTAAACATTATTTACTTACAGATTCATGCTTAATTTGCAGGTAAGGAATGTTGCAATGCTGCCTGGCCGTCTTACTTAAAATGCAGTTACCGGAAGAAAATGAACTTATTTCCTTCCAGGAGCTGTTAGGTTTCAGTCAAAAGGTGTGCACAAAGCGTTTAAAGTCTCCTCCTATGCGGCGTGGCCAGGACGATGAAGTGAGCGGACGTGTATCGCTGAGCTCTCCTGTTGTGAACTCTGTTTCCGGGCTCCCTCCTGTGGTCGTGAGTGGTACTGTGTGAGTTCTCTCTTTGGGCTCCCCCTGGTGGCTCTTTTTGTTATTCTGCAGGTTTCTGGCTGGGATCAGCTGTCTCGTCATCTGCTAGTCAGGTTTCCTATTTAATTCACCTGGTCCTTCATTCCTTGCCTGTTGTCGTTGTACTCAGTGCTATTCTGATTCCTCCTGTCTACATCCGTTATCAGTCTCTCCAAGAGAAGCTAAGTTCTGTTTGCTTATTCTTGCTCATCTGTGTTCAATATGTTTCCTAGAATATTATGAGTTTTGTCCAGCTTGCTAATATGTGATATCTCTGCTTGCTGGTAGCCCTGGGGTGCTGAGTTGCTCCCCCCACATCGTTAGTTGGTGTGGGGGTTCTCGCATTCTCTGCGTGGATATTTTTGTATAGGGTTTTTTACTGACCGCACAGATCCCTTGCTATTTTCTGCTATCTAGTGTTAGCGGGCCTCATTTGCTTAACCTGTTTCATCTCTGCGTTTGTCTTTTCCTCTTAACTCACCGTTATTATTTGTGGGGGGCTTCCTATATCTTTGGGGTTATTTCTCTGAGGCAAGTGAGGTCTTACTTTCTCTTTAGGGGTAGTCAGTTTCTCAGGCCGTGAAGAGACGTCTAGGATTTTAGGAAACGTTCCACGGCTACCTATAGTGTGTGCGGTTAGGATCAGGTTTGCGGTCAGTCCAGTTACCACATCCCCAGAGCTTGTCCTATTATCTCTTACTTAGCTGGTTGGATTTGTGATCCTAAGCCACTGAGGATCATAACAGTACAACAGGCCCAAAAGTGTTAAATGCATCGCAAAAGTGGGATAAGAGAAATCCTGAGTTCAATTTTTTTTTCTGCTCTGCAGTGTGTCCTGCTTCTCTCCTCCCCTTAATCTCTGGGTGGCTCTGAATTTAGCTGTAGACATGGATATTCAGAGTTTGACTTCTAGTGTGGATCATCTTACTGCAAGAGTACAAAGCATTCAGGATTATGTTATTCATAGTCCTATGTTAGAGCCTAAAATACCTATTCCTGAGCTGTTTTCTGGTGATAGATCTAGGTTTTTGAATTTTAAGTATAATTGCAAGTTATTCCTTTCTTTGAGACCTCGTTCCTCGGGTGATCCTGCTCAGCAAGTTAAAAATATTATTTCCTTGTTACGTGGCGACCCACAGGATTGGGCTTTCTCACTGGCGCCAGGAGATCCTGCATTGCTTAATGTGGATGCGTTTTTTCTGGCGCTTGGATTGCTTTATGAGGAACCTAATCTTGAGGACCAGGCAGAAAAAGCTTTGCTGGCCCTCTCTCAGGGTCAGGATAAAGCGGAGGTCTATTGTCAGAAATTTAGGAAATGGTCAGTGCTTACTCAATGGAATGAGTGTGCCCTGACGGCAATTTTCAGAAAAGGTCTTTCTGAAGCCCTTAAAAATATTATGGTGGGGTTCCCCATGCCTGCGAGTCTGAATGAGTCAATGGCTTTGGCCATTCAGATTGATCGGCGTTAGCAGGAGCTCAAACCTGCGCACCATCTGGCGGTGTTTTCTGAACAGAAACCTGAGTCTATGCAATGGGATAGGATTCTGACCAGAATTGAACGGCAAAATCATAGACGTCAGAATGGGTTGTGCTTTTACTGTGGTGATTCAGCTCATGTTATCTCAGCATGCTCTAAGCGCACAAAAAACTTCGCTAAATCTGTCACCATTGGTACTGTACAGCCTAAATTCATTTTGTCTGTTACTTTGATTTGCTCTCTGTCATCTTACTCTGTTATGGCATTTGTAGATTCAGGTGCTGCCCTGAATCTGATGGATTTGTCATTTGCCAAGCGCTGTGGTTTTATCTTGGAGCCTTTGCAATTCCCTATTCCACTAAAGGGAATTGATGCCACGCCATTGGCCAAGAATAAGCCCCAGTACTGGACTCAAGTGACCATGTGTATGACTCCTGCACATCAGGAGGTGATTCGCTTTCTTGTGTTATATAATTTGCATGACGTTGTCGTGTTGGGTCTGCCATGGTTGCAGGCTCATAATCCAGTCCTGGATTGGAAAGCAATGTCTGTGTTGAGTTGGGGTTGCCAGGGAATTCATGGTGATGCTCCCTTGGTATCAATTGCTTCCTCTACTCCTTCTGAAGTCCCTGAGTTTTTGTCGGACCACCAGGATGTATTTGATGAGCCCAAATCCAGTGCCCTACCTCCTCATAGGGATTGTGATTGTGCTATAAATTTGATTCATGGTAGTAAGTTCCCTAAGGGACGACTGTTTAAATTGTCTGTACCAGAGCATGCCGCTATGCGGAGCTATGTAAAAGAGTCTTTGGAGAAGGGACATATTCGCCCCTCCTCGTCCCCTCTTGGTGCGGGATTCTTTTTTGTGGCCAAGAAGGATGGTACGTTGAGACCCTGTATAGATTATCGCCTTCTAAATAAGATCACGGTCAAATTCCAGTCTCCCTTACCATTGTTGTCTGATCTGTTTGCTCGGATTAGGGGGTCTAGTTGGTTCACCAAGATAGATCTTCGCGGTGCGTATAATCTTGTGCGTATAAAGCAGGGCGATGAATGGAAAACAGCATTTAATACGCCCGAAGGCCATTTTGAGTACTTGGTGATGCCTTTTTGACTTTCTAATGCCCCTTCTGTGTTTCAGTCCTTCATGCACGATATCTTCCGAGAATATCTGGATAAATTTATGATTGTGTATCTGGATGATATTTTGGTCTTTTCAGATGATTGGGAATCCCATGTGAAGCAGGTCAGGATGGTATTTCAGGTCCTGCGTGCCAATACCTTATTTGTGAAGGGTTCCAAATGTCTCTTCGGAGTCCAGAAAGTTTCCTTTTTGGGCTTTATTTTTTCTCCTTCTTCTATTGAGATGGACCCAGTCAAGGTCCAGGCTATTCATGATTGGACTCAACCTACATCGGTTAAGAGTCTTCAGAAGTTCTTGGGTTTTGCAAATTTTTACCGTCGCTTCATTGCTAATTTTTCTGGTGTGGTTAAACCTTTGACGGATTTGACCAAGAAGGGTTCTGATGTGACTAACTGGTCTCCTGCGGCCGTTGAGGCCTTTCAGGAGCTGAAGCGCCGGTTTTCTTCGGCTCCAGTTTTATGTCAGCCAGATGTCTCTCTTCCCTTCTAGGTCGAGGTTGATGCTTCTGAAATTGGAGCAGGGGCTGTTTTGTCACAGAGAAGCTCTGATTGCTCTGTGATGAAGCCATGTGCCTTCTTTTCAAGAAAATTTTCGCCGGCTGAGCGAAATTATGATGTTGGTAATCGGGAGTTGTTCGCAATGAAGTGGGCATTTGAGGAGTGGCGACACTGGCTAGAGGGAGCTAAGCATCGTGTGGTGGTCTTGACTGATCATAAAAATTTGATTTATCTTGAGTCGGCCAAGCGGTTGAATCCTAGACAGGCTCGTTGGTCGTTGTTTTTCTCACGTTTCGATTTCGTCGTCTCGTACCTTCCTGGTTTGAAGAACGTGAAGGCTGATGCTCTTTCTAGGAGTTTTGTGCCTGACTCCCCTGGAGTTTCTGAGCCGGCTGGTATCCTCAAAGAGGGGGTAATTTTGTCTGCCATTTCCCCAGATTTGCGACGGGTGTTACAGGAATTTCAGGCGGATAGACCTGACCGTTGTCCATCAGAGAGACTGTTTGTCCCAGATAGATGGACCAGCAGAGTTATTTCCGAGGTCCATTCTTCGGTGTTGGTGGGTCATCCTGGGATTTTTGGCACCAGAGATTTGGTGGCTAGATCTTTCTGGTGGCCTTCTTTGTCGCGGGATGTGCGTTCCTTTGTGCAGTCCTGTGGGATTTGTGCTCGGGCTAAGCCTTGCTGTTCTCGTGCCAGTGGGTTGCTTTTGCCTTTGCCGGTTCCTAAGAGGCCTTGGACGCATATTTCCATGGATTTTATTTCGGATCTTCCGGTCTCTCAGAGAATGTCTGTCATTTGGGTGGTTTGTGATCGTTTTTCTAAAATGGTCCATTTGGTGCCCTTGCCTAAGTTGCCCTCCTCCTCCGATTTGGTTCCACTATTTTTTCAGAATGTGGTTCGTCTGCACGGCATCCCTGAAAACATTGTGTCTGACAGAGGATCCCAGTTTGTGTCCAGATTTTGGCATTCCTTTTGTGCTAAGATGGGCATTGATTTATCTTTTTCGTCGGCCTTCCATCCTCAGATGAATGGCCAAATCGAGCGAACTAATCAGACCTTAGAAACTTATTTGAGATGTTTTGTTTCTGCTGATCAGGATGATTGGGTGACTTTTTTTGCCTTTGGCCGAGTTTGCCCTTAATAACCGGGCTAGTTCGGCTACTTTGGTTTCGCCTTTTTTTGTAATTCTGGTTTTCATCCTCGTTTTTCCTCGGGTCAGGTTGAGTCTTCTGACTGTCCTGGGATGGATTCTGTGGTGGATAGGTTGCAGCAGATTTGGAACCATGTGGTGGACAATTTGACGTTGTCACAAGAGAAGGCTCAGCGCTTTGCTAACCGTCGTCGCTGTGTGGGTCCCCGACTTCGTGTGGGGGATTTGGTGTGGTTGTCTTCTCGTTCTGTTCCTATGAAGGTTTCTTCTCCTAAGTTTAAACCTCCTTTTATCGGTCCTTATAAAATTTTGGAAATCCTGAACCCTGTGTCATTTCGTTTGGACCTCCCGGCATCGTGTACCATCCATAATGTGTTCCATAGGTCTTTGTTGCGGAGGTATGTTGTGCCTGTGGTTCCTTCTGTTGAGCCTCCTGCTCCGGTGCTGGTTGAGGGAGAATTGGAATACGTGGTGGAGAAGATCTTGGATTCTCGTATTTCAAGACGGAGGCTTCAGTATTTGGTTAAGTGGAAGTTCCTGGGTTGTCGCCTCTGATGTTCATGCGGCCGATTTGGTTCGTGCCTTCCATGTGGCTCACCCTGATCGCCCTGGGGGTTCTGGTGAGGGTTCGGTGACCCCTCCTCAAGGGGGGGTACTGTTGTGAACTCTGTTTCCGGCTCCCTCCTGTGGTCGTGAGTGGTACTGTGTGAGTTCTCTCTTTGGGCTCCCCCTGGTGGCTCTTTTTGTTATTCTGCAGGTTTCTGGCTGGGATCAGCTGTCTCGTCATCTGCTAGTCAGGTTTCCTATTTAATTCACCTGGCCCTTCATTCCTTGCCTGTTGTCGTTGTATTCAGTGCTATTCTGATTCCTCCTGTCTACATCCGTTATCAGTCTCTCCAAGAGAAGCTAAGTTCTGTTTGCTTATTCTTGCTCATCTGTGTTCAATATGTTTCCTAGAATATTATGAGTTTTGTCCAGCTTGCTAATATGTGATATCTCTGCTTGCTGGTAGCTCTGGGGTGCTGAGTTGCTCCCCCCACATCGTTAGTTGGTGTGGGGGTTCTCGCATTCTCTGCGTGGATATTTTTGTATAGGGTTTTTTACTGACCGCACAGATCCCTTGCTATTTTCTGCTATCTAGTGTTAGCGGGCCTCATTTGCTTAACCTGTTTCATCTCTGCGTTTGTCTTTTCCTCTTAACTCACCGTTATTATTTGTGGGGGCTTCCTATATCTTTGGGGTTATTTCTCTGAGGCAAGTGAGGTCTTACTTTCTCTTTAGGGGTAGTCAGTTTCTCAGGCCGTGAAGAGACGTCTAGGATTTCAGGAAACATTCCACGGCTACCTATAGTGTGTGCTGTTAGGATCAGGTTTGCGGTCAGTCGAGTTACCACATCCCCAGAGCTCGTCCTATTATCTCTTACTTAGCTGGTTAGATTTGTGATCCTAAGCCACTGAGGATCATAACACTCTCCCCAGCACTTGCAATAACATCAAACTTCTGCCTAAATATACGGCAGTTTGCAGCTTTGGTGTAGCTGAAGGAGACGCCGGGAGCTGACCGGGACCGCGTCTGCTCCAGAGAGTGATGTAGCTGCAGAGTCAAGTGGCGGTGGCGTTGAATGAGCAGGGAAGCCGAGGACCTTTTCCCACCTGTGGTCATTACCTCAGCTGAAGACCATCGTTCGGTGAGCTGGGAGCGGCGAGGGGGCTGAGAGAGTGTCTGGGATCAGGGTTCTGGCCCATTTCACCCCCTGGAAACATGGTGCCACTAGTGGTGGGACCAGACCCCTCCTGACATGTGGAGGAGGCTGTGAGGCTGAGGTGCTGCGCGGGCTTGAAACCCTGAGAAAGCTGGGGGCTTGATTGACTGACTGGCTGGCCTGATTTCAACCCAGACATCAGATTTGCGAATTGAGGAGGATGATTCTCTTCCTCCCTTCCCCCTCTTAAAACCCTGGAAAATTTCCTAGTGCTGACCAAAGGGTTAAATCCTATGTACCTGCAGATTATAGCACACTGCTGCACCTAGTGCACCTCCTTCTGAGAATTGTGCCTGTTGCACACAAATATACAGCAAAACTAAATAGAGAAATGACTCTGTAATCCTTTTGCTAGTAATATCTGAGCCACTACCAGTACCTTGTGAATGCATACTGAATTACCGGCCACAAGACTTATCTTTATATTACATACATATCTTGGGAAGGCATCATGAGTCCTGGCAAATCGCAGTCTGCAGCTGAAAAGCTGAAAACCTATGCCAGGGGAGCTAACTCAGTGTCCATGCAGAGACCCTCAAATAAAAAAATTCAGGAAGCAGCATCAATGTTGCAGGAAGCAGAAGATATAGCTCCAGAGCCCACTCTGAAACAGGTATCTACACAATTGCTAATTGCCATCCAAGACAGTACAGCTTCCTTGACCGGGAAAATTGAATAGGTCAAAACTAACCTGGAACTCCTCCACAATGATATGTCAAACCTGAGAGAGAAAATCTGTCAAGCGGAGGACAGAATCTCGTGTCTGGAGGATCAAACTGCACCTTTACCTGAGAGTATCAGAGTGATAGAACAAAAACTGGAACCGTGCACACAAAAACATGATGGCATGGAGAATAGACTGAGGAGAAACAATATCCATATAACTGGATTGCTGGAAAGGGCAGAGGGAAATAACCCTAGTAACTTTGTGGAAAGATGGATCCGTAGTCTATTTCCAGAGGCCACCTTTTCTGCCTCGTATGCGGTGGAGATGGCACACCGTGTACCTGGGAGACCGAATCCTCCGGGAGCTCCTCCTAAACCCCTACTGGCCAGATTTCTCAACTGGAAAGACAGAGACTATACCCTGCAATTGGCACGAAAGGCACAAGTAATTAAACATGAAGGCGTCACTGTAATGTTGTTTCCAGATTTTTCAGCAGATTTGCAGAGACAAAAAGTCTTGTTTACTTCGATTAAGAGACGCCTGAAGAATTCCAATGTGATTTTTTCAATGACGTACCTAGCCAGGCTTTGGGTAGTAGATGGTGAGAGGGTGATTTTCTTTCAGAATCTAACGGAAGTAGAGGAATGGATCTGCAAGAGAGAAAGATGCCAGAAGCAGTAATAATAATCCATGTCAATATAGTTAAATTTATTCTGTGCATAAAATTTTATATTCCTGATGGTGAATATTGACTTGAGCCTAACATACTGTTGATTTTGGTCTCTGTCAATATTTGTACTCATGCCTGGACTAGGTCACTGTAATGGTTAATTGCTATACTGTTATTACTGTTTATTCTCATGTTAAATTGTTTCTGGTTGAACTGATGTTGTCATATCTCCCCCCTTCTGAATGGACTTCCCTGTGGGGTTGTGGTAATATCCTGAGTATATAGCCACCCAAGCTCCTGTCCCTAGGGAAGTTAATAGGAAATATGTAATGGAGGGATGGTGGGATGCCCATCTCTGGAGCGCTAGCGTCATGCTTCTTGGCCTAAAAACCTGGTTACCCTTAGGGTCTAGTAAAAGCTAGATGGCCGGACCAATAATTCTGTGATTATCCTCCCGGGTATGGGAGGGAGAGGTGGAGGGGGGGAGGGGGGTGGTTTGAAGTTGGGAATATCACTTTAAGGTATGCACTATATCCCATAATTTTGTTATTGGTGGTTTGGATTGATTGGAAAGAGTATGAGACATCTAATTATGCCTATGCTTCAGTTTGGAGAAGTTTATATGCATCTCTTGTTGTACTTTTATGATCATTACTGGTCAATATTTCTTAATTCATTGGAAACTTAGTTGATAACCAGCATTGCACCTATACTTTACCATCTGGGAATGGTTTATATGTGATGGATCTGACCATTCTAAAAGTAAATATTATTCTGGATAAGAATTTTCTACAAATTCTACATGGTGTCACTTAAACTCCTTTTATGGAACATTAGGGGACTGGGGACCGCTAGGAAACGAAATATGGTATTCTCTCAAATACGTAAAACACAGGCACAGATAATATGTCTTCATGAAACCCACCTAACACAAGACACTATATCCAGAATGAGTAAACCTTGGATACAATGGCAAAAAACATGCTACACACACGTCCTATTCTAGGGGGGTGGTCATTATGATACAAAAGTCTTTGCAATGGTTGGTTCAAATGGTTAAGAGAGACCAGGAAGGTAGATTTATTTTTATTTATGCATTTATAGATACGGTGCCTTATGTATTGGTTAATATTTATAACCTGTAACAGGCTAAAATGGATGTACTTCAGCAGGCTGCGATTTTTGTATTGCAGTATCCTGATGCTAAGATGTTGTGCATGGGTGATTTCAATATAGTTCTTAACATCTATATGGATAGATTGAGTGCTGCAAACTTAAGGCCTAATAGCCAGGACACTACTATGTTGGAGGCTTTTATAACGGAGATGGGCTGGATTGATTTGTGGAGACAGCAAACATCCCCTTAAGAAGGAGTTCTCCTGTTATACACCAGCTGTTCGTTGTCTGTGCAGACTTGACCTTGCATTTGGAAATAATGCTGTATTATCTGATCTGTGTAAAATTGAATACCTCCCTAGGGCGGTGTCAGACCATGCTCCATTGGTGATGTGCCTTCACTTACGCGGCCCCAACAGACCCAAGAGTTTCCGCATACACCCATTTTGGTTGTCCCTTATAGGGGAACAAGATAGAATAGTGGACCAATTAGATGTATTTATAACAGACCATGCTGATTTCCCCGATAAATTGGTAGTATGGGATACACTTAAAGCATATTTGGGGAGGTGTCAAATCTATGATTTTATATATTAAAAGAGAATCCTGTGTTAGGAAGCAGAGACTGGCTGAGGAATGTAAATTGTTGGAAGTTGAATATATCAATAACCCCTCTGATGATTCATTGCATGAATGGCTGGGTAAGGGCAGGGAGTACCTGACGCATTTAAAGGAGAAAGCCCAGAGAGAACTCATTTTCTCTAAACAGACTTACAGTATTTTGAATTGGGAAATGAGTCGAGTAAATTCTTAGCATATATATTGTCCAACAAAATGAAATCTCTCCATCCATTCTTGCCATTAATGCAGTGGAGAGAAATCTGCTGCTTAAATCTGTCCAAATTGCCAACAGATTCGAAGAATATTTTAGAGAGTTATATAACTCCCAACTGAATCATATTATAGGAGAGATTGACGAATACTTGGACCACATAAAATTTACCAAACTTTCTTGTGAAGATCAGGCCTTTTTAGATAGAGATATCACGTTGGAGGAAATTTGGGAAGCAGCCATGTCTCTCTCCAATGGTAAAACTCCAGGCCCTGATGGCACGCCCATAGAACTATATAAATAATATCTAGGTCATAATAGGGCCGGTTCTGCTGCAGACCCTTTCTGAAACACTTGCAAGACACTCGCTCCCCCAATCCTTTTATGATGCCACTGTAGTGGTAATACCATAGCCAGGTAAACCTGCTGAGGAGTGTGGCTCTTACCGCCACATATCTCTGCTCAATACAGACTATAAAATACTCACTAAACTTATAGCTAACAGACTTAAAGCAGTCATACTAAGCATAGTGCATGAAGATCAATCTGGTTTTATGCCAGAAAGATCCACCTCCTCTAATATTAGAAGGGTGCAGGTCCTGACTCAGATAGGACACAAATATGAGAAGCCTTGGGCGATAGCCTCTTTAGATACTGCAAAGGCTTTTGATTCAATGGAGTGGAAATTCTTGCAGTGTGTGCTTCTGAAATTTGGTTTCTCAGACAAATTTTGCAGGTGGATTGAGCTACTTTATTATATGTCCAGAGCTAATATCCTTCTTAATGGCTTGCTATCGGACTATTTTGACCTGGGTAGGGGAACTAGACAGGGATGCCCACTATCCTCAATGCTCTTTGCTCTTGCAATGGAGCCAATTGCACTTGCAATTAGACGGGACACTGTGGTGGAGGAAATCAATATAAACTCTAGGGTGGATAAGGTGGGGTTATATACTAATAATTTGGTACTCTTTCTGGATAAAATAGAGCAATCTCTTCCAAGGGCAATTGACCTTATTAATTGTTTTGGGGAAATGTCTGGTCTTAAAATTAACTGGAGTAAGTCTGTGATTATGCCGTTAGTAGATAACATAACTGTACCTGTGCTATGTGGTTTACAGGTAGTACAGACATTTAAATAATTAGGCATCATAATTAATCAAAATCCGATTAGAGACCTTAAAGAGAATACATACCCTTTGGGAGATATGATGAGGAATAAGTTTGGGATGTGGTCCCGACTTCCCCTATCTGTGGCGGGCAGAGTCGGACTAATTAAAGTGATAATTCTTCCCAAATGCTTATGTATGCTGGAACGCACTTAATTAACCCCTTCACGACCTGTGACGCCATGTAGGCATCATGAAAGTCGGTGCCAATCCGACCTGTGATGCCTATGTGGCATCATGGAATGATCGCGTCCCTGCAGATTGGGTGAAAGGGTTAACTCCAATTTCACCCAATCTGCAGGGACAGGGGAGTGTTACTTCAGCCCAGGGGGGGTGGCTTCACCCCCCTGTGGCTATGATCGCTCTGATTGGCTGTTGAAAGTGAAACAGACAATCAGAGTGATTAGTAATATTTCACTATGAAAACTGGTGAAATATTACAATCCAGCCATGGCCGATGCTGCAATATCATCGGCCATGGCTGGAAACACTGGTCTGCACCCCCCCACCGTCACCGATCTCCTCCCCAGTCCTCCATCCTGTGCTCCGCTCCCCTCCGTCGTGCTGTCTGCTCCCCCGTTCTCCTGTCCGCTCCCCCCGTGCTCCGATCCCACCCCCCCTGCTCCAATCACCCCCCATGCTCCGATCCCCCCCTCATACTTACCGAGCTTCCCGGTGTCCGTCCGTCTTCTCCACAGTGTGTAAATTTGTTGTAAAAATGAGAAATCACTGGTCAAATTTTAACCCTTGTAACTTCCTTGCTAAAAAAATTTGTTTCCAAAATTGTGCTGATGTAAAGTAGACATGTGGGAAATGTTATTTATTAACTATTTTGTGTCACATAACTCTCTGGTTTAACAGAATAAAAATTCAAAATGTGAAAATTGCAAAATTTTCAAAATTTTCGCCAAATTTCCATTTTTTCACAAATAAACTCAGAAATTATCGACCTAAATTTACCACTATCATGAAGCCCATTATGTCAGGAAAAAACAATCTCAGAACCGCTAGGATCCGTTGAAGTGTTCCTGAGTTATTACCTCATAAAGGGACACTGGTCAGAATTGCAAAAAAACGGCCAGGTCATTAAGGTTAAAATAGGCTGGGTCATGAAGGGGTTAAGGGTCCCTAAAAGTTTCTTTAGGAAAATGCAAAGCATGATGGCAGCATTTATATGGGGTCCTTCAAGACCTAAATTATGAATTGGATACCTGCAGAGGCCTAAAAATCAAGGTGGATATGCGGTCCCTGACTTATATTTGCATTATCTAGCTGGTCAACTACGCTACTTAAAACACTGGGTAGAGATGCAAGGAGAAAAAAGAGTTTTTAGGTACAAGGAATAAAAGAACATATTTTATTGAAAGTTCACAAAAAATCATCATATACACAAATCATCAAAAAAACACAATTAAAGTGAAACATATGCAGAAAGGGAACAGGGGTACCAGGAAACCACTAATTGCACCTGCCCAATTGTGCCTAGGAGTAGTGTTGAGCATTCCGATACCGCAAGTATCGGGTATCGGCCGATACTTGCGGGTATCGGAATTCCGATACCGAGATCCGATACTTTTGTGGTATCGGGTATCGGTATCGAAACAACATTAATGTGTAAAATAAAGAATTAAAATAAAAAATATTGCTATACTCACCTCTCCGACGCAGCCTGCACCTTACCGAGGGAACCGGCAGCGTTCTTTGCTTAAAATGCGCGCGTTTACTTCCTTCCGTGACGTCACGGCTTGTGATTGGTTGCGTGCCGCCCATGTGGCCGCAACGCGACCAATCACAGCAAGCCGTGACGTAATTTTCAGGTCCTCAATGCCTAATTCTAGGCATTCAGGATTTTAAAATTACGTTCCGGCTTGTGATTGGTCGCGTCGCGGTCACATGGGCGACGCGACCAATCACAAGCCATGACGTCACGGGAGGCAGGAAACGCGGGCATTTTAAAATTACGTCACGGCTTGTGATTGGTTGCGTGCCGCCCATGTGACCGCGACGCGACCAATCACAGCAAGCCGTGACGTAATTTCAGGTCCTGAATGCCTAATTCTGCATTCAGGACCTGAAAATTACGTCACGGCTTGCTGTGATTGGTCGCGTCGCGGTCACATGGGCGGCACGCAACCAATCACAAGCCGTGACGTAATTTTAAAATGTGCGCGTTTCCTGCCTCCCGTGACGTCACGGCTTGTGACCACGACGCGACCAATCACAAGCCGGAACATAATTTTAAAATCCTGAATGCCTAGAATTAGGCATTGCGGACCTGAAAATTACGTCACGGCTTGCTGTGATTGGTCGCGTCGCGGCCACATGGGCGGCACGCGACCAATTACAAGCCGTGACGTCACGGAAGGAAGTAAACGCGCGCATTTTAAGCAAAGAACGCTGCCGGTTCCCTCGGTGAGGTCCAGGCTGCGTCGGAGAGGTGAGTATAGCAATATTTTTTATTTTAATTCTTTATTTTACACATTAATATGGATCCCAGAGCCTGAAGGAGAGTTTCCTCTCCTTCAGACCCTGGGAACCATCAGGGATACCGTCCGATACTTGAGTCCCATTGACTTGTATTGGTATCGGGTATCGGTATCGGATTAGATCCGATACTTTGCCGGTATCGGCCGATACTTTCCGATACCGATACTTTCAAGTATCGGACGGTATCGCTCAACACTACCTAGGAGTCAATCCTTCTCTAAAGTGCATGTGCAATAAAGCATAGCATCGGCTGGCTTGCCTCCCTCAAAAGCTGTATATGGAAAAAATAGAACATCATGCGGGACAGACAAGAACTTACCACGGGCAGAGATTAGAGGGCCTTGGGCCGGGTGTTAGGAAGCCCCGACACGCATTTCACGTCTCCAATAGACTGCTTTTTCAAGGAGACTCCCCTTGAAAAAGCAGTCTATTGGAGACACGAAACGCGCGTCAGGGCTTCCTAACACCCGGCCCAGGGCCCTATAATCTCTGAAAAACACCATAAAAAGGAAAACTTCAAGAAAACACACCAAAAACAGGCAGAGATGCTTACCTGTCTAAATGGGCCTCAATACAATTGCACAGACAGGGTGCAGCGGACTCAAATAAAATGACAAATGCACATGTGCAATACCTAATGAAACAGCCAGCCTTCAATCAGGGATTGGCCGTGTGGTACACCAATGCACTAAGATTAGTGTTGAGCATTCCGATACCGCAAGTATCGGGTATCGGCCGATATTTGCTGTATCGGAATTCCGATACCGAGATCCGATACTTTTGTGGTATCGGGAATCGGTATCGGGATCGATATTAATGTGTAAAATAAAGAATAAAAATAAAAAATATTGATATACTCACCCTCTGACGCGCCCTGGTTGTAACCGCCAGCCTCCGTTCATAAGAATGAGCGCTTGAAAGACCTTAGATGACGTCGCGGCTTGTGATTGGTCACGTTGCGGTCACGTGACCGCTCCGCGACCAATTACAGGCCGCGACGTCATCTAAGGACTTTCAAGCGCTCATTCTTATGAACGGAGGCTGGCGGTTACAACCAGGGCGCGTCAGAGGGTGAGTATATCAATATTTTTTATTTTTATTCTTTATTTTACACATTAATATGGATCCCAGGGCCTGAAGGAGAGTTTCCTCTCCTTCAGACCCTGGAAACCATCAGGATACCTTCCGATACTTGGTGTCCCATTGACTTGTATTGGTATCGGGTATCGGTATCGGCGATATCCGATACTTTTCGGGTATCGGCCGATACTATCCGATACCGATACTTTCAAGTATCGGACAGTATCGCTCAACACTAACTAAGATACATACTCTGTATGTGGCGTGTTCACACAAGGAATGCAGAGCATCTGGCTCCAGCCTATTAATACCGCCCTATGGCGGGCTGCTCAGTGCTACAATGCATCCTGTGTGAACAGAGGGCACAGTGTGCAGAACCATTTGGGCACAACTGTACCCTGCAAAAAAAATACAACGTGCAAAACAAAACATATAAATACATGTAAGGTATTGGTTGATATTCAGGCCATAATATGTAAGCTGGCAACCCGCGTTAAGGGTCCCTACGTTTGCCGATCCTACTCTAACATGAAAAACACCAAAAAAGGAAAAATTCAAGAAAACACATCAAAAACAGGCAAATATGCTTACCTGTCTAAATGGGCCTCAATACAATTGCACAGACAGGGTGCAGCAGACCCAAATAAAATGGCAAATCCACAGGTGCAATAACTAATGAAACAGCCAGCCTTCAATCAGGGATTGGCCGTGTGGTACACCAATGCACTAAGATACATACTCTGTATGTGGCGTGTTCACACAAGGAATGCAGAGCATCTGGCTCCAGCCTATTAATACTGCCCTATGGCGGGCTGCCCAGTGCTACAATGCATCCTGTGTGAACAGAGGCCACAGTGTACAGAACCATTTGGGCCCAACTGCACCCTGCAAAAAAATACAATGTGCAAAACAAAACATAAATACATGTAAGGTATTGTTTGATATTCTGGCCATAATATGTAAGCCGGCAACCCGCGTTAAAGGTCCCTACTTTTGCCGATCCTACTCTAACATGAAAAATACCAAAAAAGGAAAAATTCAAGAAAACACACCAAAAACAGGCAGAGATGCTTACCTGTCTAAATGGGCCTCAATACAATTGCACAGACAGGGTGCAGCAGACCCAAATAAAATGGCAAATGCACAGGTGCAATACCTAATGAAACAGCCAGCCTTCAATCAGGGATTGGCCGTGTGGTACACCAATGCACTAAGATACATACTCTTTATGTGGCGTGTTCACACAAGGAATGCAGAGCAGAGATGCGTTTCGCGTCTCCAATAGACTGCTTTTTCAAGGGGACTCCCCTTGAAAAAGCAGTCTATTGGAGATGCGAAACGCGCATCGGGGCTTCCTAACACTTGGTCCAGGGCCCTCTAACCTCTGCCCATGGTAAGTGCTTGTCTGTCCCACATGATGCTCTATTTTTGACCCAAGTCATTTTTTGCATATACAGCTTTTGAGGGAGGCAAGCCAGCCGGTGCTATACTTTATTGCACAAGCACTTTAGAGAAGGATTGACTCCTAGGCACAATTAGGCAGGTGCAAATAGTGGTTTCCTGGTACCCCTGTTCCATTTCTGCATAAGTTTCACTTTTTTTGTGTTTTTTCTGATGATTTGTGTATATGATGATTTTTGTGAACTTTCAATAAAATATGGTCTTTTATTCCTTGTACCTAAAAACTCTTGTTTCTCCTTGCATCTATACTTTCTGGAGTGGGTAAACTTTCTATGTATTTGAATGGGCTAACTATAGCCCTATTTGTTGACAATAATATGTCAATGAGGTTTTCGTGGTTATTAAAACACTGGGTAAATCAAGATGGACTAAATAATGCAGAAACTCACCTTATGCATTTTTTAGTTTGAAATACACCGTGGAAAATATTGGATGGTTCATAAAGACCACCCCAGGGTTTGCTATTTGCTCATAGCTTGGTAATACAGGTTTGGCATGAAAGTAAACGTATTTTGAAATTCACTGATCAAATTGGGGAAATTCAGATATGGGATAATCCCGAGTTCCCGCACCTTCAAAATTTACAGGACCCGGAATTCTGGGATCAAAATGGAATAACAACACTTATTCAGTTTTTTGAAAATGAACTTTATTATTGTTCGAATAAATCCATGTCAGGTTCGGAATTCCCCACAGAGACTTTTATAGATATCTGCAACTGAGACGCATCATGATGTACCAGTTGCCATTTCCTAGAATGAGAAAATATAAATACCCTCTGATAGGAGTATTATCAACTTAAGGATCCACAGGTGTGATATCCTCCCTCTATACCTTTTTGTTAAACTCTAAAATTGCATCCACTCAGCTCACTGTAGAACATATGTGGCGACTAGTGTTGAGCGATACCGTCCGATACTTGAAAGTATCGGTATCGGAAAGTATCGGCCGATACCGGCAAAGTATCGGATCCAATCCGATACCGATACCCGATACCAATACAAGTCAATGGGACTCATGTATCGGACGGTATCCCTGATGGTTCCCAGGGTCTGAAGGAGAGGAAACTCTCCTTCAGGCCCTGGGAACCATATTAATGTGTAAAAGAAAGAATTAAAATAAAAAATATTGCTATACTCACCTCTCCGACGCAGCCTGCACCTTACCGAGGGAAGCGGCAGCGTTCTTTGTTTAAAATTCGCGCTTTTCTTTCCTTTACGTGAAGTCCCGGCTTGTGATTGGTCGCGTGCCGCCCATGTGGCCGGGACGCAACCAATCACAGCAAGCCGTGACGTAATTTCAGATCCTTCAGGATTTTAAAATTACGTTCCGGCGTTGTGATTGGTTGCGTCGCAGTCACATGGGCGACGCAACCAATCACAGCAAGCCGTGACGTAATTTCAGGTCCTTCAGGATTTTAAAATTACGTCCCGGCTTTGTGATTGGTTGTGTCGCGGTCAACCAATCACAAGCCGGGAGGCTGGACACGCGCGCATTTTAAAATGCGCGCTTGTCCAACCTCCCGTGACGTCCCGGCTTGTGATTGGTTGCTTCGCGGTCAACCAATCACAAGCCGGGAGGCTGGACACGCGCGCATTTTAAAATGCGCGCTTGTTCACCCTCCCGGCTTGTGATTGGTTGATCGCGACGCAACCAATCACAAGCCAGGACGTCACGGGAGGCTGGACAAGCGCGCATTTTAAAATGCGCGCGTGTCCAGCCTCCCGTGACGTCACGGCTTGTGATTGGTTGCGTCGCCCATGTGACTGCGACGCAACCAATCACAAAGCCGGGACGTAATTTTAAAATCCTTAAGGACCTGAAATTACGTCACGGCTTGCTGTGATTGGTTGCATCGCCCATGTGACTGCGACGCAACCAATCACAAAGCCGGGACTTCACGTAAGGAAAGAAAAGCGCGAATTTTAAACAAAGAACGCTGCCGCTTCCCTCGGTAAGGTGCAGGCTGCGTCGGAGAGGTGAGTATAGCAATATTTTTTATTTTAATTCTCTCTTTTACACATTTTTACATTAATGTTGTTTCGATACCGATACCCGATACCACAAAAGTATCGGATCTCGGTATCGGAATTCCGATACAGCAAATATCGGCCGATACCCGATACTTGCGGTATCGGAATGCTCAACACTAGTGGCGACACTTAATACCCTCTATCACTGATGATCATTGGAGCGATATCCTGGAGGCACATACCATGGTGTCACCTGCTGCAAATAGCAAGTTAATACAATTGTATATTCTTCACCAATCCTATATGACCCCAAGTAGACTACATAAATTTGGTAGAGGGGCAACTGACGAATGTCATAGGTGTGGGGAATCAGGGGCGGACTCCTGGCACCTTATTTTGAACTATAGAATTATAAGAAGATATTGGAGTTATGTCATAGCTACATTGGAGCGGATAATTGGGATACCGATCGAATGTAATCTGGAGTTGTGCATCTTGGGTGCCGTGAATGAGGAGATGTGATAGAATATTTCTTCGGGAAGTTCTATTTATGTCTAGGAAAGTGGTAGCATTGAGGTGGATGGGGAGAAATCTCCTTCGATTAATCAGTGGAAGAAACTAGTGAATGACATGATTCCTTATGAAAACATATTATACAGAAACAAAGGATGTCCCCAGAAATTTCAGAAGATTTGGCAAAGGTGGTGTAACGCCTTTGATGCACTTGGCTCCTGGCACTATGATCTCTTCAATCTCGCGATATAGTCCCTGATGTATATCCATTCTGGACCACAAAACTGATGTTTTGTGTAGGATTAATAACATGTGTCTATTATAACCTGACCTGGTACGTGCTTTAAAACTTTTATAAAGACTCTGTTGATTAGGAAGTGCAATGCCTGGTAGAATATATTATATTGAAGGTTATGTTTTATTTGTTTGTTTGTATACTTTATTATTGAAGGTATGATGTCATATATATGTCCATGTGAACGTTGATATACGGATTATTTTGACTCTATGCTATGTTGCCATTTGTTTGCTATCTTATTTTGTGGAATCCTTCAATAAAAAGAGTTTTAAAAAAGTCACCTCCTACAGCATCACTCATTATACTGTAAGCACATTCTGGCACTTCAATAACTATTTGTGCACAGACGTGTTGCGTCTTAAAATGTAACAATTTTTTTTATGAAAAGGGAGTCAGCTTAGAGAGAACAGAAATTTGTTGCAATCTGCCCCTCAATGGAATCTAGATTTAAAGTGCATTTGTTGCACACCTGTCCCAAGTATTCCGGGCTTGGCTACTTTCATATCTGTTCACTGCCTTCTATTGTGCTCCACGTCAGGTTTTGTAGGATGCCAAGCATGGCTCAGTGATGTCATTTCCTAAATCTTATGTAAGACATATTAGGACGCAGACCTGTTTCTTTGGATTGAGATTCAAGATTTGTGTACTCCACCTCCTGTGCTTAACCTGTTTCTATTCCTGCTGACTTCATTTCCTCCATCCTGCTGCTCCCATGACTCTTCAGTCTGCTACCTATGTCTCATCAAGCCAGATGCACCAACGCCCAGGGTCCGAGTACCTACTTGGACCTGGGGCTTAAAGGGTAAATTTCACATGGTTAGCCAAACCAATCCTGTTAATTCTATTAATTATGAATATTTGTCTAGACTATATTATTTGTGTCTACAATAAAAAAAATAACTGTAATTGGGCTTCACCAAGAAATCTTATTTGGAACAGAGGAGGGGAGTCAATCAAGCAAACTCATGTCACAATTAGTTCTTCAAAACCATGTCTCTCATGTTGTTGACAATAAAATCATTAGACAACATGATTGGGATTATGCTTTTCTCAGAGGAAGATATTTAATCTGGGGCAGACATTACCCTAAGGCCAGGGTCACACTTGCAACTGCAATGCAAGAAACTCACGCGAGTCTCTCGCCTCAATACCCGGCACTGGCGCCGGCACTCGGGACCGGAGTGTGCGGCTGCATTTATTTCTATGCAGCTGAACGCTCGGGTCCGAATCACCGGCGGTGTCATAAATAATTTGCAAATTCAAAAAGAAGTCACACTAATACTTTGTAAAATGATAGCATCAGCACCCTGTTTCACAAGTCCGTTGCTTTTCTAATACAGGACAAAATTGTGCTGGCTTTAGAAGGTGCTGATTGACATTAGATGCAGGTATTTAGTCTGATATCTTCAAGTACACCCAGATCCTTCAATAGAATTGACTCTCCTATTTTGACCCTCTAGAACGTTACATTTATTGACACTGAATCTCATCTGCCAAGTAGATGCACCCACATTGTCAAAATCAACTTATGAATGTCTGCCACATATTACACTATAATACATAAATTGGTGTTTTCTGCAAAAAAAACCAAACAACACTATTATTCCCTTCTTCTGAATCATTAATAACAAAGTTGAATAATAGTGGACCCAGCACTGATTCTTAGGGTGCACTGACACAGTGCAGGGAAGCGGACGCCGGGGGACGCGACAGACACCGGAATGTAAGTATGTAGTGTTTGTTTTTTTTTACATTTACAATGGTAACCAGGGTAAATATCGGGTTACTAAGCGCGGCCCCGTGCTTAGTAACCCGATGTTTACCCTGGTTACCAGTGAAGACATCGCTGAATCGGTGTCACACACGCCGACTCAGCGATGTCAGCGGGTGAGCCAGCGACGAAATAAGGTGCTAGCCTTCTATCTCCGACCAACGATGTCACAGCAGGATCTTGATCGCTGCTGTGTGTCAAACACAACGATATCGCTATCCAGGACGCTGCAACGTCACGGATCGCTATCGTTATCGTTGTTAAGTTGTTCAGTGTGAAGGTACCTTAAGACTTCTAGTGGATTAATATTATACCATGTACAGTAGTGGGGTTCAGTACCTGAGCAATCACCGATCAGTGGTTCCCTAGTGGAGCACAGTTTGAACGTCAGAGGCATTTCCACCTTCAGAGTCACTGAGTAAGTCTCTTTCTTCTGTAGTGTGAAATCTCTTATGACCAGTGGACCCCTTTCTGCCTCTTCTATATTATATAACCTCTTATGGTCAGTGTGACTCTCTTCCTCTCCTCTCCCCATGTGTATTTTCCGGGTAATTGCAAGCTGTCCACTACTGAGATTCACACAAATGTATTTGCCACAAATTTAATTTTGAAAATTGAATTTCAAAATATGCACTCATCTCTACCAACCACATCAAAAGGTTACTTCAGAATCCAGGCTTTAAATGCTCCCATTTTGCTTTTGTAAACATACACTAAGTTTTTCACAATCAATTTTAAAAGAGCTAATTCTTGAAATGTTGTGGGTACACTTGTCTTGACTGTTTGCTTTACAACAGATGAATTTCTTTACCTTTAGCCCTAATCATCCCCTGCACCATAGTCTACTTCTCTACTTTTCATTAAAATCTGATCCCTCTCTTATTTGCCTACCACTGTGAATTCAGAAATTTCCCCTCCCTTCATACCTATTTTAAATACTTCACCACACCTGCTAAAATTCTCTTCCCAGCACAGTAGACCCCTTTCAACCTTCCAGTCAGGTGCATTTTACCTGTAAAATATAAATTGTACCATAATGAAAAGTCAGATCGGTATATTAGAAACCAAAATCCATCTGCTCTGCACCAAGATTTATGCCATGCACTTAACTTTCCAAGTTCCCAACGTCTGTTGTGTGTTAAGGATAGCTCAGGCAGCCAACCCCTCCATAAATTGCTAGGTGTGTTGGTGGCTGTTTCAATCAGTAGTTTTCACCTGTGGTGCACCTGCCTTTATAGTGGGGGCCTGCTGCATCCTGCTAGTGCATTTGTCATTTAACAGGTTTTGGTGAGGCTGTTTCCTTATGGAATGTATATCTTTCTGTCACACAGCATGAAAATATATACCAGGGATAATTACCAGAAACATATATGTAGTTATATATAGTGCATAAAAAGCTCCATACTAAATATGGGTATACAAATTATATCATAATAAGTGGCTTCTTCAGGGGTAGAGCTTTACCCCTGAAGAAGCCGACACAAAACGTGCATTGGGGTATCATGAAGTACGCTCTGGGACATTGGCAATGTGCTCCACCTTTCTTTACATGTCATTTACATACAGGTCCTTCTCAAAAAATTAGCATATAGTGTAAAATTTCATTATTTACCATAATGTAATGATTACAATTAAACTTTCATATATTATAGATTCATTATCCACCAACTGAAATTTGTCAGGTCTTTTATTGTTTTAATACTGATGATTTTGGCATACAACTCCTGATAACCCAAAAAGCCTGTCTCAATAAATTAGCATATTTCACCCGTCCAATCAAATAAAAGTGTTTTTTAATAACAAACAAAAAAACCATCAAATAATAATGTTCAGTTATGCACTCAATACTTGGTCGGGAATCCTTTGGCAGAAATGACTGCTTCAATGCGGTGTGGCATGGAGGCAATCAGCCTGTGACACTGCTGAGATGTTATGGAGGCCCAGGATGCTTCAATAGCGGCCTTAAGCTCATCCAGAGTGTTGGGTCTTGCGTCTCTCAACTTTCTCTTCACAATATCCCACAGATTCTCTATGGGGTTCAGGTCAGGAGAGTTGGCAGGCCAATTGAGCACAGTAATACCATGGTCAGTAAACCATTTACCAGTGGTTTTGGCACTGTGAGCAGGTGCCAGGTCGTGCTGAAAAATGAAATCTTCATCTCCATAAAGCATTTCAGCCGATGGAAGCATGAAGTGCTCCAAAATCTCCTGATAGCTAGCTGCATTGACCCTGCCCTTGATGAAACACAGTGGACCAACACCAGCAGCTGACATGGCACCCCACACCATCACTGACTGTGGGTACTTGACACTGGACTTCAGGCATTTTGGCATTTCCTTCTCCCCAGTCTTCCTCCAGACTCTGGCACCTTGATTTCCGAATGACATGCAAAATTTGCTTTCGTCAGAAAAAAGTACTTGGGACCACTTAGCAACAGTCCAGTGCTGCTTCTCTGTAGCCCAGGTCAGGCGCTTCTGCCGCTGTTTATGGTTCAAAAGTGGCTTTACCTGGGGAATGCGGCACCTGTAGCCCATTTCCTGACACACCAGACTCAGTCCACTGCTTCCTCAGGTTCCCCAAGGTCTGGAATCGGTCCTTCTCCACAATCTTCCTCAGGGTCCAGTCACCTCTTCTCGTTGTACAGCGTTTTCTGCCACATTGTTTCCTTCCAACAGACTTACCATTGAGGTGCCTTGATACAGCACTCTGGGAACAGCCTATTTGTTGAGAAATTTCTTTCTGGGTCTTACCCTCTTGCTTGAGGGTGTCAATGATGGCCTTCTTGACATCTGTCAGGTCGCTAGTCTTACCCATGATGGGGGTTTTGAGTAATGAACCAGGCAGGGAGTTTTTAAAAGCCTCAGGTATCTTTAGCATGTGTTTAGAGTTAATTAGTTGATTCAGAAGATTAGGGTAATAGGTCGTTTAGAGAACCTTTTCTTGATATGCTAATTTATTGAGACAGGTTTTTTGGGTTATCAGGAGTTGTATGCCAAAATCATCAGTATTAAAACAATAAAAGAGCTGACAAATTTCAGTTGGTGGATAATGAATCTATAATATATGAAAGTTTAATTGTAATCATTACATTATGGTAAATAATGAAATTTTACACTATATGCTAATTTTTTGAGAAGGACCTGTATGTGAATTACTTGTGCTTAGAGTGATTAGAAACATTTCAGGTATATACTCATATATATAATATGCTATTTAACACTTGCTTTTCCAATGGGCATTGAGCCTACACCTTAGTAAGGGAATTGTCTGAACATGTTATATGTATATTTTCTGTATATGCATATTTTATTTTAATACTGACATTTTCAATGCCACTAATTATGATATAATTTTGTATTGCTCATATTTGGTATGGAACTTTGCATGTACTATTTATAACTACTTATATGGCTCCGGTGATTATCCCTGGTGTGTATGTCCATGCTCTATGACTGAAAGATATACAAAATAACACTTCTTTTCACCCAGGTATTCATCCTTGTCTCTTATTTGAGCTCTATCGGTGAACCTCATTTTATGATTATTGTATGGAAACTGTTCCTATATTTAATATGCCATTTGCTAAATTAGTGTGGCATTTTTATAATTTTTTATGTTTCTTTGGTTATAAATAAAAATATTTTTTTATATATATTTTTGGAGACTATGACTTTTTAGTCCTTATAGGTTATTTTCATTGTTGAGTCCTTTCCTAATCTAATAACACTATTGGTCCAGAAATTATTTTTCCTAAAATTGTACAGAAATGGGAGTAGCTTTTCTTTTCTTAGACCTCCTACATTCCCTCTTATTACATTATCCCAAGTACTTAACTTCTCCTCCTGACCTACTTCTCCATCCCCTATGTCTTCTCCATCTTTGCTTAGTGAGAAGCAAGCTTCTCTAAAGACTGACAATCATACTCAGTGTACCATTTTACTATTTTGGATCAGTAATGTGAGCTTCTACAAGTGCAACATACTTAAATCTGCAATAGCGATATTCACCCGGTAACTACCACAGCAGTTGTGAATATATAAGGCAGACTGTGCACTGAAAGAAACCTCCAATTTTACAATTTATTTTCCAACTAAACAAAAAAGCAGTAAAGAAAAATAAAAAGCTGGGAAACATTAAGTATCCTACTTACATGAGTTTAACTTCTTTCAACTTCTGAGTTCAATTACCAAATTTTAGCTCCACTTTGCTCACAAACCTCTTAGGTCAATTAGCCCAAACTGACCAAGCTCAGAGATAGTCCTTTTGGTTAATTTAAGCACCAGACAAAAATCTATTCGTATTCCTCTTAATAAATTGTGTAATCTTGTCTGTTGGTTCAAACAAGGCAAACTCTTCTAATTGCTGAAATCAACCAGTTCAGAGACTCAACTGCAAAAACTCTCATTTTTTTTTAACTCCACTTTGGTCAAAACCACTTAGATCACCAAGACAGACTTAGAAGGTTCCTATTCTACACACCACAGGAACAGAGACTGGACGTTATCTTATCCAAATTATTAAGCAAAGTATTACCTGTATTCATACATATGTCTCCTTTTTACCAGTTATATTATTATTTTTATTATTATTATTTATTTATATAGTACTATTGATTCAATGGTGCCATATAGTGTTGAGCATTCCGATACCGCAAGTATCGGGTATCAGTCGATACTTGCGGTATCGGAATTCCGATACCGAGTTCCGATATTTTGTGGTATCGGAAATCGGAATTGGAAGTTCCCAGTGTATGGTTCCCAGGGTCTGGAGAAGAGGAGACTCTCCTTCAGGCCCTGGGAACCATATTCATGTAAAAAATAAAGAATTAAAATAAAAAATATGGATATACTCACCCGTCCGGTGGCCCCTGGACCCTACCGATTGTAACCGGCAGCCTCCGTTCTCCTTCAGACCCTGGGAACCATCCAGGATAGCTTCCGATACTTGTGTCCCATTGACTAGTATTGGTATCGGGTATCAGTATCGGCGATATCCGATATTTTTCGAGTATCGGCCGATACTATCCGATACCGATACTTTCAAGTATCGGAAGGTATCGCTCAACACTAGTGCCGTACATGAGAAGGGGTTGCATACAAATTACAGATATCACTTACAGTAAGCAAACTAACAATTACAGACTGATACAGAGGGGCAAGGACCCTGCCCTTGTGGGCTTACATTCTACAGGATGGTGTGGAAGGAGACAATAGGTTGAGGGTTGCAGGAGCTCCGGTGTTGGTGAGGTGGTAGCTTCGGTAGTGGTAAGCAGGCAGAAGGGTCAGTGCAGGCTGTAAGCTTTCCAGAAGAGGTAGGTTTTCAGGTTCCGTCTGAAGGATCCGAATTTGGTTGATAGTCGGACGTGTTGGGGAAAAGAATTCCAGAGGATGGGGGATATTCGGGAGAAGTCTTGGAGGCGGTTGGGTGAAGAACGAATAAATGTGGAGGAGAGAAGGAGGTCTTGGGAGGACTGGAGATTACGTGAGGGAAGATATCGGGAGATTAGTTCAGAGATATATGGAGGAGACAGGTTATGGATGGCTTTGTAGGTCAGTATTAGTAATTTGAAATGGATACGCTGAGGGAATGGGAGCCAGTGAAGAGATTTGCAGAGGGGGGAACTGGAGGAGTAGTGAGTAAAGAGATGACTTAGTCGGGCAGCAGAGTTAAGGATGGACTGGAGAGGTGCAAGGGTGTTAGCAGGGAGGCCACAGAAAAGGATGTTGCAGTAGTCAAGGCAGGAGATGATGAGGGCATGCACAAGAATTTTAGTAAATTGACGGTTGAGGAAAGGACGGATTCTGGAGACGTTTTTGAGCTGGAGGCGACAGGAGGTGAAAAGAGCTTGGGTGTGCAGTTTGAAGGACAGGGCAGAGTCAAGGGTTACTCCGAGGCATCGGACTTCTGGTATGGGAGAAAGCGTGATGTTCTTTACAGCGATAGATAGGTCACGTAAGGAAGATCTATGAGATGGAGGAAAGATGATGAGTTCAGATTTGTCCACATCGAGTTTGAGGAAGCGAGAGGAGAAGAAGGAGGATATGGCTGATATACACTCCGGGATTCTGGACAGCAGGGAGGTGACGTCTGGGGCGGAAATTTAGATCTGAGTGTCATCAGCATTATATTACCTGCAAAGTTAATTTGGCTACTATTATTACTTTTGAGACTGTTATATCATTACAAGAGAAGTCACACAAAACAAACTGTAATCAATAAGTTAATCACGGGGACTATAATTAGAAAATAAGAGTGGCAAGGAGCAAACCTTAATTAATTCACTGTAATTAAAAGGATGTCATTTCAAATGTTGATTCTTCAATAAATTAACGATTTGAGAATTTTTCTTATTGCATTAATGATTAATTAACAGAACCTTAATAAATATACATGTTGTTTAAGAAAACTCTTTTTGTCCAGAATTTGACACCTTTTTGATGGAATCATAGCATTAAAGGTAAGAAACTAAACATTAGAAAACTTGTATTACATATAAATTAAAGCATTCTGCTACAAATGTAAAAAAAATGATGTCCTTGTGCATTTGTCTGTCTTCAAATTAACATAAAATCAGGTAGAATAAAAAAAAAACCCATATAACAATCTTGTGGTTTTATGTCCTAGCAGCAACCATTCTAAGGAAGAATACTTTGATGCAAGGAAGTTTGCCAATGGGTCAATGTCAACATGCATTGACTCAGTATTCCTCCTTGTAGTTTGCTGTGTGCAATATGCCACCAGTAAAGAGATGAGAACCCATTTCTTCAGGCCAGGCTTTTATTCCAGTATTCTAGTATAAAAAGCTTTGAATAGACATTTAATTATTCATTGGTAGAAGCTGCATTAAAATTGTGACTGTTGCCGTTTTCGCCCCATTTTCAACCCAGTTCAACAAAGTGGGTGTTGTTGGGGTTGGCCTTGGGCATGTTGCTTGCACGCATGATGAGCTACAGCATTTGCTATGCCACAAATGTTACTCCAGCAGCGACTGGAGTTGGATTTCTTTCAGAGTGCACACAGAGGTGTATACCATTTGTCTGGAACTCCTGATTCATGAAGAAGTGTCTGATTCAAGCAAATCTTCTCAACAAGTGTGGTATAGTCAATGCTCATAGTCTTTATTTATATAAATATAAATAGCAAATTACTGCACTTGCACACTTAGCCACGGTGACCACAGCAAAAAATAGGTCATATTTATAGTTTAATATCACTCAGAATATACTGACTATGTTTTACAAATTATTGCTTCATCTGCTATTTTTATTTTTGTTGACTGATAGCACAACAAAAATACTTTAGTTCTTTGATGTTTTTTCTGTAAATGATAACTGCTCTTGATATAGATCATGCCCATACTGTTCTCTATGTATCTCTAATGTTAGTACACTACTCTACTAGGAAACTATAGGTTCTTTGTATGTTGCTCCATGCACATGACTGCCATGTTTCCAAAGTTCCTTTATTCTTATTGCTTGTATTTGGCTGATTATAAAACATTAGATGTGATTGCTTTTGACTTATTTTATTAAGTTTAGTTTTGCTATGTTTATATTTTTATATTTTTTACATTTCTGAAAATTAAAAACTTTCAAAACTCAATCTGTAGTGAGGCTGCACCTTTCTTACCATGTGCTTATTACTGTTATCTTTTGATGTAGAGGTGGGATTTGGGGTCTACTTAGGCACCAGAGACCATTTGGGACCTTACATATCCACCTTTGATGGGTTCTACAAAGAAATGCAAATTTATTTAGCTCTAAAATAGTAATGGCTAGACTAGCTGTTTCTTGATAATTCTTTAAAAGGTCACTGTCTATTCAACAAATATTGAATAACTCAACAGAGCAAGCAAATATAGGCAAATTTGTAGATGTATATCTTATTAGAAACATATTTTTCTTTCTTTTCTTTTAAGTCACTATTTTCCTCACTCATCATTATTCATTGTTCAGCGTTATTCACCTGTCCATAAGTATCCAACTGGAATGTGCATTCTCCTGTAACTGTTTCCATTTTCAGTAATCTACTCCCTGTTTTTCAAGTAAATTTGCAAACTCTTTTGACATAATTACCATATGCCTGTTATAGCGAGCTCTGGCTCTGGATGAGGTGCAGAACCTCTGTGGCGACCAGACATCAGGGGCGCCACAATATTAACTAGCATTGTGCACAATTGCCTCAAATTGATCAGGAGATTTTGTCTACCTCACTTGGCTAAGCTCCAGACAGGTGTCCTCTGCTACTCCTGAAGTACATGCTATAGTTTCAATCTTAGACAAAGTTACTAGATTTTGTTTATACCAACCTCACAGCACATGAGTTATCAACTCCTTGCAATTGTTCTCAATACTGTTGATACCTGACCAATACAATAAAGGTAAGGCATCACTTCAAGCGTGTCTCCAGTTTGCTTTTAATTCTCTGCTGCCTCACTATTATTAACCATTACCCTACTGAAAGTTGCCAGCCTGGAAGAATCTGTACTGCATTTACTTCTAAGACACACCTGTGTTTTACCATTTGCCCTGTTGGAAGATTCTTGATTAAGTGCCTCCCTGCTGCAAGATAACTGTTGCCTATACACTTAATATTCCCTTGTGTATGTGCACATCTGGCTTTGCTTCATCTGTGGAGTCTTATATTCCTGTTTTTTTATTGTATTGTCATGCATAGCCTGCTATCGTGGTCCTTGTTGATCCATGCGCCTATCATCAAGACCTGCTGTGCTACACCATCACCTCTGATCCATGCTGTTTACCCAGAGAATCCAAGCCTGTTTACCCAGAGAATCCCAGCCAAGTATTTTAGAGATGCAATAGCATAAACACTGTTTCTGGTGGATTAAGCGTATCTATTCAAACGTGTTATGCAACATGCGGTAAGTCAATAAGGAGATGCATGAGGCTGTGTGTGACCTCTCAGCTTGTATGGAACATGCATCTTGGGGAATATCTCCACATTTTCTTACTCTTGCAAGGTTTTTCTTGTCTAGTAATTGCAACACCCACTAGGGCCATGGGGTACTCGGAATCGGGTCGGACAGCTCTTGTAGGTGTGGTCACGGCACCAGTGACCTGGTCATTGGCCTTGGGCATGCAATAAAAGAGATGAGGGAAATGTTTGTAGGGGAATATTCATGGTGCCACCTGCGGTGTTTGGCTAGAGATGGCCAACGCTGCTTAAGGGGATAGCTGGGGCCGCTGTTGTTGCAGCTAAGATGGTTTGACTCCCCACAGGTGGAGCGGGTCCCCAGGGCTACCAGAACTGTCTATGAGGGGCTGTGGACGTTGGGATGCAGGAATTATTGGAGGACACAGGGACTGTTGTTTGTTTACCTTTAATGGTAGGTGCAGTCCAGAGCACAGGTAACAGGTGGTATTGGAGATTCGGGCTGCCTGGAAGCAGTTCAGAATTCCCCCAGCCCGGTGGGGTTGGAAGCCTCCATACTGCGCTGCTCTCTGGGTGCTTGGTGCTTTTAGTTCTCCTCAAGTCCCTCTCTGTCTGTTCACTAAGTGAAACACTACCCGCATGGCAGGTGGCTTGAGCCTTTCCCGGGTGTCACTGCTTCATGGTGACTCCGGGCTCTGATATGTGGCTGTTCCTTTGAGTGTCAGTTGTGGCCAGGAGACCTGCAATCTCCTGTCCTCCAGATTTTGATACAGAGCATGTAGTTCCTACCGGTGTCCGCTCTATTGTCCTCAATCCTGGGGTGAGCTCAGTCACAGCTTCACTCCCAGGCTCTCCTCACATGCTTTCTCTCCCTTCACTGTCTCATACTGAACTCTCTAACCCCACCTCCAGGCCAGAACTTATAGAGAAATGACCCTGAAACTGGGTTTAGAGATCCCCCTTCTGGTCTGGAGTCAGGACAGGTGTTGTATGCCAGCGTACCTGCTAAGGGAATCCCTTTTTGCTTCCAGGCATGGCATCACTGCCTGTGAGGGAAGCAATGCCATTGTGGCAACTGGACTCCTGGGCTGCCACATTCCCCCTAGTGAAATCCAGTACTCCTGGACTGGGAAAACATAAACAGGATAAACAGGTGAACAACTGTAAAAGTTTACAGGATTTCAAAAATATAAAAATTACAAAAAACAAAAAGAACAATAAGAATTTTGCAATTAAGTTCCTGAGGGCAACACTGGTCGATTTGTGTTACCCTCCAGACTTTTGAGTTTCTTCGGTGGGAACCACCCCAACCCACCTTTACTTTGTTTCCAGGCGTGGCTACAGGACTTTAGACCTGACTTTATTTGGTTCTTCGGTCACACCGACGGATTATATTTACGTCAGGTCAGGGAACTATAGGCAATGAAGATCTTGACCACACATAGTCCTTCAACAGGTTCTAATAGTGTGCTTTTAAAAGTTCATACAGAGTCTCAGTAGGCTCATACACTTAATGATTGCAGTTACACATGTTATTAACTTATTTACATTATTAATAATTTTATACTTTAGTTCCTATACTGGGCTGGGATCTGACCTCCGGTACTAAGGGTGGATGTACACAGTACAGGTATTGAAAGTGTCCTGACCGGATTCACTATGCTTGCTACCACTGGTGTAGTGCACTCTCTATTGGCTACGCTACGGGTGACTCTACATAGCACAGGTATACTTGATTTTCTACGACTACTGCTGCTCACTGTGGGCATGACAGATTCACCGCTGGCAGGGGGTGGATTCCCTTGCTCTGCTGCTGGTGTGGCATCTGCTGCTGGAGCCCGTTGGTCTTCAGGTTGGTCTTGGGTCGCATCTCTTTCTGGCACTACTAGTTGGGGAAAGGTCATGACGGGTACTATGAGGCTTGATTTACCTGCGCCCATGACTGTAGTAAGTCTCCAAAAACGGTATGGATTTTCTCTGACTCCTCTTCTACAGGTTGATGGGCATGCTGGTCTTCCTCTTTGTTCCTTAATTGGTCAGGGCATATCTTCAGATGATACCTCAACACTGCTGCTGAGGTTTCTCCTCCATCTTTACTGATGAGGCATACCTTGGTATTATTGAAGTTTGAAGGCATGATAGTGTATGGTTCAGCCTCCCACTGATCATCTAGTTTGTGCATCCTCCTTTTCCTATTGAGGACCTGCTCTCCAGGTACTAAAGGAGTAGCTGGAGCCTGTTGGTTGCAGCTCTTTTCCTGTCTTTGCCTGGCTTGTGGCAAACTTTATTCTACGCACTCTTGCACTTTGCGGTATTGCTGCTGCCGCTTTCTATCCCAGTCTGCATCTGGTGATGTCATTTCAGGCATTAGAACTCCCATGTCCAAGTTGATAGTTAACTCTCTTCCAGGGGCAAGGTCATCAACAGGTCAATTACCACCTGGTTCATTTTCTCGCACATGCCATTTGTCTGTAGATGGTATGGCGTTGTCCTGATTTTCTTGCATCCGTACAGGTTACAGAACTCCTGGAGCACTTCGTCTTCAAAGTCTGGGCCTTGGTCGGTGAGCTCTCGCTTAGGGTAACCATGTGGTTGACAAAACTGTTCTTGGAACTCTTTGGCTGCTGTCTTTGCTGTTTGGTCTTTAACAGGCACAACTACCAAGAACCTTGAGTAATGGTCCACTATGGTGAGGGCGTAGACATAGCCTGACCGGCTCAGGGCCAGCTTCACATAGTCAAAGGCTATCAGTTCAAGTGGCTGCTTCGTGATTATGGGCTGTAGGGGAGCCATCTGGCTGTTGTGGTCTTTCCTGCTCAAGTTGCATGGGCCACACACTCGGCACCACTTCTCAATGGCTCTTCTCATGCCAACCCAGTAGAATCTTTATCGAAGTAGGACCTCCATCCTCTTCCACCCGAAATGTCCTGCTCCATCGTGGTACGCTTCAAAGACCATTGGCTCTTCCCGCTATGGGACTACCACCTGCCAAACCAGTGTGTGCATGAGTTGATGTTCCTCTGACACAGCTTACCCTCATAGATGAACAGCTTGCCCTTCTCCTTCTACAACTGTTGGGTCTCTTATGGAGCATTTGGACCAGTGTGGGAGTCAGCTTTTGTCAGTAGCTCCTTTACTAGGCAGACTGCTGGATCGCTATCCTGCATCTCTGCCCACTCATGGTGGGGCAATGGGTTTATCGTGGCCTCTTGCACAATGTAGCACTTGTTCCTCACCCCCTGGGAGCGTTGGGCCACAACTGGGCGGTGGAAGGCTGGTAACTTGATTTCGTTGAATTCTTCTGGATCATCTCCCTTGTCTGGTAAATTGGGCCTTCTGGACAGCGCATCAGCATTAGAGTTCTTATGTCCTGCTCGCTACTTGATGGTAAACCCGTAGTTGGACAGCCGGGCTATCCATCACTGCTCCAGTGCACCCAGCTTTGCCGTTTCATAATGGGTTAGCAGATTATTGTCAGCGTAGATAGTAAGGTTTGCTGATGCCAAGTAGTGCTTGAAGCGCTCCATTTCCAACCAGACTATGGTGAGGAACTCCAGTTTAAAGGATCTGTAGTTGTCAGGGTTCCTTTCCTTCCTGCTGGGGTAGGCAATCACTCTCTCCCTGCCTTTCTGCATTTGTAACAGCACTGCTCCCAATCCCACATTGCTGGCATGTGTGTAAAGTACAAATGGTTAGTCATAGTCAGGGTAGGCCAGGACTCCATCTCCCGTGAGAGCCAGCTTCATCCAAGTGAAGGATACTTCCAACCTGTTGTTCCACTCGAACAGAAGACTCTTGTTCTTAGCCTTCTTGAATTGGCCCACTAGCAAGTATTGCAGCGGTGCGGCTATCTTAGCGAAGCCCCTGATGAGTCTCCGGTAGTAGCCTACCAACCCGAGGAACTGCCGTACTACATGAATGTTGTTCAGTGTTGCCAATCCCTGACCTAGTTTCTGCACCTTGGGCTTCAGCAGGTGGCATTTGGATGGCTTCACTTTCAGACTAAAGTTGAACAGTACTTTGTACATCTCAGCCAGGTGCTTCAAGTGGTCTTCATAGGTCTTGGAGAAGATGATGACGTCATCCAGGTACAACAGAAAGGTTTCAAAAGTGCTTGTGCCCGAGGCAACACTCCATCATCTTTGGAATGTGCCCAGTGCGTTGCAAAGCCCAAATGGCATGCAGTTGAACTCGAAGAGGCCCATTGGTGTCATAAACGCTGTCTTCTATCTATCCGCCTCTGCCACGTGAACCTGCCAGTACCCACTGGTGAGATCTAATGTGGAGAAATAGTTAGCGGATCTCAGTGCAGCTAGAGATTCCTCAATTCTAGGTGACGTAGCTGTTTGTGTTCTGACCCAATGTCAGATATGCCAGATCACCAGTGAGGCCAAATCAGGATGTTACGCCCTTAATTGACAAGCGCGCTTGGAGAAAAAGGAAGGTGCACACATGCTGTGAGTAAAGTCACTTTATCTGATCTAATGGAGCAAGAGGCAGTATTTTATACCATTTACAACAAATGTAATTCACAATGTAATTCATGTAGCCCTCCCCCAGTTACCCTGGGTCATGCTGACCTTCATTTTCCACATACCAAGAATATGCTATTTGCTGACTATTGAAAGCATATAAGATAAGAAGTATACAATCCTTGAAGAGGAGACTACCAGACTACAGCATCATAAGAATAAATTCTAGCAGATTCTAGCAATTAAAGGCAAAAGGCAATTAAAGGCAAAACATGAACCCTTCTATATCAATTTCTTCCTTTTGTAAATGTTATAACCTCTGCCACAGGGTCAGCTGATGTCCACAAAGGAGCTACTGTATCATGGATCTATCCCATAAGGGAGCTTTCTACCTGCTTCGCCCATCCACCCTCAGTGTGGACACTCACTTTCCCCATCAGCAGTGGTCATCCGGGGTATATGATATGGAAGGCTCAGCCTTAGATTCCTTCCTTACGCATACACTATACAATAGCTTATGTAATACATATATTAGTGCTTTTACAGCTACATAAAGCAATAAAAAAAACAATAAAATTTGCATACAAGTCTGTAAAATACAAAAAAATCCATCCCGCTAGCCCACTAAACCAATTGGCTGGATTTAAAAAGGAGTCTCTGTATTGTATTAGTCTCATTAAGAACCTCAAGGAACCTAGAAAATCTGAGTCCAAGTCTCATTGTGTATGCAGTGTGGTGTTAATACCTTCCTTGGCTCCAGGGGTAAGGATAAGTACAGCATTGTCCTTGCAGATACTGGGCTGTGTGTACAGATCCAACAGTCCAACAGTTTTTGTCCTTCCATGTCCTTCATAAGAAGAGCATGATGTTGAATAAATATGTTGCCCCTGTTAACATTTAAAAAGTTTATCCAGTGTCTCTGCAGAGTGCAATAATCTTGCCACTGCCAGCAGGGTGATTAGAAAAACAGTCATTCTGCTGGTGAAAAGATCTTTTTGCAGTGACTGGCATGGATCCAGGTGGGCTTTCCCTCAAGTTTCACTGAGGTGAATGGAGTAAGCTGGACTTTAAACCGGGCCGTCAAAATGTGGATCTAGGCTCCTTCTCACGTGTCTGTGTATGACCACCCAATCACCTGGAATCAGCTAATGTACGTCTGCACTGGCATTAGGATCTGGAATGGATGAGAACACATGTTTATGCACCACATTAAGTCTTTTCTGCAAGGCCTGGACATAGGCTGTCATAGCACCATGTTGCATTTGTAGCACCTGTGGGAAGTACAGACCAGTCTTTGGGGCACTACCAAACAGGACTTCAAAAGGAGACAAGCTTATCGTCCTATTTAGAGTTTTGTCTGACCGAAAAGAATGCAAAAGGCAAGCACTCTACATGGCCTTTGAATTTTTAGTTTGTGTCCCGTTTAGTCTTTCCACCTTCCCACTACTTTGTGGTCTATATGGTGTATGAAATGCTTGCTGTACTCCCTGGGCCTGCATGACTTCCCTCATTATTTCTCCTGTGAAGTGTGTAGGGGACACCATACCTGCAGATCAGTTCTTTCATCAGTTTGTCTGCAGTTGTTTAAGCATTTGTACATTTTACCGGATAGGCTTCCGGTCAACCAGAGAAGAGATCTACACATACTAGGACATTTTTCATACACTCCTACCTTGGTAGCTGTATGTAGTCAGTCTGCAGTCTCTGAAACGGGTACAGAGGCCTTGGTGTCGCTTTCCTAGGGACTTTTACTGTTTTACCTGGGTTTTGCTGTGCACAGATGAGGCATGACTGTACGAATTTCTCGGCTGCGTAACTGAAACCAGGAGCAATCCAGAAGGCATTTACCATGGTACACATATGACATTTTGAGGTGTGAGTGGGGCCATATGTTGCTTGCGCCATGATTGGGAACAGGGACCTTGGTATACACAATTCATCCTTATTCTCCCATACTCCTTTTGAGTTTAGCTCAGCTTCCATTCTCTCCCAGTGTTCCTTCTCTGTTTGGGCAACTGGAGGGATTTCAGGACATCTAGGCTCAGTGTGGCTGTAATACGTTGACTGCCCACCACCGTCCACTGTTCCTTAGGCCGCTTTGCTACTACTTTAGCAGCCTCATCCGCCCTTCTGTTGCCCTCTACCTCCATTGAGTCAACGTTTGTGTGTGCTTTCACCTTGATTATGCCAACCTGGACTGGTAACATCAATGCCTCCATTAATTATTTCACCAGCTCTGCATTTTTAATAGGCTTACCGGCTGATGTAAGAAACGCTCTGCTTCTCCAGATAGGGCCATAATCATGGGATACTCCCCATAAATAATTTGAATCTGTGTAAATATTAGTGACTTTACATGCAGCTGCTCTACACGCCTCAGTGAGTGCCTTCAACTCTGCCTCCTGCACTGACCTGTGAGGAGGGAGTGGTTCAGCTCGGATAACCTCATGTGAGGTTACTGCTGCATATCCAGTGTAGAATCGCCCATCCTGGTGGTCTCTGGAGCCATCTATAAAAATAAAAACCTCAAAATTTGCATTAGGAACTGGTTTTTTCATGAGCATATGTATAACCCACCGTCTCCTGACTCATCAGTTTCTATGCAGTCATGTTCGTGCATCATGTCAAAGTACTCTTCCTCACCTGCCAACACTGTCACCAATTCCCCCTTTTCTGAATCCACAAGCAGATAAGTGGCTGGATTCAGAACATTATATCTTTTGAGGGTGACGTATTCAGGAATTAGTATTAGAGCACATTCACGTCTGAGCTGTCTGGCCATAGACAGTTGTTTCATTTGAATAGGTAGAAGTATGGCATGGATGTCATGGTGGGAATAAATTGTCAAAGGAAAAAGTCAGTGTGATCTCAAATGCCTAGTAGTAATACAGCAGCTCTTACAGCCCCGACACACGTAGGAGACCCTCTAATCACTGGGTCTAACTGTGCTGAGTAGTAAGCTATTGGTATCTCTTTCCCTCCATGTTGTTGTGTCAGTACTGTGGTAGCATGTACTGGCTGCTCTGTGCAAAACAACAAAAATGGCTGATCATAGGAGGAAATACCTAAGGCCGTGGCAGACACAATGAGCAGTTTTAGAGAATGGAAGGAATCAATTGCTTCTTGAGTGAGATCATTGGGGTCTGATGACAAGCAGTCAAAGAGTGGTTGCATCATTTGTGAAGCATGTGAAGCAGACCTTATCTGTTGTGAATTCTGCTCTTGGGCTCCCTCCGGTGGTTGTAAGTGGTAGCGCTGCTGTCTCTGAATCGCAGCATTTATCAGGTGTGTTCACTTTCTGCAAATCTGACTGGGCTATTTAGTCTTGCTTCACCCTTTAGTCAGTGCCAGTTGTCCATTGTTTCCTGGAGAATTCACATCTCTGCCTGGTCTCTCCTGCTTTGCAGTTCTTTTCAACAAAGATAAGTTCTGGCCTTGATTTTTTGCTGTCCACATGCTGTGGCCTTATTGTTCAGTTCTTTTCCATGTTTTTTGTCTTGTCCAGCTTGGTCTGTATAAGGATTTGTTTAGCCAAGCTGGTATCTCTGGAGATGCAGATATACCCTCCATATCTTTAGTTAGCTGAGGAGTTTTTGTATTTTCTGTGGTGGATATTTTCTAGTGTTTTAATACTGACCGCATAGTACTCTGTCCTATCTTTTCTATTTAGCTAGAGTGGCCTCCTTTGCTAAATTCTGATTTCAGTCTGTGTATGTTTTTTCCCTCTCCTCTCACAGTCAATATTTGTGGGGGGCTGTCTGTCCTTTGGGAATTTTCTCTGAGGCAAGATAGTTTTCCCTTTTCTATCTCTAGGGGTAATTAGTCCTCCGGCTGTGTCGAGATGTCCAGGGAGTGCTAGGTACATTCCACGGCTACTTCTAGTTGCGGTGTTAAGTTCAGGGTCTGCGGTCAGTACAGGTACCACCTTCTGCAGAGTACGTCTCATGCTGCTCTTAGGCCACCAGATCATAACAGTACAACTGGCCAACAATGAGTTAACCGCATCTCAGAAGAAGGGAAGGAAAGTGCTGAGCCATTTTTTTTCTGTAGTCTGTTGTGTTTTTTTTTTTTTCTTCCCTCTTTACCTCTGGGTGGCTCAGGAATTCGGCGCTGGTATGGATATTCAGGGATTGGCTTCTCGTGTGGATCAACTTGCTACTAGAGTACAGGGTATTTCTGATTATATCGTTCAGACTCCGGTTTTAGAGCCTAGAATTCCAACTCCTGATTTGTTTTTGGGGATAGGTCCAAATTTCTGAGCTTTAAAAATAACTGTAAACTGTTTTTTGCTCTGAATCCCCATTCCTCTGGTGATCCCATCCAGCAGGTTAAAATTGTTATATCTCTGCTGCGTGGTGACCCCCAGGATTGGGCATTTGCCCTGGAACCTGGGAATCCGGCGTTGCTTAATGTAGACACCTTTTTTCAGGCGCTTGGGTTATTGTATGACGAACCTAATTCAGTGGATCATGCTGAGAAGACCTTGTTGGCCCTGTCTCAGGGTCAAGAAGTGGCAGAATCATATTGCCAGAAGTTTAGAAAATGGTCTGTACTGACTAAATGGAATGAGGATGCCTTGGCGGCAATCTTCAGAAAGGGTCTTTCTGAATCCGTTAAAGATGTTATGGTGGGGTTCCCTACGCCTGCTGGTCTGAGTGATTCTATGTCTCTGGCCATTCAGATTGATCGGCGCTTGCGCGAGCGCAGAGTTGTGCACACTATGGCATTGTCTTCCGAGCGGAGTCCTGAGCCTATGCAGTGTGATAGGATTGTGTCTAGAGCTGAACGACAAGGATTCAGACGTCAGAATAGGTTGTGTTTTTACTGCGGCGATTCTGCTCATGTTATTTCTGATTGCCCTAAGCGTACCAAGAGAATCGCTAGTTCTGTTACCATCAGTACTGTACAACCTAAATTTCTGTTATCTGTGACGCTGATCTGCCCATTATCGTCATTTTCTGTCATGGCATTTGTGGATTCAGGCGCCGCTCTAAACTTAATGGACTTAGAATTTGCCAGACGTTGTGGTTTCCCCTTGCAGCCTTTGCAGAGTCCTATTCCTTTGAGGGGCATTGATGCTACACCGTTGGCTAAAAATAAAGCTCAGTTTTGGACACAGCTGACCATGTGCATGGCGCCAGCCCATCAGGAAGATTGTCGTTTTCTGGTGTTGCATAATTTGCATGATGCTATTGTGCTGGGTTTCCCATGGTTACAGGTGCATAATCCGGTATTAGATTGGAAATCTATGTCTGTGACTAGTTGGGGTTGTCAGGGGGTTCATGGTGACGTTCCTTTGATGTCAATTGCCTCCTCCCCCTCTTCTGAAATTCCTGAGTTTTTGTCAGATTTCCAGGATGTATTCAATGATCCCAAGTCCAGTTCCCTTCCACCGCATAGGGACTGTGATTGTGCTATTGACTTAATTCCAGGCTGTAAGTTCCCTAAGGGCCGACTTTTCAACCTGTCTGTGCCAGAACATACCGCCATGTAAGGAGTCCTTGGAGAAGGGGCATATTCGGCCATCTTCTTCACCATTGGGAGCAGGTTTTTTTTTTGTTGCCAAAAAAGATGGCTCCTTGAGACCCGGTATTGATTATCGCCTCTTGAATAAGATCACGGTCAAATTCCAATACACTTTGCCTTTGCTTTCTGATCTGTTTGCTAGGATTAAGGGGGCTAGTTGGTTTACTAAGATTGACCTTCGAGGGGCATATAATCTTGTTCGTATTAAGCAGGGTGACGAATGGAAAACTGCGTTTAATATGCCCGAAGGCCATTTTGAATACCTTGTGATGCCATTCGGACTCTCTAATGCTCCATCTGTGTTTCAGTCCTTCATGCATGATATATTTCGGAATTATCTTGATAAATTCATGATTGTATATTTGGATGATATTTTGATTTTTTTTCAGATGATTGGGAGTCTCATGTGAAACAAGTCAGGATGGTATTTCAGATCCTTCGTGATAATGCCTTGCTTGTGAAGGTGTCTAAGTGCCTCTTTGGAGTACAGAAGATTTCTTTTTTGGGCTTCATTTTTTCTCCCTCATCTATAGAAATGGATCCGGTTAAGGTTCAGGCCATTCATGATTGGATCCAGCCCACATCCGTGAAGAGCCTTCAGAAATTTTGGGGCTTTGCTAATTTTTATCGCCGTTTCATTGCCAACTTCTCCAGTGTGGTTAAACCCCTGACCGATTTGACGAAGAAAGGCGCTGATGTGACGAATTGGTCCTCTGTGGCTGTTTCTGCCTTTCAGGAGCTTAGACGCCGATTTACTTCTGCCCCTGTGTTGCGTCAGCTGGATGTTTCTCTTCCTTTTCAGGTTGAGGTTGATGCTTCTGAGATTGGGGCAGGGGCCGTTTTGTCTCAGAGGAATTCTGATGGTTCCTTGATGAAACCGTGTGCCTTCTTTTCTCGAAAGTTTTCGCCTGCGGAACGCAATTATGATGTCGGCAATTGTGAGTTGTTGGCTATGAAGTGGGCATTTGAGGAGTGGCGACATTGGCTTGAGGGGGCCAAGCACCGTATTGTGGTCTTGACTGATCATAAGAATCTGATTTATCTCGAGTCTGCCAAACGGCTGAATCCTAGACAGGCCCGATGGTCCCTGTTTTTCTCCCATTTTGATTTTGTGGTCTCATATCTTCCGGGATCTAAGAATGTTAAGGCTGATGCCCTCTCTAGGAGCTTTTTGCCTGATTCTCCTGGGGTCCTTGAGCCAGTCGGTATTCTGAAGGAAGGGGTGATTCTTTCTGCCATCTCCCCTGATTTACGACGGGTTCTTCAGGAATTTCAGGCTGATAAACCTGACCGCTGTCCAGTGGGGAAATTGTTTGTTCCTGACAGATGGACTAGTAAAGTGATTTCGGAGGTTCATTGTTCTGTGTTAGCTGGTCATCCGGGGATTTTTGGTACCAGAGATTTGGTTGGTAGGTCCTTTTGGTGGCCTTCTTTGTCACGGGATGTGTGTTCTTTTGTGCAGTCCTGTGGGACTTGTGCGCGGGCCAAGCCTTGCTGTTCCCGCGCTAGTGGGTCACTTTTGCCTTTGCCGGTCCCTGAGAGGCCTTGGACGCATATTTCTATGGATTTTATTTCGGATCTTCCGGTTTCCCAGAGGATGTCAGTTATCTGGGTGGTTTGTGACCGGTTTTCTAAGATGGTTCATTTAGTACCTTTGCCTAAGTTGCCTTCCTCTTCTGATTTGGTTCCGTTGTTTTTCAGCATGTGGTTCGTTTGCATGGCATTCCGGAGAATATTGTGTCCGATAGAGGTTCCCAGTTTGTTTCTAGGTTTTGGCGGGCCTTTTGTGCTAGGCTGTGCATTGATTTGTCTTTTTCTTCCGCATTTCATCCTCAGACAAATGGCCAAACTGAGCGAACTAATCAGACTTTGGAAACTTATTTGAGATGCTTTGTGTCTGCTGATCAGGATGATTGGGTGGCTTTCTTGCCATTGGCCGAGTTTGCCCTTAATAATCGGGCTAGTTCTGCTACCTTGGTTTCACCCTTCTTTTGTAACTCTGGTTTTCATCCTCGTTTTTCTTCGGGGCAGGTTGAGCCTTCTGATTGTCCTGGGGTGGACTCTGTGGTTGACAGGTTGCAGCAAATTTGGGCTCATGTTGTTGACAATTTGGTGTTGTCTCAGGAGGGGGCTCAGCGTTTTGCTAACCGTCGTCGGTGTGTTGGTTCCCGGCTTCGGGTTGGGGATTTGGTCTGGTTGTCTTCCCATCATGTCCCTATGAAGGTTCCTTCCCCTAAGTTTAAGCATCGGTTTATTGGCCCTTATAGGATTTCTGAGATTATCAATCCAGTGTTTTTTCTTTTGGCCCTTCCAGCCTCTTTTTCCATCCATAATGTTTTTCATAGATCTTTGTTGCGGAAATATGTGGTGCCCGTTGTTCCCTCTGTTGATCCTCCTGCCCCGGTGTTGATTGATGGGGAGTTGGAGTATGTGGTTGAGAAGATTTTGGATTCTCGTTTTTCGTGGCGGAAGCTTCAGTATATTGTCAAATGGAAGGGTTATGGCCAGGAGGATAATTCTTGGGTTGTTGCCTCCGATGTTCATGCTGATGATTTGGTTTGTGCCTTTCATTTGTCTCGTCCGGATCGGCCTGGGGGCTCTGGTGAGGGTTCGGTGACCCCTCCTCAAGGGGGGGTACTGTTGTGAATTCTGCTCTTGGGCTCCCTCCGGTGGTTGTAAGTGGTAGCGCTGCTGTCTCTGAATCGCAGCATTTATCAGGTGTGTTCACTTTCTGCAAATCTGACTGGGCTATTTAGTCTTGCTTCACCCTTTAGTCAGTGCCAGTTGTCCATTGTTTCCTGGAGGATTCACATCTCTGCCTGGTCTCTCCAGCTTTTCAGTTCTTTTCAACAAAAATAAGTTCTGGCCTTGATTTTTTGCTGTCCACATGCTGTGGCCTTATTGTTCAGTTCTTTTCCATGTTTTTTGTCTTGTCCAGCTTGGTCTGTATAAGGATTTGTTTAGCCAAGCTGGTATCTCTGGAGATGCAGATATACCCTCCATATCTTTAGTTAGCTGTGGAGTTTTTGTATTTTCTGTGGTGGATATTTTCTAGTGTTTTAATACTGACCACATAGAACTCTGTCCTACCCTTTCTATTTAGCTAGAAGTGGCGTCCTTTGCTAAATTCTGATTTCAGTCTGTGTATGTTTTTTCCCTCTCCTCTCACAGTCAATATTTGTGGGGGGCTGTCTGTCCTTTGGGAATTTTCTCTGAGGCAAGATAGTTTTCCCTTTTCTATCTCTAGGGGTAATTAGTCCTCCGGCTGTGTCGAGATGTCCAGAGAGTGCTAGGTACATTCCACAGCTACTTCTAGTTGCGGTGTTAAGTTCAGGGTCTGCGGTCAGTACAGGTACCACCTTCTCCAGATTACGTCTCATGCTGCTCTTAGGCCACCAGATCATAACACTTATCCAAGACCTACAGTAGGTCACCAAGCTTAGGAAAGTGGGTAGATGCTGGTGTGACCTGGGTAAAGGGAGATTTTGAATTGCCTGTTTTCTGTCTTCAGTCAGGTGTCTTGTACCTTCAGCAATACAATGTCCTAAAATGTCACCTTTGTTTGCAATACTGTAATTTGTCACGTGAGACCTTGCAACCCTTTTCTGCCAAAAAGCATAGCAAAGAAACTGCAACTTCCTTGCAGGACATCTGGTCCGGGCAGCAGAGCAGGAGGTCATCCATGTACTGTAATAGTACAATCTGTGAATGAGGTTAAGAATGCATTTGTCAAGTCAGTGATTGTGAAACATTTTGACATCACTGCGATCTGTGAAAATACGGCGTGAGGATTAGGAAAAATTGAGGTCACACTCTCTGTAACATCATTAATAGCCCTTAAGTCATGAGCCATTCTGTGTCAGGGGAACCCTTGGGTCCATTTTTTTCCTTAATGGGATACAAAGGGGTGTTGCAGGGGGGAGATCTTTGCACCAGAACCCCTGCCTTAACATTCTCTTTAATATCCCTGCTCATAGCCATTGATTTGGCTAGGCTTAAAGGTGTATTGCTTTAACCAAAGAGGAGTGGTTCCTTAATTTAATTTATCATGACCAGGGGAATGGGCAGCCGACCCACATCAGTTTTTCCCCTTGCCCGAACGGTATCTGGCACCTGACTCATTTGCCTGTCCTCAGACATTCTGGTGTCAGGTGTTACTTTCACTGCTTTTGCCATATACACCATTGCTGTAATCTTACACAAGTGTTTATCCGAGAGGGGACTTGTGACTGTAATACCCTCAAGAGAGTACTGTATGGTGGCCTGGATAGCACTCAACACATATGCTCCAAGCAAATTCATAGGGGTATTGTCACTAACAATAAGTTTTGTAAGCAACTCTTGGTTATCTCGTAATTTCATTCTTATTTGTTTAGTCATATGGCCTTCAGTCACTTGTCCCCCTTCCCTCACACATTCCACAGTCTCCTTAGTAATCATGTCTGGCGTTGTCAAGTCTTTGTGTACCACAGTCCCGGCTGCCCCAGTGTCAATCAAAAATTCTGCCTCTTTCCCTCCCGGCATTGTTATGGTGGTCATGAAGGCAGAACCAGGTCTGGAGGGGACAAGAACAGGGCAAACATTTGTCACTGGGTTGCCAGTTTCCTAGTCTGAAGGTGAAGGAGGTGGAAGATTGGTCTGCTTAGTTTCCTTTGTAGGGTTTTTGCAGTGGTTGGTGTAGTGTCCACTTTCTCCACAATTCCAGCACTTCATTGTTTCTAAGTCCTTAGGTCCCTTACTACATCTCCACTGTTTTCCTTGTGCTCCAGCATACATGACAGATCATCTTATTGTCCTGGTTCCACTTTCTCCACAAATCCAGCACTTCATTGTTTCTAAGTCCTTAGGTCCCCTACTACGTCTCCACTGTTTTCCTTGTGCTCCAGCATACATGACAGATCGTCTTATTGTCCTGGTTTGTTCAACTCCTTTAGCCACCTTCAGGAGGTCTTTTGGATCTACAGTTCTCCATTCAGGTCTGGCTGTCTGTACTGTGTCTCATAAGACTTTGTTCATACCGTCAATAAATGCATTTACCAGTATTTTAACAATAAGTGGGTTTATGGGACTGTACCCCATGTCTGCCCATTTCAGCTGTAACCGTCCAAAGTACATCTCTCCTTTTTGCTGTGTCCCATCAGTCAGGAGTACCGACTGCTCTAATTGTTTTACTATAGCCCATTGTTTTAGTGATTCTCAGTACATCACCCCAGACCGTGCATATTTATCATCCATGCCCCATGCTTGATCCTTTGCCACATCTGTATGATTCTTAATTATGTCTCCTAGTACATCACCTGCCTTTGCACACTCACCAAACTCTCTAGGTAGGCCCAGGTGCAAAACACATTCTCATGGTAAGATCTTTCTTTTTAACGAGAACTAATGGAGCTGCCCAGGGGCTACAACTATCTCTGATTATCCCAGCCTCCTTAACATTAATAGTGTTTTGGGGCACAGGCCAGTACCTTTCTTTAATAGGCAGATTATATACAGTGGGGATATGGTGTTGTCTTTTATCTGCCCAAAGTCTAAAGGATGTTTGCTGAAGACCTGCTCATACTCCCGAGCTACCCGGTAAGCCCCATGCTTTTGGTGCAAAGGAGTGGAGTCAGTGCCTACGTGTAGCTGTTGACACCAATCCCCCAGCTGCCTCTCAGAGCCATCATCCTCCACCTGGTCAGATGGAAGCAAGGGTTCTGCTGTCTCTACTTCATTGTTACTTACAGTGAACAGCTTAGCAAGGGCGGCATATCTGGATAAGTGGACTTCTTTTTCCCCACAATTCCTTTTTCGAAGTGCATTGGACAGCAGGGTGTAATGCTGCTGATAGGTAAAAAAAAAATCTTTAAATCTTCTATTTTGCGAGTGTGAATGAGCTGAGCGTGACCGGAGCGTTAGTGCGAGTGGTGGTAAGTGTGTGACTTGTGATTCAGTGAAGAGGTATTTGGAAAACCTTTAACAAATATCTGTGTGAATTGGTGTGAGCTGCTGAATTGTTTATTGCTTGGTGCTTTTCTACCTGTTTAATTTTTGGGGGCTTTCTTAACCTATTTTTTCTATCTACAGGATTAATCTTTTATTTTAAATCTTGAGGTGTAGCTATATTCACAAGGGGTTAATTTAGGGTGGGGGTTCATTATGAAGGGTTTATAAGGGGCTGCTGGTTGGGGCTCAAGTCCTTTTGGAAGTGCATTGAACAGCAGGGTGGATTGCTGCTGAGGGATAAAAAAACTCTTTAAATCTTCTGCTTAGTGAGAGTGAACGAGCTCAGTGTGAACTGAGTGTAAGTACAAACAGTGGCAAGTGTGTGACATGTGATTCAGTGACTTTGGATCCAGGGAGTTTCCAAGGGAGGAATTACTGAATTGCTTTCTGTATTTTATTAACACTTTGCGTTTATTTTTATTTAACTTTTCTGTCTGGTGCAATCCCCATTAGGAAATGTGATCCACTATTGATAATGCCATCCAGTGTACATCTAGCCACATGTATGCTATCCTTGAACAGCCGGTCGAGCGTGCATACTGCTGTGTGAGATGTGAGCACATTGTGCATTTGGAAGCCCAGATACTGGATCTAAATGTACAGCTGGCAACACTGAGATCCATTGACCATATGGAAAGGAGTCTTCTGCTCACTGAGCAGACGCTGAATGGGATAGATGAGGGGAGATGATAGGATGGAGCTGCAGGACAGTGAAGCAGAAAGCTGGGTGACAGAAAGCAGGGTAGAGGGAAGAGTGCCAGGGAGGCTAGTCCTGATCTGACGCTCCCCAATAAGTTTGCTAAGTTGGCAGATGAGGGGGGTGCCAGTAGAGGGGTAGCACTGCTGCAGCAAGACAAGTCTGTTATGATCCTAGTGGCTGAGGATCACAAAACAGACTAGCTAAGTTTATGAACATAGACACGAGCTCTAGGGAGGTGGTAACTGAACTGACCGCAAACCTGACCCTAACCAACACACTAAAGGTAGCTGGTGAATGTGCCTAAAATCCTGGACGTCTCGACGCAGCCTGAGAAACTATCTACTCCTGGAGGGAAAGTAAGACCTCACTTGCCTCAAGAGAAATCACCCCAAAGCTATAGGAAGCCCCCAACAAATAATAACGGTGAGGTAAGGGGAAAACACAAGCGTAAAAATGAAAACAGATTCAGCAAATGAGGCCCGCTAATACTAGATAGCAGAAGACAGATAGTGAACTGTGCGGTCAGTAAAAAACCCTATGCAAAATATCCACGCTGAGAATACAAGAACCCCCACATCAACTAACGGTGTGAGGGGAGAAACTCAGCCCCCTAGAGCTACCAGCAAGCAAGGAAATCACATATTAGCAAGCTGGGCAAGAAAACAAAAATAAACCAAGAAACATATGACCACTGATGGTCAAAAAATGAATCAAGCAAAACTTAGCTTCTCTTGAAGAGACTGATAACGAAGGACTGCAGGAGAGCTCCAAAATAGCACTGAAGACATTGACAGCAAGCAACAACTGAGAGTCCAGGTGAACTAAATAGGAAACCAGCTAACAGATAACGAGACAGCTGATCAGCCTCAGACCTGCAGAATGACACAAAGAACCACCAGAGGGAGCCCAAAGACAGCACTACACAGTACCAGTTGTGACCACAAGAGGGAGCCCAAAAACAGAGTTCACAACAGTACCTCCCCTGGAGGAGGGGTCACCAAACCCTCATCAAAACCCCCAGGGCGATCAGGATGAGCCACATGGAAGGCATGAACCAAATCGGCCGCATGAACATCGGAGGCGACAACCCAGGAATTATCCTCCTGACCATAGCCCTTCCACTTAACCAAATACTGAAGCCTCCGTCTAGAAATACGAGAATCCAAAATCTTCTCCACCACGTACTCCAATTCGCCCTCAACCAGCACCGGAGCAGGGGGTTCAACAGAAGGAACCACAGGCACCACATACCTCTGCAACAAAGACCTATGGAACACGTTATGAATGGCAAACGACGCTGGGAGGTCCAAACGAAATGACACCGGGTTAAGGATTTCCAAAATCTTATAAGGACCGATGAAGCGAGGCTTGAATTTAGGAGAGGAAACCTTCATAGGAACATACCGAGAAGACAGCCACACCAAATCCCCAACAAGAAGTCGGGAACCCTCACCGCGACGGCGGTTGGCAAAGCGCTGAGCCTTCTCCTGTGACAACTTCAAGTTGTCCACCACATAGTTCCAAATCTGTTGCAACCTATCCACCACAGAATCCACCCCAGGACAGTCGGAAGGCTCAACCTGACCCGAGGAAAAACGAGGATGAAAACCAGAATTGCAGAAAAAAGGCGAAACCAAAGTAGCAGAAATAGCCCGATTATTAAGGGCAAACTCGGCCAATGGCAAAAAAGTCACCCAATCATCCTGATCAGCAGAAACAAAACATCTCAAATAAGTTTCCAAGGTCTGATTAGTTCGCTCGGTTTGGCCATTCGTCTGAGGATGGAAGGCAGATGAAAAAGACAAATCAATGCCCATCTTAGCACAAAAGATCCGCCAAAATCTGGACACAAACTGGGATCCTCTGTCAGACACAATATTCTCAGGGATGCCGTGCAAGCGAACCACATTCTGAAAAAATAGCGGAACCAAATCGGAGGAGGAAGGCAACTTAGGCAAGGGCACCAAATGGACCATTTTGGAAAAACGATCACACACCACCCAGATGACAGACATTCTCTGAGAGACTGGAAGATCCGAAATGAAATCCATGGAAATGTGCGTCCAAGGCCTCTTCGGGACAGGCAAAGGCAAAAGCAAACCGCTGGCACGAGAACAGCAAGGCTTAGCCCGAGCACAAATCCCACAGGACTGCACAAAGGAACGCACATCCCGCGACAAGGAAGGCCACCAGAAGGACCTAGCCACCAAATCTCTGGTACCAAAAATCCCAGGATGGCCTGCCAACACCGAAGAATGAACCTCGGAAATAACTCTGCTGGTCCATCTATCTGGGACAAACAGTCTCTCTGGTGGGCAACGGTCAGGTCTATCCGCCTGAAATTTCTGCAGCACTCGTCGCAAATCTGGGGAAATGGCAGACAAAATCACTCCCTCTCTGAGGATACCAGCCGGCTCTGAAACTCCCGGAGAGTCAGGCACAAAACTCCTAGAAAGAGCATCAGCCTTCACGTTCTTCGAACCAGGCAGGTACGAGACCACAAAATCGAAACGGGAGAAAAACAACGACCAACAAGCCTGTCTAGGATTCAGCCGCTTGGCAGACTCGAGATAAATCTTATTTTTGTGATCAGTTAAGACCACTACACGATGCTTAGCTCCCTCGAGCCAATGTCGCCACTCCTCAAATGCCCACTTCATAGCCAACAATTCCCGATTACCAACATCATAATTCCGCTCGGCAGGCGAAAACTTTCTTGAAAAGACAGCACAAGGCTTCATCACAGAGCAATCAGAGCTTCTCTGCGACAAAACAGCCCCTGCTCCAATCTCAGAAGCATCAACCTCGACCTGAAAAGGAAGAGAGACATCAGGCTGACACAAAACTGGAGCCGAAGAAAACCGGCGCTTCAGCTCCCGAAAGGCTTCCACGGCCGCAGGAGACCAATTAGTCACATCAGAACCCTTCTTGGTCAAATCTGTCAAGGGTTTAACCACGCCAGAAAAATTAGCAATGAAGCGACGGTAAAAATTAGCAAAACCCAAGAACTTCTGAAGACTCTTAACAGATGTAGGCTGAGTCTAGTCATGAATAGCCTGGACCTTGACTGGGCCCATCTCAATAGTAGAAGGAGAAAAAATAAAACCCAAAAAGGAAACCTTCTGTACTCCGAAGAGACATTTTGAGCCCTTCACAAATAAGGCATTAGCATGCAGGACCTGAAATACCATCCTGACCTGCTTCACATGGGACTCCCAGTCCTCAGAAAAGACCAAAATGTCATCCAGATACACAATCATAAATTTATCCAGATATTCTCGGAAGATGTCATGCATGAAGGACTGGAACACAGAAGGAGCATTAGAGAGTCCAAAAGGCATCACCAAGTACTCAAAACGACCTTCGGGCGTATTAAATGCTGTTTTCCATTCATCCCCCTGCTTAATGCGCACAAGGTTATACGCACCACGAAGATCTATCTTGGTGAACCAACTGGACCCCTTAATCCGAGCAAACAGATCAGACAACAATGGCAAAGGATACTGAAATTTGACCGTGATTTTATTTAGAAGACAATAATCTATACAAGGTCTCAGAGAACCATCCTTCTTGGACACAAAAAAGAATCCTGCACCAAGAGGGGAGGAGGACGGGCGAATATGTCCCTTCTCTAAAGACTCCTTTATATAGCTCCGCATTGCGGCATGTTCTGGTACAGACAAATTAAAAAGTCGTCCCTTAGGGAACTTACTACCAGGAATCAAATTTATAGCACAATCACAATCCCTGTGAGGAGGCAGGGCACCGGATCTGGGCTCATCAAATACATCCTGGTAGTCCGACAAAAACTCAGGGACCTCAGAAGGAGTGGAAGAAGCAATTGATACCAAAGGAGCATCGCCATGAATCCCCTGGCAACCCCAACTTGACACAGACATAGCTTTCCAATCCAGAACTGGATTATGGGCCTGCAGCCATGGCAGACCCAACACGACAACATCATGCAAATTATGCAGCACAAGAAAGCGAATCACCTCCTGATGCACAGGAGTCATGCACATGGTCACTTGAGTCCAATATTGAGGCTTATTCTCAGCCAATGGTGTAGCATCAATTCCCCTCAGTGGAATAGGGAATTCCAAAGGCTCCAGGACAAAACCACAGCGCCTGGCAAACAACAAATCCATCAGATTCAGGGCAGCACCTGAATCCACAAAAGCCATAACCGAGTAGGATGACAAAGAACAAATTAAAGTAACTGACAAAATGAATTTAGGCTGCACAGTACCAATGGTGACAGGTTTAGCGATTTTTTTAACGTGCTTAGAGCATGCTGAGATAGCATGAGTTGAATCACCACAGTAAAAGCACAACCCATTTTGACGTCTATGATTTTGCCGCTCAATTCTGGTCAGAACTCGGTCACATTGCATAGACTCAGGTCTCTGTTCAGAAAACACCGCCAGATGGTGCGCAGATTTGCGCTCCCGCAAACGCCGATCAATCTGAATGGCCAAAACCATTGAGTCATTCAGACTTGCAGGCGTGGGGAACCCCACCATAACATTCTTAATGGCTTCAGAAAGACCTTCTCTGAAATTTGCAGCCAGGGCACACTCATTCCATTGAGTAAGCACCGGAAATTTCCGAAATTTTTGACAATACACCTCCGCTTCATCCTGGCCCTGAGAAAGAGCCAGCAAGGCCTTTTCTGCCTGGTTCTCAAGATTAGGTTCCTCATAAAGCAGTCCAAGCACCAGAAAAAACGCATCCACATTCAGCAATGCAGGATCTCCTGGCACCAGAGAGAAAGCCCAATCTTGGGGGTCGCCACGTAACAAGGAGATAACAATTTTAACTTGCTGAGCGGAATCACCAGAGGAACGAGGTCTCAAAGATAGAAATAATTTACAATTATTCTTAAAATTCAGAAACCTAGATCTATCTCCAGAAAACAAGTCAGGAATAGGTATTTTTGGCTCTGACATAGGGCTATGAAAAACAAAATCCTGAATGCTTTGCACCCTTGCAGCAAGACGATCCACACTAGAAGTCAGACTCTGAATATCCATGTCTGCAGCTGAACACAAAACCACCCAGAGATTAAGGGGATGAGAGAAGCTGGACAGACTGCAGCAAAGATAGAGAGGGAAAAAAAAATGTACTCAGGGCTTCTCTTATCCCACTTCTGCGATGCATTAAACACTTGTTGGCCTGCTGTACTGTTATGATCCTAGTGGCTGAGGATCACAAAATGGACTAGCTAAGTTTATGAACATAGACACGAGCTCTAGGGAGGTGGTAACTGAACTGACCGCAAACCTGATCCTAACCAACACACTAAAGGTAGCTGGTGAACGTGCCTAAAATCCTGGATGTCTCGACGCAGCCTGAGAAACTATCTACTCCTGGAGGGAAAGTAAGACCTCACTTGCCTCAAGAGAAATCACCCCAAAGCTATAGGAAGATAGGAAGCCCCCAACAAATAATAACGGTGAGGTAAGGGGAAAACACAAATGTAGAAATGAAAACAGATTCAGCAAATGAGGCCCGCTAATACTAGATAGCAGAAGACAGATAGTGAACTGTGCGGTCAGTAAAAAACCCTATGCAAAATATCCACGCTGAGAATACAAGAACCCCCACACCAACTAACGGTGTGAGGGGAGAAACTCAGCCCCCTAGAGCTACCAGCAAGCAAGGAAATCACATATTAGCAAGCTGGGCAAGAAAACAAAAATAAACCAAGAAACATATGACCACTGATGGTCAAAAAATGAATCAAGCAAAACTTAGCTTCTCTTGAAGAGACTGATAACGAAGGACTGCAGGAGAGCTCCAAAATAGCACTGAAGACATTGACAGCAGGCAACAACTGAGAGTCAAGGTGAACTAAATAGGAAACCAGCTAACAGATAACGAGACAGCTGATCAGCCTCAGACCTGCAGAATGACACAAAGAACCACCAGAGGGAGCCCAAAGACAGCACTACACAGTACCAGTTGTGACCACAAGAAGGAGCCCAAAAACAGAGTTCACAACACAAGTCCTCTGAAAGCCGGAGGAGTGTCTGCTCCAGTAGGGGAGGAAATAGGTGAGCAGGGCAGGTCAGACAGGTGCTGGTAGTGGGGGACTCAATTTTGGGGGGAACAGATAGGGCAATCTGTCACAAAGACAGGGATCGTCGAACAGTGTGCTGCCTACCTGGCACCTGAGTCCGACACATCACTGATCGGGTTGACAGATTACTGGGAGGGGCTGGCGAGGACCCAGTGGTCATGGTGCACATTGGCACAAATGACAAATTTAGAGGTAGGTAGAAGGTCCTTAATGATGATTTCAGGGAATTAGGCTGCAAGCTTAAAGCAAGGACCTCCAAGGTGGTGTTTTCTGAAATACTGCCTGTACCACGTGCCACACCAGAGAAGCAATGGGAGATTAGGGAGGTTAATAAGTGGCTCAAGAATTGGTGTAGGAAGAAGGGGTTTTGGTTCCTGGAGAACTGGGACGACTTCTCAGTTGGCTACAGGTTCTACGCTAGGGACGGGCTGCATCTCAATGGGGATGGTGCAGCTGTGCTGGGGGAGAAAATGGCTAGAAGGTTGGAGGAGTGTTTAAAATAGGGATTGGGGGGAGGGTATTCATTTTATAGGAGGGGAAGATAGTGCAGATAGAGACCTGGTCATAAATAATGAAATGGGGGGGTGGAGGTAGAACAGTTAATAATTTAAGAAAGAATAGAAGTACAGAGAGATACATAAAGTGCATGTATACTAATGCCAGTAGCCTCGCCAACAAAATGGAGGAATTAGAATGAATTTTGTTGGAGCATAATTATGACATGGTGGGGATATCTGAGACATGGCTGGATGAGAGCCATGACTGGGCTGTTAACTTGCAGGGCTATAGTCTGTTCAGAAATGACCATACAGATAAGCGAGGGGGAGGTGTGTGTCTATATGTAAAATCATCATTTCATCATCATTAAAACATCCTGCATGAAAATATATGTGAATCTAATGAAAATGTAGAGTCCCTGTGGGTGGAGATAAGGGGAGGGGGAAAAAATAATAAATTACTGATAGGGGTTTGTTATAAGTCACCAAAAATAATTGAAGCAACGGAAAATATTCTCGTAAAGCAAATAGATGAAGCTGCGACTCAAGGAGAAGTGAGTCGCCTGTCAGGGAAGTGGGTACTTGGTACCGGGTCCAGTCGCAATTAAAGGGGTGGTTACGGTGGCAGTGACCTGGTTCATAGACCTGGGAGCCCAAGTAAAAGGGAGGTCTTTAAAGGGGTTGTGGAAATAATAAAGGTTTGTGACGCCACCTGTGGTTATCGATCAGAGGTGACTGACGCTGCTTAAAGGTTTCCTCTGGGGGCTATGATGCTGCAGCAAAGATGGTGTCGCTTCCCACAGGTGAAGTGGTGTCCCCAGGGCTCCCAGTGCACTTGGCAGGGATGGTGAATGCCGGCAAATAAATGGAGGACACAGGGTTGCAGTCTTTACTTGGTTTACTGGTGTTAAACAGCCTCAGTCCATGGTATCGGCAACAGGCAAAGATGGAGTCCAGGCAGCCCGGAGACAGGTGAAAATCGCCTTGACAGGTCAATTTGGGAGCCTTCCACTATGCGCTGGTCTGTGGTCCATTGCTGCCTGTAGCTGTCTAATAAGGCCCTCTTTCTTCCTTGTCCAGGGACACTACCTGAACGGTAGGCAGCTTGAGCTGTCTCTTTTGGGTCTCTGTCCACGGTGACTCCGAACTCTGATTGCTGCTGTACCTCAGGTATTATGTGGGCAAGTCCCTTTTAGTTTCCTGCCCTCCGGTTCTGCCGTGGGACCTGTAGTTCCTCACGACCTCGGGCTCCAGGTGCCCGGTTTCTGCACTCAGCTTAGAGAGACCCAGTAGCAGTCCTCCTCTAGCTCCTAAGTCTTTCTTTGCTCCTTCACTGTCTGCTACCAACTGTCAAATGTCTGCTAGTCTGCTCCAGACTAACTGACTCCTCCTCCAGACCAGGATGTATATAGGGAATATCCCTTTAAACCGGGTTTAGAGCTCCCCCTTCTGGCCTGGAGTCAGAAAATGTTGCATGTAAGATTACCTGCCAAAGGGATCCCTTCTGTCTCCAGGCAGGGCATTACCCTCCCCGAGAGAAGGGCAATACCACTGTGGTACCTGAACTCCTGGGGTGCCACAGAAGTCATTATTATGGGTGACTTCAACTACCCTAAAATACATTGGGGAACAGAAAGCTGCAGTTCCAGCAAAGGTAATAGGTTTTTGACAACTATGAGAGACAATTACCTTTCACAACTGGATCAGGACCCAACAAGAAGGGGGGCACTGCTAGACTTAATATTAACCAACAGGCCAGATCGCATGTCAAATATAAGAGTTGGGGGTCACTTGGGTAATAGTGATCACAAAATAATAAGTTTTCACGTATCCTTTAATAAAATGTGTAGTAGAGGGGCTACAAGAACACTAAACTTCAGGAAGGCAAATTTCTAACAGTTGAGAGATGATGTTGGTGCAATTAACTGGGACGATATCCTGAGACATAAAAATACGCAAAGAAAATGGGATACGTTTATTAGCATCGTGAGAAGGACCTGTGCACAGTATATACCGTATGGGAATAAACATACTAGAAATAGGAGGAAACCACTATGGCTAAATAGAACTGTAAGGGGCTCAATAAGTGGCAAAAAGAAAGGATTTCGAGAAATAAAGCAAGTAGATAGTAATGAGGCATTAACCCCTTTACCCCCAAGGGTGGTTTGCACTTTAATGACTGGGCCAATTTTAAAATTCTGACCACTGTCCCTTTATGAGGTTATAACTCTGGAATGTTTCAACGGATCCTGGTGATTCTGACACTGTTTTATTGTGACAAATTGTGCTTCATGATAGTGGTAAAATGTCTTTGATATTACCTACGTTTACTTGTGAAAAACAGAAATTTGACGAATATTTTGAAAATTTTGCAATTTTCCAACTTTGAATTTTTATGCCCTTAAATCACAGAGATATGTCACACAATATACTTAATAAGTAACATTTCCCACATGTCTACTTTACATAAGCACAATTTTGGAACCAACATTTTTTTTGGTTAGGGAGTTATAAGGGTTAAAAGTTGACCAGCAATTTCTCATTTTTACCACACCATTTTTTTTAAAGGAAAGGTGCCACATTTTATTTTTTGTATTAAAAATGAATGTTTATATAAACAATTATTTTTAATACAAATTTACATTTACATTTTTTTTATTATTATTTTTTTTCAGCCACTGGGCGCCGCCATTTTGCTTTGCAGGAGTGTAAGTGTAGTGCATGACACTTACACTCTGCAAATATGGCAGCCCTGGGCATAGAGATCTGCGGTCGGCTCCCAACCCCATACCAAGCATTATAAGCTGCTCCCTGCTGTGACTGTCCACGCCCCCTGAGCCGTCCACATCACAGCAGAGGCAGGAGATCAGCGCCATCTTCCTGGAGCTCACAGTGAATCTGTGAGTTCCAGCTTCCCAGGATAATCACAGGAGACCTGCAGTTATAGGAGGAGGAGAAGGAGAAGACCAAGGACGGGAGGGAGAAAGGACTCAGCAGGGAGCCGTGAAGTAAGTATCAGTGGGGAGGGGGAGAGGTAATCTAATCCTATCCTTTGTGGTGCTGACTCTGAGCAGTTTTCTCCTCCCATGTATGTTACTGTGCTGACTGTGTATCTAATCCTCTCCTGTGTGATACTATCTGCTGAGCCATGCATCTAATCCTATCCTGTGTGATACTAACTGAGCTGTGTATCTAATCCTCTCCTGTGTGGTACTTTGCTGAGCTGTGCATCTACTCCTCCTGTGTGATACTGTCTGCTGAGCCGTGTATCTAATCCTTTCCTGGGTGATACTGTCTGCTGAGCCATGCATCTAATCCTGTCCTGTGTGATACTAACTGAGCTGTGTATCTAATCCTCTCCTGTGTGATACTTTGCTGAGTTGTGTATCTAATCCTCTCCTGTGTGATACTTTGCTGAGTTGTGTATCTAATCCTCTCCTGTCTGATACTTTGCTGAGCTGTGTATCTACTCTTCTCCTGTGTGATACAGTCTGCTGAGCCATGTATCTAATCCTACCCTGTGTGATACTGTGCTGAGACGTGTATCTAATCCTCTCCTGTGTGATGCTGTCTGCTGAGCCATGTATCTAATCCTGCCCTGTGTGATACTGTGCTGAGATGTGTATCTAATCCTCTCCTGTGGGATACTGTGTGCTGAGCCGTGTATCTAATCCTATTCTGTGTGTTACTGTGCTGAGATGTGTATCTAATCCTCCCCTGTGTGATATTGACTGCTGATCTGTGTATCTAATGCTACCTTTTGTGATACTGATGGCTGAGCCATGTATCTAATCCTATCCTGTATGATACTGACTGAGCTGTGTATCTAATACTGTTCTGTGTGATACTGACTGCTGAGCTGTGTATCTAATCCTCTCCTATGCACTCATCTCCCCCGTTATGTGTGATCTATATGGCGGTATTATGTGAGATCTATAGGACAGTATTATGTTTGATATATATGGCGGTATTATGTGAGAACACTATGGCAGTATTATCTTCATAAAGTGGACCCATTCTAGGGTTGTTCTGGTTGAGCACCTGCACATGGGTCTGGGGTAATAGAGGGGGCAGCATTCCCTCCAGTTAGGTGCAGTCAGGGGAGTGCTGGTGAGGCAGCTGAAGAGGGGTCTCATTTTTATCATTACTATATGGCTACATTTCCTTCCCAATGTCACCCCGTACTGCGCCTGTCGCCTTGCTTTCACACATCACCAGAACAGGATGGAGAAGACAGGATCTGAGGAGGGGAATGGTGTCTTTGCATGCAAAGTCTGGATCAGAACAGGCCATCAATCCACAAAAATGTTTCCTGGATTTCTGTGGAGCAGACAAGCAGACGGTCTATCCATGTGTATAAAAGACAGCGCTCTATGTAAATCCCTGGCTCCTCCGCACACTGAACATGGTGCTTCCATACACCAGCACACTGCTCTCCTGAAATACTCTGTGCTGCTGTCACCCTGCTCCCTCCACCATATATCTCCCAGAATCCTTGCTGCCTGCCATGATCGGTGACTGTCTACTTGTCAGTATAACTCTGCAGTCACCAGTAAAATGGCTGCTCACTGGGTTCCTGAATATTATGCTCTCTTATCCCTTAGCAAACACCCAGAAGGGGAGGAGAGGAGTGACATCACACACGTCAGCAGAATCCGCCCATAATTACTGCAGTGCAGTAATGTGAGCTAGTTGTACCCTAGGTTTTTGTCAAATTTCATTAGCTGCTCCCCCTAGTGTTTAAAAGTGGAAATGCCAAACCTTTTAAAATTATTTTTCATATTTTACTAAATTATAAACAAATGATAATATTTTTTAATAAAATTTAAACATTAATTCTTTACATTTTTTCAATCGCTGTAAAAAAAATTTTTTGAAGGCACCTTCCCTGTAACCCCTTCACCCCCAAGGGTGGTTTGCACGTTAATGACCGGGCCAATTTTTACAATTCTGACCACTGTCCCTTTATGAGGTTATAACTCTGGAACGCTTCAACGGATCTTGGCGATTCTGACACTGTTTTCTTGTGACATATTGTACTTCATGATAGTCGTAAAATTTCTTCTATATAATTTGCGTTTATTAGTGAAAAAAGCTAATATTTGGCGAAAATTTTGAAAATTTTGCAATTTTCCAACTTTGAATTTTTATGCCCTTAAATCACAGACATATGTCACGCAAAATACTTAATAAGTAACATTTCCCACATGTCTACTTTACATTAGCACAATTTTGGAACCAACATTTTTTTTGTGACGGAGTTATAAGGGTTAAAAGTTGACCAGCAATTTCTCATTTTTACAACACCATTTTTTTTTAGGGACCACATCTCATTTGAAGTCATTTTGAGGGGTCTATATGATAGAAAATACCCAAGTGTGACACCATTCTAAAAACTGCACCCCTCAAGGTACTCAAAACCACTTTCAAGAAGTTTATTAACCCTTCAGGTGTTTCACAGGAATTTTTGGAATGTTTAAATAAAAATGAACATTTAACTTTTTTTCACAAAAAATTTATTTCAGCTCCAATTTGTTTTATTTTACCAAGGGTAACAGGAGAAAATAGACCCCAAAATTTGTTGTACATTTTGTCCTGAGTACGCTGATACCCCATATGTGGGGGTAAACCACTGTTTGGGCGCATGGCAGAGCTCGGAAGGAAAGGAGCGCCATTTGACTTTTCAATGCAAAATTGACTGGAATTGAGACGGGACGCCATGTTGCATTTGGATAGCCCCTGATGTGCCTAAACATTGAAACCCCCCACAAGTGACACCATTTTGGAAAGTAGACCCCCTAAGGATCTTATCTAGATGTGTGGTGAGCACTTTGACCCAACAAGTGCTTCACAGAAGTTTATAATGCAGAGCCGTAAAAATAAAAAATCATATTTTTTCACAAAAATGATATTTTCGCCCCCAATTTTTTATTTTCCCAAGGGTAAGAGAAGAAATTGGATGCCAAAAATTGTTGTGCAATTTGTCCTGAGTACGCTGATACCCCATATGTGGGTGTAAACCATTGTTTGGGCGCAGGGCAGAGCTCGGAAGGGAAGGAGCGCCATTTGACTTTTCAATGCAAAATTGACTGGAATTGAGATGGGACGCCATGTTGCATTTGGAGAGCCCCTGATGTGCCTAAACATTGAAACCCCCCACAAGTGACACCATTTTGGAAAGTAGACCCCTTAAGGAACTTATCTAGATGTGTTGAGCACTTTGACCCAACAAGTGCTTCACAGAAGTTTATAATGCAGAGCCGTAAAAATAAAAAATCATATTTTTTCACAAAAATGATTTTTTCGCCCCCATTTTTTTATTTCCCCAAGGGTAAGAGAAGAAATTAGACCACAAAAGTTGTTGTGCAATTTGTCCTGAGTACGACGATACCCCATATGTGGGGGTAAACCACTGTTTGGGCGCATAGCAGAGCTCGGAAGGGAAGGAGCGCTATTTTACTTTTCAATGCAAAATTGACTGGAATTAAGATGGGATGCCATGTTGTGTTTGGAGAGCCCCTGATGTGCTTAAACATTAAAAAACCCCACAAGTGACACCATTTTGGAAAGTAGACCCCCTAAGGAACTTATCTAGATGTGTTTTGAGAGCTTTGATCCCCCAAGTGTTTCACTACAGTTTATAACGCAGAGCCGTGAAAATAATTTTTTTTTTTTTTTTCACAAAAATGATTTTTTAGCCCCCAGTTTTGTATTTTCACAAGGGTATCAGGATAAATTGGACCCCAAAAGTTGTTGTCCAATTTGTCCTGAGTACGCTGATACCCCATATGTGGGGGGAACCACTGTTTGGGCGCATGACAGAGCTCGGAAGGGAAGGAGCGCCATTTGGAATGCAGACTTAAATGGATTGGTCTGCAGGCGTCACGTTGCAATTGCAGAGCCCCTGATGTACCCAAACAGTACAAACCCCCCACAAGTGACCCCATATTGGAAACTAGACCCCCCAAGGAACTTATCTAGATGTGTTGTGAGAACTTTGAACCCCAAAGTGTTTCACTACAGTTTATAACGCAGAGCCGTGAAAATAAAAATTATTATTTTTTTTCCCAAAAATGATTTTTTTAGCCCCCAGTTTTGTATTTTCACAAGTGTATCAGGATAAATTGGACCCCAAAAGTTGTTGTCCAATTTGTCCTGAGTACGCTGATACCCCATATGTGGGGGGAACCACTGTTTGGGCGCATGACAGAGCTCGGACGGGAAGGAGCGCCATTTGGAATGCAGACTTAAATGGATTGGTCTGCAGGCGTCACGTTGCAATTGCAGAGCCCCTGATGTACCCAAACAGTACAAACCCCCCACAAGTGACCCCATATTGGAAACTAGACCCACCAAGGAACTTATCTAGATGTGTTGTGAGAACTTTGAACCCCCAAGTGTTTCACTACAGTTTACAATGCAGAGCCGTGAAAATAAAAAATCTTTTTTTTCCCACAAAACTTATTTTTTGGCCCCCAGTTTTGTATTTTCCCAAGGGTAGCAGGAGAAATTGGACCCCAAAAGATGATGTCCAATTTGTCCTGAGTACGCTGATACCCCATATGTTGGGGTAAACCCCTGTTTGGGCACACGGGAGAGCTCTGAAGGGAAGGAGCACTGTTTTCCTTTTTCAACGCAGAACTGGCTGGAATTCAGATCGGATGCCATGTCCCGTTTGGAGAGCCCCTGATGTGCCTAAACAGTGGAAACCCCCCAATTATAACTGAAACCCTAATCCAAACACACCCCTTACCCTAATCCCAACAGTAACCCTAACCACTCCTCTAACCCAGACACACCCAACCCTATTCCCAACCGTAAATGTAATCCAAACCCTAACCCTATCTTTAGCCCCAACCCTAATTGTAGCCCCAACCCTAGCCCCAACCCTAGCCCTAACCCTAGCAATAACCCTAGCCCTATCACTAGCCCTAACACTAGCCGTAACCCTAGCCCTAACCCTAGCCCTAACCCTAACCCTAGCCCTAATCCTAGCCCCAACCCTAGCCCTAAACCTAGCCCTAACCCTAACCCTAGCCCCAACCCTAGCCCTAACCCTAACCCTAACCCTAGCCCTAGCCCCATCCCTAGCCCTAACCCTAGCCCTAACCCTAACCCTAGCCCTAACCCTTGCCCTAACCCTAACCCTAGCCCTAACTCTAGTCCTAACTCTAGCCCTAACCCTAACCCTAATGGGAAAATGGAAATAAATACATTTTCTTAATTTTTTATTTTTCCCTAACTAAGGGGGTGATGAAGGGGGGTTTGATTTACTTTTATAGCGGGTTTTTTAGCGGATTTTTATGATTGGCAGCCATCACACACTGAAAGATGCTTTTCATTGCAAAAAATATTTTTTGCATTACCACATTTTGACAGCTGTAATTTTTCATATTTGAGTCCACAGAGTCATGTGAGATCTTGTTTTTTGCGGGACGAGTTGACGTTTTTATTGGTAACATTTTCGGACACGTGACATTTTTTGATCGCTGTTTATTCCGATTTTTGTGAGGCAGAGTGATCAAAAACCAGCTATTCATGAATTTCTTTTGGGGGAGGCGTTTATACCATTCCGCGTTTGGTAAAATTGATAAAGCAGTTTTATTCGTTGGGTCAGTACGATTACAGCGATATCTCATTTATATCATTTTTTTATGATTTGGCACTTTTATACGATAAAAACTATTTTATAGAAAAAATAATTATTTTGGTATCGCTTTATACTCAGGACTATAACTTTTTTATTTTTTTGCTGATGATGCTGTATGGTGGCTCATTTTTTGCGGGATAAGATGACGTTTTCAGCGGTACCATGGTTATTTATATCAGTCTTTTTGATCGCGTGTTATTCCACTTTTTGTTCGGCGGTATGATAATAAAGCGTTGTTTTTTGCCTCGTTTTTTTTTTTTTTTTCTTACTGTGTTTACTGAAGGGGTTAACTAGTGGGACAGTTTTATAGGTTGGGTCGTTACGGACGTGGCGATACTAAATATTTGTACTTTTATTGTTTTTTGTATTTTATTTAGCTAAAGAAATGTATTTATGGGAATAATATATATATTTTTTTTCTTTATTTAGGATATTTTTTTTATTTTTTTTTTACACACATGTGGGGAATTTTTTTTTTACTTTTTTACTTTGTCCCAGGGGGGGACATTACAGATCATTGATCTGACAGTGTGCACATCACTCTGTCAGATTGACGATCTGCTGTGCAGGGCTGCAGGCTTACCAGCGCCTGCTCTGAGCAGGCACTCGGTAAGCCACCTCCCTCCCTGCAGGACCCGGATGCCGTGGCCATCTTGGATCCGGGACCTGCGGCGAGGAGGGAGGTAGGAGACCCTCGGAGCAACGCAATCACATCGCGTTGCTCCGGGGGTCTCAGGGAAGCCCGCAGGGAGCCCCCTCCCTGCGCGATGCTTCCCTATACTGCCGGTACACCGCGATCATGTTTGATCGCGGTGTGCCGGGGGTTAATGTGCCGGGGGCGGTCCGTGACCGCTCCTGGCACATAGTGTCGGATGTCAGCTGCGATATGCAGCTGACACCCGGCCGCGATCGGCCGCGCTCCCCCCGTGAGCGCGGCCGATCGCGTATGACGTACTATCCCGTCGGTGGTCATACGGGCCCACCCCACCTCGACGGGATAGTACGTCAGATGTCAGAAAGGGGTTAAGGGACCACATCACATTTGAAGTCACTCAGTTAGGTAGCTGTGATTCTCTGTGAGGTTAACAGGGCACAGCGTTTTCATATCTTTGCGATTCTGTGAAGTTAACGGCGTTTGCTTATACCACCATATAGTGCCGCTAATTACTTTGCAGCAGATATCTCTGCTCGGTGGACCCTGGGCCATGAATGCACCTTGTTGTTTCCTTCCTATACTCGGTGTGTTCCGCTTGCCCTAACAACGAGTATTGCAGGAATTAAGTACTGTCATTGATAGACCATTATTTTTAATCTTTAAAGATTCCATAATAACAGAGTCTGCAGCACAGGACTGGCATATAGCAAATGTGATGCCAATATTCAAAAAGGGGACAAAAACTGAACTTGGAAATTATAGGCCAGTAAGCTTAACCTCTTCTGTGAGTAATTTCCTGGAGTGTATTCTAAGAGATGCTCTGCTGGAGTATCTGAAGAGGAATAACCTCATGACCCAATATCAACATGGGTTTACTAGAGACCATTCCTGTCAGACTAATCTGATCAGTTTCTATGAAGAGGTAAGTTCCGTACTGGACCAAGGGCATGCAGTGGACGTAGTGTATATGGACTTTTCTAAAGCTTTTGATATGGTACCACACAAAAGGTTGATACATAAAATGAAAACAATAGGGATAGGGGAAAATATGTGTAAGTGGGTTAAGAGCTGGCTCAGAGATAGGAAACAAAGGGTGGTTATTAATGGAGCACACTTGGATTGGGTCACAGTTAGCAGTGGGGTACCACAGAGGTCAGTATTGGGCCCTTTTCTTTTTAACATATTTATTAATGAAGTTGTAGGGGGCATACACAGTAGATGACACTAAACTCTGCAGGGTAATCAATACAGAGGAGGACAATTTTATATTACAGGAGGATTTATGTATACTAGAAGCTTTGACTGTTTGGTTCCTGTAGTGTTTCTTGATGAAGGAGTCTTGAACTCTGAGATGCGTAGAATAAGAAAGCCACATGTACTAATAATCGCTGAAATTTTAGTGATTCAACAGCGCAGATTTTTACCACACTTACCCCAATCTGCATCTAAACGACTTATCTCACAAAATTAGTCTCTCATCTTAGTCACAGAGGAGTCAATGACTGAGTGGACTCGACAAAGTTCAACGAACACTTTATTGAAGGCAGACAAGAACATAGATAGAGAATGCATCATTGGAACATTTTGTTCCCATACCAAGGTCCTTCTGATAAGCCAGGAAAAAAAAGTAATGAGAGCAAAAGTTTAAAATGCACTGAGCATTCCTTAGCAAAGCTGCAGAAGGATTTAGAGTCTCGATCAAAGCAAGTAAGAATAGGAAAATGTGGAAATGATCTTCATGAAGATGGTATAATTAAGATATAAGTGGGAGCAAATCTTAAGTGATTGTAGGTTTCAGCAAGGGTTTTGAGGTAATGTTTCTTCATTAGCTAAAGGCAATCGTTTTGAAGCTGGTTCGCCATTGTATTACATTGGTTGAGTATCCTGTTATGGGATAAATAGGTGAGATGTATTCAATAAGATGTAGGTGAGAGGGAACAGCATGGAATATACATTGTGTGCAGAATTATTAGGCAAGTTGTATTTTGATCACATGACACTTTTTATACATGTTGTCCTACTCCAAGCTGTTCAGGCTTGAAAGCCAACTACCAATTAGTCAATCAGGTGATGTGCATCTCTGTAATTAGGTGGAGTGTTGTCTAATGGCATCAAAACCCTATATAAGGTATGCTTAATTATTAGGCAACTTCCTTTGGCAAAATGGGTCAGAAGAGAGATTTGACGGGCTCTGAAAAGTCCAAAATTGTAAAATGTCTTGCAGAGGGATGCAGCAGTCTTGAAATTGCCAAACTTTTGAAGCGTGATCACTGAACAATCAAGCGTTTCATGGCAAATAGCCAACAGGGTTGCAAGAAGCGTGTTGGGCAAAAAAGCGCAAAATAACTGCCCATGAATTGACGAAAATCAAGCGTGAAGCTGCCAAGATGTCATTTGCCACCAATTTTGCCATATTTCAGAGCTGCAACATTACTGGACTAACAAAAAGTACAAGGTGTGCGATACTCAGGGACATGGCCAAGGTAAGGGAGGCTGAAAAGCGACCACCTTTAAACAAGAAACATAAGATAAAATGTCAAGACTGGGCCAAGAAATATCTTAAGACTGACTTTTCAAAGGTTTTATGGACTGATAAAATGAGAGTGACTCTTGATGTGCCAGATGGATGGGCGAGAGGCTGGATCAGTAAAGGGCAGAGAGCTTCACACCGACTCAGATGCCAGCAAGGTGGAGGTGGGGTACTGATATGAGCTGGTATCATCAAAGATGAACTTGTGGCACCTTTTCGGATGGAGGATGGAGTGAAGCTCACCTCCCAGACCTAATGCCAGTTTCTGGAAGACAACTTCTTCAAGCAGTGGTACAGGAAGAAGTCAGTATCGTTTAAGATAAACATGATTTTCATGCAGGACAATGCTCCATCACATGCCTCCAACTACTCCACAGCGTGGCTGGCCAGTAAAGGTCTCAAAGAAGAAAAAATAATGACATGGCCCCCTTGATCACCTGATCTGAACCCCATAGAGAACATGTGGTCCCTCATAAAATGTGAGATCTACAGGGAGAGAAAACAGTACACCTCTCGGAACAGTGTCTGGGAGGCTGTGGTGGCTGCTGCACGCAATGTTGATCGTAAACAGATCAAGCAACTAACACAATCTATGGATGGAAGGCTGTTGAGTGTCATCATTAATAAAGGTGACTATATTGGTCACTAATTTTTTTGGGGGGTTGTTTTTGCATGTCAGAAATGTTTATTTCTAAATTTTGTGCAGTTTTACTGGTTTACCTGGTGAAAATAAACAAGTGAGATGGGAATATATTTGGTTTTTATTAAGTTGCCTAATAATTCTGCACAAACAGATATCCTCCTAAGATAGCCAAATCTAAAAAAAACACTCTAACTTCCAAAAATATTAAGCTTTGATATTTATGAGTCTTTTGGGTTGATTGAGCACATAGTTGTTGATCAATAATAAAAATAATCCTCTAAAATACAACTTGCCTAATAATTCTGCACACAGTGTAGATGCAGTGGAGATAGACTGTTAAGACAAGTGCAACAACGTGGACCTATAGAATTGAATATGAAGCACTGCATGTCAATTAGCCGAGATAGAAGTACTAAATTCAACAAAATAGAGTGTGTGGACATCACATTGGATTAGAAGAGATAAGTAGGCAGGTGGGTGTCATTATGATGTGGATTTAAGTGTGCAGATAGCATCCTGGACTAGTAGAGACGAGTAGACTGATATGTATCTTGATGCTTGCAGTTGAGGGTGCAGACAGCACCTTTATTTAGCAGAAATGAGTTTAGAATCAGGCACCTGGCTATGGTAGAACTGGATGCGCGCACAGCACTCAGGAACAGCAGGATGAGTTGGTAGGGAATTTGGTTATAGCAGAGCTGGATGTGCATACAGCACTGTGGACCAGCAGAACATAGTTGGTAGTCATCTAATAGTAGTAGAGATGGATTTGTGTACATCTGAGCAGTGTAGAAAATCAAACACTTTTCTGTAACTGAACTGGATAGTACTAGCCAAGTTGTGCAATTACTGTAGAATCCCAACATGCACTAGCAAAGAGAAATTTCATCCATAAGGGATAGAGAAAGCCTATTTCAGTACTGCAGCCAGAACAGGTGAGTGAGGCGACAATAATGTACAAAAATAGTGTTAATCATCACTTGTTAGCTTATTCTAAAATGTCCCCTGAAATTAAAGGTTGGCTGTTAGTAAGCATTTTGTTAGTATATTTTTCTTTTATCTAAAAAAAATAGCAATAAATGGTTATCCAGAAGTAGGATTTAGCATTTTATACACAAAGTCTGGAATGCATCCCAAAGGGAAGAACAGCAAAAAGTATACACAGATTTAGAGCATGTTTACATGTGGTATATTTGTTGATCAAATTGATTTATCTAAAATCACTTCCATTGATCATAATAAGGTTGTTTAGGTGGCAGTGCTTTTCTGCAAGCCTAAATCAGATAAACTGCAAAGTCAAAAAATGTACAACTAAACTGTATCATTGGATTTCATCTATGACTTGTACAGATGACTATATTATGATTCATAATAGTGATTTTACATGATTTCATCATTCCTCTTCTATACTCCTATATGGTTCCACTTCATTTAGGAGACATATTAAGTTTATTTGATGGTGCCAATTTTCTCCAAATTTCTGTGAATCAGTCCCCAAGTGTACATATAAATTTGCCTACGGTTTCTTGAGAAAAATGTCTCCTTATTGAGTCTATTTAAGTCAATGCTTGGAAACTGCTTGATGCTATGTCACACTGTATTACGGTGTCTCAGATAAAAAGCATGCTTTACTTTTAGTAGCTTAAAAATATGTATCAAAGCCTGAGCTGTCTGACCCCTTGAGTAGCCACAAATTCAAAGTATTAGCAAGGGTGCTGGGATCTATTTAAAAATATGTTAAACAGTGTTTTATTTGAAAATAGCAGCTCATTGGAAATATGCAGTGAGTCTCTATTTCTAAATTTCTGTGAATGTTTTGAATTACTTATTTGAAATAATAGAAAGCTTTATTGAGTTCATTTATTAAAAAAAGTTAATTTTAGTATGGTATCCAGGCAAAACATTCCCGTACTTATTAAAATATTTCAAAAAATCAATTATGTTTGTTTTCTAATACATCTCCTGCCACTTCCCCAGCGTAAACCTAAAGCAAATAAAAATATATGAACCATTGTTTGAAATGTATTAATAAACTTATATTACAATGGCAGCAGCTTCAATTTGGAAAACATTTTTTTCTAATTATACAACTTCACATTTCTTTTTTAATGATTACTTTATCCACAATAATATTTAATATTTGAGAAAATTATAAAAAAAATATTATATCTGTCACATCCCGAAAAAATCATAATAATTTAAATTATTATAAATTAAGGGATTAAAACTATCAATGTCTTTTTTGTTCTAAAGATTAGAGATCACTAGTGATGAGCGAGCACTAAAATGCTTGGGTGCTCGTTGCTCGGGTCGATTGGAATACTCGGGTACTCGACCCGAGCAACAAGCTCAATTAAATCTATGGGAAACCCGAGTATTTTTACCGCGATCCCTCCCGGGGGTCATTTTAAGGTTTAAAAATGTCTGAAAATGATGGAAACACTGCTGAAATGATATAGGACCATCATGGGGATCACCCTTGGAAGCATTTCTGACTCCAAGGTCACAGCTGTAAGCAATGTTGACAGAGTTTCACGCCATTTTTACAGGTGCACCAAAAAACATACAAAAACAAAACCAAAATGGATTTTGCTGAGAAATATGTTAAGGTACATCCTTTCCAGGCTAATGACTTGTATATAAGGCAAAATAATTAACCCGAGACCAAAATGTTCCTCCACCACTTGGGCTATGTTCACATGCAGCGTTTTTGATGCGTTTTTCAACTTTTACATTGCTTTCAACCAATGCAAATGCATTCACTGGGAAATGTCATTGTAACATTTAACAACCCAAGCTGGCCATGTGATGTGTGACACATAAGGAGACACATCTTGTTTCATTTATGAAGGAGGGACTCAGCCTTAAAGTCTCAATGCCTATTTTTAGAGGGGCATCAGGCGGCATTAATATTCTTAAAGGACCATTATTAAACAGTGGGTCTCCTATGCTGTTATTGCTTATGAAGTGAGTGGCTGGGCTGCCAACAGTTACAACGCACCCCAATACCCCTTTCACGAGAGGTACAGGAGGGCTTGCTGAAAAAAATGTTGCATTTAATGCAAGGCCTGCCCTGCTATCAAGCCATATGCACCCCAAGAAGCCTTTGAACTGAGGTACTGGTTGGCCACAGGAAAACCCACTTCACATTCTTCAGTTGCTCCTGCCATACTCTTTCCTTATGCATTGAATGCAAGTTCCGCCTTGACCCAAATTTGCACGCACCCCTGTCCCCTTTGGAAGAAACATGGAGGAGGGCCTCGTAAAAAAACTGTCACGTTACAAAGGAGTGGGTCTCCTAGACTCGTAATGCCCATACACTAAGTATATGGGCTGACAAACATTTCCCCATGGGGGGGTACATTTTAAAAAAATATTTAATGGGGATCACAGACACGCTTGCCAAAAAATTGACTGTCTGCAGCAGCACGGAACACGTGAACCCTGATGATCTAGTGGTGGAAAATGATGAGAGGTGGAGGAAGGCCTCATTAAAAACTAAGCCCAATTTAAAGGAGCATGTCTCCTAGACTTGTAATGCCCATACACTAAGTGCATGGGCTGACAAACATTACCCCAAGGGGGTTACATTTTTTAAAAATTATTTATGGGGATCATAGATGCTATTGGCCAAAAATCGAATATCTGTAGCAGCACGAAACACGTTCACCATGGTGTTCTAGTGGCAGAGAATGATGATATGTGGAGGTAGGCATTATTAAAAACTAGGACCAATGTTAAGGAGCATGTCTCCTAGACTTGTAATGCCCATACACTAAGTGCATGGGCTGACAAACATTTCCCCACCGGGGGTACATTTTTAAAAAATATTTTATGGGCATCGTAGACACCCTTTCCAAAAATTGGACTGGCTGTAACAGCACGGAATACGTTAATCCTGGTGATCTAGTGGCAGAGAATTATGAGACATTGATGAAGGCCTCATTAAAAAGTAGGGCCAATGTAAAGAAGTGGGTCTCCTAGACTTGTAATGCCCATACACTAAATGCATGGGCTGACAAACATTTCCCCATGGGGGGGTAAATTTTTTTTAAAAAAATTGTTTACGGTCATCATCATGAATACCTTGCAAAACTGTAAAGTGGTTTCCTACACAGTTGCTGTTGGGAAGGTGCACGTTTTTAGTAAAAATATGGCGGATGAATCGTTGGATGAAGTAATCAGGAAAAGGGGCATGGTGATGACAGGAATGGGAACATATATGATTAATAACAGCGGTGGCTATGTGAGGTATGAGATCCAGGACACAGCCTACAGTTAATAGTCATTTAGCCACCACCAATTACCAGAAAGTGTTTCATGCCCGTCAGAAGATTGGTGTAACAGATGCGTGTGTTAGACTCGGCCTAAAAAATGCCTGTCAAAAATATGTTGTCAAAGATGCACGTGTCTGTCTAAAGGGCAAAGTGCAACATGTTCATGAGATGCTGAATCAGAGAAAACAGGTCAGTGTTGGAGGAAAACCAAACAAACTGTTGGATGCTTGTGAAAAACTAATTTTAAAGAGAAGTGCACCGTCCGTAACTATAAACACACCCGTGACACAAGCTTCTTCATCTTCACCCATACAGTACAGACATCAAGAGGATGCCAAGAGTGTGCAAAGCAGTCATCAAACAAAAAGGTAGCTACTTTGAAGAACCTAGAATATAAGACATAATTTCAGTTGTTTCACACTTTTTTGTTAAGTATGTAATTCCACATGTGTTAATTCATAGTTTTGATGCCATCAGTGTGGATGTACAATTTTCATAGTCATGAAAATACAGAAAAATCTTTAAATGAGGTGTGTCCAAACTTTTGGTCTGTACTGTACATATTACCAATAATATCCAAATGTCACAGTCGAAAATTATTTGTTCTAGTGTAACGAACACTGTTAAAGGAATGCCACTAAACGTAGATAACCAGGACCCTGGGAAACACCATATTTCCTCTTTACAAGATATGGATTTTGATGGTACTGTTGACAACTTTGAAATTTGCCACATCCACACCAAGACGATGAAGATCACAGCTGCAAAAAATATGCAAAAAAGGCCTTGAATGTCGGGAAAATCATTTTCTCTTGGGCAAACTTTCCCTCTTACTAAAGTAGTACCGAATGATGCATACACAGCTCTCATATCTATTTGGCTGAAAGATGATGTATTCTGTTTTGTCCATGTCCACTTTTTGAAAGCGGTCAGAAAAGACGGATGAAATAGCGGGAAGACGTGTGATTTTGGTCAGTAAAGAGGTGATGTCATGTACAGACAGGTAGATCTGCGTGTCATCAGCATACTGATGATATTGCAAACCGTGCCATTACATCAGTTGTCCCAGACCGAAGGTGTAGATGGAGAAGAGTAGGGGTCCTAGAACTGAGCCTTGGGGAACACTGAAAGACAGGGGGCAAGGTGAGGAGGTGGTGTGGGAGAGGGAGACTCTGAATGTCCCCGTAACAGCCTGGTTGTTTTTTAAAGACTGTGCTGATAACCCCCAAAAGGCCATTTGCACCACCAGCCATGCCCGCATCAGCAGGGGTAGCAGAACTCCCATCCTAACCACTACAAGCATGATTAGGCACATGGCAGCAAAGCACCAGACTTTGTTGGTTGAACACAAGGCTCCATGAACAGTGTCTGCGGGTGATACCATTTCTTCTTCCGATGTTGTGCGTGCAAGCCAATCCCCTGTCCATGGTGCATGCAAAGATGCCTCATGCCCTGCATCTGCAGTTGCACACAAACTCAACTAGCACCATCAACAAACACGTCCACATCCTTGTCAAAGCGCAGTGTTCAGTTGTCCATACCCCAGTCCTTGGAACACAAACGGAAATATGCAGCCAACACCACAGTACTAAATTCACACATTTCTCATCTGCTTGTGCTCGAAATGTTGCATTTTAGGACTGTGGGAGACACAAGCTTTCCGCATCCTGATGGCGGTGACCATCACAAGGTTCTCATTACCCAGCCACCACAATATTTCCAGGTCTTACGTCATGACATTACACAAGCAAGAACGTGTCCTACAACAATGCTGTTACAGGGAAAGTTCACCTAACCACGAACATGTGGACGAATGCTTGTGGGCAGGGATGGTACATCTCGCTGACGGCACCCTGGGTTAGAGTAGAGGAAGCCATGACCCAATCGGACATTAGGAGAAAATGTTACAGATGTATGGAGAAAAGTTGTGGAAGGCTTTGTATGTCATAGTTAGGGTTTCAAACTGTAGCAATTGGAAGGCAATGAAGGGCCTGGCAGAGAGGAGATGCTGGGGAATAACAGAGGGACCATTGGATTACTCGGGCATCAGACTTTATGATAGATTGGAGTGGTGCAAGAGTGATGGAGGGAAGGCCAGAGAGTAGAAGGTTGCAATAGTGGAGGAAGGAGATCATGAGGGTGTGCACAAACATTTTTTGCAGTTTCTTGGAATGTACGGATCCTGGAAATGTTTTGAGTTGTAGTGGGCAGGAAGAAGCAAAGGCTTGCATAAGTATCTTGAAAGAGAGGGCAGAGTCGAGGATCAACCCGAGGCCCCGAACAAGTGGGACTATTTTACCGGTGTGCCGTCTCGGCATTACACATGCACCTGTCCCACAACATTCCACGTGCCCTCCAAAATGCTGTTATTGGGAAAGTCCACCTAACCACAGACATGTTGACAAGTGCTTGTGGTCAGGGATGGTACATCTCACTAACGGCACACTGAGTGAACATAGTGGAACCCAGGACCCAGTCTAACCTTGGGATGGTGCACGTCCTTCCAACCCCAAGTATTGCGGGCCCTACATCAATCTGGGTTGCCCCCACAGTCTACAGCTCCTGCACCTCCTCCTCCTTCGTGTCCTATTCAGCCTCCATTTCAGGAAGTAACACATCAGTCACAAGCTGGAAGAACTGCAGCACTTCCTCAGCCAAGTGACAACAGGCTGTGCTGAAGCTAATATGCTTAGGTGAGAAACCGCACAATGATGAAGAGTTGTGGACAGCTCTGAAAGAGCAGGCAGATCTGTGGCTGACACCGCTGAACTTATGACCAGGCATGGTCGTGTGTGACAATGGCTGGAATCTGGTGGCTGCTCTGTCGAGGCGAGCTCACATACGTGCCATGTCTATCCCATGTGCTTAACCTCATTGTTCAACATTTTCTGAAAAGCGACACACAGGTGCCAGATCTGCTAGGAAAAGTACAAGGCTCTGCATACCCATTTTAGAAAGTCAGCTAGAGCTTCATCCGCCCTTGCCGTGCTTCTGCAGGGCTTGCAGCTTCTGGCTCATATACTGGTGTGTGATGTCCTCCACATGCTTTGGAACTCTACACTGCGTATTTTGGAAAGGATTTGTGAGCAGAAGAGGGCATTTGCTGACTACCAGCATCAACAAGGCCGTCGGTATTTAGTTTTGACTTCACACATAAGATCTCACGAGTGGACATGCATGTCAGACATATGTACAATCCTCCAAAACTTTGAGGAATTCACCAAGATGGTGAGCGGCAATGACGCCATAATTATCATTTCCATCCTGCTTCTCGTGACCCTCGCATTCTCAAAATTTCGGGTGACAGGCAATACTGATTGGTGATACTTCTAGACCCACGCTACAAGGAGAACTTTATATCTCTTATTCCAGAGGCAGACAGGTGTACTACAATGTTGGAGGACCATAGGGACCTTCTTGCTGAATTATTAAAAAAATTCCCATTTGAAAACGCTGGCAGAAGAGGTTGGCCAAGTGATGAGTACAGGTGAGAGAGACACAACTCCAATCCAGCAGAGGCAGTGGAACACTGGCAAAGTTCGGAAGTGTTTTCTCAGTCCCTCCCATCACCCTGGCCCTGAGGCATGGGGGACTCTCACAAGGAGTGCAAAGTTTGGGAAATTGTTGATGGAGTACCTTGCTGACTGTACCAAGGTCTTCTGTCATTCCTCTGTGCCCTTTAATTATTGTTTAGCAAAGCTGAACACGGAGCATGAACTGGCTCTCTCTATTGCGCATGTGCGCTGTACTCACGGTCATGAAGCGCACGGTGCCTGGCTCTCTGGCGGTCACTGGGCAAAATGGCTCCTTGTTTTCTAGCAGTACCGCTTTTATTGGCGGGAGCAAACGGCACCAGTGCTCTAAGGACGGAGCAGACTGCTCAGTCTCCTATGCACTACTTGTCCACGCCACAAATCTCTGCTGTTGTGCCCGCTTTCTCATAAGCTGCCCCCCCTGCCTCTAGGTCACCGGGTATGTCTGTTGCAGTTGGTCGCAGCACCGGCGCTTCAGGTGCGTAGTGCACTGCCTCGCTTCCTGCTCACATGCTTACAGCTGGGGACTCACTCCTGCTTTGCATTTTTTTCCCTCAGCTTATGGCCAGGTTCCCTGTTTAAACATGCCCCTCTTCTTGGGTAATGGGGCCTGTCCATTCCCCTATTCCTTCCCCTGGGAAACAGGTGACGCAGCCTTGACAGTTCCGGATCCGGCGCAGCATAGGTGACCACAGCACGGTCATCCTGAGTCCATACATATCTGACCAATCAGTTCTTTAAAACAAGCATCATAGAAGGCATGTTCTTCTAATTTTCTAGATAAAATTGTACATTACATCCAGAACAGTTTCAGTTTGAAGGACTTTGTGGCTCATATCAATCCACAAGATGACACTAGTCTCATACTTCTAAATTTTGGTGGTATATCATTTCCCCACAGACAGGTTGTGTACGTTCTGACTTATGTTACATCATTTGGGTGATAATTATTCATACCTACCTGCTTCACAGTATATTCATCTTTTTCTTCAAGGCTTCGGAATATAATGTTGTAAAAGCGAAAATAAGTTGGTGAAGTGTGTGTTAACTCAAATGTGAAGGTAATTGTCATCTTTACTATTTCTCCATTCCATGTGCAGCTTATCACCTCATTGATCTTATTGAGTTTCTTTGGCAAGAAAACAACAGCTCCATTAATACCAAGGGCTTTTACTATTAATTCATCATGCTGGTAAAGTAGAGGTGAGATTAGGGATCTAGATAACATCTGTGAACTGTTGTCAACATGACACTGTGACACTGTGACAAGACCCACTTGGGTCTAGCTACCAATTTGACATAGTTTGTGCACAGCTGAACAGAGTTGTCAGAAAAACAAAATTTTGATTTGACAACATGTTGGATGCATTGTCTAGTGGAAACACCCATATAGTATTATTATTATGATTTATTTATATAGTGCCATTTATTCCATGGTGCTGTACGTGAGAAGGGGTTACATACAAGGTAATAGATATCGTTTACAGTAAAAAAAATTTACAATGATAGATTGGTACAGAGGGGAGTGGACCCTATCCTTGCAGACTTGCATATTATGGGATAATGGGGAAGAGACAGAAGGAGTGCGGCAGCTCGGGTGGTGGTGAGGCGGCAGCTCCGGTGGTGGTGTAGAAGTCACATCTACGACCACCAATAGACAGCTCTTGAAATACAGCCGAAATGTCAAAATATCTAGCTTCTGTTATAGAAAAAGCAGGGGCTCCTTTTAGACATCCTCATCCAACCAATTCAGTATTAGTAGGTGAAGGATTGTCAGAATATGGACCAGGAACAGCAGGCTTCAGTGGTTGCGAGTCCTGGCCATGTGCTGTTCCACGTGCTCTTGCTCTGTCTCTTCCAGTCATGATTTCATCTAGAAGATTTTGCCTTCATAATCCAGAGACAGAGTACAACACCGCCAAAGCGTTCACACTCTGCTCTTCATACTTTCTATGTGCGCAGTGACTGCCTCTAGGCAGAAGATGATGATGGTGGTAGTAGCAGTTGGAGCATTTAGGACAGTCATGAAGCAGCCATAACAACTTGAAACAGAAGTATTTTACCAAGATACCACACTGTTTGATATGTGGCCTGTATTTTTTAATTTTCTAAACTAGAATAGTGTACCGAACTAAGGTAACAGACAGCAAATACAGCGGAATTTATGCCTGAATTTTCACAATTTGTAGGCCACAAATACATCAGACGTCAGGCAGCGATACCAAACTGCCAAATATGTGGCCTGTATTTTTTATTTTTTTCAATGCAAAATAGTGCTATATGTAAGTAAAGTAACAGACAGGAAAAAAATGAGAATACTGGCCTAAAATGCCCAAACTTTGAGCACGCAGATATATGAGGCCTGTCATGGAAATACCACACTGCCAAATTTGTGGTCTGTATTTTTGGGGGGTCTGCAAAATAGTGCTGTATATAACTAGAGTAACAGACAGCAAAAACAGTGGAAAACCGGCCTAAAATGCCCAAACTTGGAGCACGCAGATATATGAGGCCTGTCATGGAAATACCACACTGCCAAATATGTGACCTGTATTTTTTTCAATGCAAAATAGTGCTGTATATAAGTAGAGTAACAGACAGGAAAAAAACGGGAATACCGGCCTAAAATGCCCAAACTTGGAGCACGCAGATATATGAGGCCTGTCATGGAAATACTAATCAGCTGGAAGAGTATAACCCATAATTAAAACATAACTTTTACTAATATTGTTAAAATGGACAAACGGTATATAATAAATAAAGGTGCTCACGCCGAAAACTGTGCACAATAAAAAACTGGTTGAATCTCACCGATTGTAGACAGGGGGTACCCACATAGATGAGAAGGGGTCCCAGGGAGGGTCCAGTAAAGCAGTAGAAGTAGGGGGCGGGGACCTATTCCCTACTCCCCTGTCGTGCCCCAGCAATGACTCCTGTCCTTACAAGGACAGGCCCAAATAAGCCCTGCCATGGACACCCCCCACCAAATATAGTGTAGTAAACGCCTCCCCTGGTCATTGCTGGGGCACGACAGGGGAGTAGGGAATAGGTCCCCGCCCCCTACTTCTACTGCTTTACTGGACTCTCCCTGGGACCCCTTCTCATCTATGTGGGTACCCCCTGTCTACAATCGGTGAGATTCAACCAGTTTTTTATTGTGCACAGTTTTCGGCGTGAGCACCTTTATTTATTATATACCGTTTGTCCATTTTAACAATATTAGTAAAAGTTATGTTTTAATTATGGGTTATACTCTTCCAGCTGATTAGTATTGTCTACCCTAAGAGTTGTGCAACAGTCTGGTATATCCAAGCTGCAGCTGCTAATCTCTGTCATGGAAATACCACACTGCCAAATATGTGGCCTGTTTTTTTTATTTTTTTCAATGCAAAATAGTGCTTTATATAGGTAGAATAACCACACTGCTTCTTCCTGCATGTTGGGGTTATATGCCTCCTTCCCCGTGTGTGCTGCTGTCCTTGCTCTGCATGTCCTCCTGCCAGGTTGGGTCAGTCACTATATCATCCACCAGCTCATCTTCCACATCCGCACCCTGCTCCTCCTAACTTTCTTGCAATTGTGTCAAATCATCATCCACCTCTTGTGACACTTTCTCACCATTGCCTTCATGTGACCGTGACTGTTCAAATGTTTGGGAATTGCTACATGCAATCTCATCTGGCCCTACTTCAAGTTGACAGGCTGAGAGTCCAGAATTTTTTAAATGGAAAACTAAACAGCTCTTTGTATCCAAGTGTGGAATCAGTAGTCTCAGGGCACTCAGCATGATGGGAGGAAGGAGGATCAGGGTGAGTAATATCCGGTCCACAATCATAGCTACTCAGACTTGACCATGTGGAAGACTTGGTTGTGGTTATAGTGGCTAAGTGACTGGAAGCATTATCCGCTATCCAACCAACAACCGTTTCACACTGCTCTGGCTTCAATGCTTCAATAGTGGTGTGCTGCGGTCCCCTAGACACTGGGACAGGAAGGTTGAGTGCAAACATGTGGGTTTTTGCTGTTGACCACTTTCAGCTTGGCCACGTCATCATCATCTGCATGCACCATCAGCTTAACGTTCACTTCCCCGTCCCTTGCCCCTTGCCTTGCCCATTTTAAATTGACTACTGAGCTATTTCAAAAGCTCAACCCAAATATATTTATTTGGAGCAAAATTATATCTGATCAATCTGATCAGCATACCTTCAAAGCTACAATTTTTCCACAACAGATACACAAGGTCTCAGCCTGACATAACAGACTGTATACATTCTTGGGGGGGTTTGGGAGAATTTTTAAAATAAAAAAAAGAGTAGAAAAAAAGCTAGCAGATAGAACTATGATCTAAATGGGGCCTTGATTTTTGGGGGCACAACTAAAATGTGTCAACAAGTTGGCTATGCCAAAAAAAAAAAAATGGTAGATTTGCACTTTCTTAGATTTCAATAACCTGTCTGTAGTAGGCAGCGAGAACAAGCAAATAAATGCTAAAATAAGGGGGCTATGGATTGCTTTAGAAAAAAAGGAGCAGGTATCAGGTGAAGAAAAAAAAAGCCACAGAAAACTGCAGCTAGATACATATTAAATAAGAAGCAGCAGCAGTCAGTAAGGGAGCTTTTGGAGGTATGCAGTGAGATCTATGTACTCACATACAGTGCCTGCAGGCCTTGCACTGATGTGGATATGTGCACATAGACTCCCCTGCCTACCTAGCGCTGCAATCTCGGGACCCCCGAATTAGCCCTAAAAAGGACTGTTGGTTTCTCGGGAGTTGTGGAATGAACAGTTGCAGACCTAATGAAACCAACACCAAATAACATGGAGTACAGAAAACACCAAAAAGGTAAAATAAAAAACAAAATAGTTTATTGAATCAAATACACATACAAAAAAATGCTAGCAAAATAATAGGGCTATACACAAAAAAGGGGAGTAAGTATAGGGAACCTGCTGGCACAGCAGGAGGAGCGACAAGTAATACAGGTAAAGTAGCCAAGGGTGAAAATAGCAAACCCTAATCAATTGGGTAAGTATGGGGTCATGAAACCCATAATAGGTGGAAAGTAAAGGTGCTATAAATAGATACCATAGACACTGCCTAATAAGGCAAGTCCCCAATACACCTACATGTCCCAAAGGTTAGCTACAACTCACCCATAATAGCCAGTAGTGTATAGGTCCTCCCACTGCTCCTCCTGCTGTGCCAGCAGGTTCCCTATACTTACTCCCCTTTTTTGTGTATAGCCCTATTATTTGGCTAGCATTTTTTTGTATGTGTATTTGATTCAATAAACTATTTTAGTTTTTATTTTACCTTTTTGGTGTTTTCTGTACTCCATGTTATTTGGTGTTGGTATATTATAGGAGTATTACAATAGTTCATTTATCTTGCTGCATATATGCATTTACGCAGGGAGCAGGGCTTTCACCTTTCTCGGCCTTGGCATTTTTCTGTGCTTATTTTGATTTTGGTCCTAACTAATGAAAGCATGATTCTGACCCTACCTCAGCAGTAGCTCTCCCTACACTCACTAACTCCAGAGCAGAATGCGGCGAACAGGGTGGAGTCAGGTCTCTTATAGACCTGAAGACGCTGTGCAGGTAGCCAATCACTGTAATACCACAACAAAGATGGCTGCGGCATTACAGTGCATGGGTGACAATCCCTGCACTGTCATTGGCGCTCTAAAGAGCGCCAGAATTGCAGGGCGGAGACCCAAGCTCCCACCCAATAATCCCGGAAATACTCGGTGCTCGCCGAGTACACCGAGCATAGTAATTCTCGGGTGAGTGCCGAGTAGTGGCGAGCACGTTCGTTCATCACAAGAGATCACCTATATCTGATTATTGCTAGAAACTGGATAATTAAGACAAGAATAGGGATGAGTGAACCTGAACTGTAAAGTTTGAGCTCTGTACTGCACACCTAGTGCCAATTAACAAGGTTTTAGACAGTGGACACTTTCTGAGCCAGCACAGCCATGCCAAGTTATGGCATAGCTGTGATTGGCAGACATACCACATCACCCGGCCTGTATAGATGCCGAATCACTGGTGCCATCACCATTCTACTCTGATTAGTATAGAGGCAGGACGTAGCTGGAGTGAGGGTCATGAAAATGAAAAATGTAGCTTTATCCTTTAAATTTTATTTCAGTTTGAATTTTTTCATATTTACAAAAAAAATGTGAAAATAGACCCCCAATATGTTAAGCGATTTCTCCAGATGGTATACAGTATATTTATATATACACACACAGTGAGGAAAATAAGCAATTGATACACTGCTAATTTTGCAAGATTTCCCATCTGCAAAGAATGGGGAGGTCTGTAATTTGTATTGTAGATACACTTTAACTGTGAGAGGCAGAATCTAAAGATAAAAAAACAGAACTTCACATGCTATGATTTTTAAATAACTAAATTACATTATATTTCCTCAAATAAGTATTTGCTCACCTATCAACTAGCAATAATTCTGACTTTCTCAGACCTGACTCAATCAGAATATCACTGATAGGTACAGAGGGTAGGGAAAGTATTCATATACCTTTAAAATTTTCACTCTTTGTTTCATTGCAGCCATTTGGTAAATTAAAAAAAGTTCATTTTTTTCACATTAATGTACACTCTGCACTTCATCTTGACTGAAAAAAAACTTTATTAAAAAAGAAAAACTGAAATATCACATGGTCATAAGTATTCAGACTCTTTGCTCAGTATTGAGTAGAAACACTCTTTTGAGCTAGTACAGAAATGAGTCTTCTTGGAAATGATGCAAAAAGTTTCTCACACCTGGATTTGGGGATCTTCTGCCATTCTTCCTTGCAGATCCTCTCCAGTTCTGTCAGGTTGGATGGTGAAAGTTGATGGACAGCCATTTTCAGGTCTCTCCAGAGACACCTCCAAAGCATGATGCTACCACCATCATGTTTCACTGTTGGCATTGCATTGGGCAGGTGATGAGCAGTGTCTGGTTATCTGTACACATACTGCTTAGAATTGTCACCAAAAAGGTCTATTTTTGTCTCATCAGACCAGAGAATCTTATTTCTCATAGCCTGGGAGTCCTTCATGTGTTTTTAGCAAACTCTATGAAGGCTTTCATATGTCTTGCACTGAGGTGAGGCTTCTGTCGGGCCACCTTTTCATAAAGGTCCGACTGGTGGAGGGCTGCAGTGATAGTTGACTTTGTGGAACTTTCTCCCATCTCCCCACTGCATCTCTGGAGCTCAGCTACAATGATCTTGGTGTTCTTCTGTTAGGTATCGGGATTCTCCCGCTGCATGGGATAGTTCCCAAGCCTTATCTGCCTCTGCTGTCTCCCATTCAGCTTCGGCCGCTGCGGGTGCTCCTGAGCATAGACATCAGTCCCAGCATCTTCCTCAGGCTCATGCTGTTCGTTTGGTTACTGCGAGCTCTCCAGCCAAGCCCTTAATTACCAGTAATATTCAGGTGCAGTCCAGCACTCTGGAGCCTAAGTCCAGATATCAACTTATTGAGCATGTCCGTGATGTGGCAGCTTCGGATTGGCCTGAACGCGATGTCACGGCCAGCTGGGAGTGAGTGTTTGAGGTAGAGCCTAATGTTTAAAAGGCTCTCAGCAGTGCACGCCGATGCGCTAGTATCATTTTATGCATGGCTATATGTCTATCAATCTGTCAGCAAGTGTTGTCAGTTTGTCTAAGCTTTGGGACTGCACACATAGGCAGGAAGCTACCGTCAGTGGGGGCAATTAGCCATTGGCTCAGCATCTGGTTTCTACATGTGTGTGGTTAGCACAGCAGAGTTCCAGAGCAAACACAACCCCAGGGTATTAAGCTCAGAGCATCTGTTCCATTTCTTTGTGTGCGAGTGACACAGCTCAATTGCAGAGCTTCTCTTTTGTTTCTGTGCGCAAGTGACACAGCTCTGTTGCAGAGCTTCTATTTTGTTTCTGTGCGCGAGTGACACAGCTCAGTGCAGAGAAGCTCTTTCATTTCTGTGTGCGAGTGACACAGCTCAGTTGCAGAGCAGCTCTTTTGTTTTGTACTGTTCCTCTCTGTGGAGTAACAGATATTGGAAGTCAGCGTCCTGTTCACACTGAGTGACGTTAACCCAGTGTGTAAGGCAATTTCTCGCCATGTTTTCCGTCATTGTTTACTAGCAGAAGTTTTCCATCTCTGCACGATGGACCCCGGGTTGCGCTTTATTATTTATTTTATTTAGCGCAATCTGCCAGCCCTAACAGTATATTAGTGCCAGGGTCTGGCTAGTAATGACAGACAAGCAGCAGCTTCAGCGGAATATTCAACAGCTGGAGGGCAGGTTGTCCACGCTTGAGCGGGTGACTTCAGCTGTGGATCTATCCATAGTTGCGGCACAGGCAGCCAATGAAGCCAATACTAGGGTTTCTGCTTCGACTCTTTTTCCGTCTTTCCCACACTTCCCGCTTTCCAACAAGTTCTCAGGGGACAGCAAGGCTTGCAGGGGATTCATGAACCAGTGCTTGATTCTGCTGGAGCTACTTGCCTCACGTTTCTCATCTGAACGAGCCAAGATAGTATTTGTGGTGTCCCTGTTGATGTACAGAGCGTTGGAGTGGGCGATGCCACTATGGGAGTGTAAGGGCCAGGTGGTCCAGAGTGCCTCTCGCTTCCTGGGTGCTCTGAAACAGGTCTTCCTAGGACCTCAGGTTACCCACGATGCCGCAATCCAACTCTTTGTGTTAACCCAGGGTTCTTCCATGGCCAGCCAGTTTGCTATCCATTTCCAGGTGTTAGCTTCTGAGTTGGAGTGGTCAGATCAGGTTCTAATTCCTGTTTTTTGGAGGGGCCATGCTGACCACGTTAAGGATGCTTTGGCTACTAGAGAGATTCCCACTACATTGGAGGACTTAATATCGGTGTCTACTCGCATCGATCTTCGGCACGTACAGTTGAGATTGGAGTGAGCCCAGTATAAACAAAGGATCCGGTTGGCCCCAAGTTTTTAAAAATGCTTTCGAGGCTCTGGTTCAGACTACCGAGCCAGTGAAGGCCATGGAGATATCTTGAGCAGAACCTAGGTTCCATTCTGTTTGTTCATGCCCAATCTGCTTTGTTTTTAGTCAGCCAGGTCATTATGCTAACAAGTGTCCCCAGCAGCAGAGAGATGACCGCATCTAGTAGCTATGGAAGGAAGCTCACTAGACAAGGACAATGTGTCCTCCAAACTAACCTTTAAGGTTACTCTTTCTTATGGGCCGACCATACAAATTACTGAGGCTTGTGTGGATCCCAGGACTGAGGGCAATATTTTGCCTTCCACCTTCGCCCGACGGTATGCAATACCCCTAGTGTTGCTCCCAAAACCAATCACCACCCGGGTGGTTAATGTGTCCGCTCTATCTACCCAGATCACTCATCAAACCAATCCTATTATGCTCATAATCTCTCCAAAACATCAGGAGATAATATCCTTGTTGGTCATCCTCGAGAGTATTGATGATGAGGTACTGTTAGACATACCCTGGTTGCGCTGCCATTCACCTCACATAGATTGGGCTACTGGGATCATACTGGATTGGAGTAGGTCATTTGAGGGATGGTGTCTTATGCCCCAAGTTCTGGTTGGGTCATGTGAGGTCACTTCAGATCTAACCTCTCTTCCTAAGCACTACTGGCACTATGCAGATGTTTTCTCTAAGAAGGCCGCAGAGACTCTTCCTCCCCATCGCCTTTATGATTGCCCTATAGACCTCATCCTGAGGGCAGAGCCTCCTTGTGGGCATGTCTAAACTTTGTCTCTCCTGGGGACTGAGGCTATGTCGGAATGCATCAGGAAGAATCTAGCGAGGAGGTTTATTAGGAAGTCAGTGTCTCCTGCTGGGGCTGGATTCTTCTTTGTCCAGAAGAAGAGAGGGGAGCTTCGTCCTTGCATAGATTATAGGGGTTTTAATGCTATCACCATCAAAAACAAATACCCTTAGACACTCATCTCTGAGCTCTTTGATAGACTGCGTGGTGCTAGGATATTTACTAAGTTGGATCTGCGCGGGCTTATAATTTAATACGTATATGTGAAGGGGATGAACGGAAGACTGCATTTAATACATTGCATTACATAATGCATTTAATGGTCATTATGAGTACTCAGTAATGCTATTTGGTCTCTGTAATGCTCCCGCAGTCTTCCAAGACTTTTTCAATGACATCTTTCTGGAGTTGTTATCCACATCTGTAGTGGTATATCTGGATGACATACTTATCTATTCTCCAGATCTTGACACTTACCAAAGAGCTGTCTGTAGAGTCTTCGAACTCTTACTCGCCAATTTCCTTTTCGCTAAATTGGAGAAATGCATGTTTGAGGAGTCTCTACCTTTTCTAGGGTATATCATTTCAGCCAAGCGTTTGGCAATGGACCCTGCCAAGCTGGAGTTGGTGATGAACTGGCAGGAACCGCATTCCCTTAAAGTGGTGCAGCGCTTTATGGGGTTTATCAACTACTACCACCAGTTCATTCCCAACTTCTCTACCCTAGCAGCTCCGTTGTTAGCCCTCACCAAGAAGGGAGCGAATCCAAAGCAGTGGTCCGACAAGGCCTCTAAGGCCTTTACCTCCCTAAAATCTCACTTAACTAGGGTGCCTGTGCTACATCGGCCCGATGTAGATAAGCCCTTCATCCTAGAAGTGGATGCATCTTCCATTGGTGCTGGAGCAGTCCTGTACCAGAAGGATGCTCACGGTTGGAGACATTCTTGTTTCTTTTTTTCAAAAACCTTCTCACCAGTGGAGATGAATTATTCTATCATGGACAGGGAGTTACTGGCCATGAAGTTTGCCTTCTAAGAGTGGGGACAACTCCTGGAGGGAGCTCTGCATTCCTTCAAGGTTTTCACAGACCATATAAACCTTCTTTATTTTCAGACGGATCAACAGATGAACTCTCGCCAGGCCAGATGGTCGTTGTTCTTCTTCCTGTTTAATTTCTCCATCCATTTTCTGTCTGGGGAGAAGAACTTATGTGCTGATGCTCTTTCCCATTCGGTAGTCTCGTCCGAGGATGGGGATGAGTCACGTCTCATTGTCCTGTCGGAGAGTCTTCGGACGATGACTCCGGTGTCCTTAGAGCAGGTACCTCCTGGAAAGTCTTATGCTTCCCCTAATCTGCAGCCGGAGGTTTTCTCGTGGGCACACAAGTCCAAATTGGATGGTCATTTCTGCACCAAAATTACTACTGAGCTATTAGCGAGGTCGTATTGGCAGCCTTGGATGGCACAGGATGTAAGGGATTATGTGCTAGCCTGTGTCTCGTGTTCCAAGAATCGGTCTTGCAAGCAGAGACCCACGGGCTTGCTTTATCCCTTGCCAGCAGCGGACAGGCCCTGGGAGATGGTCAGGATGGACTTCATTGTGGGCCTGCTAAAGTCCTGTAATAAGAGTCATCTGCGTCATCTCCCATCATTTTTCTAAAATGATGCATTTGGTCCCCCTTCCACGCCTACCTTCTGCACCAGCATTGGTGGCATTGTTTATAAAACACATTTTTCGCCTGCATGGGATGCCTGACAAAATTGTTAGTGACCGAAGTCCCCAGTTCGTGTCTCGATTTTGAAGGGAGCTCTGTAACTACTTAGTATTGAGCTTAATTTGTCCTCTGCGTACCATACGGAGATGAATGGACTGGAGGAGAAGGCCAATCAGATGCTGTATCTACGGCATTTTGTGTCTGCCAGGCATGACAACTGGTCTTCCCTGCCTTGTGCAGCATTTGCTTTAAATAATGCCATTTCTGATTCCACGGAGCATGAATGAGAATTCCTTGCGATCAATAAGGCCATTGACCTTTGCTCTCAACAAAATGGTTTTCAATTTACCATAAAATTGTAGGGATGAATCTCATTCCAGGATCCTAAAGCAGTCGGAATCTGACAGTATCTTTAAACAGATCTTCTTGTAGTAAGCTTGAACCAGGATGACAACATTTCCAACCTTGTCACAGGGTTTAATGACAATGTTGTCCTTCTGCTCAAGATCCAGCAATGCAAACATAATGGCAATATCCAGGTTGAGATCACATTTTGACTTTCTTGATATCTGGTAAAAACCTTACACATCCATTGTTTCAAAAATGTAAATGAAATTAATGTCCGAGACAGGAAGAGACTTGGTACTTTTTAGTCTAAGGTCAGTAAAAGGACCATCACCTAGAATCCTTTACCCACCTTCGCAAAATTCCTCTAATAGTCTAAGATCCGGGAGATCCACTTCCTCAACTCCAAGTTCCCTGCATCTGTTCCTATCATTGGTTCTCATAAACTTGGTCCATTTCAGTTTCATAATTAAGAGAAAGATGTCCTTCACACAAATAAATTAGTCAAATCTTGTGGTGGGGAAAAAGAACAGACCTTTCCTCAATAAAGATATTTCCATATGCGTAAAAGTCCTGGGTAAAAGATTACTGATTTGCATATTGTCATCATAAGCATGAAGGACATCTTTATTTAGACACCTTTCCTGTCCCTGAGTGCATAATGGAAAGGTGGTGGCCCTTGACCTAAAAAGTAATTCCAGAGGTACTTGCGTGTTTTCCTGGGAATTTTGTGCAGTGTGTATCGTCCCTCTGTTGCCACCTGCATAATTACTCTTAAATCCTTGTACCTTCATGACTATCCTCATTGCCAATTCGTTTATTTAATCTGCCTCTTGTTGGACGATTCCAATTACTTTCAGCATCAAAGAATTCATAATCTGATAATCCAGCACCCATACCTCTATTAAATGCCTTGTTTTCTTTAAAAACAGTCACATTTCTGATGAATTGGGAGTATTTTCTGTTCTTAATATAGGCCATGAATTTTGCCACAGTCAGTTGTAGGGCCTTCTCCTTTTTTTCAAAGTCAACCTCAGTGGAGAATGTTTTTACTAATTCAATGGACTCATTTATTCTTTTTGTGTGCTGCTCAAAGATTATTATTTCTCCCTCTAGCAGCATAATAAGAAACCTCAATGAGCTCTTCATAGCCTCATTTTGTTCATTTGGTTAATAGACTATGTGGGCGTATTCTAAATGGAGGATGCAGTGTAATCCTGAAGCCTCAGGTACAATTTTGTGATCAATATAGTTTTTTATTCCTTGCATCTCCCATCATCTCTATATAATTTGATGCAAGTAGTACTCTACATTGTGTCTAATGGGCACCATGGTTTTTGTTTGCTGGATAATGTAAACACTGTTCCTAATCATCTGTGTTCAGAAACGCATTGGTAATGTAACCACTATGTTCTCTATTAGGTCCAGTTAATGGTGGTGTGTTTAGGGTTTATATCAGCACATTCGTTACTGCATTGGACACTTCTTTTTTGTAATGCCCCTATGGCTTTACCACTGATCGATCCAGCCAAGCTCCCTGTGAACACATCCTGGGGGAATCTATTGGCTTGACTTGAGAATTGAGTGCACGGATATTTGCATATCACAGAGCATGTTGTACTCACCTTGGATGTACTGTACATGAATTGTAGGTTTAGTTGTGTACCCACAATCAAAGAATTCAAGATACATTGCTGACACACTGCTAGTTTAACAATAACCAGTAAAGAAGAGCATACAAAAATTTTCTGCACTATTTTAAAATGTAATGGCATACACCAAAGAGAACTGCTTAAATGTAGCAAACTGACTAAATTGCTACCAATAACAGAATTGCACCTTGTTGGAAAATGATGGCTGTTTCACAGATTAAATAATCAAAATAAAGTTGCTAAATAGAACAAAATATAAATAGCTCACTAAGGTGAGAGATTGTAAGTAAATTGCCCTCCCCATATGTGTTACAAAGGTCAGAGTGTGTCCGTAGAATGAAGGATCCAGAGTAGTTTCCCATGGATATAGCAAGTAGATTCAATCACTGGCAGCGTTCACAGCAATCTTGCATATATGCCCGCCGAATGAGTGATGCCACCACCAATTTTTTTTATCCCTTCAGACCATTATTAGTCAAGTTGCTGCTTTTAACCCTTTAACGACCAGAGGTATTTTCGTTTTTGCATATTCATTTTTTGCTCCCCTTCTTCCCAAAGCCATCATTTTTTCTTATTTTTCCATCAATATGGTAATGTGAGGGCTTGTTTTTGCGGGACAAGTTGTACATTTGAACAAAACCATTGGTTTAAACATGTCATGTACTGGAAAACAAGAAAAAACTTCCCAGTGCAGTGAAATTGCGAAAAAATTGCAATTTCACAGTTGAATTTTGTGGGTTTTTTTTACCGTATTCAATAAATGTTAATACTGACCTACCTTTATGATTTTCCAGGTCATTACGAGTTCATAGTCACCAAATATTTTTAGTTTTCTTTTTTCTTTTTTATTTAAGTGGTGAAAAAAAATCCAAAGTTTGGTAAAAATTTTTTTTAAAAATGGCAACATTTTCCGAGACTTGTTACGCTTTTCATGATCTTGTTGAGGGCTTATTTTTTGCGAGCCGAACTGACATTTTTATTGATACCATTTTGATGCAGATACGATCTTTTGATCGCCAGATATTGCATTTTATTGCAATCTAGTGACAACAACAAAAATGTATTTCTGGTGTTTTTATTTTTTTTTTTCGCTGCACTGTTTAGTGATGGGGTTAATTCTTCATTTATGTTGATAGATTGGGCAATTCTGAACGCAGTGATACCAAATATGTGTTTACAGAATTGCAGATAGAATCGCGATCCAAACTCTGACAGCGGCATTTAAAACACATTTACAGCAAGCGCGATGGAAATCTCGCCCATCGGTGCCCATGTCACGTGATCGGTGGGTTGTCATGACAACCAGAGGTCTCCAGTAGTGGTAACTTTAAAAACATCAGCTTGGCGTGCAAAAAATAAGCCCTTAACCAATCCGAGATCACGAAAAATGGAGACGCTTTGTGTATCGGAAATTGGCACAATTTTTTTTAACAAACTTTGGAATTATTTTTCACCACTTAGATAAAAAATAACCTAAACATGTTTGTGGTCTGTGAACTCACAATGACCTGGAGAATCATAATGTCAGGTCAGTTTTAGCATGTAGTGAACATGGTAAAAAAAAAAAAAAAACTGTGGGATTGCACTTTTTTTGCAATTTCAATTTCATTGCACTTGGAATTTTTTTTTCATTTTCCAGTACAGAATATGTTAAAGCCAAAAGTACAAAAATTCGAAAGTACAACTCATCTCGCTAAAAACAAGCCCTCATAGGGCCATATTGATTGAAAAATACAAAAGATATGGCTCTGGGAAGAAGGGGAGCAAAAAACAAATGCGCAAAAACAAAAAACACCTCCGTGGATTAAGGGGTTAAGGAATTGAAGAATGCTGCAAATGAGACATGATGTCCAAAATCTAATCAAGCCAAATTTACACTTGTAAATCAAATTGCATTGTTCATGTTCTGAGCCATGCCATATTCCCAAATATTAGTTTTTGACCACACATTGGATTTTATTATGTTCTGGAGAAATTGTGCAACAAGTTTCATGGTCCATTTCCTCATATTAACACTTGTAAGAAAATACTTTGGGACTAAATCAGTTGTCTAGTTAAAGAAAAATATTTTTTTTATTTTTTCATTCCACTCTGTATTGACTCATGTGAAGCACCTGAAAGCTTGCCAAATTTTGCTGACTGTGGTTTTGAATAATTTGGGGGATTGCAGTTTTTTAATATGAAAAATGTTATGTGTAATTTAAAAGTCTCTCTAAGGCTATGTCTCCACGTTCAGGATGGCCGGCGGTATCGCCGCAGCGGCGAAGCCGCGCCCCCTTTCTGGGACGCGATCATGCCGGATGTGTTAACTCTTCACATCCGGGATGATCGCTCTGTCCCATAGGGCCCTGTGATATGCCTTGCGGGGACGCTGCGTCCCCGCAAGGTGTACGGACATGCTGCGATCTGAAAAGACGCGCAGCATGTCCGGAGTCGCAGGGCCGCCGCGTGCGGGTTTCATAAAAATTTCATAAAATCCCCTCCACTATGCTGGAACATCTGGACGCTGCTTGTTTGACGCTGCAGCTCTGCGCAGCGTCAAACAAGCAGCGTTTCCTGACCGTGGAAACATACCCTAAATCACTTCAGAACTGAAAGGTCCTAATAAAATAGGATTTGTAAATTTGTTTCAAAAGAATGAAAAATTGCTGCTAAATTTTCCAACTTCTAATATCCTAACAAAATGAAATAGCATTTGAAAAATAATGCTGATATAAAATGGACCAAAGCAAAATGTTATTTTCCAACCAGTTTGTGTGGTATGACTGGTTTAGTAAACAATCAAGGTTTAAAAATTGCAATTTTTTTTTCAAAACTCCTGTCATATGTCAGATTTTTAAAAACTTAAAAACCACAAGACATACTTCCCTATATTTACCAGTTACATAACGTACGATATATAACGAAAAGAAGAGTCATAGAATCACTGGGATATCTAGAAGCATTTCAAAGTTATGACCACATAAAATGATGAATGATTTGACAAATCGGGATTGATCATTAAAGCGAACCTGTCAGCAGGATTGTGCTCAGTAAACTACAGACACTGTCACGTTGGTGCCATTATGCTGATTAAAATAATACCTTGAGTGATCAGTAAGAGATAGATGCTACTGCGCAGGTGCCGCCGCCGGTGCCATTTTTTTGGATGTAAACGTTTTTTTCTAAGCCTCACAATAGCCATAATATTATAGGCATTAACAACATTATTGCATATCAAGAATATTTTCAACACTATTATATGCATTTCCAGTTCATAATTGTTACTGGGATATGTGTTGATTTTTCAATAAAATTCATTTTTTATTACTATCATGATTGTCATTTCTAATTATAAAATTATTATTATTACCCCTACTACATATTGGGATAGGATCTTGGAGATGGAAATACTCCTTTAAGGTCAAAATTGTTTCCATCTCTAATGAGTTATATAACTTTAATACTGACCTTTGTAGCATTATGTCCAATATTTGCCAATGAATCTTTAAAAAACAATAAAATAAGTTGATCAATAATAGGGAAAATGTAAGGCTTATTTAGATAAACAAAAAAAAGTTATTTTTGGTATATTAGTTTTAAGATCCATGTAATCAATACTAATTTGTGCTTATAAGCAAATATAAAAACATATTCTGCAATGTTACCTAATAATTGTCGACTCCTGAAGAAAAGTAGGCTATTACTGTTTTCTAGTTTTGTATGACCATGTGCTTTAATTCATAAAGAAATATGAAACCAGAATGCAGGTCACATATTTCCCAATCTGTCTCTACTCATCAATACTTGTTAAAATGCAGTAGATACATTTACTTAGGACAGTTTGAGCCTGAATTGCCTATTGATTGAATAAACTATTCGGATGATACTCTATGACAAAATAATGCACCAATTTAGCCATCTTTTTCAGTTGATGGTTTCAAATTGTAACTGAAAAGGCAAGAAAGGTTAATCCCAGAGGTTCAGGCAATAGGAAATGTAAAGCAGGAGATACCACATGGGGATCATTCAGCTATACTAAGTTTTATCTTGCAGTCAAATCAAATTAAATCCTTCCTGTCATATCTGACCTCACTTTATCAAGAGCAATAGATTGCTCAGTGCTGATTTATGAAGTAATATTTTTAGAAAAGAAAATATTTCTAGTTATTTTTTTATCATTTTGTGCTTATTACTATTTTATTACAAATGTCTGATGTTGTTACTTTTAAATATTTTTTCTACCCGCAAACAAAACTACATATACATACAAGGAAATGCAAATATAGATGGTACCATCATTCTATTCTTAAAATGAAATTAAGCTAATTTTAGGAAATAATCAAAGAGTATTGCAATTTTTTTTAGTTATTTTATTCTGCTTCTGGGCTTGATGTCACCTGAAAATACAAAGGTGAAAATAACCCCTTTAACTATCACGCCACTTGCCACCACTACAGGGCAAGTGGGAAGAGTGAGGCTAAGTGCCAGAATTGATGCATCTTAGAGATGCGTTGTTTCTGAGGTGGCTGAGAGCAGATGTTTTTTGCCTGGGAGGTTCAGTATCCATGGCCCCTTCCTAGGCTATCATTATCAGCCTGCATAGCCTTTGCTGGTTATTAATTATAGGGGGACCCTAAGTCAATTTTTTTAGGGTCCCACATTTTAATAGCCAGTAAAGGCTAAGCTTACAGCTGTGAGCTGATATCAATAGCCTGGGAAGCTCCATGGGTATTACCCCGCCCCCAGCTGTCAGCTTTCCCTCAGCTCAATACAAAAATTACAAGGAAGCACACGCCATTTTTTTCACAAAAATAATCCTTTATTAATTAAATGTACAGGAAGCTGCACACACTGAACTAATTGCATTTGCAACTGTCATCTATATATGTACCTATTCTTTGTTTATTTACTGCATGCAATCCATCTCTTCTATGCTGTTGGCTCCTGCTGTGATTTTACACTACCGAGGCTGCTGAATTGCCAGCTTTTCTTCTATGTATGTAATATATATATATACATGGTCAAAATTGTTGGTACCCAGCGTTTAATGACAGAAAAACCCACAATGGTCACAGAAATAACTTGAAGCTGACAAAAGTAATAATAAATAAAAGAGCTATGAAAATGAACAAATGAAAGTCAGACATTGTTTTTCAACCATGCTTCCACGGAAATAAAACAATAAGGAAACTCATGAAATAGGCCTGGACTGAAATGATGGTACACCTGAAAATAATGTGACAAAAGGGACATGTTAAATCAAGGTGTGTCTATTAATCTTGGAATCAGTGAGTGGGCCTGTATATAGGGCTCACTGTGCTGTTTGGTGACATGGTGTATCACACTCAACATGGACCAGAGGAAGCAAAGGAAAGAATTGTCTCAGGAGATTAGAAAGAAAATTATAGACAAACATGTTAAAAGTAAAAGTTATAAGACCATCTCCAAGCAGCTTATTGCTCCTGTGACTACAGTTGCACATATTATTCAGAAATTTACGATCCAATGGACATGGCCGCAGGAGAAAAATTGATGACAAATCAAAGAGAGGGATAATACGAATTGCAACAAAAGAGCCCAGAAAAACTTCTAAACAGATTAAAGGTGAACTTCAAGCTCCAGGAACATCAGAGTCACATCGCAGCATCTGTCATTGTATGAGCCAAAGTGGACTTCATGGGAGACGACCAAGGAGGACACCATTGTTGAAAAAAACCCATAAAGAAGCCAGACTGGAATTTGCCAAACTACATGTTGACAAGCCCCAAAGCTTCTGGGAGAATGTCCTAAAGACAAATGAGACAAAAATGTAACTTTTTGGCAAGGCACATCAGCTCTATGTTCAAGACGGAAAAATGAAGCATATCAAGAAAATAACCCTGTTCCTACTGTGAAATTTGGAGGAGGCCATGTTATGTTCTGGGGCTGCTCTGCTGCATCTGGCATAGAGTGTCGAGAATCTGTGCAGGGTACAATTAAATCTCAATTCTACTTTATCAAGGGATTCTAGGGAGAAATGTGCTGCCCAGTGTCAGAAAGCGTGGTCTCAGTTGCAGGTCATGGGTCTTGCAACAGTATAATTACACAAATTGCACAGCTAAAAACACCCAGGAATGGCTAAGAGAAAAACATTGGACTATTCTGAAGTGGCCTTCTGTGAGCCCTGATCTAAATCCTATTGAGCATCTTTGGAAAGAGTTGAAACATGCCGTCTGGAAAAAGCAACCTTTAAACACGAGACAACTGGAGCAGTTTGCTCTTGAGGAGTGGGCCAAAATATCTGTCGAGAGGTGCAGAAGTCTCATTGACAGTTGCAGGAATGGCTTGATTGCAATGATTGCCTCAAAAAGTTGTGCAACAAAATATTAAGTTAAGGGTAAAATAATTTCTGTCCAGGCCTATTTCATGAGGGTTTTTTTTTTTTAAATTCTGTGGAAGCATGGTTGAAAAGCAATGTCTGACTTTCATTTGTTCATTTTCATAGATTTTTTATTTATTATTACTTTTGTTAGATTCAAGTTATTTCTGTGACCATTGTGGGTTTTTCTGTCATTAAACAACGGGTACCAACAATTTTGACCGTGTGTATAAAAAAGTTAATGTTTTTGGAAAAAGAGGAGGAAAAAACAAAAGCTAAAAATGAAAAATTGCCAAGGGGAAGGGGTTAAAAAGGAAAGCATAGTGTTCACCCCACTCCAGTGATAGTGGTTATGCTGTTTCTGGGATCTGCTGAACTTAGGGACTAATAATATAGTTTGCAGAATTTTCAATGTTGGGGTGCTGCTCAAGTCTAAGTATTTTCTTAAAAATGGGGTGCTGCTAAAATCTAAGGTATACTTGAACACTGGGGTGCTGTTGAAGTCTAGAGTGGTGGTAAGGTCTGAGGTATCTTAACCCCTTCCCAACATTTGCAGTACATGTACACCATAATCGTCAAGTACTTCCCAACTGATGCAGTAAATGTATGTCATATCAATCATGTGACCACCAAAACTAATCGCGTGGTGTTCTCATGATTGTCCCTGCTGTTTCTCACAGCTGAGAACTTAGCACCTTAGTCAGGGAGGGTGCCTATGGCCCCCCAACTATGATTTCTTTGTTTGGCAGTTCAGTCATGAAGAGCCAATAGTCTCACTGTTTCCGATAATTAGATTGATGGTCATTGAGCACTAAGGCAATAAGTTTGCTGAGGTGTACAACCCCCAAAGGGACATCTTTGTGGATAAATCCCTTATCCATTTCAAGGGGAAGCTCAAATTCCAACAATACCTTCACAGTAAGAGGTCCAGGTGCTGAATTAAGCTATACAAACTGTGTGAGAGTACCTTAGGGTACAACCACAAGTTTACCCAATCCTGGGAGTGAGTAGGAAAATTGTGTGGGATTTGGTGCAGCCACTGCTGGATCAAGGTTATCACCTCTATGCAGATAACTTTTATACCAGTGTCCCACTGTTCAAGTCCCTCTCTGCGCAAGCTACTGTAGCCAGCTTCTCATCAAGTCCTCCATCCATATAGTGTCATGAAAAAAGCCAAGGTACGGTACAAGAAGCTGGCCATGCACATCATACAGATGGCAATGCACTACGCCTTTGTGCTATCATGGCGTGCAAGCCAATCTGGGCCAGACTTCAGTTCCAGGAAGTAGTGATCAAGGCCCTAATGCTTGGCAATCAGGAAGAAGCAGGCTCCAGTACTTCTGGAACTGAAAGTTCTCATGTTGTACCAGGCCAACATTTCCTCATTGAGGTATCTCAAACTGCAAAGAGAGGAAGGATGCAAAAAAGGTGCAAAGTGTGTTACAGAAGGGGGATATGAAAGGACACTACTTATTAGTGTGAAACCTTCCCTGACAAACCTGGTCTGTGTATGAAAGACTGTTTCAGAGTCTACCACTCAAAAAATCCACTGTTTAGGCACATCAGGGGTTCTTTAAATGCGACATGACGTCCAAAGACCAGTCCATCAAAGTATGCATTCTAAAACATCATTCCTTCTCTTCCAAGTCCTGTTGTGTCCCCAAACAGTGATTTTCATCCAAATATTGATTATCAGCATATGAAGGAGAAATTGCACAACAGATTGAGAGTGCATTTTTTCTGTTACCCTTGTCAAATAAAAATAATTGTGGATAACAGATCATTTTTGTGGAAAAAATTTAATTTGTTTTATTTTCACAATTCAACATCCTAATTTTCTATGAAGTGACTGGGGGTTCAAGGTGCTCAACACACATTTAGAAAACTTCCTTGGGGGGTCTAATTTCCAAAATGGGGTCACTTGCTGGGAGTTTCAACTGTTTGGGCACATCAGGGGCTTTCCAAGCGGTACATGGTGTCCTCTCTCAATTTCAACCAATTTTGCATTGAAAAAATCAAACGGTGCTCTTTCCTTTCCAAGCACTGCTGTGCATCCAAACAGTGGTTTTCGCCCACATATGGGGTGCCAGTGTACTCTGGAGAAATTGCACAACTTTTGGGGTCCAATTTCTCCTGTTACCCTTGTGAAAATAAAACAATTGATGCTAAAAGATGATTCTTGTGGAAAAAAATTAGATTTTTTTTTTCAATGCTTTAAATTATAAATTACTGTGAAGCACCTGGGGATTCAGTGTGCTCACCACAACATCTAAATATGTTCCTTTGGGGGTCTAGTTTCCAACATGTGATCACTTGTGGGGGGGTTGCCACTGTTTAGGCACATCAGGGCTCGCCAAATGTGTCATGGCGCTCGCTCTCAATTCTAGCCAATTTTGTGTTGAAAAAGTCAAGTGATACTCCTTCCGTTCCGAGCCATGCCGTGCACCCAAATAGTGTTTCTCCCCCACTCATGGGTATCAGCGTACTTAGGAGAAATTGCACAACAAATTTTGGAGTCCAATTTCTCCTGTTACCCTTGTGAAATTAGAAAAATTGAGTATAAAAGATAATTTTTGTGGAAAAAGTGTGATTTTTATATTTTTACGCTCTATGTGAAGCACCTTGGGGTTCAAAGTGCTGATCACACATCTATATAAGTTCTTGTGGGGTCTACTTTACAAAATGGGGAAACTTGTTGGGGGTTTCCACTGATTAGGCACATCAGGGGCTCTCTAAACTTGACATGGGATCCGCTAATTATTCCAGCAAATTTTGTATTCAAAAAGTCAAATGGCACTCCATCCTTTCTGATCACTGCCATGGTCCCAAACAGTGGTTTTCTCCCACATATTTGGTATCAACATGCTCAAAACAACTTTTGGGGTCCATTTTTTCCTGTTACCCTTGTGAAAATAAAAAACGTGGGTCTAAAGTAAAATTTTATGAAAAAGTTAAATGTAAATTTTTTCCTTCCACATTCCATTAATTCTTGTGAAGCACCAAACTTCTTGCATGTGGTGTTGAAAACCTTCGGGGATACAGATTTTAGAATAATGTTACTTTTGAGTATTTTCTGTCATATAGACACCTCAAATCTGATGTGGTACCTAAAAAAACTGGTTCTGTAAATGTTGTTAGAAAAATGAGAAATTGCGGATCAACTTTTAACCCTTATAACTTCCTAATATAAAAAATGTTGTTTCCAAAATTATGCTGATGTAAAGTAGATATGTGGGTGATGTTATTTATTAACTATTTTGTGTGACATAACTTTCTGATTTAAGGGCATAAGAATTGAAAATTTTAATTTTAATTTTCCAAATCTTCATCAAATTTTTGTTATTTTCACAAATAAACGTAAGTCATATCAAAGAAATGTTACTATCATCATGAAGAACAAATATGTCACAAAAACTTTTAAACTTTGATTCATAAGGCAACCTGTAAGCCTATAATTTCTTATTTTTTCTTCTTACTTATTTCATTCATTAACAAAAATCAGGCAGCTTGATTTTCAGTATCATATTCTTGCTGATGAAATCCAACCCTGTAATTCCTGCCTCTTATAACTATTGAGTCTAAATGTCTTTAAGCTGTCTCTTATGTAGTACCGTCCTTCTGTCTGAAATTTAATCTCAACAAGAAAGAACTCTTTCAATGTCAACTATCCGTTAAAATCACTTTTTCTGTTATTTCTCTGATAGTAACCAGTCCAATACCTCTACTCCATTGCCTTTAATCACATCTAATTTATCCTGCCCTTTGCTTTCTGTATTTATATCAAGCAAAACAATGTCAATATGGTAAAATAGAGCATACTGCAAGAAAATAGCCAAATTTTATTTTTAGAGCATAAGTTTCAAAGATCTTTGTAGGAGAACTGCAAAATCAATGATTACTGGCTGTAACTGCACATATTTAAATATCAGAAGAATAAATGTGATATAGTAACAAAAAAAATTGTTCAGTACAAAACACTTTGTGTAGGAAAAGACTACCTTTAACCCCTTGGCAACCTTTGGAGTACATTTTAGTCATAGATTGCATGTGGGGTAAACGGAGTGTGCTAAGAAACTTAGGGTACTGTCACACATTGGCACTTTGATCGCTACGACGGTACGATCCGTGACGTTCCAGCGATATCCATACGATATCGCTGTGTCTGACACGCAGCAGCGATCAGGGATCCTGCTGAGAATCGTACGTTGTAGCAGATCATTTGGAACTTTCTTTCGTCGCTGGATCTCCCGCTGTCATCGCTGGATCGTTGTGTGTGACAGCGATCCAGCGATGCGTTCGCTTGTAACCAGGGTAAACATCGGGTTACTAAGCGCAGAGCCGCGCTTAGTAACCCGATGTTTACCGTGGTTACCAGCATAAAAGTAAAAAAAAAACAAACAGTACATACTCACATTCCGGTGTCTGTCCCCCGGCGTTCTGCTTCTCTGCACTGTGAGCGCCGGCCGGCCGGAAAGCGCGCACAGCGGTGACGTCACCGCTGTGCTTTCCGGCTGGCAGACACAGTGCAGAGAAGCAGAACACCGGGGGACAGACACCGGAATGTGAGTATGTACTGTTTGTTTTTTTTTACGTTTACGCTGGTAACCACGGTAAACATCGGGTTACTAAGCGCGGCCCTGCGCTTAGTAACCCGATGTTTACCCTGGTTACCCTGGGACTTCGGCATCGTTGGTCGCTGGAGAGCTGACTGTGTGACAGCTCCCCAGCGACCACACAACCACTTACCAACGATCACGGCTAGGTCGTATCGCTGGTCGTGATCGTTGGTAAATCATTTAGTGTGACAGTACCCTTAGTCTGCTCCATACTGAGCAAATATTTGTTTTGTTACACAGCCAACATTAACCTGCAGGGCCGGAATTAGGGGCAGGCAAACTAGGCATTTGCCTAAGACCACCAATCTCATAAGAACCTCCAGCTAGTGTAGAGCAGCTAATAGTGGCACATCACGAGGCCGCTATGGGCCCATGAGTCAGGGGGGCTCAGTGACAGCACCTCATAGATGCCGATACAGTTAAATCAATAATGGGGGAGAGAGCATCAGGTGACCCTTCTTTTCCCATCATCCCTCTGTACTTCTGATGTAATAGGGGCGATGATGTCACTTCATCTCTTGCCATACTGTATCGAGCAGTGGACATGCTAAGTAGACACGCTGCAGAAACTGGAGCAGTGGGGGAATGAGGAGAGGTAAGTAGTATGTATTTATTTATTTTTAAATCAGTGATTATGTGATGGTCATAATGCTGGAGTAATATGGGGTATGCATTATACTATTAGAGGCTGCATTATACTATAAGGGGCTGCATTTTACCATATGGGGACTGAATTATACTATATGGGACAGTGTTATACTCTATGGGGGCTGCATTATACTTTATGAGGCTGCATTATACTCTATGGGGGCTGCGTTATACTCTATGGGGCTCCACTATATTATTTAAGGCTGCATTATACTCTATGGGGGCTCTGCTATATTGTATGGGGGCTGCATTATATTCTATGTACTCTATGGGGCTGTTCTATACTCTAAGGGGCTGTGTTATACTTTATATGACTGCATTAACTCTATCAAGGACTATGGGGAGTGCATTATACTCTTTATACTATATGGAGGCTGCATTATACTGTTATGGAGAACTATGGGGCATGCATTATACTGTTTGCAGGACTATGAGGAATGCATTATACTGTCTTGAGGACTATTGGGTGCATTATACTATGGGGAGTGCATTATACTATATGGAAGACTATGGGATGCATTATACTATATTAAGGACTATGGGGAGTTTATTATACTATGTGGAGGTCTATATGGAGTGCATTATTCTGTATGGAGGACTATGAGTTGCATTTTACTATATGGAAGATTGTTGGATGCATTATACTATATGGAAGGCTTTGGGATGCATTATACTATATTGAGGACTGTGGGAAGTGTTTAGACTATATGCAGGGCTATGGGAAGTGCAATATACTATATGGAGGACTATGTGGAGAGCATTCTACTGTATGGAAGACTATGGGTTGCATTATACTAAATGGAAGATTGTTGGATGCATTATACTATATGGAGCGCTATGGGATGCATTATGCTATATTGAGGACTATGAGGAGTGTATTATTCTATACAGAGGACTACTGGTCACATTCCATTATGTGGAGGACTATGGGCCACATTATACTATATGGAAGAATATGGGGTGCATTATACAATGTGGAGGACTATGGGGTGCATTATACTAAATGAGCAAAATGCTGTCTATTCATTGAGTGATTGGATTGGTTATGCCGGAACAGAAATCATTTTTCTCAACAGCACATCGCCCGGTGAAAACTGCAGATATTCTGCTGATAACATAATACTTTATGGGGACAGATTGATCTACTAATGAACGTTCTGTACCCATCATTCTTCTTTAGCCGGTAATAAGAGGCTGGGAAATAAGCGTCAAACCACTTCAATATTGTTGATCACGCTTGATTAATGGCCTGAACTCAGTGTATGTAAATACAACCAAAATGTTTCTCTGTGATGGTGCAATCTGCTAGCATTTGAGGCCCCACTTTAAACTTTTGCCCAGGACCTCACTTTGTCTAAAATTGTCCCTGTTTACCTGGAATAGCAGCAACAAAAGCTAGTTCTCTTTGCTGCTGTTTAATCATTTTGATGCAGCTGTCAATCACACACAGTGTCATTTAAATGAAACCATTGTCAGCACACATGCTCGCCGGCTCCCATAAGCCCCAGTGACACGATCGCGGAAGTCAAGGCCTGCTGAAGACCCCAAGGCTACTATATCAGTATGAATATGTTTTTGCACATCTGTTTAACTAGGCTAAATTGAAAAGTATAAATGACTCACCTATACTGCGTCCTACTCACACATTTTGTTTTATTTACATGTACCTAACTACATAGCATTTCTTGTCAAGTCCTTCATGACAAGGATTGCCAAAAAAGTTAATTATAGTGTTGTAATAAATGAAAGGTAAAAGAGAAAGTGGCAATAGCAATGGACAGGTAGTGTAAAAGTAAAAAAAAAATTTAACAGCTAAGAATGTGTGAACCTCTATCATCAATAGTTGCACAACCATTGCCACTGGCAGTAGTTGTCTAAGCACTAGTACTACCAACTGCAGGCAGGCTACTAGTGATGAGCAAATATACTCGTTACTCGAGATTTATCGAGCATGCTTGGGGGTCCTCCGAGTATTTTTTAGTGCTCGGAGATTTAGCTTTCCTTGCCGCAGCTGAATTATTTACATCTGTTAGCCAGCATAAGTACATGTGGGGGTTGTCTGGTTTCTAGGGAATCCCCACATTTACTTATGCTGGCTAACAGATGTAAATCATTCAGCTGCGGCAAGAAAAACTAAATCTTCAAGCACTAAAAAATACTTGGAGGACCCCCGAGCATGCTCTAGAAATCTCGAGTAATGAGTATATTCGCTCATCACTACAGGCTACAATTGGCAAGCGTACTCGTGGGGAGGTAGAGGAAAGTATAATAGAATATATGGCACCTCATTTGTCTATGTCACAGAATGATAATGTAACCTCTGACAGCGACACATTTAGCTTTGCTTAGTGCACTGCAAAGGTTGCAACTTATCCTCAAGGTGGATATAGTCTAAGATCATTTACTGACTGTAATGGACGAAGATATTCTTAATCCTCTGCATCTTTGCGGCATAACCAACTCACACAGTAGTCAATTAGGAGAATTTTTCCATATTAGTTTCCATGTTTATATCACTGCTGACCTACATTTGCAGAAAATGCTAGGTACTTTTCAGCCAATATAAATACTCTCAATGAATGAGTTCCAGCCAATTAATCATAATGAATGCCCTCCTATGTTCAACCCCTATCTCATCCAAATTGGAACAGCGGTTTCTGAGTTCAGAAACAATCTCCTTTTCCTATTTTTTACTTTCACTTTATTTTTAACTTCAAATATTTTAGCAAAACATATACAGTACAGAGCTAAAGTTTGGACACACCTTCTCATTTAAAGATTTTTCTGTATTTTCCTGACTATGAAAATTGTAAATTCACATTGAAGGCATCAAAACTATGAATTAAGACATGTGGAATTATATACTTAACAAAAAAGTGTGAAACAACTGGAAATATGTGTTATATTCTAGGTTATTCAAAGTAGCCACCTTTTGCTTTGATGACTGCTTTGCACACTCTTGGCATTCTCTTGATGAGCTTCAAGAAGTAGTCACCGGAAATGGTCTTTCAACAATCTTGAAGGAGTTCCCAGAGATGCTTAGCACATGTTGGCCCTTTTGCCTTCACTCTGCGGTCCAGCTCACCCCAAGCCTTCTTGATTGGGTTCAGGTCTGGTGACTGTGGAGACCAGGTCATGTGGCGTAGCACCCCATCACTCTCCTTCTTGGTCAAATAGCCCTTACACAGCCTGGAGGTGTGTTTGGGGTCATTGTCCTGTTGAAAAATAAATGATGGTCCAACTAAACGCAAACCGGATGGAATAGCATGCCGCTGCAAGATGCTGTGGTAGCCATGCTGGTTCACTATGCCTTCAGTTTTGAATAATCCCCAACAGTGTCACCAGCAAAGCAGCCCCACACCATCACACCTCCTCCTCCATGCTTCACGGTTGGAACCAGGCATGTAGAGTCCATCCGTTCACCTTTTCTGCATCGCACAAAGACACTGTGGTTGGAACCATAGAACTCAAATTTGGACTCATCAGACCAAAGCACAGATTTCCACTGGTCTAATGTCCATTCATTGTGTTCTTTAGCCCAAACCAGTCTCTTCTGCTTGTTGCCTGTCCTTAGCAGTGGTTTCCTAGCAGCTATTTTACCATGAAAACCTACTGCACAAAGTCTCCTCTTAACAGTTGTTGTAGAGATGTGTCTGCTGCTAGAACTCTGTGTGGCATTGACCTGGTCTCTAATCTGAGCTGCTGTTAACCTGCAATTTCTGAGGCTGGTGACTCGGATAAACTTATCCTCAGAAGCAGAGGTGACTCTTGGTCTTCCTTTCATGTGGCGGTCCTCATGTGAGACAGTTTCTTTGTAGTGCTTGAAGGTTTTTGCAACTGCACTTGGGGACACTTTCAAAGTTTTCCCAATTTTTCGGACTGACTGACCTTTATTTCTTAAAGTAATGATGGCCACTCGTTTTTCTTTACTTAGCTGCTTTTTTCTTGCCATAATACAAATTCTAACAGTCTATTCAGTAGGACTATCAGCTGTGTATCCACCAGACTTCTGCACAACACAACTGATGGTCCCCACCCCATTTATAAGGTAAGGTTTCCTGTGACTACCTCTTGAAGCTTATCAAGAGCATGCCAAGAGTGTGCAAAGCAGTCATCAAAGCAAAAGGTGGCTACTTTGAAGAACCTATAATATAAGACAAATTTTCAGTTATTTCACACTTTTTTGTTAAGTATGTAATTCCACATGTGTTAATTCATAGTCTTAATGCCTTCAGTGTGAATTTACAATTTTAATAGTCAGGAAAATACAGAAAAATCTTTAAATGAGAAGGTGTGTCCAAACTTTTGCTCTGTTCTGTATATTTTTCAATACATATCAGCTTTACTTTTTTGGACCCATTCATGATGTTTAAAATTTCCATAGATATTTCTTTTAAAAAGTATCTGGACAAGATATAGATAATGACACCTCAGTTAATATCTCCTTTATGAGGCCTTTTATCTACTGCTAATATTCAACAACTATGGCGGCTCCTTACACATGGTGGCTTCTCCGACACCCTTATTTATAGATAATCAAAGCTAATATTCTTTCTTTTATACACGGTAATTCAAGAATCCTTTAAAAAAATATTTAAGAATTATTATACAAGTTGCCTCTTCAAAGAAGAAGAGGACTTGAACTTTTTGAACTTTAAGGCCACCTGTTGGAAGAAGCAATCCTGCAAGTCACTATCGACTCTTTAACGGGCCTTGAAATGTGACTTAGGGTAAAAGCCAAATTGACCTTTAAGAATCATTTTAATTTTGATGTGTATTTTTTCATGTTGGTTTTTAATGTGTGTGTATATGATACATACATTACTTTTTTACTGGACATTCCACAAACAGACTATGGCTGAACCGTTCATTTATTACAATACATTGAGCAAGAGCAGTGGTATAAGGGAGTAAAACAAGTGATCATATATAGAGTGACCTATATTTACAAGTGATCTAAATTCACAGATGTTTCGTCCCTTCCCGTGTCTTATTCATTGATTCGCTGAAAGAGAAGAAGCAACAAGTGTGTTATACTCACATGTTGCTTCTTCTCTTTCTGCAACCCAATGAATAAGACCCGGGGAGGGTCGAAACATCTGTGAATTTAGGTCGCTTGTAAATATAGGTCACTCTATATATGATCGTTTGCTGTGCTCCCTTATACTACTGCTCTTGCTCAAAGAATTGGAATAAATTAAGTTTATTTTACTATAAATCTCAAGAGTGTGTGGTGAACCTTTGATTCTTTATCAACTGGGGCTCTTCAGCCCGTTACACCAGCACCTCGACTACCAGGACAGAGTGCACACTAATAATTGTACTTCTGTGGCTGAACAGTGACGAGTCATGTGCCTTTTTGGCTCTTTTTTTGCAAAATATCAGCATATATGATGTTACTGTTGGACTGGTATAGATCTTCAGTAAGGTTATGTCCTGAGGAAGAAGTTGGAGAACTTCGAAACACGTTGACTTTGTAAACATCCAAACAATTATTGCATCTTGAAAAAAATGCAAATAAATATTGCATCTTGAACTCCCATGTCTCTCAAGTTCATACAAAGTGAGTCAGCAATGCCGGAAAACTGTTTCGTATCCGCACAGCATTTCTATGACCTGATGGCCCATGGCCTGCTTAATGTTTATTTCAATTGCAACAGCACCAGGTGAGCGTGTATTTGTTTTATATACCTTTTGTGCAAACGGTTAAAACCCTATTTGTGCTGTCCTTGCTTCCCAGTTTCTTCTCCTAACAAAAAAATGACAAAGCTTGGAAAGGTAAATATAATATAAATATAATACAAAGTATACTATGAAAAAGCAAATGAAGGCTATTTGAGCCATAATTCAAATAAAATACAAATACTATGTACATTTTGCATAATCAGCCACCTTGCAGTCCATGACACATTATATCTAATATGGAACGCATTAGCCTCTTAAAATGGAATTGCAGTTTTACACATGGGAGCTAAAACCATAACTCTTCATTACCTGTGTGAAATTTTCAATTTGCAGCATAAACTACACAGACCACTTAGATGTACTGTGGCTGTGAAAAGTAATCAGAAAAATAATTCTTTTCTTTGACCAGAAAAGAGAAGCGAATGAGAAACAATTACCATTTCCATAAGATATTTGTGTTTATTCTAAACACATGTTTCAGAAAAATGAAAATCTAGTTTAAATAAGCAGTAACATTTTACAGCGGAATAAAATATAGGCCAGCTGTGCAACAAATAGAAGTTAAAAATGCTAGAAGTCATTGCTCATTGGCCTTAATTGTACAACAATTATATTTTCAAAAACAAGCAAAACCAATCCAAGCTGGTGGTATTTTACAAATGCATGAGATCAGTTGTGGTTCACTCAACACAATATATATAAAAAATGGAAATATTAAATAATTACATAATTATTAGTTACACATCATTGCAAAAGTTCTCCATTATGCATGATAAGCCACACATTGAGCCAGTGCACATAAATAATACAGAAACAGAAGAGATGCAAAACGATATTATAGGCATAGGCAAAATTGCAGTAGCTTAAGTTACAGAGCAGAGCACCACTAAGTAAAAGGTTTTCATCATTAGACATATCAAAAATATTTAATATTTAGACAAAAAAAATAATCTGCATGTAAATTTTCATAAACTGGCTTTCAGCTTGATGTACATTTTACTGTTTCGTGCAAATTTTGGGTCTGGCTTTGGACTTATAGATGTAATGTATATAAAAAGACTAGAATATACATATATAAACTACATAAAAGAAAAAAGTGCGAGAACAAGTGAATTTGAATTCTTTTTTATCTGATCATCTCTACTATTGCATTGAGTCAAAACTGATCCCCATACACATCCATAAGTTTATTGAGGATAATTTTTGTAGCTTACTCTGTAAATTAAGTTTCAGCTATGCAGTCACTAAAAAATTATTTAGCTTTAAACCATGTTTAGAGCATTAGGGCTGTCCCACACGTCCAGATAATTCCGGTACCGGAATAAATCGGTACCGGAGTTATCCGTGTCCGTGTGCCTGGGAACTCACGGAGGCCATACGTGCGGCACACGTGTGCCGCCCGTATGGCGAGTGGGTACCACACGGAGCGTGTGGTACCCACTCTGCATGGTGCTGAAGCTGCTGAAGCTGCGATTCATATCCTCTCTGCAGTAGCGTTTGCTGCAGAGAAAATATGAAGAATAGTGTTAAAAATAAAGATTTAGGTGTCCGCCGCCCCCCCACCCCCTGTGCGCCCCCCCGCTGGTCAGAAAATACTTACCCGGGTCCCCCGTCGGCTGTCGCTCCTTCCTGGTCTGGCCGCGGCTTCTCCTGCATGCGGTCACGTGGGCCCGATCATTTACAGTCATGAATATGTGGCTCCACCCCCCATAGGGGCGGAGCCGACTATTCATGATTGTAAATGATCGGCCCCACGTGACCGCATACAGTAGGAGGCGCGGCCAGACCAGGAAGGAGCGAGGGAGCGGGTAAGTATTTTCTGACCAGCGGGGGGGCGCACAGGGGGTGGGGGGGCGGCGGACACATGGATCTTTATTTTTAACACTATTCTTCATATTTTCTCTATAGCAAACGCTGCTACAGGGAAGATATGAATACCGGCTTCAGCACCATGTGGGGGGGACAGCGCTTACTGTAGCGCTGTCTCCGGCACGCACACGGACCCCAGACGGAGAATGTCCGTGTGAGGTCCGTGTTTTACGCGGACCCATTGACTCTATTGGGTCCGTGTAAAACGTGCGCTCCCACGAACACTGACATGTCTCCGTGTTTGGCACACGGAGACACGGTCCGCAAAAAATCAATGACATCTGAACAGATGCATTGATTTTTATGGGTCTACGTGTGTCAGTGTCTCCGGTACGTGAGGAAACTGTCACCTCACGTACCGGAGCCACTGACGTGTGAAACCGGCCTTACACCTCCTCCAGAAGAAATACTGATTGCATTAAATACAGTCAACCAGATTTTTTAGACTAATATAGCATGATTCTTTGCTCAACAGAACCAAAAAAATACTGCTCTAGTAACTTAAAGTTTTGTATTTTACGCTATGATAATAATACATTTTAGCCAAAATGGCTATTTGCAGTCTTAAACCTGAAGCACTGGAAACAGGATTTGAAAGTTTGCACTGCTGGGTGCATTAATTGTAATGATGCAGATGGATTTATTGAATGCTCTGTCGGACATCATTTTTGGCGACATCTGCCTATTTGAGGCCACCTCCAAGACATGATCGGCTGTGTCTTGAAGCCAGTCTAAAAAGATTATGGACAAAAATTATATCTAAAAGATCATACAGTGACTCTTTATGCATCATTACATTTAAAACATCCAAATCTCATTTTCTAGGACTTCATACGTAAGTCCCAGTAGAGCCACAGACTAGGAAAACACAATAAGAAAAGTGTGATGCTATACTTAATATGATGCTTATTAGTGAAAGGAGTCTTTTTCATGTCATTTATTTTATTCTTTTTAAATTTTGAATCTTTCATTTGTATCTACGATGAGATATACCTGCTATGGGGCCCGTGAGCTGGGGCAGGGCCAGTATAGGGCATCTCCCTGGAGTAACACTTTCAAGTGTATTTGCATCTCAAATGCAGGTGCAATTAAAAACAATAGTAATTGTTTTTAATTGCATAATGATGGAATAGGAAATAGAAATCCGTCATTGTCCCATTCCATTATTTATTTATTCTGGGTAGAGTGCTATGCTGGGGGTCACCATACTGTGTGGAGGACTATGTGGGGGCCATTATTTTGCGTGGAGGGCTTTGTGGGGATATTATACTGTGTGGAAGAGATCTGTGGGGCTCATTATACTGTTTGGTATTGTTTTGTGAGGGCCATTATACTGTGTGAGAGGGCTATGTGGAGACCACTATACTGTGTGGAATGGCTGTATGGGCATCATACTGTGTTAGTGCTGTGTGGGGGCCAATTTACTTTGTGGAGGTTTGCATTGAGGCAATCATGCTATGTGATGGCCAAGATACTGTGTGGAGGACTGTGTGGGGGTCATTATACTTTGTGGGAAGACTGTGTGGGTGTCTCATACTGTGTGGGTGGGCTGTGTGGAGACCATTATTGTTATGATCCGGTGACCTTGGAGCCACATGAAACTTTCTCTGGAGTCAGTGGAACCTGTACTGACAGCAATCCTGAACTAACACCGCAACTAGAAGTAGCCGTGGGGTGTGCCTAACATGAACCTAGACACCTCAACACAGCCGGAGGACTAAATACCCCTATAGAGGGAAATAGGAATGCTACCTTGCCTCAGAGCAGACCCCCAAAGGATAGGCAGCCCCCACGAATAATGACTGTGAGTAGCAGAAGAATAGACACACGCAGGTAGAAACAGGATTTAGCAAAAGAGGCCACTCTAGCTAAATAGGAAAGGATAGGACAGATTACTAGGCGGTCAGTAATAAAACCCTTCCAAAAATATCCACAGCAGATAATACAAAAAGTTCCACAATCTAACTAAAGACATGGAATGTATATCTGCCACTCCAGAGAATCCAGCAAGACTGAGAAAATACTGACACAATCGAAGCTGGACAAGAAAACACAAAGAATAGCACTGAATTGTGAAGCACACTGCATGTGTGCCACAGGAAAAAAACCCAGACACTTATCTTTGCTGATTTGGCAGAAAGGCAGGAGGAACCAGGCAGAGGTCCATAACCTCCCAAGAACAATTGACAACTGGCAAGGACAAATGAAACCTGCACGCCTAAATACCCCAGTCAGAACTGCAATCAGCAGATACACCTGACCAGGGCTGCAACTCAGGGGCAACTGCATTACCACCTACAACCACCGGAGGGAGCCCAAAAGCAGAATTCACAACAGTACCCCCCCTTGAGGAGGGGTCACGGAACCCTCACCAGCGCCCCCCGGCTGATCAGGACGAGCCAGATGAAAGGCACGGACCAAATCAGCAGCATGGACATCAGAAGCAAAAACCCAAGAATTATCCTCCTGGCCATAACCCTTTCATTTGAAAATGGTACTGAAGCCTCCGCCTCGAAAAACGAGAATCCAAAATCTTCTCAACCACATACTCCAACTCCCCATCAACCAAAATAGGGGCCGGAAGATCAACAGAGGGAACAACAGGCACCACATATTTCCGCAATAAAGATCTAAATTTCTGACAATACAATTCTGCCGCCTCTTGACCCTGAGACAGGGCCAACAAGGTTTTCTCCGCTTGATCCACATAAATCGGTTCATCATTTAATAATCCTAAAACCTGAAAAAAGGAATCTACATTAAGCAAGGCAGGATTCCCAAATTCCAGGGAAAATGCCCAATCCTGAGGATCGCCACGCAGCAGGGAGATGACAATTTTAGCCTGCTGAATAGAATCACCAGAGGATCGCGGTCTCAGAGCAAAAAACAGTTTACAATTGTTATTAAAACCCCAAAATTTGGACCTATCACCAAAAAACAAATCAGGGGTAGGAATCTTCGGCTCTAAAGCAGGAGTCTGAAGAATATAATCAGAAATACCCTGTACCCTAGCAGCAAGCTGATCTACACGAGAAGCTAGTTCCTGAACATCCATGCATAGATAAAGAGGGAAAAAAAGACAAAACAGACTGCAGAAAAAAAAATGGCTCAACACCTTTCTTCCCTTCTTCTGAGATGCATTTAACTCATTATTGGCCAGTTGTACCGTTATGATCCGGTGACCTTGGAGCCGCATGAAACTTTCTCTGGAGTCGGTGGAACCTGTACTGACCGCAATCCTGAACTAACACCGCAACTAGAAGTAGCCGTGGGGTGTGCCTAACACGAACCTAGACACCTCGACACAGCCGGAGGACTAAATACCCCTATAGAGGGAAATAGGAATGCTACCTTGCCTCAGAGCAGACCCCCAAAGGATAGGCAGCCCCCCACGAATAATGACTGTGAGTAGGAGAAGAGTAGGACAGATTACTAGGCGGTCAGTAATAAAACCCTTCCAAAAATATCCACAGCAGATAATACAAAAAGTTCCACAATCTAACTAAAGACATGGAATGTATATCTGCCACTCCAGAGAATCCAGCAAGACTGAGAAAATACTGACACAATCGAAGCTGGACAAGAAAACACAAAGAATAGCACTGAATTGTGAAGCACACTGCATGTGTGCCACAGGAAAAAAAAACCCAGACACTTATCTTTGCTGATTTGGCAGAAAGGCAGGAGGAACCAGGCAGAGGTCCATAACCTCCCAAGAATAATTGACAACTGGCAAGGACAAATGAATCCTGCACGCCTAAATACCCCAAGCAGAACTGCAATCAGCAGATACACCTGACCAGGGCTGCAACTCAGGGGCAACTGCATTACCACCTACAACCACTGGAGGGAGCCCAAAAGCAGAATTCACAACACATTATATTGTGTGGAGGGTCTTTATACTATGTCGTGGCGCTGTGTAGGGAACAGCATATTGTTTGGAGGGCTGTGTGGTGGCCATCATATTAGCTGGAGGCCATTATATTGTGTAGAGGGCTGTGGTGGACTCATACTGTGTGGCAGGACTGTGTGGGGGCGATGTATTGGATGGAATCCATCATACTGTGTTGGGGATTGTGGGGGCTTTCATACAATCATACTGTGTAGGGGCTATAAGGATAATGATAATGTGCTGGAGGTCACTAAAGTCACCTGGAGACATTAGAATGTGTGTTTGGGATTTGTGTGGACATAATGTGTATGGGAGAACTATTAGGGCATCATAATTTGTGCTCGTGACACTGTAAGTGCATAATACTTACTTGTGAGGTTATAATACTGTGTATGCAGAGGTTACTGTGTAGGATTTCACTGTTGAAATATGATACTGTGTTTGAGGTAGCTTCATTGTTGTTATCATACTGGGGGCCACACAAGTGGTATTGAGTGGGAACACTAATGTAATTCAAAAGGAACAAAATTACTTTGTAATTGCCACATTGTTGGGAGATATTCCATTCTGTGACTACACCTATGGGACATGATCACCAATTTTTTTTTCTTTTTGGGGTGCACCTTATTGAGCTTATCTTCTTTGGGGTCCCACAATTTATTACTGCACCTCTGGATATACCTCTGACCTTTTTACTTATCTGAAAACACCATATTAGGTCTTTATAATACATCAAACAATGTAGAACAAAACTTTATAAAAGAAAAAATAAATGGGGAGGAGGAGGAATTTGGTGGAAGTTTGTCTTTGTTTTGAAATATATTGTTTTGTCTTAATATATAAGGTTATTGAACACTAGTGCTCAGGTGTCATGTCGGACGCTATTCACACTAGGGAGTCCGACAGACAGCGGTAATTCCGCATTTGTCCACTATGCACTCAGTGGCGCCGGCTAGATTTCATCTAGGTTGTTCGGGGGTTAATCTAGCTGGTACTCGGATTGGAGGTTGGGTCTCGCCCACTGCCTTTAAATAGTTCTGCTGAACTTTGGGTGTCGCCGATTATAGCTTGTGTCTTGTGCCTGGTGATCTCGGTCTGGAGTGGTGGTCTAGGAGAGGAAATATTGTATCTGGTGGTGTATTATCCTTCATCATATTTCTCCTTCCTATATTTGTATTTGTTTTGCCCTGTGCACATTATAGTGTTTTCCTTTGTGTCTGCGGCGTGGTGCGTTTTTAGTTTTCCCTGTCTGTGCTTTCTGTAGGGGTTGGTGTGAGGTTTTATCACTGGGTGGCGGGTTGAGGTTTCAGCTTAGTACTGAAACAGGAGTCAGGGTCAGGCCTGGCAGCCCAGAAAATGCACACCTTCAGTGTAAACTCTGGGAGAGGGACAGACAGGGTTTCCCTAGTCTGAGGGATGTTGCAGGGGCCCGGGTAATCAGCTGTAGTCTACCCAGTACCCCCGTGACATTATGATAGGCCCCAAAATTTTGTTTTCCATGTATCCCATGACTTCCATAACCCACCAGCTGGAGGCGCTGTCCTTACAGGTCACTGAGTTGAAAGGAGCAGTCCAGCAGCAGGGTCTTGTAGTATCTAATGTGCAAACTGAAAATGCAGGTAGAGTTGCAGAGCCAAAGATCCCTTTACCTGAGAGGTTTGCTGGGGAACGCAGTAAATTTGTTGTCTTTCATGAAGCTTGCAAATTGTATTTTCGTATGCGCCCGATTTCCTCGGGTAATGAGGCTCAGCGTGTGGCCCTGGTGTTGTCATTGCTGAATGGAGACCCCCAAGCTTGGGCGTTTTCTTTACCATCTGATTCAGCTGCATTTAACTCAGTGGAGAGTTATTTTTCTGCTCTTGGACTCATTTATGATGATCCTGACAGATTGGCTTTAGCAGAATCTAAAATTCACGCTCTCCACCAGGGGGAGCGAATGGCGGAGGATTACTGTTCTGAATTTTGCCGCTGGGCGGTGGACACGCAGTGGAATGACCCGGCGCTGCGGAGTCAATTTGTTCATGGGGTTTTGAGAAGGGTTAAACAAGCCCTTCTGATGTATGAGACTCCTTCTTCTCTAGAGTCTGCTATGAGTCTTGTTGTTCGCATTGATCGCCGTTTGCGTCAGGGGGTGCAAGAGATGCCGCCTTTGGGTGAAGGCGTAGGTGCACATGAGCTTGCTGCAGGTGAGCCCACAGAGCCTATGCAAATCGCAGGGGTGTCACATCCTCGTGTCCCCTCGCTCAGGAAGCAGGGAGCCTGTTTTTGCTGTGGTAAAGATGGGCATTATGTAAATGCTTGTCCTCTGTTACCTAAGAAAAAGCGCATTGGCAGAAAACTACTAAGCTCAGAGGGTGTGGAGGAGACTAATCTGAGTTTATGCATATCTTCCATTGTGGTCTCTCAATGTATGCTCCCTGCCAGGGTTATGGTCACTGGCAGAGAGCTGCCTATCACTGTTTTTGTGGATAGTGGTTCTGCCACTAATCTCATTGATGAGGAGTTTGCGCGCACGGCTGGGTTCATGGTCGAAAAACTGCCTCATCCTATCCGGGTGGTCACCATCAATGCTGCTCCTCTCCCACAGGGGGAAATTACTGAGTTTATGACTGAAGTGAAACTCCACATTGGGGTACTACATTTCGAGCAGGTTACATGTAGAGTGCTCAGTAATCTTCCTGCACAAATGGTTTTGGGTTTTCCATGGTTTTCTTTGCATAACCCGTTGATTGACTGGAAAACTCAGGACATAATCCAGTGGAGCGGATTTTGCCAGGAGAATTGCCTGGCCACATGTGTGTCCACCATGACTCCTAGCATTCCTGAGTCACTGCTGGATTTCGTGGATGTGTTCTCATAGAATGGTTGCTCAGAATTGCCACCATATCGCCAATATGACTGTACTATCAGGTTTAAACCTGGGGCCCAATTGCCTAAAGCTAGGATGTTTAACATCTCTGGTCCTGAGAGGCAAGCTTTAAAGGACTAAAGGACTACATTGCTGAGAGTTTGAGCAAAGGGCACATCAGGCCTTCATCCTCGCCTGTGGCAGCGGGGTTCTTCTTCATTAAAAAGAAAGATGGCGGACTACTCCCATGTCTGGATTTCAGGGAGTTAAACCAGATTACGGTTCGTGATCCATACCCTATGCCACTTATGCCGGATTTGTTCAACCAGGTGGCTGGTGCTAAGTGGTTCTCCAAGCTTGACCTCAGGGGTGTGTACAACCTCATTAGAGTCCGTCAAGGTGATGAGTGGAAGATGGCTTTTAATACTTTTGAGGGTCATTTTGAAAATTTGGTGATGCCATTTGGGTTGACAAACGCGCCTGCAGTATTTCAACATTTCATAAATGATGTGTTCTCGCATGTTTTGGGCAAATTCGTTATTGTGTACTTAGATGACATTCTTATTTATTCATGCGACCGTGATACTCATTTAGAGCATGTCAGGCAGGTGTTACAGCTTCTCAGAGAGAATAAGCTCTATGCTAAACTTGAGAAATGTGTATTTTCGGTTCAGGAGTTGCCTTTCTTGGGTTATATTGTGTCCGCTTCAGGGTTTAAAATGGACGCCGCTAAGGTGCAAGCGGTGCTGAGTTGGGAACGGCCTGATAACCTAAAAGCGCTTCAGCGGTTCCTTGGGTTTTCTAACTACTATAGGAAGTTTATCAAAGATTTTTCTACCATTGCTAAACCACTTACTGATAAGACAAAAAAGGGTACTAATTTCTCCTCCTGGCCTGAGGCTGCTGTGCGCGCATTCGAATTTCTTAAGAACAGTTTTGCTTCGGCCCCCATTCTGGTGCAGCCGGCCGTATCGAAACCATTTACCGTGGAAGTCGATGCGTCTGAGGTTGGAGTTGGGGCCGTGCTGTCACAAGGCTCATCTTTGGGCGAGTTGCGTCCATGCGACTACTTTTCCAGGAAGCTGTCGCCCGCCGAACGTAACTACGATATCGGCAACAGTGAATTGTTGGCTATCAAGTTGGCTTTTGAGGAATGGCGACACTTCTTGGAGGGGTTGGTCCACCAGGTTACAGTTATCACCGACCATAAAAACCTGATTTATCTGGAGTCAGCCAAGCGTCTGTCCCCCAGGCAGGCTCGCTGGGCATTGTTTTTCACGCGGTTTAACTTTTTTGTTACTTACCGACTGGGGTCTAAGAACACTAAAGCGGATGCTTTATCCAGGTGTTTTCCGGGGGGAGAGCCTCGGGAAGATCCGGTACCCATCCTCCAAAAAGGTGTAGTGGTCTCATCTCTCACGACTGAGGTTGAGGCTGAGATTGCCAAGGCTCAGGAGGAAGTACCACCAGAGTTTCCCATTAACAAATCATGTGTACCGCTCCATCTTTGCCTAAAGGTGTTGGGTGAGCATCATGATGCTGTCCTGGCTGGCCATCAAGGGGTTAGGGGTACCTTGGAGTTGGTGTCGCGTCGGTTTTGGTGGCCCAAAATACGACATAACGTGGTCTCATATGTGTCAGCATGTACCACATGTGCTAGGGCTAACATGCCTCGCTCCCATCCTGCTGGCACTTTACATCCGCTAGAGGTACCCAGTAGGCCATGGATGGAGATCTCTATGGATTTTATTACAGATTTGCCCTCTTCAGCTGGGAACACGGTCATCTTGGTGGTTGTTGATCGGTTCTCAAAAATGTCTCACTTTGTGTCCTTACCTTCGTTGCCTAACGCTAAGACTCTGGCTCAGGTATTTGTATAGGAGGTGGTCAGACTTCACGGGGTTCCGTCTGACATCGTGTCTGATAGAGGTACACAGTTTGTGGCAAAATTTTGGAAAGCATTTTGCTCACGGCTGGGGATCAAGTTATCACATTCTTTGGCATTTCATCCTCAGTCAAATGGTCAGACTGAGTGTATGAACCAGAATTTAGAGCAGTATTTACGCTGCTTTGTTTCTGACATTCAGGAGGAGTGGTCGAAGTTCCTTCCTTTGGCGGAGTTTGCGATAAATAATCACCGCCAGGAATCGTCTGGGGAGACCCCGTTCTTTTGTGTTTACGGGCATCATCCTCAATTTTCTAATCTGCATCAGGGCTCTGCTGGCATCCCGGAGGAGGACCAGCTAGGAGCACAACTGTCATCTGTCTGTAGGAGAGTTAAACAGTGCTTGCTGAGTGTGGGTGCTACGTACAAACGTGTGGCTGACAGTAGACGTGTGCCAGGTCCGGACCTGAGTGTGGGTGACTGGGTGTGGTTGTCCACAAAAAACATCAAACTCAAAATACCATTCCTGAAATTAGGTCCAAGGTTTATTGGTCCATTTAGGGTCGCCGCCATCATTAACCCAGTAGCCTACCGACTGGAGCTTCCTACTGTTTATAAGATACACAACGTGTTCCACAGATCGTTGTTAAAAAAGGTGGTGGGTTCCGTGGACATGATGCCGATGCCATCTCCAGTTTTGGTGGATGGCAATTTGGAATTTGAAGTCTCCAAGGTGGTTGACTCTCGAGTAGTGCACCGCACTTTACAGTACCTGGTACACTGGTGTGGTTATGGGCCGGAGGAGAGGTCTTGGGTATCAGCCTCGGACATTCATGCGGACCGGCTGGTCAGTATGTTTCACCGCCGCCATCCGGACAAGCCGGGTCCTATAAGTCGTGAGGGCCCTGGGGTCCCTCGTAGAGGGTGGGGTACTGTCATGTCAGATGCTACTCACACTAGGGCGTCCGACAGACAGCGGTAATTCCGCATTTGTCCACTATGCGCTCAGTGGCGCCGGCTAGATTTCATCTAGGTTGTTCGGGGGTTAATCTAGCTGGTACTCGGATTGGAGGCTGGGTCTCGCCCACTGCCTTTACATAATTCTGCTGAACTTTGGGCGTCGCCGATTATAGCTTGTGTCTTGTGCCTGGTGATCTCAGTCTGGAGTGGTGGTCTAGGAGAGGAAATATCGTATCTGGTGGTGTATTATCCTTCGTCATATTTCTCCTTCCTATATTTGTATTTGTTTTGCCCTGTGCACATTATAGTGTTTTCCTGTGTGTCTGTGGCATGGTGTGTTTTTAGTTTTCCCTGTCTGTGCTTTCTGTAGGGGTTGGTGTGAGGTTTTATCACAGGGTGGCGGGTGCAGGTTTCAGCTTAGTACTGAAACAGGAGTCAGGGTCAGGCCTGGCGGCCCAGACATGCACACCTTCAGTGTAAACTCTGGAAGAGGGACAGACAGGGTTTCCCTAGTCTGAGGGATATTGCAGGGGCCTGGGTAATCAGCTGTAGTCTACCCAGTACCCCTGTGACATCAGGTACCTCAATTTAAATTTGAGCAAATAGGGATTCAATGTGTGGTAATTCATTCATCATTTCAAGGCCTGGCAGAGCATCAAAAAGGAGGAAACACAGCGTCTGGTGATGTCCATGAGTTCAAGACTTCAGGCAGTCATTGCCAACAAAGGATTTTCAACCAAGTACTAGAAATGAACATTTTATTTACAATTATTTAATCTGTCCAATTACTTTTGGTCCCTTTAAAAACAGGGTGGCACATATTAAGGAGCTGAAACTCCTAAACCCTTCATCCAATTTTAATGTGGATAGTTACCCTCAAATGAAAGCTGAAAGTCTGAACTTCAACTGCATCTGAATTGTTTTGTTTAAAATTCATTGTGGTAATGTCTATAACCAAAATTAGAAAAAGGTTGTCTCTGTCCAAATATATATGGACCTAACTGTATATATATATACACTCACCGGCCACTTTATTAGGTACACCATGCTAGTAACGGGTTGGACCCCTTTTGCCTTCAGAACTGCCTCAATTCTTCGTGGCATAGATTCAACAAGGTGCTGGAAGCATTCCTCAGAGATTTTGGTCCATATTGACATGATGGCATCACACAGTTGCCGCAGATTTGTCGGCTGCACATCCCAAAGATGCTCCATACAAGGCAGGATGGATCCATGCTTTCATGTTGTTTACGCCAAATTCTGACCCTACCATCCGAATGTCGCAGCAGAAATCGAGACTCATCAGACCAAGCAACGTTTTTCCAATCTTCTACTGTCCAATTTCGATGAGCTTGTACAAATTGTAGCCTCAGTTTCCTGTTCTTAGCTGAAAGGAGTGGTACCCGGTGTGGTCTTCTGCTGCTGTAGCCCATCTGCCTCAAAGTTCGACGCACTGTGCGTTCAGAGATGCTCTTAGGCCTACCTTGGTTGTAACGGGTGGCGATTTGAGTCACTGTTGCCTTTCTATCAGCTCGAACCAGTCTGCCCATTCTCCTCTGACCTCTGGCATCAACAAGGCATTTCCGCCCACAGAACTGCCACTCACTGGATTTTTTTTCTTTTTCGGACCATTCTCTGTAAACCCTAGAGATGGTTGTGTGTGAAAATCCCAGTAGATCAGCAGTTTCTGAAATACTCAGACCAGCCCTTCTGGCACCAACAACCATGCCACATTCAAAGGCACTCAAATCACCTTTCTTCCCCATACTGATGCTCGGTTTGAACTGCAGGAGATTGTCTTGACCATGTCTACATGCCTAAATGCACTGAGTTGCCGCCATGTGATTGGCTGATTAGAAATTAAGTGTTAACAAGAAGTTGGACAGGTGTACCTAATAAAGTGGCCGGTGAGTGTATATATATATATATATATATATATATATATATATATATATATATGTGTGTGTGTAATCATTGGTGTACAGTAAAAAATCAAGCACCTACATTTGAGTCATTCTGAATGGGTCACTATGGATTTGAAAGTGGTAGTGTAATAGGATTCCACCATTGCAACAAGTCAGCTTATGAATACTTTTTACATTCATTTTTGTCAACTGAAAATTGTATTATTGAAAAGTGTGAGACTTAAGGAACCATAGCAACTCAGTGACAGATCGAATATACAGTATATCACAAAACTGAGTACACCCCTCACATTTTTATAAATATTTATTGTGCCTTTCCATGGGATAACACTGAACGTGTATGACACTTTCATACAATGTAAAGAAGTCAGTGTACAGCATCTATAACAACGCAAATTTGCCCTCTAAATAATTTACCACAGAGCCATTAATATCTAAACTGCTAACAAGAAAAGTGAGTACACTCCTAGGTGAAAATGGCCAAATTGTGCCCAAAGTATGAATATTTTGTGTGACCACAATTATTTTTAAGCACTGCCCTAAGTCTCTTGGGAATGGAGTTCACTAGAGCTTCACAGCTGCCACTGGAATCCTCTTCCATTCTTCCATGAAGACATCACAGAGCTGGTAGATGTTAGAGACCTTGCATTCCTCCACTTCAGTTTGAGGATGCCCCACAAATGCTCAATAGGGTTTAGCTCTGGAGACATGCTTGGCCAGTCCAGCACCTTTACTCTGAGGTTCTCATCAGACCACAGGACATGTTTCCAGTAATCCATGTCATTAGTCTGGTTGTCTTCATCAAACTGCACACTTGAGACCTTGCAACACTAAAGAGTCACATGACACCGGGGAGGGAAAATGGCTAATTGGGGACAATTTGGCCATTTTCAGTTCACAGTGTACTCACTTTTGTTGCCAGCGTTTAGACATTAATGGCTGTGTGTTAAGTTATTTAGAGAGCGCACCAAATTTACACTGTTATACAAGCTGTACACTGACTACTTTACATTGTTACAAAGTGTCTTATATTCAAAGTTGTCCCATGAAAATGTTATAATAAAATATTAACAACAATTTGAGTGGTGTACTATCTTTTGTGATATACTGTAGTTACAGAACAAGAGCGATGAGTGTTGCAGAGCCTTGTCTATGAAAGTCACCAGCATTACATCGACTTAATAATGTGGAGTTCTAAACCTCCTCTGTTGTTAGATAGCTACTTTATGGTATGGAATTTTCCTGAAACATCTTCTTTTATGTCTTTTTGGTTGCTTTCATGGATGCTTTGCTGCTAGTGTTTGTTTTGTTTCAACTGTATATACAGTATAAGCTAGTGACCAGTTTTCAAATAGAAGCTGTCTAAAGAATGGTCACTTCTTTTAAGCTGCCTCATGACTTTCAAAGCCTGAAGTGGTTAAAAAGAGACACAAAAAGACTAGATATGCAAAGCAAGTCATTTTGAAAATGCAGTTCATATGTTCATTCCTTTAAGCATTTTTTAAGCTCTTTTTCAGGAAAATTGCAGGCAGAATCCACTCAAAAAACATATTGTGTGGCATAAACCTTTATGTCACCTAGCACAATTTCAAGCAACAGATGGAGTGGTGTAAAGCATGCTGTAACTAGACACTGGAGCAATGAAAATGCGTTCTATTGAGTGAAAATCCAGGATGCTCTATCTGGCATTCTGAAAGACCAATCTGGTTTTGGTGAATGCCAGGAAAACATTACCTGCCTTACTGCATTGTGTAAAGATAACGTTTTGTGGAGAAGTTATGTGGTTGTCTTTCAGAGGTTAGTTGAGGCCAATTACTTCTGGTGAAAGGAAATCTTAATGTTTCAACATACCAAGACATTTTGAGCAATTGAATGCTATCATTGCTCAACACTGAATATGCAACACCAAGAAATAAAAGTAATGGAATTATGGAAATCACAGTATTGACAGATAGGTGAATGATATGAATATGAGGAAAAATGGAAACCAAATTTTCAGAACATGTCAACTTATTATTCTGCCACTCTGAATGCCATGCAGTCATAAAGATCTATTGCTGTCAGGTCCCTTTGTAATTGCCATCCAATAACAACCAAGATGTTTTCAGTGGGAGATAAGTCCAGGGATGGTGCAACCCAAAGTAACACATTTAGGTTATGCAGGCTGCTTACAGTAGCATGAGAAATATGCTGCCTGGTGTTGTCAAGTTGAAAACTGAGACATGCTGCATTTTGGAGAAATGGCTATACCATTGCTTCCACCACCAAATCAATGTAACACATAATTGTCAGTGTCTTCTTTATAATGAAATTATGAAGACTAGAGGAGACCAGCTCCCAATCATTATATAACTCAACTCCACATTCCCAGGAGTAGGACCCTTGTGATGTTCCCTCTTGAAGGCCTCTTCATTACATTGCTCAATGGGTTTTCAGACCAATTTGCAGCTATTACTGCATCCAAAATAAAACCAAGAATCATTGTTAAAGAGGATAGACCTCAATTCTAGCCTCCATTGCCTTCTTGCTCTGCACCCCAATAGATTTTAAGAGCAGTCATTGAGATCAATGGAACACCTTTAGCGGGGCATCTGGCTCTTTGACAAAAGGCATGAAAATGCCTTCTGATAGTATGTTTAGACACTGTTTGACACCTAAGGCTTGGTATGTGATGTCCAATTTCACTTACAGTACAGTATAGATCAATCGTGGAACCTATGGTAAAGTCATTTCTCCAAAGTGTTACAGTAGCTGTTTTTTAAAATTACAATGCAAAGCTGCATATTTTTGGTAGCACTGTGAGTCACCTGCATGGCCAAAATGTGTTACCATGGCCTGCAGCATCCCTGGACTTGTCTCACATCACAGCAAATCTGGTGTTCCATTGATTGACAATTGATAAAGGAGCTACCGGCAGTTGATCTTCATGATTTGCATGCCTTAAGGTACCTTCACAGTAAGCGACGCTGCAGCGATACAGACAACGATGCCAATCGCTGCAGCGTCGCTGTTTGGTCGCTGGAGAGCTGTCACACAGACAGCTCTCCAGCAACCAACGATGCCGAGGTCCCCGGGTAACCAGGGTAAACATCGGGTTGCTAAGCGCAGGGCCGCACTTAGTAACCCGATGTTTACCCTGGTTACCAGTGTAAAATGTAAAAAAACAAACAGTACATACTCACCTTCGCGTCCCCCGGCGTCCGCTTCCTGCACTGACTGTGAGTGCCGGCCCTAACAGCAGAGCGGTGACGTCACCGCTGTGCTTTCACTTTACGGCCAGCGCTCAGTCAGTGCAGGAAGCGGACGCCGGGGGACGCGAAGGTAAGTATGTACTGTTTGTTTTTTTACATTTTACACTGGTAACCAGGGTAAACATCAGGTTACTAAGCGCGGCCCTGCGCTTAGTAACCCGATATTTACCCTGGTTAGTGGTTACCATTGTAAAACATCGCTGGTATCGTTGCTTTTTCTGTCAAACACAACGATACACGGCGATCTGACGACCAAATAAAGTTCTGAACTTTAACCAACGACCAGCAATATCACAGCAGGATCCTGATCGCTGCTGCCTGTCAAACTCAACAATATCGCTATCCATGACGCTGCAACGTCACGGATCGCTAGCGATATCGTTTAGTGTGAAGGTACCTTTAGTGAAATCAGCATTGCAGAACATTCCTTTGACAACCATTAATAACCTCATTGATAGCAGCCAGGGAGAGTTAGCGCGTGCATTTCTGAAAATGGTATCCATACTGAAAACTGAATGAATCAAAATATTTTGAAAATGTTGCTTCCATTTTGTCATCATTTGCATATCATCATCATGACTATTGATCCTGTCATTTCCATAATTCCACAACTTGTTCTTCTTATTTTTGCAATTTCAATGTTGAGGAGTGTACTTAAGTATATAAGAACATTACAGCTACCTGACCAAAGGTAAGCGTGCTAGCACCATGAAATAGCTTTGACCTGTCATTGCATAGACATTTGAAGATATTTGATGGTATATTTATGTTATGTTAGATGTTCAATCGAATTCTAGCAGAATATTGCGCAGCGAATAACACTTTCAAATTTTTTGCTTCTTTTGAATCTGGATCCTGTAGCCATACCTCATTCCACATTAACCATGGTGTCCCATTGATTTTTAAAAATATGTAATTTATCAGACAAAACCACCTTCTTTCATTGCTCCATGTTCTAGTGCTGATGCTTATGTGTCCATTGTAGGCCCTTTGAACAGTCAACAGGGGCCAACAATATCACAAACACTAGTGTGCGGATACACGGTATGCTGCGATGCATTATGTTTATTATAGCCAGTATTATGATTTTTTTTTTGCTAATTGTGCTACAGTAGCTACTTAGTGGGACCAATTTAGAGAGACTATTCTTGACTTGCTATGCACATCAGTGAGCCCTACGTGCCAATGAACTTATTGTTGTTTTTTTCCCATGTCTATAAACTTTAGCTTGAAATTTACATGACCCAAAAAGTTTCAGATCACAGCTAAATGTATGGGTTTCTGCAAGAAAACACTCCATGGAAAATCATTAACTGGAGACCTATACATCAGCAAAATTGAATTTGAAATTTAAAGAGCAACTAGGGGATTTCATCTCTTAGTGGACAATCTGTTTCAGTGCTTGGTTTCACATTCTCTAGCCAATCACAAGATCAACAGAGCTCTTATAAGTCACTGGAGAAAAGACTTCTTTCAAATGCACAAAGAAGAGCCACTCGTTATAGTTATTAATCCCCAGGAAAGTTCTCAGCCATGACAAGCTGAAATATGTGTAATTGGGGGCTCTACTCATTTCATTATTGATCGTAGAGTGTCCCAAGTGCCATACTTACCATTAACCATTAGTGATTTATCTTAAGATAAGACTTACACAAGTAAAAGTATGTAATAACTATGTGGTAATTAACTATTATGTGATTTTTATTCTTGAGAGTGATTACAAATATCATTTCCTATATTAAAATATTATTTTACAGAATAACCAGATGTTAAAAAAATTATATAATGTACCTGTGAGATGAAACATGCCAATTGGATCCTTTTAAAGGGCATAGCTTATTAAAAATTTCAGTATTAACATTCTATTTTTCATTTATTTATTTATATGATACAACTCCCAAATTAGCTTATTGTGAGTGTCAACCCCCTTACTTAAACCAAGTACTTTAATATATCTGCATTAGAAAAATAACACCCTAACAACATATAAAAGAGAAAAGATATCACTACACAAGAATTTACCAACCATATAATAGCATATGTGAGATACTCAGTACTCCATCTGGTTGGAAGTAAGAAAACACTCTGCAACTGAATCAATAAAGAAAACCTCGGCAAAATGATTCTTTAATAGGCAATCCATATGATACATGTGACATTTTCATCAGACTCATAGATTACACAAGGAGAGGAAAAGAAAAACAGAAAATGACCAGAGCTAATAGTAAAGCAGGAGAGGAAATGAACTTAACTGGCAAGAAGTGTGCTGCGTGATCACTGACAATGGCAGGAAGTGTGTGATGCAATCACATAGAGCCCTTTCTTTCAATGACTGTTGTCGATTTACTAGTAGCACTATATCTCTCCTGCTCTTCTTTTCCTCTCATTGTGGCAATCCGTGGGTCTGATGAAAGTATAGGAATGTAGACCAAAGTGATGAAAAAATGGAAACATTTCAAAACATTTAAATTTATTCAGTATTGAGTTTGAGCCCCACACGCAAAAATATGTGCACTTACACGCTTTGGCATGCTATCAAAAAGGTTATTATTGCTGTCTGAATAAAGTTCTGACACACTGAATGCACATGGGTATGTAAATCATAAAAATCCGCTCAAGGAAGATCTTTTTGCAATTGCCGACTATAGAAGCCCTAGATGTGCTCAACAGGAGACAAGTTCGGAAACACTGTAGGCTATTATAGCTTGTTTAGGCTACACAGGCTGCTTACAGTAGCACAAGCAATACAAAATGTGGCCTGGCATTGTCATTTAGAAAAAATGGTTCATTAAACACTTTGGAGAACTGGGCGTACCATTGGTTCCACCACCAAATCAATATAACACCGAACTGTTAGTGTGCAAAAAGGGGGGGAATCATCTCACTTTCACTGAAGACTCTACACAACGAATTCTGGTGTGCTACAGTCCAGAGCCATATAAAAAAAGTTTGAAAATCCAGCGTGGTTGTCTTCAATAAAATTAGATGTCTTTATTACCAATCCTTTAAAAGGCGCCACAGTGTGCATGGGAGAATGCAAGTGACGAGGATATGGCAGTTCAAGCTCTGTCTCAGTGACCTCATCACTTGCATTCTCCCAAGGTCCTGAGGTCACAGGCGTTCATGTCGGCGACCAAAGACTCAGTGATGTCAGCGCTAGTTACTGAGCCTGTGCCCGCTGCGTATCATTCATTCATTCTCCCCTACTTGCGCTGATCGCCGTCCGAGCAAGGGAGAAGGGATGACAGCTGGTTTCAGCACCACACGCAGGGGAACAGCGCTTAAAGTAGTGCTACTTCCCTGGCAGCGTCCATGTGGTACTGATGTGGCACATGGGCGACACATGGTTGTCAACTGTGTGCCGCACATAGTACACACACGGACACTGATATCTCTGGTACTGGTTTTTCTGGTACTGGAAATATCAGGAAGTGTGAAAGCGGCCTAACGTGCAGATGTGATAAGACAGGGCTATTTTCCTGGTAAAGGAGTCATCATGATCACAAGGATAACAGTATTATATAGTTTTTATATCTTACTACTATACACAAAAAACTCTTTAAAAATTAGTGTGTTTTAATAAATATATACGGTGTGTATATACATTCAGTAAGTGCCATAAGAATTGAACACATCACTGATTTTCTAAGTAAATAAATTTTTAAAGGTGCTATTGACATAAAATTCTCACCAGATGTCAGTATCAACAAGTCCAATCCACACCGACTAAGCAATCAAACCATAGATGTCCATACACTAAGTTATGTGTAATAATGAGAAATTACAGAAATTACACAGGGAAAAAGTATTAAACACATAAAGAAAGAGAGGTGCAAAAAGCTATTGAGGAGTCATAACATGGATATATACAGTATACATGTAATACATATATATGTATATATATATATATATATATATATATATATATATATATATATATATATATATATATATATATACAGACCAAAAGTTGGGACACACCTTCTCATTTAAAGATTTTTCTGTATTTTCATGACTATGAAGATTGTACATTCACACTGAAGGCATCAAAACTATGAATTAACATATGTGGAATTATATACTTAACAAAAAAGTGTGAAACAACTGAAAATATGTCTTACATTCTAGGTTATTCAAAATAGCCACCTTTTGCTTTGAAGACTGCTTTGCACACTCTTGGCGTTCTCGTGAGGAGCTTTAACAGGTAGTCATGGGGAATGGTCTTCCAACAATCTTTAAGGAGCACCCAGAGATGCTTAGCACTTGTTGGCCCTTTTGCCTTCACTCTGCGGTCCAGCTCATTCCAAACCATCTCGATTGGTTTTAGGTCTGGTGACTGTGAAGGCCAGGTCATCTGGCGTAGCACCCCATCACTCTCCTTATTGGTCAAATAGCCCTTACACAGCCTGGAGGTGTGTTTGGGGACATTGTCCTATTGAAAAATAAATGATGGTCCAACTAAACGCAAACCGGATGGAATAGCATGCCGCTGCAAGATGCTGTGGTAGCTATGCTGATTCAGTATGCCTTCAATTTTGAATAATTCCCCAACAGTGTCAACAACAAAGCACCCCCACACCATCACACCTCCTCCTTCATGCTTCACAGTGGGTACCAGGCATGTAGAGTTTATCCGTTCACCTTTTCTGCATTGCACAATGACACGGTGGTTGGAACCAAAGATCTCAAATTTGGACTCATCAGACCAAAGCACAGATTTCCACTGGTCTAATGTCCATTCCTTATGTTCTTTAGCCCAAACAAGTCTCTTCTGCTTGTTGCCTGTCCTTAGCAGTGGTTTCCTAATAGCTATTTTACCATGAAGGCCTGCTGCACAAAAGTCTTTTCTTAACAGTTGTTGTAGACATGTGTCTGCTGCTAGAACTCTGTGTGGCATTGACCTGCTCTCTAGTCTGAGCTGCTGTTAACCTGTGATTTTTGAGGCTGGTGACTAAGATAAACTTATCCTCAGAAGCAGAGGTGACTCTTGGTCTTCCTTTCCTGGGGCGGTCCTCATGTGAGCCAGTTTCTTAGTAGCGCTTGATGGTTTTTGCACTGCACTTCGGGACACTTTCAAAGTTTTCCCAATTTTTCGGACTGAGTGACTTTCATTTCTTAAAGTAATGATGGCCACTCATTTTTCTTTGCTTAGCTGCTTTTTTCTTGCCATAATACAAATTCTAACAGTCTATTCAGTAGGACTATCAGCTGTGTATCCACAGACTTCTGCACAACACAACTGATGGCCCCAACCACATTTATAAGGCAAGAAATCCCACTTATTAAACCTGACAGGGCACACCTGTGAAGTGAAAACCATTCCCGGTGACTACCTCTTGAAGCTCATCAAGAGAATGCCAAGAATGTGCAAAGCAGTCATCAAAGCAAAAGGTGGCTACTTTGAAAAACCTAGAATATAAGACATAATTTCAGTTGTTTCACACTTATTTGTTAACACCACATGTGTTAATTTATAGTTTTGATGCCTTCAGTGTGAATGTACAATTTTCATAATCATGAAAATACAGAAAAATCTTTAAAAGAGAAGGTGTGTCCAAACTTTTGGTCTGTACTGCATATATATATATATATATATATATATATATATATATATATATATATATATATATCTACTATATAATTGTCTAAGGGTCACTTAGGACGGTCCTTCTGTCTTTCTGTCTGTCTGTCTGTCACGGATATTCATTGGTCACGGCCTCTGTCGGTCATGAAATCCAAGTCGCTGAATGGTCGCGGCAAAATGGCCACGACCAATCAGCGACGGGCACAGTCCAGCAATCACACAGGGTAATGGACCGCATTATGCCTCGGTGTAACGCAGTCCATTACTGCTGCTATTAACCCTGTGTGACCAACTTTTTACTATTAATGCTGCCTATGCGGCATCAATAGTTAAAAGATCTAATGTTCAAAAAAATAAAAAAAATAAAAAATCATTATTTACTCACCGTCCGTCGGCCCCTCCTCACGGCGCTTTGGTGACCGCTCCTTGCATTGCGGTCTCGCGAGATGATGACGTAGCGGTCTCGCGAGACCGCTACGTCATCATCTCGTGAGACTGCAATGCACTCTTGGGACCAGAGCGCGCGAGGAGTGTCGGTAAACGCTTCACCTGGTCCCGGGGCCAACGGAAGGTGAGTATATAACTATTCTTTATTTTAATTCTTTTTTTAACAGGGATATGATGCCCACATTGCTATATACTGCGTGGGCTGTGCAATATACTACATGGGCTGTGCAATATGCTACGTGGGCTGTGCAATATAATACGTGGGCTGTGCAATATAATACGTGGGCTGTGCAATATACTCCGTGGGCTGCTATATACTACGTGGGCTGTGCAATATACAACATGGGCTGTGCAATCTACTGCGTGGGCTGTACAATGTACTACGTGGGCTGAGCAATATACTGCATGAGCTGTGCTATATACTACGTGGGCTGCTATATACTACATGGGCTGTGCAATATACTATATGGGCTGTGCAATAAACTGCGTGGGCTGTGCTATATACTACGTTGTCTGTGCAATATACTACGTGGCCTGTGTTATACACTACGTGGGCAGTGTTATACACTAGGTGGCTGTTATATACTGCATGAGTGTGCTGTTATATACTACGTGCCTGTGTTATATACTACGTGGACTGTTATAAACTACGTGGCTGTGTTATATGCTATGTGGGTTGTTATACACTCTGTGGGCTGTTCTATATACTACATGGCTGTGCAATATACTACGTGGCTGTGCTATTTACTACATGGCCTGTTATATACTACATGGCCGGCCACGAAAAATCAGCGACAGGTGCAGTCCGGCCGCGAATTGGCGCGGGATTTGAACCACGCATCGCTAATTGGTTGCGGTTGGCCGAATCCTGTGTATTCAATGTATTATTCTAAAATCTTCATAAATAAATAAACTACATACATATTCTAGAATACCCGATGCGATAGAATCGGGCTACCATCTAGTTTATATATATATATTGTGACAGAGTCACTGGTGAGGTGATAGAGGGGAGATATGTGTCACTGCGCATAATGGCATCAGAATAGATTCCTCCAGCACACTACATGTTGGCAGGGTTAAATGACAGTTATATTATGGGCTGGATTTAGTGGACATTCATAGAGCGGGTGGCAGAATATCCACCATATCTAGACCTGTAGAGTCATGCCTGGTCCTGTGTGATGTCGAGATCAGGTGATCAGTCACATGATGAAGGAGTCACATGGTCTGGGCTTAAATGGCTGACTGCCAAAGCTTTCAATGTTTATTGTGTGTCTGTGGAGTGAGAGCACTCCTGGAAATTGTGTACTATATCTGAACTGCGGGCATTGCTGCTTGCGAGCGGCCTGATAACTGCTAGAAAAATGACTGTTTTTGTTTCTTTGTTTTGCTTTTTTGCCCAGAGTGACGTCTTTATTTTCCCAAGCATGGTTTATGTTGTCTATAATAAACCAAGCCTTTTCTTAAAACTACAGTGTTCCGGTTATACTGCTGTGCCCAGCCGAGTGAGGCGCTCTACTGCAGGTGGTGTTAGAAGTGTGGCCAGTTTCACCAGCAAATATGTGTGGTGGCCACAAACCAGCGTAGATGTCAGGCAAGATGGAGGACCTGCTCAAACATCTGCCACAAGCACAGCAGCAACAGCAGCTTCAACATCAGCAGCAATTACAGTAGCAGCAGATGGCAAAACAGGAGCCAACATAGTTGCTTATACAACAAATGCAGCAGGAGCATCAGCAGCAGGTTGACCTACTGGCAGAGGTGGTTCATGGAAGGCCAGCAGCCCTTCCCCCAAGTCCAGGTGATAACATGTATATCCGGAAGACGGCAAGACGAGCAATGAAAAAAATGACCCTGGGTGATGATGTTGAGGCATTTTTGACTGTGTTTGAGCGGGTGGCGGAGCATGAGAAACTACCACCAGAGCACTGGGCAGAGGTGCTGGCCCCCTATTTGACTAGTGAGCCCCAGAAGGCATATTATGGAAAATAGGAAAAATTGGAGTCCGGCTCAACAGGACTAGATTTTCCATTTCTTTTTATTTTTTAATAGAAAATATAGTGCATACAAAAAAATTTACATGGTCGACATGCGCCAATCGGCGCATTTCGACTGCACTAGGCAGTCTTACTCATGACTATTATGATTTGGCATTACAGGATGAGCAGGAGTATGCCAAACTAATAACTGAAATTTTGTCATGTGCAGGAGTGACTGGGAAAAAAACGCCTCAATCCCGAATGTTTGACCTACTGCATCTGGTGCAATAATGGCTGCAGCCGGAATCCTTAACTCTACTCCAAATGGTTGAGTGCTTTATCATGGACAGGTTCATACACTCTCTTCCTAGGCTGGTGCAGACCTCGATTGTCTAGGGAGATCCCCAAAATTTAGACGAACTGGTGGGCCTAGTGGAACTTTTCCAGGTGGTCGAGAGGTCCCTAAGAAATCAAGGGGTGGTGCATCCTCTTACTGGGGTACCCAGAAAGAACCTGAGCCCCAAAAGAGTAGTAGTAAAGCCACCAATGGGGAAAGTCCTAGATCCTAAGGGGTCACTGAGGGGTTGTCAAAGGCCACGGTTAAAGACTTGCTTTGCTGGAGATGTCACAGTCCTGGACATATAGCTGCCCATTGTCCCTAGTTCTCTAAAGATAGGGATTGTAGCCTAGGGAGGCTCTGCTCCTACAACCTGCAGTGTGGACTATCAGCCCGGTGAGAGGCCACAGGCATGTCCCATGTCAATAAATGGGATACTGGTGACTGGACTCTTAGACTCAGGGAGTATGGTGACCCTGATAAGGGACACATGTCGCCTTCAGCAAATCCTGGGTAAACAAGTGGGTGTATGCTGTATCTACGGGGACACCAAACACTATCCAATCACCAGAGAGTCAGTTAAAACAAACTGGGGTATGGAGTCCAATGCGGTTGGGTGGTCGAAGGTTGCTACACCCCGTGATAATCGGGCGGGACTTCAGCCTTTTCTTTGACTTGTGGGGAAAGGGCGCAGACAGGAGCCAGCTCAACCCTGTCAAAACTCCATCACAGTCGGAGATGGATGAGTTCCTCTTGTGTGTACTGGCTGATAAAGAGAATGAGATGGTTACCAGTGAGACTGAAATTCCTGAACTGAAGGTTTCTTGTGGGAATTTCTGGACTGCCCAAATGCAGAACTTCAGGAAAGAAAGGAGAGGTTTGTGTATGATTTCCGTGCTTGCGACTCAATGATGAGACATATATCCCAGATTGTCAAATGGATAGTGGTTTATTCTATGCATTTCAAAGTACAAAAGACTTCTTCATAAGGAAAGACCACAAGATTCTTGCAGATGTGACGACATACCCAGAGACTTATAGATGTTGTAAAGGAGATTTGGGATGCAGAAGTTACACCCCAATGGAGTGTCATCAAGATTGTGGCTCAAATGCAGAACCGGACTGCAAGGTTGATGCTAATTATGAAGGAGAGCCCCCTTCAAGCTCCAAGCTTGTGGAAAAACACTACATAGGATTACATAGAGCAGCTTTTTTTGGCCTTGCAGCGCTGTTTACGGCTGTCTGCACGGTCTCTGTGTGAGTGCACATCGCTCTGAAGTCTGTCGGCAGCAACAGCCAGTTGTAGTCAGCTCAGAGTGCGTGACTGCCTCATACTGTTCCATTGTCTGTTTCTCAATTAGTGCAGCCTGCTGCACATTTTGTCAAATTTATCCTATTAGTGGCTTTCCCTCCATATCGTGCTAGATTGTGGAAAAACACTAAATAGGATTACATAGAGGAGCTTGTTTTGGCCTTGCAGCGCCGTTCACGGCTGTCTGCACGGTCTGTGTGTGAGTGCAGCTCACTCTGTAGTCAGTTCTGCAAAAAAAAAATTAATAGAGTTCACCAAACACACCACTTTATAGTTGTGTTGGCCACATTAGCTCACATTAAAGTCTAGTCCACACTGTAGAAAATTAGTGTTTCTTATACCTGTTAGGAGCTGTTCAGGAATAAGCACACTCAGCCCTTAGTACTTTTCTGCATATCTTTATCAGTCAACCAAGATGAAGAAGGCAGGGAGTAAGGCACGTGGGCGTGGGCGCGGAGCAGGGAGAGGACGTGGGGATTCTGTGCCTGTTGTTTGCACCGGTGACTCATCATCACCCAGTTTCAGCAGAGAACAGTCCTTCATCAGCTTTGTAGGAGATCACCGTACACTGCTGCTGCGTGAAGAACAAATTGAAGCCATTGTTGGATGGATGGCAGCTAACGCTTCGACTTCAATTAGTGCCACCTCCTCTCAGGCACAGAGCACTGGAGTGCACCCATCTGTCTCTTCACCACCTGCCAAATTACCCAGGCAGTCAGAGAGCCCAGGACAGGAGCCATCTCTACTTCTGTTCTCTGAATCTCTTGGCTTTGAAACAGGGGGCCAGCCAAGCAGCATTGGAGAAATGGAAGAAAAGGCAGTATGCAGTGATGCCCAACAGCTTTGTCTCTCTGACTCTGAAGAGACGGGTGGGCCAGTGCCTCTGGTCACCACACCGCAGTATGCATCTGCTGATGAGACTCAGGTGCCACTTTCTGGTGCGTACTGTGCTGCCGAGACTACCCAGGAGAAGCAGTTGGTGGCAGAGGGTAGTGTAGATGATGAGGTCCTTGACCCATTGTGGCATGAGGTACAGGAAGGTGGTGGGAGCAGCTCTGAGGAAGAGATTCCCCGAACGGGCCAAAGAGGGAGAGGGAGGGGGAAGTCTGTGGTTCCTGTAGCCTCCACTTCGGCACCCGTTAGGAGCATGCCTCTTCCAAAAGCCAAAACGGGCGCTCCCAAGACTTGCAGTGCCTGGTCCTTTTTTGACACAGTTGCAGATGACATTTGCTTTGTCAAATGCAAGGTGTGTCATCAGAAAGTCAAAAGAGGGAAAAATATCAGCAACCTCAATACCACAAATATGTGGAAACATGTGCGGACCAAGCACGCGGTGGAGTTACAAAAACACACTGAAGACCTAGGCCAACCAACAGCGGCACCTACCACCTCTTCAGCTTGTGTTGTTGCCTCTTCCTCCAGCTCACACACAGCTGGTTTGGCTTCCTCACAGGATCGCCATGGAAGAACCTCTGGCACTGTTGTCCAGAGACCCACTGTAATTCCACCCATAGCACCACGTTCCCAGTCATCCTCACACTCCCAGCCCAGTCTACAGCCATCGGTAGCACAGGCATGGGAGAAAAGGTGGCCATTCTCGGCAAACCACCCCCCAGCACAGGCTCTGAATGCTGGCATTGCAAAACTACTGTCCCTTGAAATGCTGACATTCAGGCTGGTGGAGACTGACAGCTTCCGTAACTTGATGGCATTGGCAGTCCCACAATACAATGTGCCCAGCCGCTTTTATTTCAGCAGTCAAGCCGTCCCTTCTCTGCACAAGCATGTGGAGGGACACAAAAAACACACGCTACTGAACGCCGTCAGTAGCAAGGTCCACCTCACCACCAATGCGTGGACCAGTCACCACGGACAGGGGCGATACCTTTCCCTCACTGCCCATTGGGTTAATGTTGTTGAGCCAGGTACAGATTGTGCAAGTGGCACAGGACGTGTTCTGCCAACTCCAAGGATTGCAGGAATCCAGTCTGTACGCATTGACTCCTCCTCATACACAAGTTCCTCAGAATCATCGCTGCAGGAGCTGTCACAGTCCACCTCCACATGGACCCGTGAACGTTTACCTGTTACGACCGACATGAGCACAGCTGTGGCCAAACGTCAACAGGCCGTCTTGAAATTAATTTCTTTGGGGAATCGAAGCCACACAGCGCAGGAGCTCTGGAATGCCATCAAGCAGGAGAGCGACGTGTGGTTTGTGCAAGCGAATCTCCAGCCTGGCATGGTAGTTTGTGACAATGGCCGAAGTCTGGTGGCAGCTCTTGCCCTAGGCAACCTCACTCACATCCCATGTCTGGCACATGTGCTCAACTTGGTCATGCAGAGTTTTTTGAGGGACTATCCGGATCTTGATGCACTGCTGCACAAGGTCCGCCTAGAGTGTGCTCACTTGCGGCGTTCCAGCATGGCAAGATCGCGCATTGCAGCTCTGCATTCCGATTCCGCCTTCCGGAGCATCACATCATATGTGACCTACCCACCAGGTGGAATTCCACGTTACATATGTTCGAGCGGTTGTGTGAGCAGCAGCCAGCAGTAATGGAGTACCAGCTGCATCAGGCGCAAAGAAATCACAATCCGCACCGTTTAGACTTCACAACCACTGAGTGGGCCACTATGAAGGACGTCTGCCAGGTTTAGCGTTCCTTCGATGATTCCACACAGATGGCGAGTGCAGATGATGCACTAGTCAGCATGACTGTCCCCCTTATCTGCCTGCTTCAACAAACACTGCAAGCGCTAAGGGATGACGTTGTGGAAGAGGTGGAGGATGAGGAGTCACCAATTTCTTCAGCTTCAGGACAGTCAGCGCTATGTGGTTCCTCACAAAGGCCTAGGCAGGGGACATTTTGTGAGGAGGATGAGGATGAATGGGGTGATGCTGAGCAGGCAGAGATCACGGCACAAGCAGGGGACAGCGTTTCTTGGCTAGTTGGCAGTCTGCAGCACATGGCTGATTACATGCTGCAGTGCCTGAGAAACGACCACCGCATTGCCCACATTCTCAACATGGTTGATTATTGGGTGTACACCCTCCTAGATCCTCGCTACTGGGACAACTTACAAAGCCTTATAACACCATTGAACCGGGAGCGTAAAATGCGGGAGTACCAAGACACACTGGTGAATTCCATCATCTTCTCCAGTCCAACTGAGAGCAGTGCTGCTAGTGCTTTACAAAGCAGCTCAGTGCGTCGAGGCAGTGGAGGAAGTTCTGCACAAAGAGGGAGCAGAAGCAGTGCCTCAGCTCAAGGCAAGACCAGTATGGTCCAATTTTGGCACAGTTTTGTGTGCCCACCACACATGTCTACACCACCACAGACGGCTCCAGTCAGCAGGAGGCAACGTTTCCATCATGTTTCCATCAGATGGTGACAGACTACATGTCTTGCCCTCTTACTGTACTCCCAGAAGGCTCTTCCCCCTTCAAATTTTGGGTCTCTAAGCGGGATACATGGCCAGAACTAAGCCAGTATGCATTGGAGGTGCTGGCTTGCCCTGCTGCTAGTGTATTATCTGAACGCGTCTTTATGCAGTGAATATCTTCACCTCAGGATCTCACTCATCTCCCTCTGCCTTCTTCAGACTGTGCACCATCAGCTGATCCCTACGAGCATGACACGGCCGTGATGCCGCACAGTCTGAAGAATCCAAAAGGAGATGAGTGAGAGGCGAAGAAATGCACTGCGCATGCCCATGGATCCCAGGCCCGCAGTGTGATTACATTAGACGACACTGCGAGGTGGGATCTCGGGCAGCGCGGCCACACAGTCCCAGTCTGCCTGACATCAAATGATGTCAGAAGACGGGCAGTGCAAACTGTGCAAGGCCAAGGTTGAACAAATCAGCGCAGGCTACGGCACAGATTCAAACAACGCTAAGGGGGTAGGAATAACGGCTGTGCTGCATCCCATTAAGAAGGAAAGTCCCACCTCTGGGACGGTTTCACTGTATCAGGGGACACATTTTATAAGTGTTTAGTTCTGCGTTTGCAAGGAGCATAATTAAAAGAGACTCCTTTTTCTTTTGCAGCATTAGTGCAGCACAAGTTGACTCTTTCAGCTACAGACGCCTGGGGGGGGTTAAAGGTTACCTTTCAACTTGCTCCAATTAGGCCTCAGCCTACACTCTGCTCCTCCTGCTATCCCTGGGCTCTAACACCGCCAGTTGGTGCTCGGAAGTGCTGTCTGCACAGTTAACAGTTGCTCCTCTGTTATTGGGGTTCAGTAACGCCAGCTGCTCCCCTGCTGTGTTGCGGCAACAACTCTAGCCTGCTCCTCCTGCTATCCCTGGGCTCTAACACTGCCAGTTGGTGCGCGGAAGTGCTGTCTGCACAGTTAACAGTTGCTCCTCTGTTATTGGGGTTCAGTAACGCCAGCTGCTCCCCTGCTGTGTTGTGGCAATAACTCTAGCCTGCTCCTCCTGCTATCCCTGGGCTCTAACACTGCCAGTTGGTGCTCAGAAGTGCTGTCTGCACAGTTAACAGTTGCTCCTCTGTCATTGGGGTTCAGTAATGCCAGCTGCTTCCCTGCTGTGTTGCGGAAATAACTCTAGCCTGCTCCTCCTGCTATCCCTGGGCTCTAACACCGCCAGTTGGTGCTTGGAAGTGCTGTCTGCACAGTTAACAGTTGCTCCTCTGTTATTGGGGTTCAGTAACGCCAGCTGCTCCCCTGCTGTGTTGCAGCAATAACTGTAGCCTGCTCCTCCTGCTATCCCTGGGCTCTAATGCCGCCAGTTGGTGCTCGAAAGTGCTGTCTGCACAGTTAACAGTTGTTCCTCTGTCATTGGGGTTCAGTAATGCCAGCTGCTCCCCTGCTGTATTGTGGCAATGTGTCCTGCGACCGCCATGCTGACACAACAACTCAAATGTAAGGGAACCTGTCCCCCCCAGGCATTTGTTACTGAAAGAGCCACCTTGTGCAGCTGTAATGCTGCACAAGCAAAGGTAGCTCTTTTAGTTTTGCTCCTTGCAAACGCTGAACTTAACACTTATAAAATGTGTCCCCTGATACCGTAAAACCGCCCCAGAGGTGAGACTTTACTTCGTAATGGTACGCAGCACAGCCGTTATTCCTACCCCCTTGGCGCCGTGCGCCATCTCCTCAGCGTTCTTTGAATCTGTCCTGGAGCCTGCGCTGTTATATTCAACCTTGGCCATGCGGTTTGCGCTGCCCGTCTTCTGACATCATTTGGTGTCAGACAGACTGGGCCTGTGCGGACGCACTGCCCGAGATCCCACCTTGCAGTCTCTTCTGATTTAATCATACTGCGAGCCTGGCATGGGCATGCGCAGTGCATATCTTCATCTCAGGCTCTAACTCATCTCCCTCCGCCTTCTTCAGACTATGCGCCGTCAGCTGATCCCTACTAGCATGCCACGGCCGTGACGCCGCAAAGTCTGAAGAATCCAAAAGGAGATGAGTGAGAGGCGAAGATATGCACTGCGCATGCCCATGGATCCCAGGCCCGCAGTGTGATTACATTAGACGACACTGAAAGGTGGGATCTCTGGCAGTGCGGACGCACAGGCGCAGCCAGCCTGACACCAAATGATGTCAGAAGACGGGCAGCGCAAACTGCGCATGGCCAAGGTTGAACATAACAGCGCAGGCTCCAGGACAGATTCAAACAACGCTGAGAAGGTGGCGCATGGCGCCAAGGGGGTAGGAATAACGGCTGTGCTGCGTACCATTACGAAGGAAAGTCTCACATCCGGGACGGTTTTACGGTATCAGGGGACACATTTTATAAGTGTTAAGTTCAGCGTTTGCAAGGAGCAAAACTAAAAGAGCTACCTTTGCTTGTGCAGCATTACAGCTGCACAAGGTGGCTCTTTCAGTAACAAACGCCTGGGGGGGTTAAAGGTTACCTTTCAACTTGCTCCAATTAGGCCTCAGCCTACACTCTGCCCCTCCTGCTGTCCCTGGGCTCTAACACCGCCAGTTGGTGATCGGAAGTGCTGGCTGCACAGAGAAAAACTCTCGCCACTGTGTCAGTGGGGTTCAGTAACACCAGCTGTTCCCCTGCTGTGTAGCCAGCAACGTGTCCTGCAAACGCCACGCAGACACAACAGACACTAAGCTGCCTCCAGTGCAGGCTTCGACCTTCACTCTGCTCCTCCTGCTGTCCCTGGGCTCTAACACCACCAGTTGGTGCTCGGAAGTGTTGGCTGCTGTTGTGAATTCCGCTCTTGGGCTCCCTCCGGTGGTTGTAAGTAGCACTTTTGTGAATTCTGCTCTTGGGCTCCCTCCTGTGGTTTTGAGTGGTATAGCTGCTTCTTGGATTTAGCATCAGCAGCTGCTCCCACTGATCGTCTTTCTGGCTCGGCTATTTTAGTCTGGCCTTATTCCTCAATCAATGCCAGTTGTCAATTGTTCCTGCTTGGAGCCACTGCTCTTTTGGATTTCCCTGACACTCTGTCCAGTTCAGCAAAGATAAGTCCTTTTGTCCTTTTGCAGTCCACTTGTTGTGGACTTAATTGTTTAGCACATTCTATGTTTTGCTCATTTGTCCAGCTTATCAGTATGGATCTATTCACCTAAGCTGGAAGCTCTGGGCTGCAGTTTTTGCCCTCCACACCTTTAGTCAGGTGTGGAGATTTTTGCATATCTCTGCGGTGGACTTTTTCTAGTTTTTATTACTGACCCCACAGTGTTTCTTTCCTTACTGTCTATCTAGCTAGAATTGGCCTCCTTTGCTAAATCTTGTTTCATACTACGTATGTCATTTTCTTCTCCTCTCACAGTCAATATTTGTGGGGGGCTGTCCTATCCTTTGAAGATTTTCTCTGAGGCAAGATAGCTTTCCTGTTTCTACCTTTAGGGGTAGCTAGTTCTCCGGCTGTGACGAGGTGTCCAGGGAGTGACAGGAACATCCCACGGCTACTGCTAGTGTTGTGTTAAGATCAGGAACTTCGGTCTGTATAGTTACCACCTGCCCAGAGCTAGTCGCATGTCGCTCCTAAATTACCAGTCCATAACAGTACAACTGGCCAAAAATGAGTTGAATGCATCTCAAAAGAAGGAAAAGAAAAAGAGTTCTGAGTCATTTTTTTTTCTTTAGTCTGTTTTGTCTTTTTCTTTCCTCTTAATCTTTGGGTGGATTTGGGCGCAGACATGGATGTTCAAGGTTTTTTTTCTCGTGTGGATCAGCTTGCTGCAAGAGTTCAGAGTATCCAAGATTATGTTGTTCAGACTCCAGCCTTAGAGCCTAGAATTCCTACTCCAGATTTGTTTTACGGGGATAGATCTAAGTTTTTGAACTTTAAAAATAACTGCAAATTGTTTTTTGCTCTGAAACCCCGTTCCTCTGGTGACCCCACTCAGCAAGTTAAAATAGTTATTTCTCTGCTGCGTGGTGACCCTCAGGACTGGGCATTCTCCCTTGAGTCAGGGGATCCTGCATTGCTTAATGTAGATGCATTTTTTCAATCGCTCGGATTATTATATGACGAACCTAACTCTGTGGATCATGCGGAAAAAACCTTGTTGGCTCTGTGCCAGGGTCAGGAAGCGGCAGAATTATACTGCCAGAAATTTAGAAAATGGTCTGTGCTCACTAAATGGAATGAGGACGCTCTGGCAGCAATTTTCAGAAAGGGTCTTTCTGAAGCCCTTAAAGATGTTATGGTGGGGTTCCCCACGCCTGTTGGTCTGAGCGAATCTATGTCTCTAGCCATTCAGATCGATCGGCGTCTGCGCGAGCGCAAAGTGGTGCACCATATGGCAGCATTCTCTGAACAGAGTCCTGAGCCTATGCAATGTGATAGGATTCTGACTAGAGTGGAACAGAGGGGATACAGACGTCAGAATGGGCTGTGTTTTTACTGTGGTGATTCAGTTCATACTATCTCTGATTGCCCTAAGCGTATTAAGAGTGTCGCTAGATCTGTTACCATTAGTACTGTGCAGCCTAAGTTTCTCCTGTCTGTGAACCTGATTTGCTCATTGTCATCTTTCTCTGTCATGGCATTTGTGGATTCAGGCGCTGCCCTGAACTTAATGGACTTAGAATTTGCCAGGCGCTGTGGTTTTTCTTTGCAGCCTTTGCAGAGCCCTATTCCTTTGAGGGGTATTGATGCTACACCGTTGGCCAAGAATAAACCTCAGTATTGGACTCAGCTGACTATGTGCATGGCTCCAGCACATCAGGAAGATTGTCGTTTTCTGGTGTTGCATAATTTACATGATGTTGTTGTACTGGGTTTTCCATGGTTACAAGTACACAATCCAGTGTTGGATTGGAAATCGATGTCTGTGACTAGTTGGGGTTGTCAAGGGGTACATAGTGACGTTCCTTTAATGTCAATTTCCTCTTCCCCCTCTTCTGATGTTCCTGAATTTTTGTCAGATTTCCAGGATGTATTCGATGAGCCCAAGTCCAGTTCCCTTCCTCCACATAGGGACTGTGATTGTACTATTGACTTGATTCCAGGCTGTAAGTTCCCTAAGGGCCGACTTTTCAACCTGTCTGTGCCAGAACATACCGCTATGCAGAGCTATGTTAAGGAGTCCTTGGAGTAGGGGCATATTCGGCCGTCTTCGTCACCATTGGGAGCGGGATTCTTTTTTGTTGCCAAGAAGGATGGCTCCTTGAGACCCTGTATTGATTATCGCCTTCTTAATAAGATCACGGTCAAATTCCAATACCCTTTACCTTTGCTCTCTGATTTGTTTGCTCGGATTAAGGGGGCTAGTTGGTTTACCAAGATTGACCTTCGAGGGGCATATAATCTTGTTCGTATTAAACAGGGTGACGAATGGAAAACTGCATATAATACGCCCGAAGGCCATTTTGAATACCTGGTGATGCCTTTCGGGCTTTCTAATGCTCCTTCTGTATTTCAGTCCTTCATGTATGACATTTTCCGCAATTATCTTGATAAATTCTTGATTGTGTATTTGGATGATATTTTGATTTTTTCCAATGATTGGGAATCTCATGTGAAGCAGGTCAGGATGGTATTCCAGATTCTTCGTGATAATGCTCTATTTGTGAAGGGGTCTAAGTGCCTATTTGGAGTTCAGAAGGTCTCTTTTTTGGGGTTTATTTTTTCTCCTTCGTCTATAGAAATGGATCCTGTTAAGGTCCAAGCCATTCATGACTGGATTCAACCCACATCTGTGAAGAGCCTTCAGAAATTTTTGGGCTTTGCTAATTTTTATCGCCGTTTCATTGCCAACTTCTCTAGTGTGGTTAAGCCCCTGACCGATTTGACGAAGAAAGGCGCTGATGTGACAAATTGGTCCCCTGAGGCTGTTGAAGCCTTTCAGGAGCTTAAGCGCCGATTTACTTCTGCCCCTGTCTTGCGTCAGCCGGATGTGTCTCTTCCTTTTCAGGTTGAGGTTGACGCTTCTGAGATTGGGGCAGGGGCCATTTTGTCACAGAGGAATTCTGATGGTTCCTTGATGAAACCATGTGCCTTCTTTTCCCAAAAGTTTTCGCCTGCGGAACCCAATTATGATGTCGGCAATCGTGAGTTGTTGGCTATGAAGTGGGCATTTGAGGAGTGGCGACATTGGCTTGAGGGGGCCAAGCACCGTATTGTGGTCTTGACCGATCATAAGAATCTGATTTACCTCGAGTCGGCCAAGTGGCTGAACCATAGACAGGCTCGATGGTCCCTGTTTTTCTCCCGTTTCGATTTTGTGGTTTCATATCTTCCGGGATCTAAGAATGTTAAAGCGGATGCCCTCTCTAGGAGTTTTTTGCCTGATTCTCCTGGAGTTCTTGAGCCGGTTGGCATTCTTAGGGAAGATGTGATTCTTTCTGCCATCTCCCCTGATTTACGGCGGGTGCTTCAGGAATTTCAGGCTGATAAACCTGACCGCTGTCCTGTGGGGAAGCTGTTTGTTCCTGATAGATGGACAAGTAAGGTAATTTCTGAGGTCCATTGTTCGGTGTTGGCCGGTCATCCTGGGATTTTTGGTACCAGAGATTTGGTGGCTAGGTCTTTGGTGGCCTTCCTTGTCTCGGGATGTGCGTTCTTTTGTGCAGTCCTGTGGGACTTGTGCCCGGGCTAAGCCTTGCTGTTCCCGCGCTAGTGGGTTGCTTTTGCCTTTGCCTGTCCCTGAGAGGCCCTGGACGCATATTTCCATGGATTTTATTTCGGATCTTCCTGTGTCCCAGAGGATGTCTGTTATCTGGGTGGTTTGTGACTGGTTCTCTAAAATGGTCCATTTGGTACCTTTGCCTAAATTGCCTTCCTCCTCTGATTTGGTTCCATTGTTTTTTCAGCATGTGGTTCGTTTGCATGGCATTCCGGAAAATATTGTGTCTGACAGAGGTTCCCAGTTTGTTTCCAGGTTTTGGCAGGCCTTTTGTGCTAGGATGGGCTTTAATTTGTCTTTTTCTTCAGCGTTCCATCCTCAGACAAATGGCCAAACTGAGCAAACTAATCAAACCTTGGAAACCTATTTGAGATGCTTTCTGTCTGCTGATCAGGATGATTGGGTGGCTTTCTTGCCGTTGGCCGAGTTTGCCCTTAATAATCGGGCCAGTTCGGCCACTTTGATTTCGCCTTTTTTTTGTAATTTTGGTTTCCATCCTCGTTTTTCTTCAGGGCAGGTTGAGCCTTCTGATTGTCCTGGTGTAGATTCTGTGATGGACAGGTTACAGCAGATTTAGACTCATGTGGTAGACAATTTGACGTTGTGTCAGGAAAAGGCTCAGCATTTTGCTAACCGCCGTCGGTGTGTTGGTCCTCGGCTTCGTGTGGGGGATTTAGTCTGGTTATCTTCTCGTCATGTTCCTATGAAGGTTTCTTCCCCTAAGTTCAAGCCTCGGTTTATTGGTCCTTATGAGATCTCTGAGATTATCAATCCAGTGTCTTTTTGTTTGACCCTTCCAGCCTCTTTTGCCATCCACAATGTTTTCCATAGATCTTTGTTGCGGAGATATGTGGTACCCATTGTTCCCTCTGTTGATCCTCCTGCCCCGGTGTTGGTTGAGGGGGAGTTGGAATATGTGGTTGAGAAAATTTTGGATTCTCGTTTTTTGAGGCGGAGGCTTCAGTATCTTGTTAAGTGGAAGGGTTATGGCCAGGAGGATAATTCTTGGGTGGTTGCCTCCAATGTCCATGCTGCCGATTTGGTTCGTGCTTTTCACTTGGCTCATCCTGATCGGCCTGGGGGCTCTGGTGAGGGTTCGGTGACCCCTCCTCAAGGGGGGGGGTACTGTTGTGAATTCCGCTCTTGGGCTCCCTCCGGTGGTTGTAAGTAGCACTTTTGTGAATTCTGCTCTTGGGCTCCCTCCTGTGGTTTTGAATGGTATAGCTGCTTCTTGGATTTAGCATCAGCAGCTGCTCCCACTGATCGTCTTTCTGGCTCGGCTATTTTAGTCTGGCCTTATTCCTCAATCAATGCCAGTTGTCAATTGTTCCTGCTTGGAGCCACTGCTCTTTTGGATTTCCCTGACACTCTGTCCAGTTCAGCAAAGATAAGTCCTTTTGTCCTTTTGCAGTCCACTTGTTGTGGACTTAATTGTTTAGCACATTCTATGTTTTGCTCATTTGTCCAGCTTATCAGTATGGATCTATTCACCTAAGCTGGAAGCTCTGGGCTGCAGTTTTTGCCCTCCACACCTTTAGTCAGGTGTGGAGATTTTTGCATATCTCTGCGGTGGACTTTTTCTAGTTTTTATTACTGACCCCACAGTGTTTCTTTCCTTACTGTCTATCTAGCTAGAATTGGCCTCCTTTGCTAAATCTTGTTTCATACTACGTATGTCATTTTCTTCTCCTCTCACAGTCAATATTTGTGGGGGGCTGTCCTATCCTTTGAAGATTTTCTCTGAGGCAAGATAGCTTTCCTGTTTCTACCTTTAGGGGTAGCTAGTTCTCCGGCTGTGACGAGGTGTCCAGGGAGTGACAGGAACATCCCACGGCTACTGCTAGTGTTGTGTTAAGATCAGGAACTGCGGTCTGTATAGTTACCACCTGCCCAGAGCTAGTCGCATGTCGCTCCTAAATTACCAGTCCATAACAGCTGCACAGAGAAAAACACTCGACACTGTGTCAGTGGGGTTCAGTAACATCAGCTGTTCCCCTGCTGTGTAGCTGGCAATGTGTCCTGCAAACACCACGCAGACACAACAGACACTAAGCTGCCTCCAGTGCAGGCTTCGGCCTACACTCTGCTCCTCCTGCTGTCCCTGAGCTCTAACACCGCCAGTTGGTGCTTGGAAGTGCAGACTGTACAGAGAAAAACACTCGCCACTGTGTCAGTGGGGTTCAGTAACGTCAGCTGTTCCCCTGCTGTGTAGCCGGCAACGTGTCCTGCAAACGCCACGCAGACACAACAGACACTAAGCTACAGACACTAAGCTGCCTCCAGTGCAGGCTTCGGCCTACACTGTGCTCCTCTGCTCCTCTTTGATTTCCTGGGCTCTAACACCACCAGTTGGTGCTCAGAAGTGCAGGCTGCACAGAGAAAAACACTCGCCACTGTGTCAGTGGGGTTCAGTAATGTCAGCTGCTCCCCTGCTGTGTAGCCAGCAAAGTGTCCTGCAAACGCCACACAGACACAACAGACACTAAGCTACAGACACTAAGCTGCCTCCAGTGCAGGCTACGGCCTACACTGTGCTCCTTTGCTCCTCTTTGATTTCCTGGGCTCTAACACCGCCAGTTGGTGCTCGGAAGTGCAGGCTGCACAGAGAAAAACACTCGCCACTGTGTCAGTGGGGTTCAGTAATGCCAGCTGTTCCCCTGCTGTGTAGCCAGCAACGTTTCCTGCAAACGCCACGCAGACACAACGGACACTAAGCTGCCTCCAGTGCAGGCTTCGGCCTACACTCTGCTCCTCCTGCTGTCCTTGGGCTCTAACACCACCAGTTGGTGCTCGGAAGTGCAGACAGCACAGAGAAAACACTCGCCACTGTGTCAGTGGGGTTCAGTAACATCAGCTGTTCCCCTGCTGTGTAGCCAGCAATGTGTCCTGCAAAAGCCACGCAGACACAACAGACACTAAGCTGCCTCCAGTGCAGGCTTCAGCCTACACTCTGCTCCTCCTGCTGACCCTGGGCTCCAACACCGCTAGATGCTGCTTGAAAGTGCGGGCTGCACAGAGAAAAACACTCGCCACTGTGTCAGTGGGGTTCAGTAACGTCAGCTGTTCCCCTGCTGTGTAGCTGGCAACGTGTCCTGCAAATGCCACGTAGACACAACAGACACTAAGCTGCCTCCAGTGCAGGCTTCAGCCTACACTCTGCTCCTCCTGCTGTCCCTGAGCTCTAACACCGCCAGTTGGTGCTCGGAAGTGCAGACTGCACAGAGAACAACACTCGCCACTGTGTCAGTGGGGTTCAGTAACGTCAGCTATTCCCCTGCTGTGTAGCCGGCAAAGTGTCCTGCAAACGCCACGCAGACACAACAGACACTAAGCTACAGACACTAAGCTGCCTCCAGTGCAGGCTTCGGCCTACACCCTGCTCCTCTGCTCCTCTTTGATTTCCTGGCCTCTAACACCACCAGTTGGTGCTCAGAAGTGCAGGCTGCACAGAGAAAAACACTCGTCAGTGTGTCAGTGGGGTTCAGTAACGTCAGCTGTTCCCCTGCTGTGTAGCCGGCAAAGTGTCCTGCAAAAGCCACGCAGACACAACAGACACTAAGCTACAGACACTAAGCTGCCTCCAGTGCAGGCTTCGGCCTACACTGTGCTGCTCTGCTCCTCTTTGATTACCTGGGCTCTAACACCACCAGTTGGTGCTCAGAAGTGCAGGCTGCACAGAGAAAAACACTTGCCACTGTGTCAGTGGGGTTCAGTAACGCCAGCTGTTCCCCTGTTGTGTAGCCAGCAACGTATCCTGCAAACGCCACGCAGACACAACGGACACTAAGCTGCCTCCAGTGCAGGCTTCGGCCTACACTCTGCTCCTCCTGCTGACCCTGGGCTCCAACACTGCTAGTTGCTGCTCGGAAGTGCTGGCTGCACAGAGAAAAACAATCGCCACTGTGTCAGTGGGGTTCAGTAACGTCAGCTGTTCCACTGCTGTGTAGTCGGCAACGTGTCCTGCAAACGCCACGCAGACACAACAGACAATAAGCTGCCTCCAGGGCAGGCTTCGAACTACACTCTGCTCCTCTGCTCCTCCTTGATTCCCTGGGCTCCAACACCGCTAGTTGCTGCTCGGAGGGTGCTGGCTGCACAGAGAAAAACACTCGCCACTGTGTCAGTGGGGTTCAGTAACGCCAGCTGTTCCCCTGCTGTGTAGCCGGCAACATGCCCTGCAAACGTCACGCAGACACAACAGATTTTAAACTGCCTCCAGTGCAGGCTTCGGCCTACACTCTGCTCCTCCTTGATTCCCTGGGCTCTAACACCGCCAGTTGGTGCTCGGAAGTGCTTCCTACACAGAGAAAAACACTCACCTCGCCACTGTGTCAGTGGGGTTCAGCAACGCCAGTTGTTCCCCAGCTGTGTAGCTGGCAACGTGTCCTGCAAATGCCACGCAGACACAACAGATTTTAAAGTGCCTCCAGTGCAGGCTTCGGCCTACACTCTACTCCTCCTGCTGACCCTGGGCTCCAACACCGCTAGTTGCTGCTCGAAAGTGCTGGCTGCACGGAGAAAAACACTCGCCACTGTGTCAGTGGGGTTCAGTAACGCCAGCTGTTCCCCTGCTGTGTAGCCGGCAATGTGTCCTGCAAACACCACGCAGACACAACAGACACTAAGGTGCCTCCAGTGCAGGCTTCGGCCTACACTCTGCTCCCCCTGCTCACCCATAGCTCCAACACCGCTACTTGGGGCTCTAGGAAGAGAATCTTGAATAGGTCCCCATCCTGGTTCCAGTACCGTCAGCTGGTTCCGGGCAGAGTCTTTGGCTTAGGTGCCTCCTTCTGGGTATCCGAGTTCCACCAACGTCAGGTGGTCCTTGGTAGTGCTTTCTGGCATGGGTACCTCCTGCTTAGTATCCGGGTTCCAGTAACGTCAGCTGGTCCTCGGTAGTTCCATTGGCTCTTGTACCTTCGGCTACCCATCCGGGTTCCAGTACTGTCAGCTGGTTCTCGGCAGTGTCTTTTGCTCTTGTACCTTCTGCTCCCCATCCTGGTTCCAGTACCGTCAGCTGGTTCCGGGCAGAGGCTTTGGCTTAGGTGCCTCCTTCTGGGTATCCGAGTTCCACCAATGTCAGGTGGTCCTTGGTAGTGCTTTCTGGCACGGGTACCTCCTGCTTAGTAACCAGGTTCCAGTAACGTCAGTTGGTCCTTGGTAGTTCCATTGGCTCTTGGACCTTCGGGTAGCCATCCGAGTTCAAGGTCCATCAGCTGGTTCTCGGCATTTTCTCAGCCTTGTACCTTCTGCTACATTTCCAAGTTCAAGACCCTAAAGACAACGACCCGGAAGACCGAGAAGCAGAAGAACAAGAGGCTGCAGAACAAAGAGCAGAAGAACATTAAGCATAAGACTAAACATCAGTCCGTTCCTCCTCGTGGTGCCCCTGGAAAAAGCCTGCTACTGCAGGCCTACAGGTACCTTCACACGAAGCGACGCTGCAGCGATAGCAACAACGATGCCGATCGCTGCAGCGTCGCTGTTTGGTCGCTGGAGAGCTGTCACACAGACCACTCTCCAGTGACCAACGATGCCGAGGTCCCCGGGTAACCAGGGTAAACATCGGGTTGCTAAGCGCAGGGCCGCGCTTAGTAACCGGTGTTTACCCTGGTTACCAGCGTAAAAGTAAAAATAACAAACAGTACATGCTCACCTGCGCGTCCCCCGGTGTCCGCTTCCTGTACTGTGTGAGCGCCGGCCCTAACAGCAGAGCGGTGACGTCACCGCTGTGCTTTTACTTTCACTTTAGGGCCGGCGCTCAGTCAGAGCAGGAAGCGGACGGCAGGGGACGCGCAGGTGAGTATGTACTGTTTGTTTTTTTTACTTTTACGCTGGTAACCAGGGTAAACATCGGGTTACTAAGCGCGGCCCTGCGCCTAGTAACCCGATATTTACCTTGGTTACCAGCGTAAAACATCACTGGTATCGTTGCTTTTGGTGTCAAACCTGACGATACACGCCGGTCTGACGACCAAATAAAGTTCTGAACTTTATTCAACGACCAGCGATATCACAGCAGGATCCAGATCGCTGCTGCGTGTCAAACACAACGATATCGCTATCCAGGACGCTGCAACGTCACGGATTGTTGTCGTTCTCGTTGTAAAGTCGTTTCGTGTGAAGGTACCTTAACTGAACGCGGACAAATCCTGTTGTAGCTTTTTTGTGAGAGGCAGAATGGAAGATGTAATCTTCAAACTTTTATAGATAACAACTACAGGAATGCCTGTCACAAATAAGAATATAGATTCACCGCACTCTCACAGGGAATATAATGCAGGTTCTTTTAAATGTATTCAATATGTTTCTGGGAGCATTACAGAATATTTTAACAAAGCGACAAGAGACGTTTCGGCTCCGCCGGAGCCTTTATCATATTCGCTGTGGACAATAAACAACAAGAAGAAAAAACAAAAAAACAAAAATAATCATAAGTAAATGATAAATAAATGATAAATTCATATATCCATAAGGGTCCCCAGGGATCCAGGTCATCTTATTGGAGATAGATCACATATCAATAAGCATATATACATTCATATACAAATATATACAAATATATACATATATACATAGCCTGTCAAAGACTGGTATCAAATGAAGAGCGCAACTTAGAGTAACATGTTATTACCTTGTTCAGGTAGATAGAAGGTATAGGAAAAATCGGGATAAGGGTCCCAGTGATGCTGTAGGAGATTTAAAGGTACATTAGTTCTGAGAAGAACTCAGGAAGGGAGAGGGTAAAACGGAGGGATTGAAAATAATATACCTATAGTTATGTAGTGCCCAGGCGTAGTGGCACAAATATGGATCGTAGGGGATCTGTAGAAACAGACATATAGTGTGATGGTATGGGTATACCACGTATAGGGCTGTAATAAGGGTGCGCACATATAGTGGGGGTAAAATATACCTGTTTCAGTAGCGTGGACTGCTTTGCTCCCGTGCCTAGCTGCGGTGGTGTGTAGCTATCTGTCTCCAGTGCGGCGTTATGTAGCGCCGGACCGGAAGTAGCCGGTCTAAACCGAAAGTGACATAACGCTGTGCTTAGATGATAACTGCGCATGCACGGCTGTTGTTAGGGAAACCAGAATGCCTGTATGAGGCCAAGGAGAAAGCAACATGAACTGCGCAAGCGCGGCTGTTGTTAGGGCAATCTAAATGCCTGTATGGGGCTGATTATGGCCGTGGAAGGAGCGATATGCACTAAGGATGCATGGTTGTTGTTAGGGGAATTTCTGTATGACTTTTTAGCCTAATGTGGCGGTGGAGGGAATAGTAGCCTTGTGTCACCCTGGTCTCACAGAAATAAGGCATCAGACATGCGATATATAATGAGATAGAGCGCCGAGGAATGGGCACCTAATGTAATATAATATAATCCAATGACAAAGAAAAAATGGTAAATAGCAGTAAAATAAGAGAAAAAATATATAAATGGAATAAAAGGTGGAAAAATGAAAATAAAAAATAAAAAATAATAAAATAAAAATGAAATGGACCATATTTGAACCAAGAATGTATTAATTGAAAATATGAAGGCTGGAAAAGTGGAAATAAAAATTTAAAATAAAATAAAATGGAGCAAAATGGAAATAAGAAATAAATGAGAAAAATTGAAATAAAAATAAAAATGAAAATAATAAGAGAAAAAATAAATAAAAATAAAAATAAAAACAAAATAAAAATAAAAATGAAATCGGAAATGGAGCAAGAGCAAAACTCACCTAGAGGCACAGTATATTAGTGAGTCTGAAAAACAACAGAGAAAAGCATTAATAAGTGTTCACAAGAGCCAATCAATCTCCCTATTCAGTCCCTTGGGTGCCATTGTGTCCAATTTGTGGATCCAATATGATTCACGTGATTTAAGTAATCTAATGTGGTCCCCACCCCTTCTGGGGCGAGGGACATGCTCGATGACCTGAAATTTGAGCTGTGCCACTGTGTGTTTGAACTTGTGAAAATGGTCCGGCAAGGGTAGCCAGGTTTTGCCACATCTAATAGTGGATTTGTGGCTAGCAATACGATCCTTAATATGCTGTGTGGTCTCTCCCACATAGAGGAGGCCACATGGACACTTGACTAGGTAAACCACAAAATTGGAGTTACACGTAAAGAAACCATGTACTGGGTAGGATCGACCGGTCCTCGGATGGGTGATGTTTTCTAACTTAATCACATTCGAGCAAGCAGCACAGTTAAGACAGGGAAACGTACCATTACGACTAGAGGATAGTAGTCTTTGTGTGGTATTGGGGCGTGTGCTCCTTATATCAGCTCTCACCAGTTTGTCCTTTAAATTAGGTGGTCTCTTGGTACACATTAGTACCGGTTCCCTGAATGTATCAATAGTGGGATAGGCTTTGGATAGAAGGGGCCAATGTTTTCTGATTATGGAGTGCACCTTTGGCATAAGTGGATGGTATGTGTGCATGAACGGAACTCTCTCAAATGTCTGCCTCTGGGGAGGGGGAGATTGCGGTATTGAGGCACGTGTTTTCTCCTCTTGGAGTAATCAGGTTGGATAGTGTCTTTCCTGGAATTTCTGAGCAATGGTATCCAATCTGTCTTTGCGGATTGTGGGATCAGAGACAATGCGTGTAACTCTGTTAAACTGAGAGCGTGGTAAGCTATTTTTCACGGATCTTGGGTGGCAACTGGTGTAATGCAATAAACTGTTGCAATCTGTTGGTTTGCAGTAGAGGTCTGTGGTAAGATGTCCCTGGGTGTCTAGAAGGACTCTAGTATCTAAAAATGGTACAGATCTTTTGTCATGATGGATGGTGAATTGGAGCTCAGGAAGAATGGAATTAAGTTAAGAATTGAAAGACGTCAATGAGTCTGTCGTACCTGTCCAAATGAAGAAGATATCATCGATATAGCGATGATATCCCAAGGTATGTTGTCGAAACAGATCATTGGGGTACACATTAGTAATTTTAAAAAAAATCATGAAGGCATTAGGGTAAGCTGGCGCATTGTTCGAGCTCATTGCTGTGCTGCATCTCTGGACATAGAATGTGTCCCCCCAAAGAAAATAGTTCTCGTAGAGTACTATGTGTAGGAGATCTAGACAAAACTGGATGGAGTTACATGTTGGATAATTGTAATAGGTACTCTGTGGCCTCTAAGCCCTTATTGTGTTGGATTGAGGTATAAAGGCTGTTGACATCTAATGTGACCAGGGTACTGCCAGGAGGTACTGTCTCTAGTTGTCTGATAATGCTGAGAAAATGTCCGGTGTCCAGGAGAAAAGATTGGGTGTTTTTAATGTAGATGAAATAATCCGCCAATTATCCGACACCAGTACCTATGGCGTTTTGCCAAGGGATCCGGTTACTACCATTAGTACTAAGATCCATAATTTGGTGGACACATACCTTGCGCAACATATCATTGATCAGAAAACTGCAACCTACCTTATCAATCCTCATCCTATTACACCGGTCTTTTATGTGTTACCCAAAATCCACAAGTCACTCCTAAATCCCCCAGGCAGATCCATTGTGGCTTCTACAGATTCTGTTTTGTCTCCTCTTTCCACCTTCCCTGAAAAAAGTTTAACGCCACTCATTAAAAACACCCAATCTTTTCTCCTGGACACCGGACATTTTCTCAGCATTATCAGACAACTAGAGACAGTACCTCCTGGCAGTACCCTGGTCACATTAGATGTCAACAGCCTTTATACCTCATTCCAACACAATAAGGGCTTAGAGGCCACCGAGTACCTATTACAATTATCCAACATGGCTAGTAACTCCATCCAGTTTTGTCTAGATCTCCTACACATAGTACTCTACGAGAACTATTTTCTTTGGGGGGACACATTCTATGTCCAGAGATGTGGCACAGCAATGGGCTCGAACGTCGCGCCAGCTTACGCTAATGCCTTCATAATTTTTTTTTTAATTACTCATGTGTACCCCAATGATCTGTTTCAACAACATACCTTGGGAAATCATCGCTATATCGATGATATCTTCTTCATTTGGACAGGTACGACAGACTCATTGACGTCTTTCCATTCTCAACTTAATTCCATTCTTCCTGAGCTTCAATTCACCATCCATCATGACAAAAGATCTGTACCATTTTTAGATACTAGAGTCCTTCTAGACACCCAGGGACATCTTACCACAGACCTCTACTGCAAACCAACAGATTGCAACAGTTTATTGCATTACACCAGTTGCCACCCAAGATCCGTGAAAAATAGCTTACCAAGCTCTCAGTATAACAGAGTTACACGCATTGTCTCTGATCCCACAATCCGCAAAGACAGATTGGATACCATTGCTCAGAAATTCCAGGAAAGACACTATCCAACCCGATTGCTCCAAGAGGAGAAAACACGTGCCTCAATAACGCAATCTCCCCCTCCCCAGAGGCAGACATTTGAGAGAGTTCCGTTCATGCACACATACCATCCACTTATGCCAAAGGTGCACTCCATAATCAGAAAACATTGGCCCCTTCTATCCAAAGCCTATCCCAATATTGATACATTCAGGGAACCGGTACTAATGTGTACCAAGAGACCACCTAATTTAAAGGACAAACTGGTGAGAGCTGATATAGGGAGCATGCGCCCCAATACCACACAAAGACTACTATCCTCCCGTCGTAACGGTACGTTTCCCTGTCTTAACTGTGCTGCTTGCTCGAATGTGATTAAGTCAGAAAACATCACCCATCCGAGGACCGGTCGATCCTACCCAGTACATGGTTTCTTTACGTGTAACTCCAATTTTGTGGTTTACCTAGTCAAGTGTCCATGTGGCCTCCTCTATGTGGGAGAGACCACACAGCATATTAAGGATCGTATTGCTAGCCACAAATCTACTATTAGATGTGGCAAAACCTGGCTACCCCTGCTGGACCATTTTCACAAGTTCAAACACGCAGTGGCACAGCTCAAATTTCAGGTCATCGAGCATGTCCCTTGCCCCAGAAGGGGTGGGGACCACATTAGATTACTTAAATCACGTGAATCATATTGGATCCACAAATTGAACACAATGGCACCCAATGGACTGAATAGGGAGATTGATTGGCTCTTGTGAACACTTATTAATGCTTTTCTCTGTTGTTTTTCAGACTCGCTAATATACTGTGCCTCTAGGAGAGTTTTGTTCTTGCTCCATTTCCGAGTTCATTTTTATTTTTATTTTATTTTTTTATTTTTATTTTTATTTATTTTTGCTCTTATTATTTTCATTTTTATTTGTATTTCAATTTTTCTCATTTTTTTCTTATTTCCATTTTGCTCCATTTTTTTAATTTTTAATTTTTAATTTTTATTTCCACTTTTCCAGCCTTGATATTTTCAATTAATACATTCTTGGTTCAAATATGGTCCATTTCATTTTTATTTTATTATTTTTTATTTTTTATTTTCATTTTTCCACCTTTTATTCCATTTATATATTTTTTCTCTTATTTTACTGCTATTTACCATTTTTTCTTTGTCATTGGATTATATTATATTACATTAGGTGCCCATTCCTCGGCGCTCTATCTCATTATATATCGCATGTCTGATGCCTTATTTCTGTGAGACCAGGGTGACACAAGGCTACTATTCCCTCCACCGCCACATTAGGCTAAAAAGTCATACAGAAATTCCCCTAACAACAACCATGCATCCTTAGTGCATATCGCTCCTTCCACGGCCATAATCAGCCCCATACAGGCATTTAGATTGCCCTAACAACAGCCGCGCTTGCGCAGTTCATGTTGTTTTCTCCTTGGCCTCATACAGGCATTCCGGTTTCCCTAACAACAGCCGCGCATGCGCAGTTATCATCTAAGCACAGCGTTATGTCACTTTCGGTTTAGACCGGCTACTTCCGGTCCGGCGCTACATAACGCCGCACTGGAGACAGATAGCTACACACCACCGCAGCTAGGCACGGGAGCAAAGCAGTCCACGCTACTGAAACAGGTATATTTTACCCCCACTATATGTGCGCACCCTCCTTACAGCCCTATACGTGGTATACCCATACCATCACACTATATGTCTGTTTCTACAGATCCCCTACGATCCATATTTGTGCCACTACGCCTGGGCACTACATAACTATAGATATTTTATTTTCAATCCCTCCATTTTACCCTCTCCCTTCCTGAGTTCTTCTCAGTACTAATGTACCTTTAAATCTCCTACAGCATCACTGGGACCCTTATCCCGATTTTTCCTATACCTTCTATCTACCTGAACAAGGTAATAACATGTTACTCTAAGTTGCTCTCTTCATTTGATACCAGTCTTTGACAGGCTATGTATATATGTATATATTTGTATATGAATGTATATATGCTTATTGATATGTGATCTATCTCCAATAGGATGACCTGGATCCCAAGGGACCCTTATGGATATATGAATTTATCATTTATTTATCATTTACTTATGATTATTTTTGTTTTTTCTTCTTGTTGCTTATTGTTCACAGCGAATATGATAAAGGCTCCGGCGGAGCCGAAACGTCTCTTGTCGCTTTGTTAAAATATTCTGTAATGCTCCCAGAAACATATTGAATAAATTTAAAAGAACCTGCATTATATTCCCTGTGAGAGTGCGGTGAATCTATATTTAACTATTTTCGTGACCTTCTGGTCCGTTACACCTGCACCCCAAACTTTTGACAGAGTGCACGCTATATATTTATTACAAATAAGAATATGATGAAGAAGTAGAATATGAAGAAGAATAATAGTTTAATAAAAAGAATATGAAGAATGTAACAAAAAAATAATAGGTAGAAGGTGAAGAAGAAGTTGATGAATAAGGTGAAGAAGAAGTTGATGTCAAAGATGCTGCTGCTGCAAACGCCAAGCAGACACAACAGACACTAAGCTGCCTCCAGTGCAGGCTTCGGCCTACACTCTGCTCCCCCTGCTGACCCTTGGCTCCAACACTGCTACTTGGGGCTCTAGGAAGACAATCTTGAATAGGTCCCCATCCTGGTTCCATGATGAAGAAGAAAGTGTCGGAGACAAAATAAAAAAAAGTCTTAACATAGTCAATATCTTTGTAACTCCGAACATCTTAAAAAAAAAAAAAAAAAATAAAAAATTCCTGCTATTCTATTTGATTGGGCTAAACCTCTATGCCTTTAATGTCTCCGCCACCTCCCCCAATACATCCTACATTATTATTAGTTGTTTTCCTTCATGTAGAATGAACCTACAAGGAAAGAAAGGGTTTATTTTAATTCCGATATTTTGGTCCCATTGACTTGCATTGGTATCGGGTATCGGTATCGGCGATATCCGATATTTTTTATATATCGGCCGATCCAATCCGATACCGATACTTTCCGATATCGGAAGGTATCGCTCAACACTATTGATAACATGAACAGAAGTTGACACAAATGGGTTTGAATGGCTACTAAAGGTAACATCTTCACATGTGACCTGTTTGATTGTAATCATTGTGTGTGCATAAAAGCTGAGTGAGTTTCTGGGATCCAGGCAGACTCTTGCATCTTTCATCCAGCCACTGACATTTCTGGATTGTGAGTCATGGGGAAAGCAAAAGAATTGTCAACATATCTACGGGAAAAAGTAGTTTGAACTGTATAAAACAGGAAAGGGATACAAAAAGATATCCAAGGAATTGATAATGCCAGTCAGCAGCGTTCAAACTGCGATTAACAAATGGAAAATCAGGTGCTCTGTAAAAACAAAACCGCGGTCAGGTATACCAACAAAAATGTTGTCCACAACTGCCAGGAAAATTATTCGGGATGCAAAGAAGAACCTACAAATAACATCAGCTGAAATACATGACTCTCTGAAAACTAGCGGTGTGGCTATTTCAAGATGCACCATAAGGAGTCACTTGAAGAAAAATGGGTTGCATAATCGAGTCGCTAGAAGAAAACCAGAAAACCATTACTGCACAAATGCCACAAAGTATCTTGCCTACAATACGCAAAACAGAACAGAGACAAGCCTCAAAACCTCTGGAACAAGTTAATTTGGAGTGATGAGACCAAAATTGAACTTTTTAGCTACAACCATAAAAGTCACATTTAGAGAGAGGTCAACAAGGCCTATGATGAAAGGAACACCATTCCTACTTAAAAGCACAGAGGTGGATCGCTGATGTTTTGGGGATGTATGAGCTACAAAGACACAGGAAACTTGTTCAAAGTTGAAGGAAAGATAAATGCAGCATGTGAAAAGCAAATACTAGAGACAAATTTGCACTCATCAGCTGGGAGGCTACGCATAGGACATACTTGGACGTTCCAACATGATAAGGATCCAAAACAGAAGGGTAAGTCGACCTGTCATTGGCTACAGCAGAACAACGTGAAGGTTCTTTGTGGTCATATCACTCTCCTGACCTCATTATCATTGAGCCACTCTGGGGAGATCTCAAGCTCACAGTTCATTCCAGACAGCCCAGGAATTAACAGAAACCGGAGGGTTTTTGCCAAGAAGAGTGGGCACCGCTACCATCTGAGAAAATAAAGAACCTCATCCACAACTACCACAAAAGACTTCAAGCTGTCATTGAACTTAGAGGTGGCAATACACGGTATTAAGAAATTGGGTATGTGAACTTTTGATCAAGGTCATTTGGCTGCCTTGGGTTGTCATTATGATTTAAAAAGAGAAAACACAATAGTTTGACAATAAATGGCTTCACCCAACCACTAACCAGGAGAGGAAAAAAAATGTTGGTGTTATCAGTCATATTTTCTGAAAAAAAGAAAAAAAGGCCAAAAAAGCAAAAATTCTGCTGGGTTATGTAAACTTTTTAGCACAACGGTATATATATATATATATATATATATATATATATATATATATATATATATATATATATATATATATATATTACATATTTGTTTTTGCATGAGTATATACTAGGAGCTATAACCTTTTTTCTGAACAAATACAGCACTTTTACTTCTAACCTGTGGCATATCTTTGAGAGAGTACTATTTCAAGCACATGACCTTATCTGTTGATTGCTTTGAATTATAGGATCCATGTTGATTAGCAAAACTTAATTATTCTTCTGTTAAATGTTAGAACGAGATTTGGTTCTTGTCTGGTAAAAGATGGTGTTTCAATATTCATTTCCAGTTTCTAATCTTAAAGTTTTAGCCCTGAACGATCCTCTGTTTAGTTGGAGTTTACTGATTGATCCTAGTTAATTACACGATATTCTGGCCCTACACAATTGCTTGCTTTTATAACATGTAGCATTATAGAATTTAATTTGGCCTAAATCGCTAATTCAAATATGACCCCCTTAATTTATTTTGAGGCATGTGTAAGAGTCACAAAAGGCTTACACACAACACTACCCTCTATGCTGTGTGTCTCATTTGAATGCAGTAATGAAATGAATAGGGGGTCATGCTGGAGAACAACTGATCATCATCCCACATGGGATATGAAGAGGAAGCGTTTTTTTTAACTGTCATTCATTTGAAGAAACATCAATCATTATGTCATCAGAACTTTCTATTTATATTCAGCATAAAATAGACATAAGATTGAAAAATCTCATTATCTATGTTGAATCTCTGGATACACAGTAAAAGCCACTAATATTGTATTGCTTTCTTTCATCACTTTATTAGCATGTTTTCGTATATTTTACCAAGCTATTGTCTTTTTAGAACATGTCTGTAGGGCACAGAGAAAGGTAAGAAAGAGGGGACATACAGTTAGGTCCATATATATTTGGACAGAGACAACATTATTCTAATTTTGGTTCTAAACATTACCACAATAAATTTTAAACAAAACGATTCAGATGCAGTTGAAGTTCAGACTTTCAGCTTTCATTTGAGGGTATCCACATTAAAATTGGATGAAGGGTTTAGGAGTTTCAGCTCCTTAATATGTGCCACCCTGTTTTTAAAGGGACCAAAAGTAATTGGACAGATTAAATAATTGTAAATAAAATGTTCATTTCTAGTACTTGGTTGAAAATCCTTTGTTGGCAATGACTGCCTGAAGTCTTGAACTCATGGACATCACCAGACGCTGTGTTTCCTCCTTTTTGATGCTCTGCCAGGCCTTCACTGCAGTGGTTTTCAGTTGCTGTTTGTTTATGGGCCTTTCTGTCTGAAGTTTAGTCTATAACAAGTGAAATGCATGCTCAATTGGGTTCAGATCAGGTGACTGACTTGGCCATTCAAGAATATTCCACTTCTTTGCTTTAATAAACTCCTGAGTTGCTTTGGCTTTATGTTTTGGGTCATTGTCCATCTGTAGTATGAAACGACAACCAACCAGTTTGGCTGCATTTGGCTGGATCTGAGCACACAGTATGGCTCTGAATACCTCAGAATTCATTCAGCTGCTTCTGTCCTGTGTCACATCATCAATAAACACTAGTGACCCAGTGCCACTGGCAGCCATGCATGCCCAAGCCATCACATTGCCTCTGCAGTGTTTTACAGATGATGTGGTATGCTTTGGATCATGAGCTGTACCACGCCTTTGCCATACTTTTCTCTTTCCATCATTCTGGTAGAGGTTGATCTTGGTTTCATCTGTCCAAAGAATGTTCTTCCAGAACTGTGCTGGCTTTTTTAGATGTTTTTTAGCAAAGTCCAGTATAGCCTTTTTATTCTTGATGATAATGAGTGGCTTGCACCGTGCAGTGAACCCTCTGTATTTACTTTCATGCAGTCTTCTCTTTATGGTAGATTTGGATATTGATACGCCGACCTCCTGGAGAGTGCTGTTCACTTGGTTGGCTGTTGTGAAGAGGTTTCTCTTCACCATGGAGATAATTCTGCGATCATCCACCGCTGCATGTTTACTTCACAGCAAAACCTTCCAAATGCAAGCACCACACCTCAAATCAACTCCAGGCCTTTTATCTGCTTAATTCAGAATGACATAATGAAGGGATTGCCCACAACTGTCCATGAAATAGCCTTGGAGTCAATTGTCCAATTACTTTTGGTCCCTATAAAAACAGGGTGGCACATGTTAAGGAGCGGAAGCTCCTAAACCCTTCATCCAATTTTAATGTGGATACCCTCAAATGAAAGCTGAAAGTCTGAACTTCAACTGCATCTGAATTGTTTTGTTTAAAATTCATTGTGGTAATGTCTATAACCAAAATTAGAAAAAGGTTGTCTCTGTCCAAATATATATGGACCTAACTGTATTTTCTGTAAATGTGAACAAATCATTAAAAAATGCATTCTTTTGTGCTTGGTAATTTCTTTTTAATTAAAGGGAGTCAGTCAGTCCAAACTGACAGTATAAATGAGCACTCAGCCTTGTAGGGGATAAGAGCCATATAAAAAATCTCACCATAATGGTGCAGTCAGACTGTCGTATTACTCGCTCTAAGATCGCATTGCAATCCTCGGACTGACCGTTTCCTTTCCTGAGCTGAGAGTGACAGATGCATAGAAATACATGCTGGCATACTCAGGTCAGGAGAGCTGATGGCCAGTCTGAGGATTGTGTTGCGATCCTCGTGGGACTGATACTGCAGTCTGGCTGCACCCTTAGTGTAATATTAGCTGTCCCAATTCTTCAGAAGATAGCTTTTACTAAAATATGCTAAGACGCTCATTGCCCCCTCTACTTCCTTGGTGATGGACATCACTGGCTTGCCTGGATCAAGCAATGTCTGCAGAAAAAGTTCATGCAAGCTAGCGCTGTAGATCACAAAGTAGTGAGACTGGGACATTCAAAACTAGTGGGCTGATTGGTGAGTGAGCCTCTTGGCCACACCAAGGGTCCACAGGACACACTAATTACACACTGCAGTCTCTGCAGAGTAGAGGCAGCAATTACAGCATTAAAACTGTCCTTTTTTTTCTATACGGGCTACATATATCCTCTGAAAAGGCTATATTCATAATTTATACTGTCTGTTTCAGCTGACAGACTCCCCTTAAAGGCAGCATTTTTAATGGCATGACAAGTCACTGGGCAATTTTGGTGGCAGATCAACTTTAAAATGATTTTTCCACATAGATGAAGACTTCTTACAGCAGACTGAAGTGACTTTGGACATTCCATTGAGTCCTGAAGATCCAGGGTTTTTTTTTAACAATTTCAAAGTTTGGCAGCATTGCCGCATTTATGAAAAGCACAGCAAACGAGGAAGAGACCAACCCAGAATGCCCAGGGGCTCTCTGTGGACTTTAAGTCAGTCATATGATTTGTCTATACTGGGAGTTACATTTTTCAGACATTACTTGCCTGCACAGTGTACATAAAGGCCACTGCATTCTCTTAGTTATAAAGTTATTTTATGGCTTTTTTTTATAGATTCCTTGAGAAGATTTCTAGCTGTTGTATTACGTCCGCATAAAAAACACAACATAGCAAAATTCAAACAAACTTTTTGTATGCAGTTGATGTAAGACAGTATGCTATGAGGTCTGTGTATGGCGAAATACTGTACATACATTTTTACCTTTTTCATAAATGCCTCATCTAAGAATCTGCTGAAATTCAAATTCAATACATTTGCTCTGTTTTATGCTGACAAGTTAACTTTTAGGCCGAGTCTCGCATGTTAATACCCGGCATTGCCGCCGTCACTCAGGAGCAGAGCGTGCGGCCGAATAGCAATACATGCAGCGGCATGCTCCGCTCCTGAGTGACGGTGGTTGTTTCACATTCCCCTATCACCTCCCCTTCACTTTTTCTTTTTCTTTCACCTGTAATTGTGCGGACTGTCATGTTGCGGAGGCATATATCTGCCGTACCAGTTCCATCAATGCCCATATATTAAGTTTAAGCTTGTCTGAAGTAGTTGTTCCATTTCACCCATGTGATTGCAGTTAGTAACATGGCTGGTGATGTCACCTATTTGGCGCTTAGAAGTAGCACTTACTCCAGCGTGCGGGAACGCCTATGTAACTTGTCATTATCACGTGACCAACACATGACAGTATCCTTACTATCCAGCAGTGTGCCTAATGGCATGCCTAGAACTCGTGGTCATGTGGTTGTATGTGACACATGATCTATTCTTTTTCAGATTATACAACAGAGGCGTTATTGTCCTATGCGTCAGTCCAGGTAAACTAAGCAATGGTGTTGCATGATGATTCAGGTGTTAATAGTTAAGAATCATTGGGCTCTTTTTCCGGATTTGTCCTCATGTCCACTTATTCATTGCCCCAGATGATGGCTTAGCGAAACGCTCGTCAGGTGTGTTTCCATGCAGATTTATACAAGTGTATGTATTTAATGTTGAATGGCTTAACTTC